>NC_046306.1:30836141-31450913 GCF_004115265.2 Rhinolophus ferrumequinum | reverse complement strand
CCAATTGGGCATTTGTACTTCAGGAGGCGGCGCATAAAGCTAAAAGGAAATTCCACAGCATGAGACAGACCCAAACTGAGGGACATTCCACAAGATAACTGGTCTGTGTTCATCAAAAATATCATGAAAGACGAAGAAAGACTAACAACCTCTTCCATATTAAAAAACGATGGAAAACGTGTTAACTGAATGCAACATGTGATCCAGGATTTTCTTTTGCTATAATAAACATTATTGGGACAACTGGAGAAGTAAATTAGATAATAGTACTACGTATGTTAATGTTAATTCCTGATTTTGATAACACTATGATTATATAAGAGAGTGTCCTTGTTTTTAGAAACTATCCACTGAAATATTTAAGGATAAAGAGGCATCATGTTTGCAACTTATCCTCAAACAATTCTGGAAAAATATATATGTATATATATATTTGAAAGAAAGAAAGAAGAAGGAAGGAAAGCAGGAGAGAAGGAGGGAGCAAGAGGGAGAGAAGGAGGGAGGATTGGTAAAGCATTGAATGTGAACATGAAGGGTACACAGTAATTTTTTGCAGTTTTGCAACTTTTTGGTAGGTTTGAAATTATGTTAAAATTAAAAATTTTTTTGAGATACAACCATGTCATGTAAAATTCTGTCATGTGGTATAATTCTTAGACATGTGGGCTTGGGAGCCTAACATGCTTTCTAAAATATTTCACTTGAGTAACAATGGAGCAATGCTGCAAATCCTCCAAGTAGTGAGGCAACCTTTTGAAAGTGTCTGTCTCTGAATCTTCTATGCTGAGCAAGCTCCTAGTGGGAGAGTAGAGACAGTCTATCAGCCTATAGCTGCCTCCAAGGACCCACTGTTTTGAGTCTTCTGAACACTGCTTGCCATTCTGAAAGCATGAGCAACATTCAGCAATTTCACCCAAAACTTTAGTTGAGCCTGTTTAATTTGGCTTTCCTTAGTTTTACTGCTATGTTTGGACAACTGTGTGGATCTATTTACAGCTTTCCCTATTGTCTGAGAATGTGGCTTTGAGACAGCGTCATAAGCCATTTTGAACAAGGACACTAATGATTATTTTATGATACCTAGATTCACCCTCGGGCTTCCCCCCTCCTCTTCTTCTGCAGGGTCATCTGGGCCACAGAACTTGGGCTGGACCTCTTCATTCCAAGCAGCTCCCTCAGACCGCCTCCCTTGGCCCTTCCTTCCAGCAGCTATCATGGTGAAATGCTTGACATGGCGCTGCTCAGGCTTGTCCACATGCCAAAATCAACACGCAATACCTACTTCTGGGTTTTTTTACAGCGGACCCAAAATATCTATTTACCCAGACATTGACATTCTCATGAGTAATAGGCAGGGCTCTGAGGACACACTGTTGGTGGCAAAGTAGAATTCAGAATCCCACTCAGAATTTTAGATTTGGACAGGGACGTAGAGATTGTCAATTCCAACCGTCTCATTTAGGATAAGAAAAATGGGGTGACAAGTAATGAATAACTTACCTATTAAAACCAGCATTGGGGGTGGGCCAGTTAGCTCAGTTGGTTAGAGCGCAGTACTAGCACCGAGGTTACTGGTTCTATTCCCACATGTGCACTCCTTAAAAAACAAAAAAAAGCAGTATTAGAAACCAAGTAATCTATCCCATGGATCAGTTCCTTTTTATTCTACCAATGAAATGAATGCACTTGGGTGAACTGACCCCAGGAGCCTGAATTATTAGGTGGGTAATGGCAAAGGCAGCCTCCTAAATACATACTTTGGGATTAGAGACAACATTTCCAAATCCTTTTTCAGAGTCTTACATGAAGAAACCTCAAACCCAGGATTCTAGCCAAAAACAATGATTCTCAAGTCCCTATGAAATCCTGGATGGATGTTTAACTGGGCAACATACTAACTGACTCCCATGGCAGATGCACGTTTCAACAGGGCTCCAGGGCTGACACTTCAAAGGGAGTGGGGATGTATGTGTGTGTCTGAGTCACACACAGTAGGTCATTTGCTCTTATCAATAGAATGAGCGAGTGCAACAGAACATGAAAGAAATTTCTGAAAAGTAATGCAGAACAATATGCCCCTTATTAATTTGATTTACTTGTTTCTCACAAATTAGAGAGAAGCTTACTGAAAAACTTTATAGGGAAACATCCAGAAACTTCTAGAAAATATATACTGGAAAAGGGATATTTTACTTTGTCTCAGGTCCTAATACTAAACAGGACAAACAAAGCTGTTAACTCAATCATTCATTCATTCACTCATTCATTTATTCATTCACATGACAGGTAATTATCTATTTCCACTTTGCAATAGGTGTCATGATAGATTTCAGTGAGGTATTTATACAGCCATTCTTGAAAGTTATTGGTGAGAGTTGCTTCCAGAGGCCTATCCCTCCCTAGTACTTCAAGTCTTCCTCATGCCTGGGCAGAGTGGGTTCTGGTGGTCAGAGAAGCGCTTGGGCAAAGTGTGTCAGGTGCTGGCCCTTGGAATTTGGGCCAGCATGTATAAAAATGTTAAATGTCGAGGGAATGTGCATAGGGCACAGAGATCATTGCTTTGAGTATATTCTCCAAGGACTGATAAAGAGCTCAGTGTAGATTGGGGAACAGGTGATGTTGGAAGAGGTGAAGAAGGGACCTCTGAGTCAGGGTGAGCCTGGGGGATTGGGTCAGAGAAAAATCTTTTCCACCATAGTAGGAACTTCTTGACAGTGGAAAGCTACCAAAGTGTGTAAGTATCAGAATGATAAGAACAGAATAGAAATTCATTTTAGAACAAGCAGCAGGTCTAATTGTGGAGGGCGAGCTGTATTCAAAACATTGATGTATAAAAATCTACTACTGTGTGTGTGTCACAAGTAACACTTATCCTTTCAACAAATATCTGTTGAGCACCCACTAAGAATATCTATCGGGACCCGGGAATATGCTTTTAATTTTTGAACAGAGTTTGCAAGTGACTTTTCTTAATGAAATACAGACAATTCCCTAATCGCTATGTAATACCACTTCTATGTGCAGTCCCATGCACTCTCTTGAGCAGGAGCATATAAGAAAGAAGCCACAGTCGCAGGATAATATGCTGGCCACAGGTAACCACCCCACCCTCAGGATGCTGTGTTACACATGAGCACCATCTGTCAGCATTAAAATTGTTTTAAAATGTTGGTTTTTAAAGTGAAGAGAGATCACAAGCTGGAGACAGTCCTTTCATAGCTTCGTCATCCTTATTCTGTAACTGGGCTCTTCATTAAACTCTCTGCCATTCAGCCCTTTGAATGTTTTGTGCAGAAAAGATAATTTCTACAGACTATAGAGACCATTTCCAAGGTTACTCGGTTAGACTTCGTATGTAGACATGGGAAGTTGGGGAGAAAGAAAAAATGAAGACTCCCTAGGCTCCGGCTGAAACAGTGAGGCAAACAGTCCGTAGTGTCACTGATGAGCCAGAGTCCAATGGAAAGTAGGGGATTGAAATGCAGCAGGAGGAAGGAGTGGGTGGGGTCACTCACAGGTGAGTTAGCGTTGTGTTGACTTGAGTCTCCAGGTAAAGGGGCTGCTATTGTAATAGAGCTGTTGGAGTTGGAACTGAGGCATGAAATTAAGGTTGGAGATAGATTTGGAAGAATGGAAAGCCATTAAGAAAACAGACAAAATTTGCCACTTGCACCTCCATTGTTTTTCTTCTGCTTCTCCTTCTCCTTCTGCTCCACCACACTCCTCCCCCTTCCACCCTAATTCCCCACATCTCCACCCAAGGTTACCCTTCCTGGATAATATCATATATTTTCAAGGCTTCCCTTTTCCATCACCAAAGATTTCTCATTCCTAATCCCTTAGTGACTTGAGTACTTTTCCAAAATGACAATGAACTCCTCTGACAAATTACCTTCTCCTAATGTAAAAATGAATTCACATGTCACTGTTCCAAAGGAGGACAATGGATGGACCACTACTTGGACAACGACTGAAGTACTAGTTTTTCAAAATAGGATCCTCCTCCTCCCGAGGAGACAAGATAGTGTCTGGGGAAGTGCTCAGGGCTACAGAATAAACATGATCCATCTTTCTGAAACATCATTTGTACTCAAAGATTTGAGGATGGGTGATATTCTTAAATTAAATAAAACATGAATATGTATGGAAAGGATGTAAAAGTCCCAGCAATTTTTAAGATAAAACATAAGCTTCCAATTCCAAAGCATTCCCCGCCATAAGGTTCACACTGAATTTGACCTGCTTGTGGGGGTACGTAGTGGGAAAGTTGAGCTAAGTCAGTGCTTCTCTGAGGACTGTGCCAAAGATGGGAATTCCTGGACATTGGAGGGCAAATATCTTAGAGCCAGCAAGACTTTATGATATCCCCATAAATCATGCCTCTTTAGCCCACCCAGACAGCATATAGCACAATCCTATGCCCTAAATGAAAGTTCCTTGTTTAGCTGACTTCCCTAGCATTGGAACTTGGTGCACAAAATACCTTTCAGATGATGTAAATCCATCCACTACAAGCCTTCTTTAGATTTTTCTGTCATACACTGTTTTGAGTGTAACACATTTGTTTTCTTCCTGCAGAGAACATATCCTGATTCCAGAAAGTCTTCCAGGAGAGAGGGGGGAAAAATGCATACACCAACTTCTTGAAACATTTGGCACCTGCCACAATCACCAATAAATCTAAACTGGACAGCTTGACATTTCCTCAAACAAGACCCCACCTCTCAAAGAACATTTGTCCTAACATGAAAAACAATAAAAGCCCAGCTGATAGAATGCAAAACATTTTCCCTTGTCTAACTGGAGAAGCAAAAACAAAATAATTGCTTGCTTAGGCAGCGATTTAAACTGTTTCACAGTCCATGAATATGACAATCCTGTTCAAATGGCATCAGCAATAACCTTCAATAATCTTCGAATTGGAAGAATTTATATGCTGTCCCAACACTCAATTTTTTGAAAACTACCTGTCCAAAGAAAACTGCACTCTGATCTTTTTAAGCATTGTATATACCTAAATGAAGGCTGTGGAACTCATTGCATCCTTTCTTACTTTGTAAAAACACAGTTGTCAGTTCCGGCCTTAGAAACAATTCAACTTATAAACAATTTAATGGAGGTTTCCTGTCTCCTCCTTTCCCCTTTAACATGGAGCCTTCCTCCGTTGTTTCCAAAGGGGACCTTAGCTTCCCCACCAAGCCCCCACTCCCACAGGCCCTCCTCCCTCTTACCACTCAAGGACTGCCCAGTTCTCCCAAAAGGAGGAGGACAGGATATGGCAGAGCCTCTACCAGTTTCCCAATCCATCGAGCTGTCTCGCAAAGGCTTGAAAGTTGGGGCCTCAGCAGCTTCCGAGTCCTTTCATTCCAGCTCAGCCACTTGGGGAATCCAATAGGCTTTTATGATGGCTTGGGAAGATAACTGTCCCTTGGAACATTGTTCTGTAAGAAAAATGCATCTGAAGTTCCAAGGAACTTCTGAAACAGAACATTTTCACATGATAGGATGTCTGTGATGTACATAATATGTTAGAGACTTCCACATGGTTTCCATGGCCCCACAAGATTTCATGGGAGTTCCCTAACAATGTCACCAAAAATTAATCTAGATGCTTTGGGAAGGACTGGGAAAATCATCCAATTGCTTAAAGCACTCACAAAGTAGGAGCAAAAAGTTCGTTCTTTAAATTTGATTTTTATTATTTTGTAAAGTATCAGAAATAGCCATAGTGGAGGAAATCAGAAATCTTTTGGACTTTTTTCACTTATTTTATGGTTTGATATTGTTATTTTGAATTCTATATGGTGAAACCAAGTTTACAGCCTTTTAACAATCTCACACACACCTTGATACTAGATAGAGGAAAAAGAAATTAGTGTTTGTACAAATACCAGCCTTGGCTTCGGCACTAACTGTCTAATATCTGGGTGTCCATTTACTCGTGAGTTGGGTTTGCCTAAGGATTCCTTCCAGTTTAACATTTCATGGTGTCAACCATTTCTCTCTTTTCTTCATGTTCTCCAATGGGACCTTCCTGCCCTAAATGAATCTGTGCCAAAATTCCTCCTGATTTAGCTATAAACACAGCTGTGCTTCCTGTATCCATGAATTGACATCCCCAGAACCTAATGAAGCAGCAGATAACATGGAGGATGTCAGCAGATACTATCTACAAACTTCAGTAGATAACATCTGCAAATCATCCTGTGACCACTCATGACCCAGTGTCAATATTCACAATATTCCAAGTTAGACAACCATTGAATTATATCTACCAGAGGCCAAGGAGTTGGCAAATTCTCTTGATTCATCACAATACAATAAATCCTAATGTTGATATTATTTTAATACCTTTCTATTTTAGAAAACAAGTAGCTAGACATCATAAGTTTTGAAAATGGAAAGGTCAGTATCTGTCAGTTGGTATAAAAGAAAACTGAGTTAATACATTTTGCTGTCCATTCATTATGTCACACACACACAAGGTCTGACAGTTAAGTTTGCAAACTTGTTTCAATGATGTTGCTAAACTTTTTTGATATCAGATGGATTATTCATTATGAATTTTTACCAACTGGACAAATAGTTAACCAAGTTTACTATTTGGAAATGCTGAAAAGACTGTGTGAAAAAGTTAGACAACCTGAACTTTTCGCCCACAATTCATAGCTCTTGCATCACGACAATGCACCAGCTCACAAGGCACTGTCTGTGAGGGAGTTTTTAGCCAGTAAACAAATAACTACATTGCAATATCCTCCTTTTCACCTGATCTGGCCCCCAATGACTTCTTCTTTTACCCGAAGATAAAAGAAATATTGAAAGGAAGACAGTTTGATGACATTCAGGACATCAAGGATAATACAATGACAGCTCTGATGGCCATTCCAGAAAAAGAGTTCCAAAATTGCTTTGCGGTGGACTAGGCACTGGCGTCGGTGCATAGCTTCCCAAGGGGAGTACTTCGAAGGTGACCATAGCGATATTCAGCAATGAGGTATGGAGCACTTTTTCTAGGATGAGTTCACAAACTTAATTGTCCGACTTTGTACACACATAATCACCATCCCTCCACTATGTGCCAAAGTTTTCAACAGTCAATGCATGATGAGTATAAAACTAAGTCTTGCTTAGCAAAGAGGTTTTGAGTCCAAGGAAACTTAGATAAAATAACTCCTAAGTCAAAATGGCTTGCCAGAGCTTTGGAATCAGATAAAACAGGAGTGAGTTAACTGTGGCCTATAAAATCTGGCTTACCACCTGTTTGTATATACCTGCAAGCTAAAAATGGTCTTTATATTTTTAAATAGTTGAAAAAATTAAAAAATGTGTAATTGCTTGAGACACATGAAAATATTATCAAATTTCAATGTCCATAAATAAAATTGTATTGGAATATATCTACTTGTTTGTATATTGTCTATGGCTGCTTCACACTACAACCGAAGAGCTGAATAGTTGAAACAAAGACTGTATGGCCCATAAAGCTGAAATATTTACTATCTGGCCCTTTACAGAAAAAGTTTGCCAATCCACTTTGATTCTGCACTTAATATCTCTGTGGCATTAGCAAGTCTCTTGACTTCTGTGACCTCAGTTTTCTCTTTCTAAATTAAGCATAATGATAACTAATGTGCAGGTGTCCAGCATGAGGCTTGGAACCGCACAGGTTGGTTCTGTTGTCATGTCTCCTTCTCATGACTTTTTCTGTGCAGCTGTTAGAGGCATCAAGCAAACAGACATTGGTAAAGTCCTAATTCACAAAGAAGGCAGACCACATCATATCTCTGTTGCAAGGACCAGAGCTGGGCTTCTGGGCCTATTTTAGTAAAAGTTATTTTTGGCCAGTACCTGGACTTTTTATTATTTTTCTTTCAGCAGAGGTGAAAGTGGATATTAACAAATTTGCATCTAACACTTTTTCTATTATACTCCTGGGAAACTCTTGACCAAGAGGAAAGTGTGTTTTAGTTGTTAAACTGATAAACCATATAAAATAAGTCAATAAGTATTAAAAGTTGGAGGGTCCAGACAGCCCACTCCATGGAAATTGGGATTATTTATTCAATATGCAATTACTGCAAAGCATAACAACCCTCACAGTGAGAACCCAAATCCCAGGGTCCTTTGAGATTTCCTTGCTGTTCTCCAGATCTCTCTGCCCACTTCATTCAAAAATTATTTTACCACTAAGTCAACTCAACGAGAAAAAATGGAACTCTGAAACCAGCTAAGTAGTTGATTCCTACCTCAGAAGGAAACCTCTATGTTTAGAGAAATTAAAGTACAACTTGGTAGTTTTCTACCTAATTGGGAGGCAGTGCGCTCTTGTGGAATGAACTTTGAAAGTAAGCAGGCCTGGGTTCAAATATCAGTGTATCTCCTACAGCTCGGTGATGTTGCCCACCTGCCTCGCTGCACCTCAGTCACTTTATCTGGACAATGGGAATCATTTTTACCCCACTGGGTTGATATAGGATTAAATAAGATGACTTATAGAGCTGCTTATGAACTTCTGAGCAATGCCTGGCTGGCACATAACAGCTGTTCAGCAATTGTTCCTTCTTCCTTCCCTCCCCTGATTCCAAATTGAATCAGCGGTTCAGGATTGCTGCCATTCTGAGTACCTGCCAGGGCCAGGAACTGTGGCTCTATGAAAGATCTCGGTTACTATTTACAAGAGCCCTGGGTGGGTGATATTTCTAGCTTCAGCTTTTAGATAAAGACATTGACTATGCCATCCTGAAATAGTTATGCTAAAGTGCTCTATTCTGTCTGAAAAGTATAAATTTAAGGACTGAAGGAATTGTTTGTAGCTGGTTGGCTCAGCTGGCCAGCTTTGTTACACAAAACTTACTAATAGTGCCTAGGCCTGTGAAGGTGGCAAAAATAATAAACTTTAATCTTCCCAGCCTTTAACAACTTCTTACTGAGATAGAAGATACTGAAAATACACTTAACGCATACAGTTCAATGAATTTTCACAAACGAATCACACCCTTGTAACCCGCTCCCAGACTAAGAAACAAAACGTAGATGCCTGATCACTGCACTGTACACCTGAAGCTGAAGCTGAATAATAGTGAATGTCAACTATGATTTTATATATATATATGTAGTCCCAGGATGTGGAGTACAGCATAGGGAATAGAGTCAATGGAATTGTAACAGCTACATACGATGTCAGAGGGGTAGTGGATTGGGGCAGGAGGGTTATCACTATGTGAGGGGTGTAAATGTCTAACTATTACATTGTTTTGTACACTTGAAACTAATAAAAAGAAAGAAAGAAAGACACAGAACAGAACCTGCACCCAAGAAGCCCCTGGTCATGCTTTCTTCTGGTCACTAATCTTTCTACCTTGACTTATAACAGCACAGATTAGTGGTGCCTATGTTTATATTTTATATACCTTAAACCATATACTGTTTTCTCTTTTGTGTCTGGTTTCTTTCGTTCAACATTTATGTTTATAAGCGTTACCTACATTAATAGGTATAACGAAGATGAGATCGTTTACTCTCAATACTGTAAAGCATCCCATTTTGTGAACGTGCCACATTTTATTTATCCTTTCTATAGCTGATGGGCATTTGAGTAATTCTAGTCTGAGGGTATGTGAGCATTCTATTTCACGTCTTTTGGGACAATTTTATGCATTTCTGTTGAGTACCTACCTAAAAGTAGACTTGCTGAACCCTGGGGTAGCTTGTGTTCAGCTTAATGAGAATGGCCAAGCATGTTTCAAAGGGGTTGTATCAATTCATACTCCCACCAGCAATGCCCCACGTCCTTGCCAACAGTCACACTCTTCCATCTTTGACATTTTCACTTCTGGTGATTTCTCCTCACACGTTTAGTTCTGTCCCATATCCAAACTATTCCACTGCAAGAATGAAAGACAAGAAATGACTATAAGGAGAGTACAGTGAGGGAGCATCACGTAGAGGCCATGAAAACCATGAGGGCCATGAACATGTAATTAGCCACTGGACGGCATGGTCATTCCCAATTGTACGTGGACCTCACTTTGGCACACAGCGACTCAGCCCCCTCCCCCACAGTGCATTTAACTTCAATTTCTGTAATAGGATTCTGTTTTTCCATCATCCTACATTTTGATTTCAGAATTGCATTTTCTTCCCACCACTGACTGCTTGGGTTTCCCAGGATAGTCTTAATGAAATTTGGGATATTGGCAAAGAACAAGTAAGAGAAATAGGAGAAGACTGGGCTCCAGCTCCAGTGACAGTCAGTATAAATATATACTTCAAAATGGGAAGAAGTGGGGGGAGCGGAGAGGGAGGGAGGACCTTGGGTTGTGCCCAATGTTGCCCATTTGTCAGGACGACTTCACCAGCTGATACACGGTAATAGCCATACTGTGCGTTAGTGTGGCCTTTTTCAGCTTATAAAATGTCCTGGGAATGGATGGTGCACCTGGAAAGAAACAAATCCTGTGAAAGCAACAAGCTGAAGTGCTGCTGCTTAGCTGGCGTCACTCCAGAACCTTTCTGTGATAGTCAGGTAGGGGCCACGCTAAGTAAACATCAGCTTGTGATAATAACAGGAGCCATCGAATGCTCTCTCTCTCTTCTGGTCCCTGTGTCATGCCATCTGACCTTGGGGACAAGCTAAAAATGGACTTCCCTCTCTGCCCCACCAAGACATTTCTTATGCTACTTACCTCCCCACCCCCACAGCAATCCAAGGCAGTTGTGGTTTTACCACTGAACGTCCTTTAACACATGGCCCATTGCTCATAACAAGCGCCAATGCTTACGGAGCGCCCGTTACCTGGCGGGCAGTAGGCTAAACACATTACACACATTGTTTTGATTTGACTTAATCCCCACAAAGCTCAGTCACACAGCACATAATTCACAAGGTCTGGCGTGCATCCTGATCTGCTGCCTCTCACATCCAGTTCTCCTTCCATTTGGGTGAGGTGACCTGAGGAGCGCCTTCCTTCTCATCTCTCCAAAACACATCCATGCCCGCTGATGCTTAAGATTACAGAATTCTGTGTCCAAAAGGGTGCTTGTTTGATGCATTAATGTTTAATGAACACATTAGCAAACAGTTGCCCTTTAAGGAAAACATGTGAATAAGGAAAATGAAACTTTGTAACCTGGGGACCTTCATACTGGGCTTCTGAGAGGTCAGGAACATGAATTGCTGGATGATTTTCCCTGTCGATTTGTATGTCTAAATCCACAAATATTTGTGTAGATTTCCTTTGAGATAAGTCTCTCAGACACTGAGGCCAAGACTAGCTCAGAAGGTAAGGACAAGGTAGACATCAAATTATTCTCTCAAACCCAACATAACATAACAAATGAGCCCCCTTTAATTCTTTACTTGGAGTTAAGTTTATTTTATCCAACAATTATTAATTCCCAAGTGTGTACAGTTTAAAGAAACAAAACAGACATTTGAAAAGGTCTTGATAATTCATGGTTGATAGAGGCAAAATGGATCCATTCCGCCCACTGGGATATCATAAGGATACATGTTGATGGTTGACCTCAAGAAGCAGAGGTTCTTCCACAGCACCACTGAGGCAGAAAGAACACCTTCATCTCTCCCTCTTGGGGTAAGACCCCAAACTTCTAACAGCATCAACAATCACCTGAGGAGTTTGGCTTCTGCTACTGCACGTGACTCATCCTTCACCAGTCTATGCAGTAGTCACATCAACACTCTTTTAGTTCTTCGTACACCCCGAGTGCTCACCTATATCCAAGCCTTCACCTGTGTTGCCCCTCTGCCTGGGAAGCACTCTCCTGCCCTTTGTTACCTGATGAATTTTTCCTCACACTCTCAACCTTAGTTTAGATTTCTATAAGAAACGTTAGTCAAGTCCCCATATGTGGTTAAGATCCCATCCTCTTAATGGTGTCCCTTGCATTAACCCCAATGTCCATTTTCCATACTGACCACTACTGCCTGTTTCTATATCTTTGATTTTCTTGTTCTCCAGGTATCAATGGCCTAGCATGAGGCCTGACCCACAGTGAGTACTAAAATACCTCTTCATTTTGAATTAACTGAAAATTTGTTTATTAAACTAAGATTGTTTCTTCTTATCAAACAATAGCAGATCCCCAACCTACCTTGAACCGTCTAACATAAGCATGTCATTCTTTTAGGGAAGGAGGGAGAAGAGAAACTTAACAGAGATTAGAGCCTAGACCCTGTACGACCAAATAAATCAATTCTACTTAGCTAACAAGTAAATACAGGATTAGGAGTCAAAAGGCTACAAAAAAATCCCCTTCCTTGGCATGTGTAGAATGCATGGCCAGCTCAGAAATGTCTTCTGTTTTTCCAGACAGCTTTTATTGCTTAATTGTTCAGCAAAAAAAGGAGGAAATTCGGCACTCCCAAGTCTCCCTCCCACAGAAACCTGTTTTACTAGCTGCATTTTATATTGCTGCAGAAAGAACTTATGGAAAAGAGCAGAGGCTGACAACATGCATCCTCACAGCTCCAGAACACACATCCAGGGCTTGTATGAGACTCGGCTTTTGGCGTTTCCCTCATGTTCCTCTTAGAGCTGCTGTGTCATTAATTGAATTTGTATTTTGGTATTTGTATAAAACATTCCCTTTGTGGTTCACTCCCAGTCTTAAACGTAGCATGTGACCACATGTAAATGTGTATTTTTGTGGTTCTATAATCTCAGGACTTTTAAATCTCCATTGCTTAAAGGCATACAGTGAGCTCAAGTGGAAAACTCAGGAGGTTTCTGATCATTTAGAAGTAGCTTCTGTGCTGGTTCTAAGGGCCTTCGCAGCTTCAATCCTTGCAGGGATAGGACCATAGCAAAGATAAGGTTCTGGCATCTAATTAACTCTTCAAGGCCTTAAAACAAAAACCATCAGAAAATATGCAACCTCTCTATTTAAACACCTCATTTGCAAATGCCTGTATCTGCTTACTCACTGGAAGGCTTTCTTCATAAGAGTTACTCCTGTTGTCTTGTCAGTCCATCTTCAGAATGCATATTCTTTCCCAAGCTTGCATGGGTCTCATTGGATGGCCTTAATGAAAGGTGGAGTATTGACAAGGAAATAAAATAGGAGAGAATTAGGCTCAGGATCCAGGAAATGGACTCTCTTTATGTTCTGCAGAAAACCTTCCTAATAGTCTCTCAATTACATTTCTTTTCTTCAAATCTCATTCTTCATCCCTATAGTTGAATATTTTGTGGATCTGGGACCAGAATCAAAAGGTTGACAAAATGCAAAACAAAACAAAAAAACTCACAAATTTATTTTATATTCAGATTCTCCTTTTTTCTCCAAAATAAGCATCATTTCTTTGTCACTGACCACAAAATTACAAATCAAAAGAATATTTGTAAGTGTTAATTTGCTGAAAAATACTGCATCTACCTGTGTACTTTGTCGGTCAATTAAATTTCCTATACCTAAGACCCTTGAGATGTTTTTCCATAATACAAGTATAATTTCCATATGCAATATGCATAAGCTATTTGTTCTTTAAGCCAAATTAGCCAGTTGCATTTTTTTCCCAGAATCCACTTCCACTTTTTTCTCTTTTTTTTATTTGTTTTCATTATTGTTATTTTATTTTTTAAAATTCACTTTTTTCTGAAAGCTTGTCATAAAAAAATAGGCGACAGGTTTTGAAGCTTAGTATAAAGTGACACTTAACATAAAGTCACACAACTGACCAGGGAAACATCTGTCCAGTGGGCTTTCTCAAGAATTGAGAAGCTAACAGCCTCCTCACCAGACTACTGTGTACTGGGCCCAAGGCGCTGCAACATTTTGGTCAAGGTTTTTCACTTGCAGGCCACTAGATTCTGCATTCAAGACTCCACAAGAAATGGATGGGAAAAGATTACTAGCCACTCCACATTTCTAGCATGGGTTTATTTGTAGTGAAATCTCTCAAGTAAGATTTGGTTTGGTTTCATATAAAGAAACAAAAACTCATAGACACAGACAAGAGTTTAGTGGTTACCAGAGTGTAAAGGGGGAGGGAGGTGGTAGATGAAGGTAAACGGGGTCAAATATATGGTGATGGAAGGAGAAGTGACTCTGGGTGGTAAACATACAATGTGATATATAGATGCTGTATTACAGAATTGTACACTTGAAACCTATGTAATTTTACTAACCATTGTCAGTAAAACTTTTTTAAATATTAATTTAAAAAAAGACTTGGTTTGGTTTTATTTTGTTTTTATCCATTTGCTTTCTTTTTGATCTGTACTATTTATGCTGGCAAATCATTTCTGAGCCAAGTGAACAATCTTACTTGTAGCACTGTTAATTTCGACTTGTTAGATTTGGCCCAAACTTCGCTGTCATGATCTTTTGGATTTTAACTTAAAATCAACTTAAGTCTATTATCTAGAAATTGTGTTCTCTCTTAGCATTGTGTCCATAACACTCTTTATAACCATTCTTTCAAATTTTCACCCAAAGCTCTGATTACTGTTGGTAAAGGCAGTTCAAGAAACAAGCTTTGGTTGCTGCCCAGTACTATTATGGCTGGGTTGTAAAAAACTGGGCTTTTATTGACGCAAGTCCTCAGATAGGCATCAGGAAGGAACTTTGACAGTAAAAACTGGTGAGAGATGATGGAGGTGTTACGTTTCCAGCACTTGAGTTTTCTAAGAATGGGAGGATTTACAACTAGGGATGGTTTCTGATGAAGTGAAGGTGAAATTAAATAACCTCTTTAGGTCTTCACTGGGTTTGTAAAATCATTGTGTTTGATATCTTGGAAAAGAAAATGATCCCTTCTATACCAACATTTCTATTTCGCATATCCATACTTTTAAAGGAGTCAGACCTGGGGAAACAAAACAAAACAAAAAGTCTAACGGGAAGCTTATTCTCATCCACATTTTAAAGAACTACCCTACCCTGGGGTCTTTTCACCATCTGGCTCCATGCATTCCAAGAACCAGTAGGCAAGACTTTTCTATCTTTGGTGGAGGTCCACATATATCTGATTCTCTTATAGCCCATTCCAAAGTAATGAGTGAAATTCTGAGGCAGTTTTATTTATCTGCTGATTTATATATACCTAAACTTGCACTACAAAAAGAGTTGAAGTGGATAGCCAAAAGTTAACGCAAGAAATTCCCCAACACAACCCTCCCTCTCTCTACTTGAGGCTCTAGCTCACTTTGATGGGTATTAGGGCACAGCATGAAGCTTATGTTATTGACACTTGTATAACATGCAAGGTTTCTTTCAATATTGTATGTACTTATTAGGTGTCTGTGGCTTTGAAGGCATAAATGACTACACGCTGCTGTACTCAGGGGATGTGATCAAATTACATTCATGCACAAAAGAATCCACATTGCACCTTTTTCTGTGTTTTTAAATACTTGAAATCCAATAAGAACCTTCAGGAATTACAACACCTGTCTTTCAAGTACATTTACATTGTATGCACATTCATAACTGTCACATTCTCATGGCATTTATAACTTTGGGTAAATAGTGAGAGAAAGGAATTCAGTGGGGCAATGAATAATTATGAAAAACAATCTAAATCAAGAAAAGAAAATTTTGGATTTCATGTTAAGTATTGAATCTTCTCTAGAATGAACTTGCTTCTTTCTCATACAAACCTAATTGTTGTTTCAGGCTAGAATCATCTATTAAAATTAGTGCGTGAACATTTTCCACAGAATTAGAACAAATAATCCTAAAATTCATATCGAACCACAGCCATCCGGAGAAAGAACAAAGCTGGAGGTATCACACTGCCTGACATCAAATTATACTACGAGTTCATAGTAATCAAAACAGGATGGTATTGGCATAAAAACAGACACATAGATCAATGAAACAAAATAGTGAACCCAGAAATAAATCCATACCAATATGGCCATTTAACCTATGACAATAGAAATAAGAATTTACATTGGGGTAAAGACAGTCTGTTCAATAAATGGTGCTGGGAAAACTAGACAGATACCTGCAAAAAAAATGAAATTGGACCACCTTCTTATACTGTATACAAGAATAAACTCAAAATGGATTAAAGACTTAAATGAAAAACCCAAAACCACAAAACTCCTAGAAAAATATATAAGAAGTAAACACTCAAACATTATCCTTAGTAATATTTTTGCTAAGATATATCTCCTTGGACAAGGGAAACAAACAAACAAAAAATACGTAAACAAATGGGACTGCATCAAACTAAAAAGGTTTTTCACAGCAAAGGAAACCATCAACAAACCAAAAAGACATTCCACTAAATGGGATAAGATATTTGCCAATGACATATCTGATAAGGGGTTAATATCCAAAATTTATTTAAAAAAAAAAAAACTCATATAACTCAACACCAAAAACCAAACAACCCAACTAAAAAATGGGCAGAGGACTTGAACAAACATCTCTCCAAATAGGACATACAGATGGACAATAGACATACAAAAAGATGCCCAATGTCACTGATCATCAGAGAAATGCAAATGAAAACCACAATGAGATACCACCTCATTCCTATCAGAATGGCTATCATCAATAACTCAACAAACAAGAAGTGCTGGTAAGGATGTGAAGAAAAGGGAACCTTCATGCACTGTTGGTGGGATTGTAAATTGGTGCATCCACTATGGAAAATGGTTTGTAGGTTCCTCAAAAAACTAAAAACAGAACTAACTTAAGACCCAGCAATTCCACTCCTGAGTATTTATCCAAAGAAATCCCAAGCACTAATTCGAAAAAATATATTTACCCCTATGTTTACTGCAGCACTATTCACAATAGCCAAGATATGGAAACAAATAAAATGTCCATCAATTGGATAAATACAATTGGATTAAAAAAAATTGTGGTATATTTATAGAGTATTACTCTGCCATAAAAAAATGAAATCTTACCATTTGCAACCATATGGATGGACGTAGAGGATGTTATGATAAGTGAAGTAAGTGAGACTGAGAAAGATAAATAGCATATGATCTCACTTTTATGTGGAATCTAAAGAACAGACTAAATGAGCAAACAAAATAGAAATACACTCATAGATACAGAGAACAAACTGATGGTTGCTAGATGGGAGGGAGGTGGGGGGATGGGTGAGAAAGGTAAAGGGATTAGGAAATACAATTCGGGTGCTCGCTTAGGCGGCACATATACTAAAATAGGAAATACAAACTGGTAGTCATGTAATAGTCACAGGGATGTGAAATACAGTACAGGGAATATAATCAATAATGTAAAAACTATGTATGGTGTCAGATAGGTCTCAGACTTATTGAGGAGATCACTTCATAAATTATATAAATGCCTAACTACTGTGTTATACACCTGAAACTAATATAAAATAAAACTGAATGTCAACTATAATTTAAAAATACGTATATATAGCCATGGGATGTAAAGTACAGCATAAGGAATATAATCAATGGTATTGTAATAGCCATGTACTGTGTCAGATAGGTAGACTTGTTGGGGTGATCACTTTGTGAGATGTGTAAATGTCTAATCATTATGTTGTTTTGTACACCTGAAACTAATAATAACAAAAATAAATAAACACATAAAACCCACAAAAATAATTAATGTGTGAAAGTTTGATGAGAAATGGGATTTTTACATAGTCTCAAAGTATCTCCCAACAGAATACTTATTAATTACAAAATTTACAACTTTATAGTGAAGAAACCTAGCAGACCCCACCTTAACCAAGTGATCAAAATTAACACCAGTAATGAAATACCCACATCATGTGCCTCCTGATGCAGTGCACTGAGAAGGACACAATATTATCTGTATGGTTTTCCTACTAAAAGTGTATAAGCTGAAAAGAATCACGAGGAAACATCGGACAAACCCAAATTAAGAAACCTGTTCAAAAATAACTGGCCAAAACTCTTTAAGTTTCAAGGTCACAAAAGACAAAGAAAGCTTGGGGAAATGTTTCAGATTAGAGAATATGTGGAGATGAAATCTAAGTGCAGTATGTAATCCTAGATTTGATCCTGGACCAGAAAAAAGACACTAGTAGGATAATTGGCAAACTTTAAATAAGGTCTATAGTTAAGACAATAAGGTAGAACAATATTAATTTACTGATTTTGACCACTGTACTGTGGTTGCAAGACATATTAACATTTGGAGAGTCTGGATGAGGGCATACTGAAATTATTTATATTTGTAACTTTGTCATAAGTCTGAAAATTTTTCAAAATGAAAAGTTAAAACATAAAGAATTAAAGTCAAACAAGATGAATAAATATATTCACATGTATGTCACATCTGACAAATTGGTAATGAAGAAAAAAAGACAGTGTTTGAAAAATCTACAGGTTTGAGAACTACTGAACTAGAGCATATACAACGTGTCTTTCCATGCTAAAGTTTTACAATTCCATGAATCGTGAAATTTAGCAAACCAGAATGTGTCGGGATGAATTGTTTAAAAAAGAAAAAATCTGCCTTTAACTGAACAGTGAGACAAGATGAGAATTTATTTGAATTTCTTACATCTCTATGTTTGCATCAGGAGTGTGGAATCAGCTAACACTTTCATGAGAAACACAGGTTTTTTGAAATGATTGTGTTCTTCTTTGTTTCACTAGTACAGGCATATATGCTCAAAAATATTTGCATCATTAATGCATTTCATTCTAGATAATATATGAAGTCAATAATCCAAATTATCCATACTCATTCCAACCTAGATTGACCTAGATCCACCCAGCTTCTTGTCTCTCACAGCTAGAATGTTCACAGATTAAAATTTTCATTTCCTCAAATATTCAGAAGACAAATTTGTTATTAGGGGTATAGAAAATAACATGTAATGTATTCTGTGGGGTCATTTAAATATAACTAGCATAATTGTGCCTCTATGTTAATTTTATTAAATAATGACATGCACTTACCTTGGCAATATCCATACTCTAGAATGAAGGTAGAAAAGCATATTTGAATTTGAAAACAAATTTCCTGGCTAAAATTAGCCTCAGGAATTGTTTATCATCCCTGATTCCTATTCTTTAAAACTGTTTCAAGTAAGCGTTCCATGCTGTTTTTACCAGGGATACACTCTTCTACTGCACACACCTGTAAGGGCAGGAACAGACTGGAGACAGCACTATGAGCCTCTGGCCTTTTCTCTGCCACTCACCAAATTGCCTCCATTTTCTCAGCTGTAAATAGAGGTGATTGGGCAAGGAAGTGTTCTCAAACCTTGTGTTATGGACCTGTTTAACAGTCTGATGAAGTCTATGATGTCTGCTCAAAATAACATTTTTAAATGGATTAAGAAAATACATATAATTACGAAAGAATTAATTACATAAAATACAGTGCTCAAACTAATTTTAAATATGTGACATAGTAATATATGTATTTTCTATAGTAACACATTAAATAAGAGTGTCTAGCAGTAGATCTAATAACTACCATAATTTCAAAGAAGTGATGAGCATAAATATCTTGAAATAATCTGCAGCACTGCAATGTGATATGAAGACATCTTTGATTTCTACTGTGTCAAAAATTACAAGTACAGGTGATGTCCCTGTGGTTTGTTGCCCACATTTGAAACAGAAAGAAGAGCAAATTTAAATTAGAGGTTAATGAAAACAAAAATGTAATTATTTTCCCAATCACATTCACAGATTCCCTGGATTCTCTCCAAGGATCGCCTGGTTACAAACCTCTGGACCAGATGACCTCCGGGTTCTCTTCCAGCCCTGTGAGTCTGTCATTTCTATAATCTTCTTCAGCCAGGCACCTTGAGGGGGACCCTAGTCAGCTATGTGTATGAGTGTGTGTGCCTCTCTCTGGGGACTCAAGTTTAACGAGATATCAAAATATTTTATTTGCAAATCTTGGCTGCTGTACAGCACTTAGCAAAGCAGAGCCAGTTTTCCTAGTTGAGATTGGTCAACATCAGGTTCATTTGTCTAGCATTTCACAAAATATTTTCCCACATTTGTCCAACTGCAGTTTGAAGGCTGTAACTGACGATATAAATGTGCCCTAAGGTGGAAAGTCGGACCCCATTTCCCTGAGTGATCTCCAGGGTTGGCCATTACCATGCAGATGCCCAGAGTCAAGGGATCTCCATGGATCTGCTAATTACTCCCCAGATTTTTCCACCAGTAATAAAAATCCCATTTGTTGAAGCTTGTTTGCAGAACAGCCCCCATTTCCACAGTGGTGGCATTAATTAGCCAAAACTTGTGAAAATGACCAGAGTTTATAGGTTTTAAGGGGAGAGAAAGAAAGGACCCTGAACCACTTCTAAATATTCTTATAAATCTCCCCATAGCAACCAGGGACTAAAAGCCCCCTTGTCTTAGCTGCTGTGATTTTTCATGTTTGTAGTCCTAAGTAGGAATTAATTGAGGCCTCAGGTTCCCATTCGAGTAGTGTTTTGGTGGATCCTGAACGCAGAAAGATGGTGAATTTCTCAGATAATCAATCACCATTTCCTGATGGCTTAGTGATGCCTCACACTGGGGCTGGAAAAAACCTGGATGCTCCATTCTTGAAGAGAAGACCCCTGCCCAGCGGGGTGCTCTAGAAACAAACGATCTCCCCAGGGTTCCAGGAGATATTCCAGATGATAGCACTGGGGTCTGAGAAATGGAGAGTGATGAGAGGTGTCCCTGCCCTCCAGCCTGGAAAGATACACAATCTTTAACCTTAGAGATATCTGATACACCCACACAAAGATAGAGACTGATGGAGGAGGAAGAATGAAGCTGGAAACATTTTCATCAATGATTTTATCAAGTCTTTATTTTGAAGCAGTTTTGGGTTTTTTGTTTGTTTTTGTTTTTAAGTTAAGTAGACCAATTTTCTATTAACAGCTTATCCACCAAGAGAAAATGGCCTGTCCTACTCTTAAAAACCCAGGACTTAATCACTTTCTAAGCAAGTGTGACTAGCTTTACTTCTGAAGGGTTAAACAAAAGGGTAAAGGGTAATAAATCTTCCCTCTTCACTTTCAATGACTTTCAAAATGTTTTCCTCTCTAATTCCTACCCTGAGCCAACAATCACTGCTGACTTTAGCTAAGAATTTTATTTTTTAATTTTTTTATAGCTGCAATGTGAGTTTCCCATGCAGTTTTTATTAACTCTGTTTCATTGCAAGGCCTTGCAAGCAAAAACGGCCCTTATTTTTATTTGGAGAAATCTATTTCAGTGACAATCTAGCCTCAGGGCAGCTATATGTCAATCTCTTTGCGCTTTTTTTCCTGTTGAAACAAGCATGGGAAAGTTGCAAGACAAATGCCACACAGGGCAAAGCTGAAGGAAGCAGCATACCAACCCTCATCTTTAACTAACTCAAGACCAGAAAGCAGAAGGAAAGTGAATGAAGGAAAGGTCCAATGGTATAAGGTGGAAGAAAACCCCTGTAAGTCTACCAGCTTTTATTCCCAACAGATGGAAGGCCTTAAATTCTCACCACTTATCAACTTTTCTCAGAACTGACATTATTTGGGATTATGCTGGGAGGCTGGAGTATAATATTTACAATAAGAAGCAAGTCTTCTTAAAAAGGCAATGGGAGCTAAGAGCCTGATATTTCTGGGTAGCCACCCCAGGGCTTCCTGAACGTTCTTCACTGTGACCCCTGAAACAAAGCCAAGTCCTTCAAAGAGGCACCTGAAGGTTAAGGGGAGTGATTATTAGATATCCAACTCCAGCAGCTCACCCTACAAAATGGCAGTATAGCAGTTGGGCCAGGGGTAAATGTCCTGAAGCTAGGTTCCCCAGACACACACACGCTTGTCATCTGAAGCCTCAGTTGCTCAACTAAACACAGTATTTTAAACTTCAACCCTGAAAGCTAAATTCTGAAAACAAATGAAAAAATATCGTAATGGGGAGTGGAGGCTGTAGGATATAATTATCTTTAAACGAGCCAGGCGTTTTCGCAGAGCTCTACATCTTTACATTATTTCACTTAATTTTTTCATCAACACTGCCAAGTAGGCTTTATTTTCACCATTTTGTATATGAAAATGAGTTTGCAAGAGAATTATCAACCAAATAAACAGTAATATAACTTACATGTGCTCTTCATCTGGCACAATTAGAGAAAAGAACCCTTTCTCTTTTTCCAAGAGAAAGTTGGGAGTAACCCTAAGACTATCTGGTCTTACTTCTCATTTTTCAGCTGATGAGTAATAGAAGAACAAATCTGTCTCACAATGTTTTTGTAAATAAAGTTTTATTGAAATATGGCCACACTTCATTTACATATTGTCTATGCTTTTGTATTACAAAGGCAGAGTTGAGTAGCTATGATTAAGATCATATGGCCCACAAAACTTAAAGTATGTACTATCTGGTCCTTTACAGTAAATATCTGCCAATACTGACTAGAGATCAACTTGAGAAGAATTGACATCTCAGTAATATTGAGTTTTCCAGTCCATGAATACGATATATTTCTCCATTTATTTAGATTACCTGTCCCTGCAATTTTTGCATTTTTAGTGTATAAGTCTTACAGATCTTTTTGTTACAGATAAATTTAAGTGTCTATACTTTATGATGTTATTGTAAATGATATTTCTTCTTTTACTTTGCAATTCTTTGATGTTGGATATACAAATGCAATTGATTTTTTACATCAATTTTAAATACTGAAACCTTGTTATACTTCATATTGTAGCAACTTCTTTGTAGATTCCTTAGGATTGTCTACATAGATAAAAATGCTATCTGTGAAGAAAAATGCCTGTTTTTCTTCTTCTTGTCTTATTGCACTGGTGTGACCTCCATTGCAATATCAGCAGAAGTGGTCAGAGTAGACTTCCTTATCGTTTTCATTATCTTAAAGGCAAAACATTCAAGAGTCACCATTGAGTATGATGTTAGCTGTTGCTTTCTCCTTGGATTTTAAAGTCCTTCACACTTCCATTTCTTTGTACCTTTTGACAGATGCTTTTTGATAGAATGAACAAGTGAATAAAAAACTAAGTAATAAGAGGTTGGAATGTTTACTAATTGAATCCTGCCTTATGTTCAGATTGGCTAGTTGGCCTGTTTGATAAGGAAAGAGGGAAATGGGGGAGTAAGAGATTGAGTAGTACAAAGATCCCCCTTTCCAGTACTGTTGATATTTTAAGAGAAAATCTTCAGTAGGTGTAGAAAATGGCATAAGCACGTTGGAAAACTGCTTTCTCATGGAGGTTTCTTATGAAGTTAAACACACACCTTCTCTCTTACCCAAAAAAATCCTCTCTGTGTGTCTACACAAGAGAAATAAGGGCATGTGCCAACAAAAGAATTGTACACGAACTTTCATACCAGCCTTACTTATAACGCCAAAAATTAAGGCAACCTAAATGTCTATCAGCAAGAATGGATTTTAAAATTCATAGTATATTCATACAATGGAATACTACTCAGCAATAAAAGAAACAAACTCCTGGAACATGCAGCAATATAGAAAAACCTCAAGACCTTTATACTAAGTGAAAGAAGCCAGACTTTAAAGAGTACATACTATTTGGTTCCATGCATATGAAGTTCTGGAACAGGTAAAACTGATCTATATTGATAAAAATCAGAATAGTTGTTATGTGGGATGAGCAGAGGGGCAGAGATTGACTAGAAAGGGGAAGAAAGGGACTTTCTGGGGAAGTGAAAATGTTCTAAATCATGATTGTTGTGGTGGGTCCATGGGAGAATATATTTGTCAAAACTCAAACTGTATATGTAGGATCTGTTCACTTCACTGAGTGATAATCCTCAAGAAAAAATAAAATTTATAAAAACAAATCTACAGTGAAAAGGCAGAGAACCAATGAATAAGTCTTCAACTATGCAATTTCAGATACTTGAACCTCTGGTACAAAGAAGATCTGCTAGAGGTTAAGTGACAGCACGGAGGAACAGTTTTGTGAGTTAGGGTCAGGCCCTGCAATCTCTAGCAACAGACATCTCCCAACCAATAAAAACACAAACTAAGCCAAAACGATGTGTGTGTCAAACAAAGCTTCAAGGTAAGTTCTCTAGACCCTCTTCCAACTGAATTGCAGGTCCCTAGCCCTCCTAATCAGAAATTAGGGGACACCAGTGTGAACACGAAATCACTTAGGCCACCCTGACTTTAAGACGCCCTTCCCCATCCATTTGCAAACACTTGTCCATCCCTTCAACTTCCTAGATTCATTCAAATGTCCTATGCACTGTTCTAAATCATTGGGCTCATTGACTAAATGAGTAAATACAGTCCAAGTAACACACTTACAGTGGTGTTGGAGATGTGACAAATGCCCAGGAAATGGCAGATACCATGATGGCTCCCATTTCTGTCCTTCCCTCTAGTTCTCCTTCAGTCCCACTGGATCCTAAGGGGCACTCGAGGAACAGAGTCATGGATATGTTTTCTTGACTTTTCTAGAGTTTCTGGATAAACCATAGGAGCCTCCCGAAGATTAGAGGCCAGAAAGTAGTTTTTCTCTGAGAGGACCAAAATTCTCACCCAGGTTCACCATACCCTAGAATTTCAGAGAACTCTTGAACACCTACCTACATTTTATACTTAAGCAAATTGAGGCCCACGGCAGTAAAATGGGTTTCAGCCACCTTCGCAATCTGTCAGAACCATGTTAGGACTTTGTACCTTGCTTCACTTGCCCCCTAGCCATCACATTCAACAGGTGCTTAATAAATATTTCATGCAATGTATACTGGGTGGGGAGAAACTGGTTCCTTTTCAGAATGACAAGTTCAAAAAATATGCTGTAATAAATTTGCTCATCTGTACAAATTAAAATGTGTTGAATCATGAGGATTTTCTTTGATTTTTTTACAACTAGATTTTTTTTTTTTTCCCAAGGCAAGAATATGTTTTGTTTTCCAGGGCAACAAAGGGGAAGTTAAGCAACTGAATTGAAATCTCTGCTTTAATTTCTAGTCCAGGAGAGGCAGTGTAACAGAAGAGGAAAATCAGAGACTTGGGGCTAACTCACCCTAACTTCTGAGTTAGAACATGTTACCTAAGACTACTCCATATCTTTGGATCATAATTGCCTACATTACAAGGTTATTGTGGGAGCCTGAGACTGTGCCTGGCATAATGTTTGGCACATAGTAGGATCTCAACAAACAGATGTGTCTTTAGTAACAATGGAGCTTCCATTTACTCCAGGTACACGGGACAGTTGGCACTGAGCCCAGCCCATCGCCCCTAGCCTGACCCAAATCAATCCCCGCATCACAGGTTCCGCAGCACAGGAGATCAGGAGGGCTATCTTCAGCCAAAGTGATGAAGTCACGTTCTGGTCCCACTTTAACTCAGGCCATTAGGAAACTGAAGAAGAATGACACTTCAGGTATCAAGAGCAAGCAAACAAAAGAGGAGATGGCAGCCTGAGCTCCAAAATTCAAACCTAGAGCAAGCAACGATTCCAAAACAGCCTCAAACTGGGGCACAACGAAACATTATGTAACCAGAAGACTCCTTTATTTACTCCATTGGCAAACATTTCCTGCCTGGTTTTGTATAAACATGGTGCAGAATTTCCTAGCAGTCGTATCTTCTGTGGGGCCAGCTATCATTACCCTGTTTGGTTCAGAAGGCTGGCCTCATTGTTTCAGCAGTTTGTTTCTCCCCCTCACACCAGACACTTGGGTGAATTGGCTCCATTTAGGGATGGGAGTTTGGGTTCAAGTCTCCTGGATTAACAACACAACAAGGTCACATTGCCCCAGGCAGCATCAGCAACATGGCACGAACCCTTCTGCCTGAGAACGTGGAGCTCAAGCAGTTCCTTAGCTTTTCTGAGAGGTGGAAAGAATGCAAAGATACAGAAGGGCTTAATCCAGGTGGGTTCTGCCTTAGTAAGATCATGTGTACATGAGAGAACTTGGTGTGTTCCAGGAGCTTTTCTAAGAACTTAACAGATATTACATCATTCCATGCACACACACACAATCTTATAGCAGACACACTATTTTATTCTCATTTTATAGATGAGGAAACTGAGGCACAGAGGATCAAGAAGTCAAAGTTAATAAATGGAAGAGCCCATATTCAAATCCAGACAGGCGAGTTCTACACCCTGGTCTCATCCACTACTGAAATATAGTTCTTAGGAAAAATAAAGTAGAACAGATTTGAATTGTGTCTTCCACGCCACCCCAGCCCCTTGCCTCACCAACATGCTCTTTGCACATAGCAATGAATATGTATTGAGAACCATCATGTTCTGGGCTCTATCGTAGGGAATTCAGAGCTAAATAGGACATGGATCCTGTTCTCTAGATCTGCACTGCCCAAAATATTTGTCATTAGACACATATAATTCATTAAAATGAAATAAAATTTAAAATTTATTTCCTCAGCAGCACTAGCCGCATTTCAAGTGCTCAATAGCCATATGTGGCTAGTGGTTAGTGTACTGGACAGTGTAGGTATAGAATACTTGTATCATTGCAGAAAGTTCTATTAGAGAGAATGTTCTAGACTTTGCTACTCACTGAGGGTTCCCTGGACCAGCAGCATCACAACACCTAAGTGCTGGCTAGAAATGCAGTCTCAGGCCCTGTCTCAGACTTAGTGGATTAGAATCATCATTTTATTAACTAGATTCCCTGGAGACTCATGTATACGTCAAAATTTAAGAAGCACTTGAGCCTAGAAACTTTTTTCTGCCCTTAACTTCTATTTTACCAATAATCCCCCAACCCATTTTACTGCACGCGCACACACACACACACACACACACACACACACATGCACACACTCGTGGACATTTGCACATGTGCCTCATTACTCCCATTTCTTGCTAAAGTATTCATTGATAACCAAGATGACTACAATCAAATAGAATGATTCCCCCCGGCTCATTTGCTTCATAAGTCACTTAAAGAACCAATGCTGTTTAAATTAAAGAACTAAAAGACAATGTTGGAGTAATAGGCAGTGGGAGTCTGTCTGACATTTCCTCAAACTCCTAAGTATAAGGAGAGTCTGGACAAAAAAAATCGTAAGCAGTATGGAGCAGTGGAGAGAACCAGAGCCTGATGATCAGAACCATGTGCCAGCCTTGGATGATTTCTAAGTGACAGGATAGCCTTAGGCAAATTATTACAACCTTCTAGAGTATAGGTTTCTCACCTGTAAAATGAAGAAGATTGTGATGGCCCCTTCCAGATCTAAAACTCTGTGTTTTCTATGGAGCTGGTGGTGAAAGGAAGTAAAAAGAGGATGAATTTAGGCTTTGGAGTGGGGTGTCAGCCTTGGATAACGATGAGGGAAGAATTATTTCACTCATGTATAAAGGAATCTCATTACAAAGATTCTTCCTTCATAAGCAGAATTCAGCATGGACTAGTCATCATGAACTCTGTATCCAATAGGGTCAACTGAGGCTTATTATAAAGTGTCTCTCAGTGCAAAAGTGAATTCATTAATGACTTCCAACCATTTCTATATCCACACCCATTACCATGTGACTTTAGAGCTCCTCCCATCAAAAGGTGTGGCCTTTTCCTCCCACCTCATTTTGATCTACCATGTACCTTTGTAGTGCCCTTCTCCTCTGACTTTGGGAATAGCCACATGACTTGTTTTAGCCAATAGAAAGAAGTGAAATGATGGTGTACCTATTCCAAGCCTAGGCATTAAGATGCATTGAGTATCTCTACTTGCTCTTGAACCTCTATCATCACCATGACAGCAAGCCTGAGCTACCCTGCTGGAGGGTGAGAGAGAGAGAGAGAGAGAGAGAGAGAGAGAGAGAGAGAGAGAGAGATATGAAGCAGAGCTGAGTGTTTGCAGTTGACCTAGTAAAGGTCATTCTAGATTAGTCGACAGACAAGCAACATCCAGGCACATGAGTGATTCCAGCCAAGATCAGCAGAGATGGTCGGCTTACCCACAGCTGACACTTGATGTATGATATGTAAATGTTTAATTTTGTATGCCACTAAGGTTTTGTATTGTTGACACACTGAATCGTTGTGGTAATAGATAATAGACACACTCCCTTAGTATGTCTTCCTAAACACACAATAAAAATTTGTGAATGAAATCATCATCATAGCAGGAAAGCTCTTTTTATACATTTCTAATTTAATGCTCCCAACTACCCTATGAAGTAACCTCTTAAAAATGAGGAAATTGAGGAGATCCAAGATGGTGGGGTAGATAAACACTGTGCCTGCTTCCTTCCATAAATAAATTAAAATTACAACTAAAATTATAGAACAATTAACCTGGAGAACCATCTGAAGTCTGACTGAACAGAAATTTTATAACTAAGGATAAGAAGAAGAAGCCACATTGAGACTGGTAGGAGGGGCAGAGACGCAGAATTGATTGGCCCTAAAACTCCATGTGGTGGTTGAGAACCTGGAGGGATATCTCAGCCAAAATGGTTCCCTTTATCCCAGAAAAGTGAGGGACCACAGCCCCACACTGGCTCCACAGCCCAGGATACTGGTGCCAGGAAAAGACACCCCCACAACATCTGACTGTAAAAAACAGTGGGGATTCTGACCAACCGGGTGGGATGAAAGGCGGCAGGAAACCCAGGCGATCTCTTAAAGGGCCTACACACAGACTCACTTGCTGGCACTCACCTTGGGCTCCAGCAGAGGGCCAGTAACTCGGGAATGTCGGAGACATAGAGGGGATAGACTGAACTATGTGGCTTCTGGACAATGGCTGCAGGACAGTCGGCATTTTCCCTCCTCCCATGTAACCGGCTGGTGCCATCTTTCCTGTATTGAGCCCACCCCCTATGCTTACAGCCAAATCTGAATCTGATTCATCTGGTGAGCTCTATAGCTCCACCCTGCTAACTAACTGGGACCTCATCTTACCAACTCCTCCAACGATGGAGGCAGTTTCTCCAAGAACATCCAGCCCCACCTACATTGCGCTCTTTCTTGGAAAACTATCAGACCTGGGGTCCAACAGACATCAGGTGGGTGGTGACAGGCCTTGGTGTGATCTGAGACTTTTGCTAAGTAGCTTCAGGCTCAGAAATGGCACCAAACCAGAATTTACATCAACCTGGTGACTTATACTTTTCCCATTCTAGTGATTCCCTGAGACTCTGCCACACCCAACTTGCATACCACGTAAGGCTTTATTAGTGGTTGAACCCTAAGAGAGCTGGAAGGTGGCAGCAGACCTCAGACTGTCCTGGCATTTTGTGGAGCTACCCCAGGCCAGGTAATGGTGGCAGATGTCCTCGTTCACAGCATGGCCTCTCCCACAATCCTGCAGGGTTAGCTCAGGCAGTGAACAACTGCAGATCACTTTGTAGTTCTTACTAAGTAGTACCCGGCTGGTCCCAGGCAGTGGGTGACCTGGACCTGCACAGGAGCCCCTCACGAAAGGTCCCAGAGCCAAAATACCTGGAGGTTGGCTTCAGACGACAGTGGAGTACCCCCCAATGAGCCCCACAAGTGGCACACCCAAAGAGCAGTCTCAACAGTCACCAGAGCCCATGGGGGCAAATCCCGCTTAGTGGGGTAAACCCCCCACAAAGCAGCCTATAAGCTATGATGTGGCTGACCCCACAGCCAATCAGCCTGAGGGTCAATCCCACCCACTGAGGTTCCAATAGCAACCAACACTCGATTATAACAGGAGGGCACACACAACCCACACAAGGGACACTCCTGGAGCACCTGGTGCAGATGACTAGGGAGACTGCCACTGGGTCCCACAAAGCACCTATTATGTAAGGCCATCTGGCCAAGTCTGGGAGACATAGCAGATCTACCTAATACATAGAAACAAATAGAGAGACAGCCAAAATGAGGAAACAAAGAAATACATCCCAAATTAAACAACAGGATAAAACTCCAGAAACAGAACTAAACAAAATGAAGACAAACAACCTACAAGATACAAAGTTCAAAACAATGGCTATAAGGATGCTCAAGGAACTTAGTGGGAACTTCAACAAAGAGATACCAAGCATAAAAAAGGACATAGAACCCATAAAAAAAGAATCAGTCAGAAGTGAATAATACAATAACGAAATGAAGAATGCACTAGAAGGATTTACTAGCAGACTAGATGAAGCAGAGGATTGAATCGACTATTTGGAAGAGAAGGTAGCAGAAAACACCCAATAAGACAGCAAAAAGAAAAAATTTGCATCATAGGGGTACCAGAAGGAAAAGAGAGAAAGCAAGGAATTGAGAACCTATTTGAAAAAATAATGACTGAAAACTTCTCTAACCTAGTCTAGGAAGTGCAGAGAGTCCTAAACAAGATACCCCAAACAGGCCCACACCAAGACACATTATAATTAGGTTGGTGAATGTTAAAGACAAAGAGAGAATCCTAAAAGCAGCAAAAGATAGGCAACTAATAACATGTAAGGGAGCTCCCATAAGATCGTAAGATGATTTCTCAACAGAAATTTTGCAGGCCGGAAAGAATTGGCAAAATATTCAACGTAATGAAAAGTAAGGACCTAAAACCAAGATTATTCTTCCCAGCAAAGCTATCACTTAAAATCAAAGGGCAGATAAAGAGCTTCTCAGATTAAAAAAAAAAAAAAAAAAAAAAAAAAAAAGCTAAAGGTGTTCATCATCACCAAACCAGTATTACAAGGAATGTTAGAGGGACTTCTCTAAGATGGAAAAAAAAAAAGGGGGTCAAAATTATGAATAATAAAATGACAATAGCTACATATCTATCAACAATTTCTTTCAATGAAAATTGATTAAATACTCCACTCAAAAGACACAGGAGGGCTGAATGGATAAGAAAACAAGACCCTTACATATTCTGCCTATAAGAGACCCACTTCACATTGAAAGACACACGCAGACTGAAAGTAAAGGGATGGAAAAAAATATTTTATAAAAATGGGTAAACCAAAAAGCTGGATTATTTATACTGATACCAGACAAAATAGACTTCAAAACAAACAAAAGACAAAGAAAGATCCAGGAATCCCATATCTGGGTATTTATCTGAAGAAACTTAAAATGCTACTTCGAGGGGACATGTGCATCCATGTGTTCATTGCAGTATCGTTTACAATGGCCAAGGTGTGGAGGCAGCCTGGATGTCAATCAAAGGATGAATGGATAAAGAGTAAGTGATACATAAATACACTGGAATATCGCTCAGCCATGGAAGGGAATGGATTCCTGCCATCTGTGGAGGCATGGATGGACCTGAAGGATATTGTGCTGAGTTGGAGTGTAAGATAGAGAAAGACAGATGCAATGAGATTTCACTTATATGTGGAATCTAAAGAACAAAATAAACAAACAAAACAGAAACAAACTCATAAATACAGAGAACATTTCAATGGTTGCCAGATGAGAGTGGGGTTGGGAATGAATGAAAAAGGGCAAGGGATTAAGAAGTACAAATTTGTTGTTACAAAGTAGTCATGAGGATGTAGGGTATTTCATAAGGAATATAGTCAATAATATTGTAATAACTATGTATGGTGTCAGATGAATACTAGATTTGTTGTGGTGATAGATGGGAAGGGGTTGGAGGCCAGGGTGTAAGAGATGAAGAGATTGAGAAGTACAATTGGTAGTTACAAAATAGTCATGGGGTTATAAAGCACAGGAAATATAATTAATAATATGGTAATAACTATGTTTAGGGCCAAGTGGATACTAGACTGGTCAGAGAGATCATTTCTTAAATTATACAAATGTCTAACCACTATGCTGTACACCTGGAATTAATATAAAATAATATTGAATGTCAACTGTAATCAAAAAATTAAAAAGGGGGAAATGATGAAGGGGAATAAGTGGTTCAAATCTCCAGGCATAAAACAAATAAGTCATGGGGATGTAACATACAGCATAGGGAATATAGTCAATAATATTGATATGTGGTACTGTGTCAGATGGTTGCTGGACTTAGCATGGTGATCACTTCTTTAGGTATAAATGTTGAATAACTATGGCGTATACCCGAAACTAACATAACATTGTACTTTAGCTATATTTTAATAAATTTTTTTTAATGAGGAAATTGAGAGTCACAGGTTAAGTCACTTGCCTGTAATCACATGACTTATAAGGGTTTGAACTAGGATTTGAACCAGTTTGTCTGACTCCAACTCTGACCCCAATTTTTAAAGTCCAGTGATATCTAAACACTATATGGTGACATAGAAAACCACTGGCCTGAGAGTCTGGCTTCTACCCCATTTCTTGTTACTAAAGAGTTGGGTGAACAAGAACAAGTCATAGCTCTCTATATCTGTTTCCTCAACTGTAGCAGGAAGAAGATGAACACTTTGATTTGTGTTTTTCTTCTATTTCAACAGTCCATTATTCTATAAATGTTTAGACTCCTGCCTGGAAGTATAAAGGCATATCATAGAGATTTTATGGTAAGGTTCCTAATAGAATTTGGACACATATCTAAGTCTAATGGATATTGGGGTTCTGCTAAAATCTCCTCCATACCCTGCTTGAAGTTAGATGACCTGAATTGGAAACTCAAGAGCGAACACAGGAGCAGAGTGTTCTCAAGGCTCAAAGCCAAAGGAGCCTGATGGGTCTTGCTACCGACATGGCCCTTAGAATAGAAAAGAGGTCTCTTAGAGTTTATGACAAGCAAAGGGGAAAAACAGTCCATTTGGGGGTGGGCAGGGAGCAGTGTGGAACTGAGATAGCAAAACTGTACATAAACATAAGTATCAATGATGGAGATACAGCACACAGATCCCTCTTCAGGAAGGGCTTGTTGTCCAGCTGCAAGGTATGCATTCTGCGCATAGCCTCCCTCTGCCAGCTCCTTCAGGGTGTGCCACAGCCACAGAGTCCCCACGCCCAAGACACACCCTTTCTTGGGGTAGCCCACATCAAATGACTGATGTAGGACGAAATTGAAAGGATTGGTTATCTATACCCAACTCAGGAGAGCTCTGGAAGGCTATTCTAGCTCCAGAGTTCATGCCTGGTTAGCTGAGGCTTCATCAGACCTGTAGCACAAGTCAAATTCTTTTTCTCAGTCTTTAGTAAACATCTTACATTTCAAATTCTGTCTTAGTGTCCACTTCCAAGACCCCAAGACAAATTCACTGCTAGAGTTAGTGGTTACAGTAAGTACTGAGATCCAATCCATTTACCTGATGAGGGTCCCATTTTATTTTTAAAAAGATGAAACAAAAGAAAAATTATAAAAAGAGAGGGAAAAAGGAAGGAAGATGGAGGGAGGGAGGGAAAAATCAAAGAAGGAAGATGGAGGAAGGGAAAAATTAATAGAAGTTATGCACTTCCAAAAATTCAGAACTCACTATCATAAATACTGAACAAATGGAATTTGTGATACTTTTGGGTGATTACGGAAGTAGCAGTCAGGGGTCAACTGAGCACCAGCCTGGATGATGAAGAGAGAAATAGTAACTTCTCCCCTCTGTTCCTACATTGCTGACAGTCCTTCAGGTACTACAAGAAGAATGGAAGTAGGGCAATAAAGGAAATACTCAGGGCAAGTTGGAACATGAATCTCAGCAATGTCTGACTGAGTTCCCAGAAGTTCCTTTGTTTTTCGGTTTTGTTTTTCTTTTTTTTTTTCCTCTATTCAGTTTATGGCACCATTCTTATGCAGTCATTCTTATAAGAAATAAGAATGACTACATATTGATCTTTTACTATGTGATAAGCAAATGTGCTAAGAGCTATAAATGTATTCTATCAATTATCACTCACAACAACCCTAGGACAGTGAGGTAGATATTATTGTTCAACAACTACTCATTCTCCCTTCCTCTTTCCAGGGGAAAAGTATAATTACCTACCTCCTCAATGTTGAATTTGGCCATATGACTTGTTTGACCAATGAAATGTAAATGTATGAAAGCATAGGCTCTGACTGGAATTGTTTAATGGTTTGGTTCATTCTCTTGTATTCTAGACACACCTCTCAGAGAATCACTTCTTTTTGCCTGGTACCTGTAGAGTAGATCTAAACCCAAATTTCAGCCTAGAATAGAGCTGCCTCAGTTGACCTACAGACCCTTGAGGGAGAAAAAAATATTTATGGTTATAAGCCACTGAGAGATGGGGGAATGGAGGAGCTGTTTGTTACACAGCATTATTGTAGTAAAAGCTGACTACTAGAGACATGCTCTGTAAATATTCCTATTTTCAGATGAGGAGATTCAAGTGCAGGGAAGTTAAATGACTTCAAGATCACACAGTTTAATTAGTCAAGCTGAAATTTAAACCAAGCAATAAAACTCTAAACAAGTGTCCTTAATCCCTGTTTTATATTGCATATTCAGTGTTTGAGGTAAACATTGTGATTCCATTCTGTGCGAAATATGAAGAGATCTTTGAATTCCACCTCAAACCAAAATTCAGTTATTTTATATTCTAGGTTTTCTTAAGCATTCTTAAATAGTAATGTCTATGAATGGGCCAACACTTAACATATGATTAATTACTGTGAATATTGTAACCAAAGAAATGACACTAAAACGTCCAATCACTAGTTCAGGAAATATATACATTATTTTCATAAAATAGTAAGTTATTACTGAAAAAGACCTGATTTTCTTATCAATGAAAAACTCAGGGCAACTGAAACTGCAAGAGAAATGAGGAACAGGTTGGAACAGGCACATCTCTAAGCCTGTGTGCTCTGAGATTTCAGCCTTTAAGAGAAAGATACATAAATGAGGAACTATAACTTGCACTTAAACTTTTAAATTAATTAATTACATGGTTCCTTTTTAATTGTCAAAAGTGGTGATCACAAAAAATCTTCCCCCTTGTTATTTCACACTTTTCATTCTTTTCCTATACGATACTGAAATGTATACAATTGAGTAAAATGATTTATGTGAACTCCCCCCGCCCCAGCTTTGTTTTTCACTTACTGAATAGACTACAAGAAATTTTTGAAACTTCCTGGGGAATTTCAAGACCCCACCAGAACTTACATGCACACCCTTCCTCAGGACAACTCCATCCATCATTCCCTGCTGCTGTGGCTGCTTTCACAGCCCTTAGAGAAGATAAACTTGTGACCCAAGCTGGGAAGTTGGGACTGACTCATGCTGAGAAGTTGAGCAGTATAAAGGGCATCTGGTACTTTAATTTATTCCTTCAGACTTCCCACTGCCCTTACCAGAAACTTATTGCCACAGTTCTCCAGGTTCTTTCAACTCAAACCACTTATACACCTCGCTAGAGATGCATAACTATAAAAGCTCCAACCCATTAGTTTAGATTCTTTCCAGATCCCTTCAGAAGGTCTGTCCTAAAGACAGTGATATGCAGTGAATAACCTCAAAGGGAACATGCCACAGAATATTTACTGAAAAGATGGCCTAGAATGGAAGAGATAAAGCAAAGAAAGGCATTTTAAGATTCTGCCTCTAATTGCCTGAAATGCATGTTAGCTCTTTTAGCCTGTGAACACCATGAACAAAATAGTGATACTAATCCTCCACACTGGATGAACAAATCGTTCTTTGGTGCCTCTTCAGAGAGTCTCCCGTCAGTGGCTTTCAAAAGGCAGGTGAAAATGAAAAAATGTACATTACAGCTGCAAAGTAAAATGAAATGTCTGCCAGTTCCACATACTCACTATGAGGTCTGCTGTAAGCCTGGCCCGCCTGATGCATGATGGGAAATGCACAATAATGATGAAGCCTTCATCCCTTCCTTCAAGATGCTCACAAAGCCCATATTCACTCAGCAAATATTTATAAGCAACACGCTCAAGGTGCATTCCAGTCCCTGAGAAAGAACATGATGGAAAATCAATTATCTTAATCTCAAGGATTTTACAGTCTACAAAGGAGAGAAAACTGACATTAAATAATTCTAATGCTAAAAAGAAAGTGATACATACCTAAGAGAGACCCAGATAACGGACAACGAAGGGATAAGGAGAAAGAAAATTACTTAGCAATAAGGGGGGACAGACTGAGGAGGGAACTCTCCAGTGAGGAAGCTTTTGAGGTGAGTCTTAAAAGACAGGGTGTGGATGCATGCACAATGAGGGAACACATTCTAAACAGAAGAGAATTCCATTCAAATGAGCAAAAGACACAAAGCAGGGAAGCAGAGGTAATGTATGGAAATAACAGTTCCCCTTGACTCAACTGTAGGGGACATACCTGGCACTAATGGGAAATAAGATAGAAAAGTAAGTTGGGAGGAAAATTTCAGAGGGCCATGACTATGAGACTGAGGAAGTTGGCGTTTATTCAAAATCTCCTCTGCTGAGTTCTGGGTGTTGTGAAAACAGAATGGGCAACGATCCAGGATACTCTCCTGGTGTGACCACAACAGCCTGCTTTTATCTAGTTGACATACTGGAGTTTCTGGACAAGATTTCATTCAGGGGACCACATATGAAATCACTGCTGTCAGCAAGTTTGAAGCTGTGCAAGGTTTTTAAGAGGGTCAGATGAGTCAGAAGATCAAATACCAAAAGATGAATCTGGTAGTAGCAGTACGTGTGATGGATTAGAGGGAAGAGTATAAACTTGAGAGGATGAATTAAGAGGTGATTGCAACATCCCAGGTAGAGGTACTGGGAGCCAGAACTCAAGCACAATAGTGTGGGGGATGGGACACTTGCAAGTAGTACAAAGAGGTCAACCTTCTGGGCCTTGGAAGCTAGGATACAGCGGGGAGTCAAGGGTTTAGAGCCTGGAAAATAGGGTACTGTCGCTTGACATAGAGGACATGGGCCACAAGACAAGCTTGGAAATTGAGAAGCCAAGTTCATTTGGGGAAATATTAAATTTGAGGTTCTGGCAAGATTTCTAGAGGGCAAACAGCTTGGTGGGAATGTCTTGTAGGTAGTCGGGGGAAAAAACACAATCTCACTGGATACACTTAATAGATGACTACATTATACAGTTAATTGTATACAGGAAGGCTTTTTGTTTGTTTTGTTTATTTGTTTGTTTGTTTTGGCACGAGGTGTGTTTTATTTTCATTAATCATACAAATCATTTTCTACAATATCCCAGGGCAAACCAGAGAATTTAGCAGTCTGATTGGGGGGGTCCCCTCAGAGACCCACATGGGCATGGAGTGCCCGGGTTCACAGTGCTGCTTGTTGCTCATGTCCATCTTGCAGGCGGCTCCTTCTCCACATCACGGCTGGAGATGACAAGGGTGGGGAGTCCTCCGGGTTCTTAAGAAATTTCACTCCATTTCTCCTGCTCAATGGTCTCTTTGTTCAGCAGGGTGTTCTTCTCCTGTGTCTCCATCTTCTACAATTTGGCCGTATCGAAACTGATGATTTTCCCCATGTTGGGCTTGTCTGCCATTTTCTTAAAACAATCCCCCATCTTCGCTCCGAGCCGAGGTTCCTGGTTACTGCTCACGTCGCTGCAGCAAGAGACCAGGAAGGTATTTTTTCATAAAGTGCAAAAGCTCATTACATGCTAGACTTCATTTAAGTGTTTGCCTTCCTGATTTATCTTCCTGACCCCCAAACATATCAGGTGCACAGGATTTGGTCCTGGGCCCTCTGTTCTTCTTGCTCCTTATTCTTCTACTCAGAGATCTTATTTACTACCAACTTCAAAAATCCATATTCCATGTTTTTATCCCCAGCCCCACAGCTCCAACTGCCTAACAGAGATGGCCGCCTGTCTTGGGTGTTCCAACCCAGTCAAGATAAAGATGAACTCATCTTCTCCTCTCCTCTTTAACTGGTGCTTCCTCCAGATGTCCCTATTTCTTTAAACTAGAACTTCAAGCTGTGGTGTTTGAGACTATCCCTAATTCGTGACATAGTCATCCCAGAATAGCAGTTTCTAGCATGTTGTTCCCCTACTCAAAAGTCTCTGGAGGCTCTGAATGAACACAGAATAAAAGCCAAGTTTCTCAGTCCAGGTTTCAAGGCCATCCATGGGTCCACCCCAAATTGCCTTTCCAATCGCAGTTGTCACTGTCTCTCTGCCCAAGCCTGTTACAAGAAGACCACCTTGCACCTCTCTCTCAAGCATGTCGACCTTGATTCCTTCCTGCCTTTTCAAGCATAGTGGCATTCCTTCTTTCTGCCAGCGACCATCCCTCCCCAGCCCTTCGAGTCTGGACAAAAGTCCCATCTCCTCATGAACCCCTTCCTTGTCCATTCCAGGCCAGAAGTGGTGCTTCCTCTACATTCACTAACAAACCAGGTGGTGCTTACATATCTATTTCCTTGTGTGTGATATGGGGTTATAAGAGTACCTATATTATAGGATTCTTTTAAAAATTAAATACGCCCATTAAATAATTATTATCAATATTGTTATATGCTATTCATTGGGCTAGGCTTTGAAGGATATAAGTAGGAATAAGATACTCACATAGTCCCTGACCTCAAGATGCTCAAAATAGGGAAAAAATGGATTGGGGAGGGGAGTCGCAAGTAATAGGATAATTTCTCACTATTTTGTCTAGTTATCCTTTCTAGGGTGTTTAAGTTATGATTCTTCGACATGATTGTAAGCCTTGGGCAAAGTAAGTTGAATATTTTCTTAAGTAACTCTTTGGAAAGCATAATTCATTTTTATTTTTTGTGCTTTTTACTTCTCCCCGGAAACGGTGTACTAAATAATTATATTTTCAAAGGATAAACATTTTAATTCCAAGAGTCAGAGAGTTTCACTCATCTGACTACACTTCAAAATAATATAATTATTAATAGCCCAATATTTAACATCTACTACTGATAGGTCCTCATTCTTATATGCCTGCAAATCATACACACACACACACACACACACACACACACACACACACACTCATCCCCAACTGTCCAGTGCATATATACTCAGACTTGAAAACAGCACTGAATCAAGAGCCAAAGAAAAAGAAATTTCAACCTCAGCTCACCTCTAGAATGGGAATAAGTATATTAATTATCCTTGTCAAGCTTCAGTCTACTCATCTATAAAATGTGTACACTAGATTGTGGCTACCGGTCCTGGTTGATCATAAGACTCCCATTTAGAGAGATACGTTATAATTTGTATTCCTGGATTCTAATCTGGACCTGCTGAATCACAACTTCCAGGAGAGGAGCCTAGAAATCAGTACCTTTCACAAAGCACTCTGGGTGATTGTGGTAATCAGCCAAGCTTGGGAATCTCTTCTTCAGTTCTGATTCTCCTCACATTAGACATACTCCTCTCCAAGGAGCCTCTGATGGCTTGGAGTCCGGGAGGTGAGGTAGAAAGAGCATTACTTCTAAGCAGAGGCTATAATGGACGGAGTCTCCTCCCTCCCGGCTTTGTGCTCAGAAACATACTTTCTTTTCACTTCCCAACTGTGGTTTCTGATCAACATAAACGGTTCAACCATTTATAATTCTTTCACAAGACAGCTAAGAGCAAAGAAAACACTTTGATTATTTTGATACCTCTTAAGGACTTAAAGCCAACTTTGAACATGTGACACAAAATCTCTCTCATCAGATAATAATGTTGCAGTTGCTGAATTCGATTTGAATCAGATGCATATCTCCAATTGTTTCACTTACTCAACTGTGTTATTTTAAAATCTTATTGAGTCCTCCCTGTTTACATAAAGATACATTTAAGGAATTATCCTCAGCCTTACTGGCTTTGATCGAACCTCTTCTATAAAATGCCACTTTGCTGGGGCTTTCACTCAATCAGCTTAAGACAAAATTTCTTCCCACTCTCCCAGGGGAGCTAAAAGGCTGTGCTTTGCAAACTCTAGCTTACAAATTTTTCTAGAAGAGCAAAACCACCTACAAGAGCTTCATGGGCAAAAAACTTTCCAAACTCTGAACTAATTCCCAGAAAATGTGGATACAAGCCATGTGCTTCTCCCCTGTATCATATGATGGAGTACCTATATACAAACAAACAAAATCACCCAAATTCTCTAGGAAACTGCTTTTAAGAGAAATATTGTGCTTCTTTCTCCCAGGTTGTGGTACAAGAAACCTGATCCCAAGGAGCCCCATTGTCTGGTTAAGGGGTCTCAACCTGGGGAATCTGATTGCCTGGCTCCATCTTCTGCTAGCTGCGTGAATTTAGGCAAAGTACTCGTGCTTTTTGTATCTCATTTTCTGCATCTGAAAAAAATAATAATAGTGTCTGCCCTAAAGGTTGCTGTGAAGTTTAAATTAGATAGTACATAAAAGGCTGAAAATAAATCCTGATGCATGGTAAATACCCTATAAGTGCTAGCTATTATTTCTTGTAGGGCTCTAGCACTTGAGGCAAAATTAGTCAAAAGAATCTCTTGCTTCATCTGTCCCACCACCTCAGCAGTGGTCAGTTATCTTCTCCAATGGTTTGATTTTGTCTATACAACTGCTCTCATCCGTAGATGCTTCCATTTTCTTTCTTGAAGAAAACCGAAAGAGTCCTACTGGGATGGCTGTTACTCTTAATTGAAGGGCACAACTTTGTTTGTTCTTGTTCCTATAGCCTAAAAGACACCACTAGCCAGGTCCATTTGTCATTGTGAATTCACCTCTAATAACTTTTGCACACCAACAAAGTCAGAATACCTCTGCTTCAGCTTGTCCCGACAGCTGCCATTCTGGAGGTGAGAGATGCAAAATTCAACCTCATTTGAGCTCAGTGGTTGGCATCCTGTTGACACCCGACAAATTTTTGAGTAATTAAAATCTGTCCTCCCAACCCTCCCCACTAAGACAATAAGACAATATAGCATGGTACTCTGAAAAATTATCAATTGATCTAAGATTGTCCTTTAAAAGGTCAAAGGAAATGAACAGGAAGAAAGAGAAGGTTAGGTTTGTGGACGTTTTGTCATGAAAAGCTGGACATTGTTATATCTGTTGGGAGGACAAGAGTATGAAGTGGTAGGCATTTAAGTAGAATTCCACCTGTTCTATGCCCAGATTCAAGACTTTATTTGAGGTAGATGAGAAAGCACAGAATCTTAAGCCATTTCCAGGAAAATGACAGAACTACCTAAAACCCTAGATGAGTTACTTGACAAGGGAAGTTGACAAGTCAAATGGTCAGGTACACTTAAACAGTCAAGAGGTTCCTTGGACCAGAAAGGCCTGAACATCTTCAACACTCACAAGCTCATTTCCTGCTGAGTATGATGGTCCTGCGTTCAATATGGGTGAAGGAAAACCAATCACGAAGAAAGTCGGTTTGCTGGCAAAGCTTCCAGAAGGGAAGAAATGTATCACTTAGGTGACAAAACCTAAAATTTCATTGATTTAAAATCTGGGATGTTAAGAGTAGGACAAATTTTACTAAAACATGATTTGGGGCAGGAAAGGGGAAGGGAATTAAGAAGTATAAACTTCCAGTTATAAAATAAGTCCTGGGGATGTAATAGCATAGTCAATAATATCGTTAACTAGGTACGGTGACAGATGGTTACTAGACTTATTGTGGTGATCACTTTGTAAGGTATATAAATGGTGAATCACCTGAACTAATAATATTGTATGTCAACTGTAATTAAAAATAAATTTAAAAACTAAAAATAAAACATAATTTGGATGGACAATCTTGATTTACTTCAGAGACATGCAAAATTAAGCTAAGATTTTAAGTTACTTTCCCTCAAGCATTGAAAAAAAGAAAATCTCTCTTAGTGAAACATAATGTTTGAAGTACATGGCAAAGAGTTGGCTCTTATTGAAGTTTTTATTGTATCCTGTTCACTGGGACCCTAAACACTCAGCCTGTGCCCAAACCTAGTATCATGGTCAGAATTCTGATATTCAGAAAAAATATAATGAAGCTTCAATATTTACTTCATACCTGGAGGAGGGAGAGACTAAATAGTTCTATACAAGAAAAATATAAATTATTCAGAAGAAAATTCTCCATTATAGCTTAATCTTCTCTGTTTCCACATATTTGTAACTGATATAACTTCAGGAAGTGAAGAAGTTACACCCATCCTAGTTTTAACTGAAAAGGCCCATGGCATTCTGGGAGTGGTTTCTTATCAGTGTTACTTTGAGGAACACAATAGTTTCTGGGTAATACCAGTATTCCAAATTGCTAATTCTCTTCCCCAAGAGAGTGGTTTAGTTAATGTAAAAATCTCGAATATAATACATTCCCCTATCCTAAGGACATTAAAAATAAAGGATGGCTTTTAAATTTCAAAATATTCCAATAGGAAAGCTTTTTGTGTTTTTTCTTTTGTTTTGTTTTTTGGTTGTTGTTTTTTATTTTAAATAATAAAGGTGGTACAGGAAGCAAGGAAAATAACATATGAATGAAATTTTATTTATGCAGAATTTGTTTATTGAATCGTACTTTTTAGGCTGATCAGCTAGACAGAAACACAGCTTACTATGCCAGATACTTTTTTCTGTTCTCTTTATATGTATTTTTGTGGCCATCTCTGTCACTAGAGCTGTGCCTCCACAGGAAAACAGGTCTTCTTAGCCTGGCTAAATGAGGCACAGTTGGCATATGGATCAAGAAGGTAACGTGGAAACATGAGCAGAAGCAGGGTACAATTCTGCACGAAGAAAAATGAGTCACAGATATCTAAAGAATATATTACTTAGAGAAGACAAAAAGTAAACTGATTATAGCTTTGGGGGGAAAAAGAGCAGGAGAGAGAAATGGTTAAAGGAACTGAGACGGGCCCCTCGGGGAGGTTGAGTAATATATGGAGTGTTATTAGATCAAAGTTCTCTATCTCCAAGGAGAAAACAACCAAAAATTGGCTTTAAGTCTGTCCAGAAAGATGTCAGCTTAGCTTTTAGGATAAATTCTTGGTGTATAAGTTGATACATATGATATTAGGTTACAAAAGAGAAGCCTTGTAATCTTCCTCCCAGGAGAGGTAACGCGCATGCTCATGACCGTTGAGCGCGGCTGATTCACCCAGAGCCACAGAAATGAACTAGAAGACTTCCCCCGGTCCTTACAGGCTCAAGACTTTCTGATAATTCAACAAATAGGAGTAAGTGGAAGTGACTGCTCTGCCCGGTGTTTAGCAGTTTTGGCAAATTCCAAATACTTTGCCTTCGTACAAATGAGGTTAACAGCAAGAACAGAATTTACAAGGACATTTTACAACCAATCAGCACCTCGCAGATGATACCATACCCGCTCTTTTCTTAATATGGCTGGACACAGTTTAAAATAGATCCAGAGGTCAGTGCAATTAAAAGAACTGGTGAAAAAAGCACATTTGCAGAGCGACCATTTAGATAGTCGCCAGCATTTCGGGATGAGAGTCAGTAGACCTAGTGTTCACAGAGGAGTTTCACTGGATTCTTCAAGTCAGTCGGCTACATTGAGGACATGCAGGGTCAACCCTTAATGCTTCTGGGGCCAAGGGAAAGTTACCAGAACGTGAAGGAGAAAAAGCAGGAAAAATACCTCCTGTTCTGTCACTGCTATGAACAATGAGAAAAAATAAATCCTATGCTAAGGCCTGCAGAAAAAGCATTCTGCTCACTCTTACTCTCTCAGTTGAGATGCAATTGTTCCAGCCAAACTAGAGAGGCATGCACATAGACTCTTTTTAGTTTTTCAATTTTAAAAAAATATTTTTTAATTTTTTTATTCCCATCCCCCTGCCCCCGCTAGCAACCATCAGCTTGTTCTCCATATGTGTGGGTCTGTTTCTGTTTTGTTTTGTTTATTCATTTTTTTTTTTTTAGATTCCACATACATGTGAGATCATACAGTGTTTGTCTTTCTCTGTCAGATTTATTTCATTTAGCATAATACCCACTAGGTTTATCCATGTTGTTGCAAGTGGCAAGATTTCATTCTTTTTTATTGCTTAGTGATATTCCATTGTATATATGCACCACATCTTCTTTATCCAATCTTCTATCGATGGGCACTTAGGTTGCTTCCATATCTTGGATATTACTAGTAACACTGCAATGAACATAGGTGCACATATATCTTTTCAAAGTAGTGTTTTTGTTTTCTTCAGATAAGTCTCAAAAAGTGGAATTGCTGAATTGTATGGCAAATCTATTTTTAATGTTTTGAGGACTCTCCGTACTGTTTTCTGTAGTGGCTGCAGCAATCTACAATCCCACCAACAGTGTACAAGGGTTCCCTTTTTTCTACATCCTCACCAGCACTTGTTAGTTATTGATTTATTGATGATGACCAGTCTGAAAAGTTTGAGGTGATATTTCTTTGTGGTTTTAATTTGCATTTCCCTGATGATTAGTGATGTTGAGCATCGTTTCATATGTCTATTGGCCATCTGTATATTCTTTGGAGAAATGTCTATTCAGTTCCTCTGCCCATTTTTAATTGGATTGTTTGTTTTTACAGTGTTAAGTTGTATAATTCTTTATCTATTTTGATATTAACCCTTTATCAGATGTCTCATTGGTGAATACTTTCCCCCATTCAGTAGGTTGTCTTTTCATTTTGTTGATGGTTTCCTTCACTGTGCAAAAACCACAGACTCTTAAAAATGAAAGAAATTTAGAAATTATCCAATTAAAAAATTTACACACACACACACACACACACACACACACCACCAACACCAACACCACCACCACCACCACCACCAGCTAGGAAGACCAATAGCCCAAGAAATCTTTTTCTTCTTTCACAAGAAAGTCACAATCCAAGCAAGAAAAGCAGTGGGAGGACAGCCCATCTCAAGAACTGAAGATAGTTGCCCCAGTTTATGTTGCACTGAAATGAAACCTCCTGCTTCTTCTCTAGGTGGCCATTTCCTAAAGAGACACCATCATCTCTATGTTCAGAAAGAAATCTCAGTAATCCGCCTTAATTGCTGGGCTTCCAAACAGCTTTTGACTCCACCGCAATTATGCCTTAAAAATCCCACACCCAGTTTGTGTTTTAAGCCATGGAATTTTTTAAGACAGTTAAATCAGAAACCTTGGGCCCATGTTACTTTGCCAAATAAATCATGTACATAGAAAATGAACTCCCTGCTAGAAAGCCCCAAGCTATGCCTAGGTGTGTTACTAGTCTATTCCATGTTAAAAATAAAATCCTTTTCTTCTGTTCTTTTACTTCGTTTCTTGGTACTAAATGAAAACGTAGAGAGTTTTGTAATCCCCAACTTGAATGTAGAGCCCCCTAAAAAACAATTCATATCATGTGAGAAAAGTAACCACAATGCTATCCATTGAAATAAAAATGGAAACTTTTTTAACTGTTACTAAGCAAAGACAACAATGGTGTCCCCTTTCAGAGTTGATAAGAGATCATGAGGTTGAAATTCTGCACAGCACTTTGAAAACTAGAAGCCTTCATCTTAGGACCTCATTCTTCTTTTAAAGCAAAAAGGTTTGAAAGCTTACTGGATCCATAAATGACTCCATCGTATGCCGTGTTTTTGATCTATGACACTCTAAAACAATTACTGTTATAATCAAATACATGTCGACTATGCATTGACACTTAAGAAAAACAATTCTTGAAGCATATCAATATTAGGACGAAGCAAAATGGCCTTGAAAATGAACCAATCCTGCACAAAAATCATTTAAAAAAAAAACAAATAAAAAGAGGGAACAAGTATTTTTGTGTGAAAGCTCACAAAATTGGAAACAAGGCAGGTCAATAAAATTTTTTCCAAACCACCTTTCCCTACCCCTAGAAAGCATTTTATGAGATAATGAAAACCTCTAACATTGAGTGATGTGATTAAGTAATAAAAGGTTGAATTTTCCTTCCAATGTAACTCCACAGGGTGCTTCCTAGAGTATGCCAAAGGTCTGCTATGTGTTGGTGCGACACCAGATTACAGGTGTTTGTTAAAGGAGATCCCACTGAGCTTTTCTCTAGGCTGGCGAAACAACAGCTTCATTCTCTCCCTCTAATGGGCTAGTTAGCAAGCCCTACCCTTCCCAGTAGAATGTTCTGTGCATAACGTGCATGGGTGCATTGCCTCAGCCCTGAGTCTACAAGAAAAGCAAACTTGCACACTTAAAATCTCGTGAGTCACCAGTGAGTACTATCTGGATAAGAGAGCTTGGATTTAGAACCAACTTTCTCCCCACGTGTTTCACAAGAGACTGTGGGGCTCAGCCACTGCAGATATGCAAGTGCACTAAGAGAAGATGTATGGCCAACCTCCGACCCCAGGAAGGCAACATTTAAAGGACAGCCAATATGATTCTTCCCTCTGGACGGACGGTGCAGGGCACACAGGCTTGACCCAGACTGCTGCTCGGCAAGTTCCTGGTTACAAGCAGGTTAAGGCAGCCAATAAATCAACCCTCAAAGCCGGGCTTCATCACCCTACACCCTGAACTCTCTCAGAGCTTTGCAGCCATCTGAAGTTTCTTTAATGGGATTACCCTGATGAACACAGAATTCCTGCAGTCTGTCATTATGAAAGGACTTCTTCCAACAATATCTGTGAGAAGGTACTTTCATGGCTCATCCTCACATTTTTCTCCTAATATGCAAACTGTATTCTAAATTCTCCCATGAAACCTTTCCACCAATAGATAGATGTGTATGTGGGTGTGTGTGGTGAGGACATTGATTTCATTTTTCAAAGTGTTTTATTTTGAAATTATTTCAAATTTAGAGAAAAGTTGCAAATCTTAAATACACTTTACACCAATTCAACAAATTTTAACATTTCCCAAATGTGTTTAATACCTCCACGTCTCTTTCTATGTAGGTATCCACACATATACATAAATAGCAATATAATTATTTCTGAACCATGAGACAGCAGGGTGAATGTTTGATGCCTTACTCTGTAATACCTCAATGTGTGTTTCCTAAGAATAAAGAGTCTCTTACATAATCACGGTATATGTTTAAATTTAAGAAATTTAACATTGATGTAATAATTTCTGTCTAATCTAATCTATAGTCCATATATAAATTTCATCATGTTACCCAAACAATGACCTTTATAACAATTATTTATCGGATGAAGGATCATGTTCGTGATCACATATCGCATTCAGTTGTCATGTCTCTATAGTCTCTTTGGACCTGGGAGCAAGCCCTCAGCCTTTCAGTTATTTTATAGTGAAGGGGACCAAAGTTTTGCCATCCAAAGGCTGACTTTTTTGATATTGATTTTAAAATGTTTGTTGAAAAACAGGGAACTCAGAGGGAGGCTTTGGTCCTCCCCGCTTTCCTGTCTAAGAGAGTCAGATGAGGGGCTTGCTGCAGGAAGGGAATCTTGGGGTGTTTGCCTTCCCCTAATTTGAATTAAGTATGGTAGATGGGAAGGCCCCAAGCAGAGGGGTCTGGTAGCTATATCACCTCCTGTATTCCGCTGAAGCAAGAATTTACCTGCCACGTATGTTCACTCTTTCTCAATTATCTGTAAACTGCCTACTTTCTTTGAAATCCCATCACTGCCCTTCCTCTTTCTCCTTTGTCCAAATGACACCCAATTATGCCTCACTGTTTTTGGAATTTTCATGCTTAGGTGAATTCCCTGTGTGCACGTATTAAAAATTTGTTTATCTCCTGTTAATCTGTCTCTGTTAACTTGATTATTAGCCCAGCTAGAAGAATTTAGGATGTGGGAGGAAAAGTGTATTTTTTTAGCCCGCACAATAAAATGTCCCTCAATTTGGGTTCCTCTGATATTTCCTCGTAATTAAGTTCATGGATCGCATTTGAGGCTGGAATACCACATAATGATGTGTTCTTCCCAAAGTATTCCATCTCAGGACCCAGGATATCTATTTGCCCCTTTGTGGTGATGTTAATTTCTATCACCTGGTTAAGGCTGTTCCATGTCTTCTCTGCCTAGTTAACTATTTTTTCCTTCATACTTTTAGATAACTGGACATTATTTAAGTATTCTGTTCTTCCTTGAACCTCCACCATGGGATTTAATATCCACTGATGATTCCTGCCTGAATCCATCTTTATTCTAATGTCATGTGTTTTCTTTTTTATTTAAGCAACATTGCAGAAACAATTCACTGAACACTATCCCAGGGTAGAAAAAAACCTTAGACGGCATTAGCACACAACTCACCAGGCTTTTTCATTCACAGGATGATGATATCATAAAAAGGAGGAAAGGGAGAAATGCATACACTACAAGTGGGCCAGGTTTGCCACAGCGTGGTTTCCTTTTATCCTAATTTCTCCAAAAGAGCTCTATCCCCAGAGGTGCTAGTCCAAGTCTGAAATCACCACACCATCTTCCACTTCTTTGATTCAATATCAAGCATTTTTCATTATGATTACATGCAGTCACTAGTCCAGGGCATTTCCTCCCTTTTGTTTAAATTGCTTCTAGAATAAACATCTCAAAATTTAGGATGACGGCCAACGGAAGATAATCTCTCAGGGGAAAACATTGGAATCCTCACAACTTCCATCAGTAAGAAGCAGAGGAAAATGACAAGTTGCCATATATTTCCAAAGAAATTACACTCCACGGTAAAGCTTCTCACCTTTAACTCTGGAGGTCGGCGCAGTCTCCCCAGAATGTGCCACCCTCCCATGCAGATTGTTTCTAACTGAAAACAATGAAAGGCCAATAATCTCAGGAAGTTTTTTTGTTTGTTGTTTTTACCTCCCCATTACCTGCTTAAGGAGATTCAGATAGAAAAACCTGCTGCAGAAAGAGAACCTTAGCATATTCACCTTAGCCAGATGAATTAAGTGTGGCAAACAGGGAAGATCCAAGAAAAATCTGTTCCCTTACATTTCCCTTTGTCCCAGTGTTTCTAGAGGGCCCTGCAAGAATTTACTTACCAAATGCTTGCTCTTTCTCATTTTCCTATGAATTGCCTACCTCCCTCTCCCTAGTCCAAAATATACCTCATTTTGTCTCACTATCTTTGGAATTTTCATGCTTATGTGAATTACCCATGTGCATTATTAAAATTTGATTTTCTCTTGTTAATCTGTTGTATGTCAGATTATTCAACCAACCAGAAGAACTAAAGGGGTAAGGGGAAGTTTGCCATCCCCAACAAATCCATGGAATAAAAATTAGTCTTTCAAAATGTTAAAATTTTTTATATAGCAAATAAATCATATTGTAACACTCCCCATGGAAACAGAAACGCATATACATATGTAATATATAAAACTTACACCCATCTACACTTTTCCTTGTAAGAGGAGAACCAGGGATCTCAGAAACCCAATATGTTAATTATTAAGAGAATACTACACCACTTCATATGAAATGAAAGAAAGTACCTAGAACCTACTGGGTAGGAAAATCTATCACTTATCCCCTCTAGGATTTACGTTGTCCATGAAAAATAAACATATTTCCTTGAGAACAGATGGAAAATGTGAGGTGGCAATTCACTGTCCAAGAAAGCACATTACTTCCCAAGAGGCAAATTCTCACTTCAAGGTGTGGAATATTCACATGCATAAAAAACTCTCCAATCTATAGGCAAGAAAGCCTGCTAAAATGAGGATTATTCTAGTAAAATCAGAGTTTGACTGAAAATAAAAAAATAAAGAAGACAAAGTGACAAGGTCCAACATATATATGGTGATATGTTCAGTTCTGCTGCCCTCGTTACTAATCAAAATGAGTTATATCTTGTCATCTAATAAAGATTTGCTTGTCTTTTTTGCATTGGCCTGTACAGTTGACCCTTGAACAACATGGGTTTGAACTGCACAGTTTTTTATATGCAGATTTTTTGATAAATGCATACAGTACTGTAAATGTATTTTCTCTTCCTTATGGTTTTCTTAATAATGTTTCCTTTTTTCCAAATTATTGTAAGAAGGCAGTATATAATACATATAACATACAAAGTATACGTTCATCGACTGTTTATGTTATCAATAAGGCTTCTGGTCAACAGTAGGCTATTAAGTTTTTGGGGAATCAAAAGTTACACATGGATTTTTGACTGCATGGAGGGGTCGGTACCACTAACCCCCCATATTGTTCAAGGGTCAACTGTATTTTGTAAAGATTCTACATCAAAATCCCAGCAGGCCAGCCAAGTGAAAAAGACTACACATCTACACATAGAGTGAAAGCATATTGCACCATATTGTATGGTATCTTATCATGTCAGGTCTTACTGTATTTTACAGCTGAAAGCAACTTAGATATAATTGTATGGCCCCCTTGTTTTATAGGTAATGCAACAAAGACACTGTTTAAATACATGTTCATTTAATATATATTTAAATTTATTTAAATATTTATTTGTTCAAAGAATCTGCATTAAGCCCCTACTTTGTGCCAGGAACAAGGCCAGGCCCTAAATATATGATGGGAACAAGATGGATATAATCCTTGCCCTTACAAATATTGCAACCTACTTGTGCAGTATTTATTGCTGATAAAAACATCATAGTTTATTAACAGCTTTTATACAGATCAGCAGTTCCTAATAGAAATATAACATGAGCAACATATGTGATTTAAAAATATCTAGTAGCCACACTTTTTAAATGTAAAGAGAAATAAGTGAAATTTGATAATATACTTAATTTGATCCAATCTGTCCAAAATATCATATTTTAATATGTAGCAATATAAAGTTATTAGTGAAATGTTTTACATTATTTGCATGCTAAGTCTTCAAAAGCTAGTATGTTTTATTTACATTTTCAGACATTTCAATTCCAATGCTAAATTATCTTCAGAAATATTTGATCTGCATTTAGATTTCATAGATTACAGCTAAAAAAAAACAGTAGTTTGACAAATTCAAGTTATTCCAACCATTCTTAAAATTTTCTAAGAACTATATCAGACAGGTTTTAAATTTGAATTAATTAAAATTAAATACAACTTAAAAATCCAGTTCCTTTGTCATTCTAGCCCATTGCCATGTGCTCAGTAGGCCCCGTAGCCAATGGCGGCCACATTAGTGGTACAACTTAAATGATATCATTTTATTTTCCTAGGAAATCAATGAACTAGGCAGGGCAGGCATTACTACCCACATTGTACATATGAAAAACAAACACAGCTTAGAGACAATGAAATGACTCATCTGAAGCTGTAGGGTCACCACAGTGAGTGGTGGAATCAGAATTTAATCCCAAGACTTTCAAAGCCTAATGATCTCTCCCCTATATCTTGCTGCATTAAAAGTGAGCCTGAGGAGTCTTAGCTCTGTTCACAGCGCTGTGTTAGGCCATAGAGAATCTTAGGTGCCATATTAACTAACCAGTTTGGACTTAAGCCAGCACAGAGGTGGCACACAGGTGGTCTAAGGCCTGAATTAAGTCATAAATGTGTTCTGTTGGCCAGATCTAATTTTTCTTTTAAAAATCTGAATTTGAGTGTTTCTCAATGAGATCTGCATTGTTCAGTTTACCACAGACCCTACCACTCCCTATTACTTATAACTATACATCTGTACTCGTTGATCTTTTTCCTGCCCATGATGCAGTTGAATTGGCCAACCCAGTGAGGCAATTGGAGTCATTAGGGTTTTCAATCAAGGGAGGAGAGTGATCCAACACTGCTTTCAGAAGATGAATCTGGTCCTCTGTGCAGGCTAAACTGGTAGTAGCAGTAAAGACTAGAATCAAGCAGACAAGTATAACTTGAGTACTAGGCTTTTCTTAAGTTCATCTTGCTTCCACCAGGGTCATTTCCTTCTAGTTCTCATTAAAATATCTTTTTGACCCCAAAAGAATCTTCCAGCATGTCTTAAATTTTCAGTCAATGGCTCAAAAGAAGCTTCCAGTGAAATGATAGAACTACTCTCACATATACCACACACACACACACACACACACACAAAAGCTGGTCTCTACCTGAGGGACCGAGGGGCACCTGGATAACTCCTACTGAAGGCTTCTGAGTTGAAGACAAAGATACGAATTTTAAAAATGTAATAACATCTTTTTTTTTTTCTTCCTTATTTGCCTGCTCGGGAGCACTGAACAAAACCTGTAACTTTCATATATCCGTGTTCTTTTCTTGTCAAGTAAAAATTTATGAATTCTTCATCTTTACTATACCACTGGCTTCTGGAGAAGATGACATAAAGGTAGGTTTCGCACTCCTTCTAGGAAAGAAACCATAGGAATATTGATTGACTTGGATATTATTGGTGAGGAAGGGAAAATGGCCCAATTTTGAGATGCATCAATTTTTAGGGGCCCCTTGCAGGTACAAAATCAAAAGAACAAAAGCAATCAATCAAACTGATTCTATAAGTATGCATTTATTGATTAATTCAGTGTAGCTATGACATGTTCTATTTATCATAATTTGGTAAAAGGTGAGAATCCGTTTAAGACAATTCAGTAAAAAATAGACCAACTATATTTTTTGTGATTCACATCAAAGTCAGTTTTCCACATCTGAAAAAAATATTCTCTTACGTGAGTCCACATGTTTCAATAATTATGTTGAGTAGGAGAATCTAATGCAAAGACTCTCAAATCTTAGTGTAAGAGTTATGGGGGAGAGAGATTGATTAATATGCAGATTTCTGGGACCCAGCCCCAGAGAGGCTAATTCAATAGATTTATGGCAACTCAAATCCCACAGTGAATCTGTTGCAGGAGTTACCTATAGTCCATAGTTTGAAAAATATGGCTCTAGCATTTGGCCATCGGTCATGGACCTATCACTTGGGGCAGAGATCACTAGCTTTAATGAAAATTACTTCCTGATAGCCTCCTTGTATCCACACTCTCTACAATGTCACTCTGTAGCTCTTCCCATCAAGAAGAAGAGTCTATTTCCCTATCTTTTGAGTATGGCCTGGCCTTGTGGCTTGCTTGTAACTTTGCAGCGGAAATGTCAGTTTGCCAGCTCCACATCTGGGGCTCAAGAAGCTTTGCATGCTTCTCCCTCTCAGATTCTTCTCACCACCATGTGAACAAGCCCAGATGAGCCAGCTGGAGGATGAAAGACTGCATGGAGGAGAGTCCAATTGTTTCATTCAAGGTGATCTTGGACCAGCTTATAGTCTGCCCAGAAAAGCAGAGCTCCCTACCTACAGCTGGCCAGAGATGCATGGTGCTCACCAAGAGAACTGTCCAGCTGACTCAAGAGCAATAAATCTTACTCTTTTAGGCCACAGTGTTTGGAGAAGCTTGGTATGCAACAATAGCTAACTGATGTATAAGACAAAGTCCTTACCATCTGTCCTTTGTTCTGGAAAGTCTGAATGAGACAATTATTTCTGCACAGGAGGAAAACACATCTGTCACTTTGGCAGATAAATCCATGGCCAAACTTTTACCATTTGGTTTCACTAGATTTTATCATAGCCTCACAGCTCTCCCAACACTGTTGAATGAAGGTGATGGTCAAGGAGATTGTATAAGATGAGAAGTGAAACCCAGGCCCCAAGCAATGTAATAGTTAACAATAAAAGTATAAAGTGAAATCATTTAAAAACATTGCAAGATTAAATAAACCATAACAATTTTTTTAGTCTATCATCAGCATCTTGTAGTCCATTCACCAATAAATAAATAAATAAATCATATTGAACTTGTTCTTGTGAATGAGAGACATATACAAAGTCAGAAAATTAACTACAGTCAACTTCGAAGTACTCCCCTTGTGAAGTTACGCACTGACACCAGACCTAGTCCACCCTTCAAAGCAATTTTGGAACTCTTTTTTCTGGAATGGCCATCAGAGCTATCTTTGTATTACCCTTGATGTCCTGAATGTCATCAAAATGTCTCCCTTTCAATATTTCCTTTATCTTCACATAAAGAAAGAAGTCATTGGGGGCCAGATCAGGTGAGTAGGGAGGGTGTTTCAATACAGTGATTTGTTTACTAGCTAAAAACTCCCTCACAGACAGTGCAGTGTGAGCTGGTGCATCGTGATGCAAGAGCCATGAATTGTTGGCGAAAAATTCAGGTCGTCTGATTTTTTCACACAGCCTTTTCAGCACTTCCACATAGTAAACTTGATTAACTGTTTGTCCAGTTGGTACAAATTCATAATGAATAATAACCTCTGATATCAAAAAAAGTTAGCAACATCATTGCAACAAGTTCGCGAACTTAATTGCCAGAACTCGTATAATCTGGTATTTTTTAATATTTCCTATAAAATCCATCTAGTCTGTGTGAATTCCTCAAAAGCATTCAAAATCAGATCTTTTAAAGCTCCCCAAATGCAAAAACAACCAACATTTCCTTAATAATTCAAATGCAGCTTTGCCGAGTCTCATTTGCTACTAAATAATTATAAGCTGTCTCATATATCAAGAATCAGAATATCAGAATGTCAGAAACACCAGGTCTCATAAGAGAAATACAACTTTGGGCTCCTAGAATATTGATTATTTTGGCATCAGTTGCATTACTCTCTGCTTAAAGCAATGTCCGTGGTGTAGGAAACTCTCCAGAGCAGTGAGCTGCAGGACAGCACACCATATGCTCTGCAGTTCACAAAAACAATGGCCTTAAGTCAAAGGTGACACCTTGGCTAAGAATCTCTTTACAAACTGGGCTTTACAAAATGTAATGGGTACATTACATTCAAAGTCCAAATGAGTTACTTTTGTCTGAGAGATAATTATTTCACCCCATATAAAAGAATGAACAAAGCTTGTCAAAACTGTAGAGTTCCTTCATTACTGACCATCTACAAACACACTAAAATGGAGACAAGACAAAAAATGTCTATTTGCCCATCAGAGCAAATATTAGCCCCATTGACTCCATAGATGTCCTATAACTTTCTTACAGATTGGCTCCTTATAATAAAATGGCCAAAAAAATCATCAAGATAGCCACAAGCTAAGAAATCATATTTATGTAATATTTTATAAAATTATATATACCAGGAGTGAAACAGGAAAAAAAAAAAAAGCCATAACAGATTCCAACGCAATTTCCCACACCTTTTAACAAATTTCCTATTACCATGTTTACCTGAAAATAAGACCTAACCGGAAAATAAGCCCTAGCATGATTCTTCAGGATGACATCCCCTGAACATAAGCCCTAATGCATCTTTTGGAGCAAAAATTAATATAAAACCCAGTCTTATTTTTGGGGAAACACGGTAGGTGTAAGTCCTAGATTTCTATGCTAACCCCAAAACAAGGAAAATCCTTTGGTTCCATAACACTCATACTTGGAAGCAAAAGCCTACAAGTCAAAATATTCCTAGATTTATATTAAGAGATTTCCTCCCCATTTTAAGTTAAACCTACAGTGAAACAGGCTTTCTGATTGTACAGGTCCTGACATTTGGCTGTTTAATAGAAGCTGAGTGGCTTCCAGTTCAAGTTTGCCAGCATTCTAGGAGTGCCCTCTTGGTGTGAGCGGTCAGAGATGATTAACTGAAAAATATTTCCAAGTTAAACATTGATTTGCCTCTGCCTCTATTTCTTCCTATCTTGGACGACCTTTCCAACTCCTTTTTTTTCCCTTTAACAAAGAAGGCAGGCACCAGTGGCTTTGTGCTTCTCAGTAAAAAGCAAAAGCAGAAATCTGCATTTGTTAGTTCTTATGGTTATGTCTTATAAAGAAATGAGCAGGGTATTGGGGCAATCCAAGGAAGATTATTTGGTTTTCTTTGTATACCCAACCCATACACACATACACCCCATATTCATGACTTGAATGAGATACTTTCTGCTTTGTTTCATTTCAGTTACTATTTTACCTCAGTATGTAGTCCACACAGATTCAGAAGGTATGAGGCTAGCTTAGTTTATGAGTTAACTTGAACCGTCTCGAATTCATTTTCTTCCTCCCTTTTAAAATAGGAAAAGGACTGTGCATATTTAAGACATCATCCTCCAGATCTCCACCTGCTACTCCAATCTATCATCAAATCCTGCTGCATCTTCCTTTGAAGTATCTCGTATCAGATTCACACACACAAACACACACACCTCTCACCCTCAGCTCAGTCCCCACCACTGCCCAGCACTCTAAGCCCTAATTTTCTGGAATAACATAACAGCCTGCTATCAGTCTCTCTTCTCCATCCTACCTGCAAGATTAAGATTAGTCTTCTAGAACATGGCTGTAATCATGCCCTTTTCCTGCTCAAAGACCTACAGTGATTTCCTACTGTCTAATATCAAGGTTTAATCCCTCTTCCTAACTCAAAAGTGTTTCCATAATCTTGTCCCATTTCATGTACCTGCTCTAATTTCTTGCCATTCTTTGCTGCATAACTTTTATCCAATTAGGCTGATTTTTCTCAGGCCACCCCCCTTGCTGTTTACTACAAACTGTTTACTAATATCTATTAAACCTTTCCTTCTAGGCTCTCACAAAATTAGGAGTGGTCATGTGACCTCCTCTGGCCAATGAATTCAAAGAAGACAGAAGTGACACACACCACCTCTGGGTGGAATCATTTATGAGCCAATTCATTATTCTCATCTGCTCCCCGCTTTGCCACAAAGACCTGTAATCTTCCAGGGGGTTAGCAACTCTATTGTCTTGGATACCTAAGTGAAGATGAGTTGCAAAAGAGGCCTCCTACTGATGTCTGATGAACATTAGCACAAACAAAACATTTACCCCATTGCTTTATGTCACTGAGATTTGGGAGATGGTTGTTCCTATGACATAATCTAACTGATACACTGCAATGCTTGTTCCTGCTTCCAAGCCTTTTTGTTATATACACGCCCTCTCTCTATTTCTTCCATACAAATATAATATATGCTTATTCTAATTTTTCACGTCCTTATAAAATCTGGAAAAAAATCTATACAGCAGGAGGAGAGCAACAACCTTCTGGAAAAAGAGCATTTATTATCTAAAATTATCTAAAATATGCCATACGAAAAAAATACATCCAAAAAATAGGCCAAATATTCTTACATCTTCTGCTTATAAGAAATTTAATTAGGTGAATATTTGTGGATGTTAGGAAATTATTCTTAATATTTTTAAGGCATGATAATGCTGTTTCCGTTTATGCTATTCTAAAGAGGCTTTCTTTTTTAGAGTGTAGTAGCAATGAATGAAATAATATAAACTCAGAGATTTGACCAGAAAGGTTAGACGATATAGCTGAAAGATTAGCTCTGATTAATTATTGAAGCTGAGTGATGGGTACTTCCATGTCAGTTTGAAATAATAAAGATATTTGTATGAAAAGAGGTATTTTTTAATTTAAAATCTTTCTAATATGAGTAGACTTCCTTTAAAATAGACCCTTTGCATCTTATAATTCACAAATATTTCTAGAGCAATAGGCACAACATGTAGAGTCTGAATATTGTTTCTTTCAACATCAAAACCAATTTCAAAAACAAAAAAACAAAACAAGAAAAACCCAGTTACCACCTTTTCTTAACAGCCATAGAGAGAGTTTCCTAAACTATTTTTCGGACTTAATTCTTCTTCTTGCCTTAATTTCAGGTTTCAACCTCTACATATTAACCACTGTGATCTTACTCCACCCTTGCTATCTTTTCTTACTAATCGTCCATTCACCCTTGTCTGATCCACGCTCACAATATGTTTTTTCTGGGTAGCAGAATATGGAGCAAGGCTTGTGTTGATTTTGTGCAGCTCACATTCCTGGAATGTTAGTGCAAAGCACAGAATTTGACCTGTAACACAGTGAAGAAAGAGTTCAAATGCAAACTCCAAAGATACCCATCCCACAAAATAAATGCCAATAAGCAATTTCCTTTTCCCAGCTTACCAGAGATTTTTATCAGATAGCCCATAACAGACAGAACCTATGCCAATATTTTATAACCCATAAAATTTCTTCAAGCAATTGTACAGATTTCCAGCCATCCTTTGATCAGTGTTTGTAACAGTGACTCTGGGCCTTGGCCTAAAAATGATTCCTAGATCTCGATATATATACAATGGAAAAGATCTGGCCTTCAAGACAGCCTCTCATTAAAGCACTAATCTGTTCCACCACATTCTTCTGAGACACAGCGATCAACATTCTAGCCGGCCTCAATGGCCAGCCCTAATAAGACTGATAGAAACAGCTTAAGTAATTGGATTGCTATATGGGATTGAATGTCTGACAACAAAAGATAGCCATCTCTATTCGACCACCATATCTTTGTTCCAGTAATGAATTCATTTAGCCATGCACTTAGAGGCTCCTGGGCCCAAGGAGAAACGACAGACTAGGGACATAAAAGCTGGGCCAGCTGATGAGCCCAGAGACAGAGGCTGTGCAATTCCAAAAAGTTAATTATGATGAACACGGGCCACAGACAATGACTTGTTGAATCATTACCATAATCACATTACTGCGCTGGTCTCCCACGCCTGGCACACGGCAGTGTTGGCTCCTTCTCATTCTGTCAATGTCCTGTATACTCATTTGCCACCTGCAGTCTCCTTACTGTACATTACTTGTTGGTTGGTACGCTCTTAATTAGCCCAGCTCATTCGTGTGTCCTAGACATTTTTTTAATTTAATATTTTTCTATCAAAAGAGACTGATGGCATAAAAGTGTTCAAGGAGTTTGGTGTAAAAGACATTGGTGCTAAAATTATCTCATATTTGTCCCCAAATTTGTGACTTGGGAAAAGTACCATCGTCCACTGAAATACAATTGCAATGTCAAAATCATATATTTATGTATAAATTCAGATACATCTAAACACAATTAGTATAATGTAAATAAAAATATTAACCTCGGGTAGGTGTAAAAAGGGTTAATATAATTCATAAGATTAATATCTAAAGCCCATCCTAGAGTGAAAAGCAACAAGCAGTGCCCACACTCAGTGATTCTAAAGTAACATTCCCAGTTAATATTTTCCTAGAAGCTTTGACATATTTATTTCTTGACCACTGGGTATTTCTTTTTCTCAGCAGTGTGACATGAATTATTTTCACTTTTAACTTCTCTGGGACAGTTTTGGTTTGTCTGGAAAGAATACCAGTCAGCAAGTGAGAATGGCCTCTCGTTTGATAATAAACAGAGACGTTGATACGATAACCATGGCCAAAAATGTAATAACCCAGCAGCAATAATAATAGAAGAAATAGCATTATTAAACAACAATTACTTTAGATGTGCCAACTTAGAGAGAGGATTCTAAATATTTTTAAATGAAGCTCTGATTTAGCTATACACCATTCTGTAACAGGGCTCAAGGATCATTCATGCTACATTAAAATGGAAAGAAATAGCAAAGCCAGGATGTCTTTGCTTTTTCAAACAGTGGCACCAAAGAAGCCTGAATACAAATGTCTTGCCATCCAGTCCAACACTCCAGGTCTTTAAAGACTATCTTTCAGCCAAGATTCGTTGACCAACTTGGCAAAGAGCTAGAACAAGCTTCACAATCCAAATTGTGACTTTGGATCAGAACTGAAAATACACAATCATATGTTGTCCAAAAATGGCATGATTTTCTCTTCTGAATTGATTATACTGCCAACATAATCTCAAGAACTTGAAACTATAGCCATCACAAAGATTGAAATATTTCTAATTGTGGGTAAAGAATATATTTTTTATTTGAACATAAATCATGAGCAAACCAACACAAGGATTTTTACTCAAATTTAAGCAGAGGCTCCTGAGAGGTTTGCTGATTTCTTTGAGGAGGATTTTTCAACCCAGGAGGTTACTCTTTTGGTGAGGCGCAATCATTCCCTCATCAACACAGCCTACAGACCACACTGTAACTCTGACCATCACATCTGATAAAACTGACGTTATTGTAATAAAAAAGGCCTTAAATTCAATAAAACGTCCCAAATACCTGCTTAAAATGCCTTTATTTTTATTTTCTAAAAGGCACTGAAGTTACAATCAATATATATGTGTGACAATCAAGAGCAATAATATTTGCCATATCTTCAATCACAGTCTCGGTGTAGGACCAGCAGGGGGTCCTACACCCTACAGGAAGCTCCTCCACACCCTGCTAGTCCACTGGGCCCTTCCTCTCACCTCCCATCTATGCCTCAGGCTCCTTCCATTTCCATCGTGCATTTTTCACTTACCATGCCCTGCCTGTATTGGACACTATTTTGCTTTTTCAGGACTATGTATTTCTTCCCTCCTTTCCTAGATCATTAAACCTCAAGGATAAGGAAGAGTGGTGTATAATCTACCTATTTTTCACAGAGCCTCGCACAGATTGGCATTCCATAATGTCACTGACTGATAAGGCTGGAGGTGAAAATACTAGACAGACAGAATGTGTTGTACTTATATACAATGTTAATATGCATCTATGGTTTACCTTTGAGGTCATCATCAATTTACTAGGAAAATAAGAAAACAATAGGCTTTCAGTTCCAATGTTTGCAGACTTTCTAAATCACCTAAGGAATGACTAGAACATAGCCACGGCTTTGTATAAACCCCAAACCTGACAGCCACTTGCAGGGTTACAGGAAATGTGTGTCTACACAGACGAGGCCTCTGTCTGGGAGCGGTAAATACCCACTGCATCTGTGACTAACGGTGAAATCACTTCTTTTCTGAGACCACACCCTGGCTCCTCTGCCAGCTGCTCTGGGGTGACATAGGCAGGTATGACATGGTTGAAAACAGGTAGATGTATGTCCTCTGACCCACAGTCATTTTGTTTTTCCCTCCTTCCTTACCAATGTTCTCAGCTTTACCACCTGCCCCTGTGTCCCTGTGTGGCAAGGGAGAGACGTATCTTCTTGGAAAGGGTTCTGGAAATCTCTGATCAAAAGATCTTTCCCAAATTTCTTATAGCTTCTCTTTGGCCCTGGGATGAAGGCCTAACAGGAGCCCAAGCTGATTTCTACGCTTTATTCTAAAGCTTAGAGCATCCCCAGGCCTGACGGGCACCAGTAGGTTATCTGTTCCATAAGCTCTTTTCTGAGTTTCTAGGCCTTTCCCATTTAGCACAACATAGACAGTATAAATGGGCAACCTAAAATATACAGACAACATGGGGCCTGCAAATGAATTTATGTTCTATACTTTTATTGGGTTTTTTTTATAAATTCGTCATCAATATTTTTAAATCAAGAGATTTTATATACTAAATGAAATGTCTAACTGTTCCTTATAAATTGGAAAGTTTTGTTACCCCTGGTCCACATCCCTACGTGGCACCATCAGCTGAAGCTAAGCAATGGCTGCCCTTTTAAACATGGAAGCAACACTCACCTTCTCCATTGTCCCCCTAATTCCTGTCATATACCCAGACCCTTGTACTCCAGTATGTACCTACCATGACAGAAACTGGATAGGAGTTTACAAAAAAACATTCTTACTCTTCTGGAACACACAAGACTCTATCTTCCATCTTCCCTTGCAGTGAGGTGTAGTCATGTGACTGTTCTGGCCAATAGAATGTAAGTGTTTACTTTATGGTGAGTTCGATAAAACCTCTCACATGTGCTTATCCATGTTCTTTTCTCCTCCATTTGATGCAATCAAGCCATGTATTGTAAATGGCAAAGCCACTACATAGAAGAATCTGAGGTTAAGAGATCTACCTGCAAGAAATGAAACTATTTTGATCATATTTGAGTGATCATGCGTTTTGAGTTTTTTTGTTACAACAGCTAACATGACCTTAACACACCTGCCTTTGAACTTCACAGAAAGTCTATGACTTGATTTAATGCCTATGTGCCCATAGTTCTCACCTTACATTGATCCAACCATGACTAGTCTCTCTGAAAGGCTTATAAAAATCTTATAAAAATCTACCCACCATGAACTTCAAAAGATGTACTTACTTCCTGGATCACCCTCGTGATTAGCTTTGTCTAACAACATTAATTTATGCAACTATGATTGTGTCTAAATTTGCATAGTTCTTAACCTAAATATTTACCTTATATCCTAGAAAATTCTGGCACTGGTCTCTATGAACTTCTCCTTGGAAAAGTAATGAAAACGTATAAGCAATAGAATTAAAACAAATATAATCAAACTTCTTGGGAGTTGAAGAAATCATTAAGGTAGCTTTGTTCATCAGATTTTTTTTCAAGATAACCAAGGTCTAAAAACAAAATGACTCGCCTAAAATCATACAACTAGAAGATAATAGAGGGAAGAATGAAGTTCTCCTTTTTTCACTGCTAAATGTGGAGCACTTTATATTATTTTTCATCTCTTATTGCAACCCACACACATCATTAGCAATTTATGGAACATTTATTATGTGCCAAGTAGTATGCTAAGGCTTTTAAGTGCATTTTTTAAAACTTTAATTTCAGAATAAATATATGAATTATATTATTATCTCCATTTTTAAGATGTGAAAAGCAAGACACAAAATGATTAATGAAAGTCCTCATGATCACTCATCTAGAAGATGGAAGGTAGGGTCTAACTCAAAAACTTATGCTCCAGAACACCATGTCATCTTGTCCCTTACAATTTTATCTTCCTTCCTGGAGGCAAGCACTTTTGTGTTAGTGAGCTTTTCCTGGGAAACAAACCACCTTGAAATATGATGGCTTAAAGCAACAACCACTTATTTAGCCCATGATAATATGGGGGCGGCAATTTGGGCTGGGCTCAGCAGGGCAGTTCTTCTCCTGGCCTTGCCTGGGCTCACTCATGTATGAAAAGTCAGCCGACCAGTTAGTTGGTATCTAGAAGAGCTAGGTGGCCCCACTCTCATATCTGGGACCTTAGCTGGGAGAGCCAGGCTGACTGGCACGGCAGGGCCTCTCTCCACATGTTCTCTCATCCTCTAACAGGCTAGCCATGGCTTATTCCCATAGCGGTGGTTGCAGAGTTCCCAAGAGCCCAAGAGCATCAGGTACCAAAGCACACGTAGTTTTTAATTCTCTGCTTGTGTCATATTTGCTGCTATTCCACTGGTCAAAGCAAGCCACAGGGCTAACCCTAGTTAGTTGCAAAAATGGGGAAATAAACTACTTATTGATGGGCAGAAGTTCAAAATTATATTGCAAGGGCAGGCAGAAGGGAATTGGAAAAATTATGGACATTTTCAATATTTCAGGTAATTTAATTGTTTTCTTCTAGTATTTACCTCCACATTTCTACATAATATGTGTACATGGCTACATCTTAAGTACTCAATTTTAAATATTATCTTCTGGCTTATTATCAGGACAATTAAGAATTGAGCTTTTTTATCCTTTTCTTTCTACAACAGAAATTCATATACCTTTCACTTTAATTCCATTAACATTTAACATAATTGCTTTACATATAAATATTTATTTCCTCCAAATCATTTGAGAATAAGTTACAGACATCTCTTTATGCCTAATATTTCAGTGCATATTCCCAAAATCAGGGCTTACGTAGCCATCATATGATTATTAAAAATCAGGAAATTAACTTTACAATAGTATTATCTAGTCTAGCTTGTACTGTCTAAAACAGTAGCCATTTGCCAAATGTGACTATATATTTAAATGTAAACTAATTAAAATTAAACATTTAGTTCCTTAGTCACACTAGTCACATTTCAACTGCTCAACAGTCACATATATCTAGAGACTATCATATTGAGTAGTGCAGAAAACATGTCTATCATCTCAGAAAGTCCCATTGAACGGTGCTGGTCTATACATTGTAAGCCTTGTTACATAATTAGAAATATAATTGCAGACTTATAGAAATGAAAGCTGTATATGTTACAAGATTGTAGCCGCAAGATAGTAATTATTACCTCCATTTTTTTAGATAGGGAGACAAAACTGGAAAAGTTAACTAGGCTCACAGCTATGTAACAAATCAATCCTATAAGCAGGGATTTGAATCCAAGTTCAATCGTTTGAAAGACTTTCTCTTACCATGACATCATATTCCATTCCCAAAAAACATTACTCCATGTCTTGGGTTGGGTTCTCCAGACGCACAACCTGAGACAAGGATTCGTGTGCACAAGTTTATTAAGCTCTTCCTTTATTCACGAAGAACTCTCAGGAGAAATAGTAAAGGAATGGGGGAACCAGGACAGGGGAAAAGGAGCCATGGGAGATGGCGATTTTGGGCAAAGTCCTAAATCCTTCAGGCCGATCCTGCAAGTCACGTAATTTATACCACATAAATTATACCACAGGACTTGTCCCACCCAGAGGCAAAGGAGCGAGGCTTTCATACACACCCCCATCAGTCATTGGCTACAGGCTGCACCAGGAGGACACGCACTCCCAGGAACTCCTGGATCTCTGCTTGTTGTGTTGGCAGAGCTGCACCTGTACCCCAAGGGCCATTCTCTGAAGAAGGCCAGGAGTTCCCACTGAACTGTTGAAAGCAAAGCACACAGAAGCTGAGGCATGAGCACCCTGACCCAATGAAGTCTGAGAACATTGGGAACAGCCTGGACAGAAACCACGACAGAGTTTTCTCATTATTTTGTGTAAAACGTGCTCATTAAACCTTTCCCTATGTGGCTTTTCATATAAATAAAACTTGAAAATCAACTGGTTCAGAATAAATGTTCACTTACTTACCCTGGCCTATTTCTGTAAGATATTTGCTTGAGGCTACAATATCGGCCAAGGAATCAGAGGTGGGGAGGGTGTGGCCACCCTTGATAAAAAGCATAAAATCAAAGGGCAGGAACCATAGAAAGGAGACCCAGGGACATCCGAGAGCAAACCGAGCAAACCAGCCTACTTGGTATAAAGGAATTCCTCTATTGGAGAACTGTCTTCCCTGCCCTGTAGGGATTGTAATCCACCCATACTACAGAAATCCACACAAACTAGCTTAAGTGTGTGTGTGTGTGTGTGTGTGTGTGTTTAAAAATCAGGAGTGTCTCATATAACTCAAGATTACAGAATTTAGTGGGGCATCATGAGGAAGCTGGAGAACTATCAGGACAAACTTGCTCTCCTCTTTTCCTTTTTCTTCCTCTCTTTCTCTATATACTCTTCGATCTCTGCTTCTCTATGCTTGTGGACCAAAAGCACCTCTCCCAGCCCCTGAGTCCACAAACCACTCTGACTCCAGAAGTAGATCTAGAAATACGAATATCTCATTCTCTGGGTTACTTAAGATCTTGGTCAGGACACAGTATAATCAACTCAGTTCCCATGTCAGATGTCTGCCTTCAGTCCAGTCATCTGAGACCAAGGAGAAAAGGATTGTCTTGTATAAAGATGGTATCAGGGGCTTGAGCAGGGGTGCAGATTAAGTTAAATGGTATGGAAGACTAATTTTTCCCAAAATGTCCACAGCAATATTTCTGGTCTGCTATATGCCTCAGAATCGTGTCACTTCTTACTCTGAGACGTGGGGCCTATGTCCCCCCTTGAATCTGGGCTGGGACTTTTGACTGCTCTGACTTAACTCTGACTTCCAAGGCTGCTAGGTCATTTAAAAGGCACAGTTTCTGCCTGGTGCTTACTTTTCTCTCTCTTTCTGTTTGTCTCTCTCCCTCCTCACCCTTAGGAACACAGCCACTAGGCTATGAAGGATGACATGTTCCCTGGAAAGTTCGAGTGTCAGTGTTCCAGTGTTCCCTCCGACAGCCCCACCGAGGCCTCAGCTGATGGCAGCAGCAGAGGGCTTCCAGGCCCTGCCTCTAAGCTCTTCCAAATGACCCTGAATCAAACGGAGATAAGCTATCCCCACCAAGCCCTGCACAAATTACAAATTCATAATCAAAATAAACGTCATCGTGAATGAATGAAGGAATATTGCTGCTGTTTGCTGGTTTTAGCCACTTGGTTGTGTGAGTTGTTGTGCTGCCATAGTAACCCATTTCAATGAGCACTGGCATTCCCATTTTCTTGTCCCTCGTTGAACGTGTGACTTCCTGATTGATTAATGATAATTCCGATCCTCTGCTTTCCTTGTCTGGTCTCCCCACCTCACTACTACCCAAGCCAAGCAAGACACTAAGGACATGTGAAAAAGCAATTTCTCGTTTATAATATGGCTTCTATTCTGTCAGAGATGGTTTAGGATACTTACTTCTCCCCCGAAACATGCAAGGCAAGAAAAAAAAAGACCACCAAGTATACTTTAAGCAAAAAGTATGAAGAACAACCCAAGGTGAAGCTAGCCACCTTGACCCAGTGGAGGCCTCCAAGATTTTATTTTCATTTGTTGACATGACAAAATATCCAGGCGTAAATCTGAAAAATCCCCCCCAAAATGTAAAAATTCGTTCAAATACACTATTGTCTGGAACAGCTTGGACTCAGTTCCTCCTTGAATCATTCCCTATCCAAGACCTGTGGGATGTTAGAATGCCAGGAGCACTTCTAGCGTACCATTCTGGAGTGAAACCTCATGCTCCGTCAGGTGCTCTTGAGACAAATATTCCTTTGGTGGCAGGTTGCCTATGTCTAGTGTCGTGGTTCTCAAAGTGTGGGCCATGGACTAGCAGCGTCAGGATTACGTGAGAACTTGGTAGTAATGCAAATTCTTGGGCCCATCCAGACATACTGGAGCAGAAACTCTGGGGATGGGCCCAGAAATCTGTGTTTTAACAAGCCCTTGAGTGATGCTAATACATATTAGAGTTTGAGAGCCGTTGGTCCAGTCATATCCAATTAGGCATCAGAAATCACACCAGTAACTGAAAAAAGAAAACATAATAAAAAGAATTAAGTAAGTATAAAGTTCTAACTAGGTCACTGAAAAGGCAAATAGGGAACCCCAACACCTCAAGGAGACAGCAAGTGGAGGAAGCATCTGGAACTCCTAGGGCTAAGGAAACAAAGGCAAAAGATTGGCATTATTAAAACTTAGATGGTGATAGGAGGCATCCTGCAGAACTGAGAAGGGCCCACTGGGAAAGATGCACAGTTCAGCGGAGGCCCTTCTCAGGACTCAATCACTGCAGTGGGCTCCACCCCGGCTTCTGAGGGACGAGCCCTGGCCGCTGGTGCCAGGTGTCTGAGGGAGTGCGATGAAGCTGGTTCCATGAGTGGCAAATAAACTGCAAACTGCAACGAACTGCTGCTGCCACAGAGAACCAATGTTGCTCAGGTGACACCCACTGAAACAGGAAGCCCCTTCTCCCTCCCCAAGCCTGGCAGTCTCAGTCTAGCACCCCCTGTTGGCAGCAGCTGGCAAAGCTGAACCAGGATTAAGGTCTAAGCCCCAGCGTCACGGAGCAGGGAGGGTTTAGAATTCAGAGACAATTAATAACTGTCAGGATTATTTGGAACTATTATTTCTAAGCAGTCTATGTGGTCTCAAAACAAATATCCCTTTTGGGGTTAGTTGCCCTTTGCCAAGAAATCCAGCATCCACAGTACTTTGAGAGGTCCACAGTGACCCACTTGTGTGTGAGTGGGGGATCCTTCAGGATGCAATTTTCTTGGTCTCTTCTCATGGTGAAATGGCCAGAGACTCTTTTTCCCACTGCAGAGGATGAAAGCTAGAGAAGAAAGAATGAAAGGGGATAGTTGAATAAGCAGAGATTCTGTGTGAGGGGAAAAAATTGGAATCTATTGGGTGTTCAGGGCATTTTTTGCTTTTGAGAATAAAATATGCAGCAAATTTGTCTGCTTCTATCTTTCTAGGATACCAGCATTCCCAAGAATGATAACTCCTTGGATTTCCATGGAACTGGGATGGGCTTGGCAATTGTGTTCCATGACTATTTCAGAGAGCTGTCTCCCAAGCTTTAAAAATGAGAAAAGCATACATAGTGAAAGCTCCGCTGACAGCTGGCAGCAACACCTCCAGGTAATGTTGTTCATCTCTGTGTCAGGCCCCATCACCCCCCACACACACACAAACACACACACACACACTATTTTCAAGGCAGCACTGCCAAGGAGACTGAGAAATGTCTCTCTTTCTTCCACACTCTGGCTTTTCAGGAAACATAATGCATGACGCTTACTGGAGAAAACAACGTGCATAATTCTCAATGAAACTGAAAGGAAATTTTAAGGGGGTGAAAAATCAATCACTTGTTGAAAAGTGGATGATAAAGAGGATTTTTTCATGAGGGTCACAGATTCTCAGGGATACCTGCGTGTTTTTCAGTCAGCTCAGGCCCACACCTCTATCATGTCTCAGGAAACCCCAAGAAAAATACATTATACAATCCTGGTAATAAACACTTTTTACACAAAGCAAATGAGGGTAAAAAGAGGATACATTGTGTGCTGGATCTTGTGTTACCCTTCCTTGGCAGTTCTTTGGACTCTAGCTTTCGTTTTTCTTTTTCTTTATTTTTTAATAGTTAAACATTTATCATCTATATCCCTCACAAAGTGATAACACCCCTTTCCATCTATTACCCCTCTGACATCACACACAGCCATTACATTTCCACCATCTCTATTCCTAATGCTGTACTCCACTTCTTATAATATATATGCATATATATATAATTGTAGTTGACATTCAGTATTATTCAGCTTCAGCTTCAGGTGTACAGTGATGCCTGATCACTGCACTGTACACCTGAAGCTGAAGCTGACTCTAGTTTTTCTTAATGTTTGAGATTGATGTCAACTCTAAACTTGTCTTTAATGCATTTGATTTCATGTAGAATGACTGCTTTTTCTCAGTTTACTCACAGATCTGAATCAAAATAAATTAAAAGATTTATCACAAGGTAAGCCTACTTCTCCTGCCCAACTTACCTCTTTGTAGGTAGGGAATAGTCAGACCAGTTTAACAAATCATCCAACTTTGGAAGGCTGTCTATGAGTAGAAGATAAAATCTATAAACTCTTTACCCTGGCGTTTGAAGTCATCCAGAGTCTGGTCACAATTTTCTTTCGCACTCTTTCCAACCCTCTGTCACCTAAACATGTTCAAATTTATGTTCATAGACTTCCTACCAACTTATACATTTTATCTTTTATCAAAATGCTACCCAACTTCCCAGACCCACCTCTTTTATGAGACCTTCTCCAACTAAACCTGTCCACCTATGGCCTCTTCCCTCATCTGTACTACTTAGCATCAACTAACTCCGATGATGATTGACACTTCAATTGTCTTTGCTCCTGAGTGAGAATGTAAGATACAAAGACAAGAACTACGTTTTATACAGCCTCCCTGAGCTCCTAATATATTTTAAATTTGGAGCATAAATATAAAAGCATGTGTCAATGTTCTTGGTTGCGAACAACAGCAACTGACAGCAACAAAAAATATAAGGTATCTAAGAATCTAACAAAAGATATACAAGTATTTTACAGATAAATTCTTTATTTAAAGGTCATTAATAAGTAGCTTTAATAGACAAAGCAATGAAGCATGTCCGTGAGTGGGAAGACAAAATTGTAAAAACTGTGGATATGCAAATTAAAATATAATTTTAATGTACTTCCACAGTTTTTCATGGACTTTAACAAGCAGATTATAAAATCTATATGGAAGAACAAAGGCTCAAGAATAGCTAAGTCAATTTTGAGAAAGAACCCTGAGGATGAATGAAGAAACTCATTTACCCAATATCTAATATTTTTATGTCAGGTGATAGTGATGAATGCAGAGTGGTATTGGCCCAAGGATAAACAGAGGTCAACAGAACAGAATAGAGACCCTTGAAATGGACCCATTCATACCTGAAAATGTGACATGTAACAGAAGAAGCACGATAGATTATTGAGGAAACAATGGACTGACTATGTATTAAAGGTGCTAGTGGGACAGCTCATGGAATTCTATCCCTACTCTATACCACACACAAAAATCTATTCCAGGTGGTCTAAAGGCCTAATAGTGACAATACAGAAGAATCTGCTTGTGATTTGAGGGTAGTGAAGATTTTTTTACCCAACATATCAAAAAACACAGATCACAAACACAGAGATAAATAAATTCAGCTACAATAAAAGTTAATGTTTCTGCATATCAAAAGACACTGCTAAAAAATGTAAAGTCAAGCCACAGACTGAAAGAGGGTATTCAATGTTTGTAATGACAAAGAATTACTATCCAGAATATATAACTCACTCCTACAAATCTGTAAGTAAAAGATAAACGACTCATAAGGGGGAAAAAATGGGTAAAAGATGTGATTTACTGAAGAGGAAATCCAAACATCCAATGATCATCTGTAAAGGTAATCGATTTCACAAGTAATCAGGGAAGTGGAAATTGGAATAAAATACCATTTCCCATTATGATCAAAAATAGGTAAAAAATGTTTTTAAGTATGATAATAGTACTAACAATATGAGACAATAGGACAGTGGTGGGAATGAAAATTGATGCAACCACTGGGGGGAGCAATTTGGCAGCAGCCGATACCGTTCAACATTAATACATGCAGTGACCCCGAAATTCCACTCTAAGGAATATACCCCAGGTAATGCTTCTAGGTGATTCCAATGCTGCTTTGAAGGTCAAGTTACTAAAAATTACCGAAAAGTGACAGTCAACACCCCTTTCCAAACAGAGGTAGCGTATGAGCTACCAGCTCAACGACATGTGCCCTTAACACCTCAAGGTCTTTAAAGAGGACTCTAACACCACCAAGTATTCATTCCAATGGTTCGCAAAAAGTAGAGGACACTTGACACTGACTGTAAGCTTGATTTTTAAATAGTGGGGAATAGCATCCAATAGTATTCCAAGTCTTCGTGGCCACTTAGCACCTCACTATCAGAGCACAGATATGATGTAAAGGAGCTTAATTCCCAAGGATAAAAGGTGCTAAGAGTGGTTTTGTACCTTGCTCACTGTGACCCATCTGAGTCTTTAACCCAAATAAACTTTAACACCAGGGACAAGGACAGCCCCTGAGTGACAATGTCATCATGCACACAATTTTAAATCTGTATCTTACCTGAGGAGACTTTTAAATAGAACCAGGTTTGCAAGAGTGAAAAAGGCTCAGCTATGGACGTGAAATGCTTCGAGACCACGTAATTCAGGTTCCACCTTTACAACCAGAATGGATTAATTATTCTGTCCACTTTATACTAAGAAAGAGAGGCAAAGGCAACTGCAAAAGGTAAACTAAGCAAGATTTCCAACAAGGAGCCAATCTTTTGTCTGTTGCTTTTAGTGGCTTCCAGTCTGACCTATTAAAGGTATACCCTCAGCCCCCAAAAAAGGGGAAAGAAACTATAGCTTTGTATTCCCAACGCATGTATCTTTGCTTGCAATCTTGCATTCAATTTCAGTGTAATATGAAGAGGCCTATTCTTTTACAAAACATTCCCTCTTCCCACCAGGCTTGTTTGTTATTTTATGTGTTTCTGCATCATTTGTAGACTCTGCTTTGATCTGCATTCCTCCTGGATGTGGGGTTTCCTTTTCAGCTACCAAAAGGAAAGCTGGTTTGTTTGAAAATCTGTTTATTTGGATTTTTTGCTAGCCTAAAGTCCCTATCTTTATCAGGATGCGCAGAGCTCGGTGTCTGCCAGTCTCAGACATCACTTGTTTTCCCTAAGGAAAAGGCAACTTGGAAATAATACAACATGCCTATTTGTATTTGGAATATTCTGGAAAAGAAGTTTTGGAGGTTTCAGTTTAAAGCTTAAGAGAAGTGATTCTTTACCAGATATATTTAATCAGCAGTGGATCTCTCAAGTTTAGACTGAGGAAAAAAAGAGTTTCCTCTGTCATTCTCAATTAGGAATTTTCTCAGCAAGCAGGAGCTTACTCATGTACATAACCAACTGCATCTGCATTTATTGGTATGAACCTGCACCTTCCACAGAGCAAGGAAATCTAGGGCAGTGTGGCATCACTTTCCTTGTCTAAGCCTGGTCATGTGGACCTAGGAAAAAAGAAAGTCAAAATCATGCGAAGGTGACAATATCACTATGTCGCTGTTTCCAGAATATTTTCTTTTTAAAAGTCAGTGCTTGACTCAGGGATGGCTACTAGGTTGCAACTAGCATCCCAGTTCTGATTAATGAGCTCAGACTGCATGAAGAACCTTGGGTACATCAGGGCTCCGTGGGAAAAGGGAGCCGTGGTCACGTGATTCGGGATTCCTGCCATGGTGTGGAAGGATGTGACACACATAGGTGCTAAATGCACCTAAATGCACAGTGTATCAGACAGTTATCTCTGATGTGTATGTCTGGTGGGTTGCAGGGGTGGGGATTACTTTTGGGGGCAGGGTTATACGTTCCTTAAACCAATCCCATAGTTTACTACTTAGTACCTAGAAGTGATATTGGCTCCCAAACAACATTTCTTCCTAGGAACAGTTCTTAGGAAGACTGAAGCAGTCTATAGACAAAACACAGGGAGGAAATAAAGGCTCTCTAAATGGGGAAAAGAGCAGATATTCTCCTACATCCTCCAAATGCCTCTTTGACAGAGAAACAGGATGTGTTCCCCAAAGAGCTTATGAGACAGTCACCTCATGGGATAGCAGTGGCCAGGACCCTCTCTTTGGAGGGTTAGCCAGCAGGATTCAATCTGGGAATCCAAACAAACTTAGGAAAACAATAGGCAGGACCAGGAAGGAATGGGAATTATTTGTCTGTTTTTAATAGAATCCTGCCTTCAAATTTCAGCTTTGCTCCAGGAAAAAAAAAAAATCAGTTTTCTTTAAAGTTACACATGAACAGTTTCTGGCTTCAAAAGATAGAGATCAAAATAAACTCCAGTTGTTGCCTATGAACTACCTCTTTTTGCAGGGATACGGGGCCTCACTCAACTTAGGCTACCTTGGGACAGGTAGCAAGTCTACAAAATAAGACTGGTTGGGTAAAATGACTCCACACTGAGATTTCTCAGCTATTCAAGCAGTTACAAACACCAAATAGCAATTGAGATGGACTTGTTTACACCAAACTCTGGGCTGTTCTGATCTCTCAGCTTGGCTGTCCATAAGAAGACCTTTGAGTCTCCCAGAACCAGCAGAATCTTTGCACCCCCCCCCCCTTTGATAACCAAACCTCAGAAGTCCACATGTTTGAAGAAACCAGGACTATTTGTTAAAACAGAGGGCTTTGTTTTGGCAGAACATTTTGATTAGACTTTGCTCCTACAAAGACATGTATTCACATTCTATATGCTATTTATGAGGTCCAGAAAGAGAGTAAGGTGGGGTCAAATTGAACTGAAGACTTCATCCTGGCAGATCAAGGAGAAACAAAAAAAATCCCTTGCGGAAAGTTTTGGGTTTGAGATTTAAACTACAAAGGAAATTCAGCAGAGTGGACAAGAGTGTCAAAAAGATGGGTAGGAGGAGAAGAACGAGGCCTTCCTTCACAACAATCCCATAGGCGCAAAAAAAATATGAGGGTTGTTGGTGTATAGACTCTAAATTTGCAAAATTTTATAATACAGCTCACTCTCATCTTATGCCTCCATGTCTCACGTGCTCAGATGGGACCCAGTGAGAAATGGTAGCTCTCCTTGGAAGAACATTGACATCACACAGTCTGGTTTCCATAAAACGTCCTCCAAAAGGACTAGCATTTGACCTGTATTAATAAACTTCCACTGAGAAGCCCCATCTGAGGCCAGAATCCCAACTAACAGCCCCTAGAGAATTTACTAAAGTTTAATCCTTCCCCTAGGATATAAGCAGAGGCATACGGTTAAGAATCCTGTGCGGGTCTAGGGCAGACTATTCAAAAATTGTGCTGCTGGACCTTGGACCAGCAGCAGCAGCATCTGGAAGCTTGTCAAAAAGCAAATTCTTGCTCCCACCCCAGACTTAATGAATCGGAATTGTGGTTGGGGAGGGAGCAACTCTGTTTACCAAATTTTCAAAGTGGTTCTTGTATGCACTCAATTGTCAGAAGCACTAGGCCGGAGATAGTTTAGGTATCTGTCTAGCAGCTTTCTGAGAGGTCAGCCTCCGAAGGATTTTATAAATGCAGGACAGTGCAGGAGGGCAGGTAGAAGAGTGTGGGTACCCAGGACCCCAGAGTGAAAAGGAAACTGGGTAATCACCAGCTGTGCCTTAGTCTGAAGCTATTAAACCAACAGGAATATATTAACTTTGATATTTGGTGGAACACGGGACCCTTCCTGCCATCCTCATTTTTCCTGTGGCAATGCCTCAATTTGGGCCCATCTGGACTGCACCTCCCAGCTGCCCATTCAATTCTATTCTTGTGATGTACCAACAACCTCTCAGATACACACACCAGCACCCTTTTTCTCCTCACGCATCTGGTTCTCTCCCAGGTTCATTCAGTCAAGCCCAGGACTCACCCTCCTCATTGATCATGGCCTGGCCCCCCGTCCACTCTGCTGTTTTCTCAGCTAGAGTCAAACTTCATCCAAAATTTGGTGTTACTGCTACCCTAGATGCTTCAGTTTTACCTCAAATGAACCCAACAAGTTCATAATTGAACAATTGTATAACCTACTGCCTCATTCCCTGGTTACAGTCGACCTTTCTTCCTCTGCGAGTGCCATAGAAACACAGACCTCTTCAGAGCTAGGAATCGTCTCAGAGCTCAGCTGTACCCGTCATGATGTCTTTTTTAAGAGCTCCTTTAGCCTTGGTTTCTGGGGGGTTTTTTTACATGTTTTAGTTCCTACTCTGTTCATTCAGAAAAAACTTCACTCATGTCTCACTCCCCTCTACTTCTGGATTGTGGTTGACCTTAGGTCGCCACCCCACACCCCATGCAATGATGATCCTGGTGATGATAATGGTAATTGCAGCTAAACCACGCGGAGAGCTTACCATGTGACAGCCATGGAACTAAGTATTTTACATCCATCCTTTCATTTTCCCAACAACCCTATGAGGAAGGGATTCCAACCCAATGCTGTCTTTTATTCTTTATGCTTTATTGTCACTATAGTCATAAGAGAAAATACATGCAAAAGTAATTTTGATCTGTGTTAAAATTGTCTATCTACAAGAAACACACTCTTCTAAGGACTCTCCCACCTTGCTGATCTGTCCATTATTCAGTACCATTTCCCACCTGACAAGTGTCAAGGTGGTATTTGTGTCTCAGTTTCTCTTTCACCACAACTGCTGATCCCCGTTTTGTTATGTGTCCTAAAGCTTTCTCTCACCTAATTGTTCTGGCTCAATGCTCCTTGAGACACACACCTGATGGGCCTTCTGTGGAGGAGGATGCTCTGGCAATGTCATTAATTCATTCACCTGCTTAGTACATGGTTTGTGCAGAGCCAAATTTCAACCTTGGCTACACCTTGGAAGATTTAAACAGTCTCCGTGTCCAGGATCCAACCTAGACCATTTCAACTAGGGTCTCTGGGGGTGGGGCCCGGTCAGCAATACTTTTGAAAGTTCCCCAGGTGATTCCAATGTGCAGGTAGATTGTGAACACTGTCTGCTCTGACTGCAGGTTTAATCTTCCTGCTACTGTTCTAGCATTTTTTTGTTTCTTACGATTACAAAACCCTCCAGGATGGCCCTTATATCTGTGTTTCTCTGATATGCTTCCTGGACCATCCTATATTCAGCGGAAGCTTAATAAATGTTGCCTGCCAAGGGACTGAGATTTCATGGGGGTCTTATAACAATTTTCCTCATGGGGAAGTCACCCTAAATTAGCCACCTGAGATAATTTACTCTCCAAATCCTCCTTGGGTCCCAAAATAAGCCAGAAGGAATTTATTCTTTGATGTATGAATGAAATTTGCTATGTTCTTTCACTTTCCCTGTAACTGTATGAACTATGGAACTCTTATGAAGAGTCTTCTCCCAGCCTAGAAAGACCTAAGAAGGTCTGGGAGCATGAGTTCTGGAATAAAAAGAGTAGGTTTTGTGCTCGTTCTGCATATATCAGTATCTTATGACGAAATTTCTTAAAATTAAGGAATTTGGCTATAAGATCACATATTTCTCGGTGACAGGGAGAGACGCCAAGATATGTGGCTGTAATTGGCAATAGGGTAAAACAGTCTTAGTGTTTTCTTTCACCGTTTCTAAGATAAAGTGTAAAAATTTGGGGAAATCCTTACACTGAATAACCCATAGGTGAACGGTTATTCACACCTCCTCAAACCATCTCTACTTTGCCCCAGCAATTTTGCTATCTTTTCTGAAGTGAATGCACAGTAAAAGAAAATCCAAATGTTACTTTTCCTTGAAAACCTTATTTTCACCACTGTCAGAGGTTATGAGTAGAAGATTCTAGATTAGGGAAGAGTCGGCTTCCTGGATAGGATGTCAAATCATGTGACACCTTTCATCTCCTGTCCAACATATGAATTAAGCCCAGGTTTACCTCAGCCAACCGCACCTCAGTGAAAGAGAGTGAAGAGGATTTTCAACAGGATTAAATGATATGAATAGCTTTCAGGTTTCCACTGGGGGCAGAGCTGGGGGGAGGGGGTGCTGCAGCAGCTGCTCCGAGGAGAGAATAAAGGATTTGCTGAAGCTTTGTGACTCGGTGTATCTGCTGAGGATTGATCTGAGAGCCTTTCTTAGCCTCCTTTTGGCGGGAGGAGAAGGGCTTCTTTTCAAAGTCACATTATCTGGCAACAAAGCCTGACCCAGGAGGGTGGTGTTTGGGGGATTGCACACTTGCTGGGGAGAGAGGTGGGCTCAAAGCTTCCCTCAAGAAGAAGGCATATGGGACTCAACAGATGGGCCTAGAAGCTGGGAGGGGTTGGGGGAGGTAAGCCTAGCCTCCCTGACTTTCCCAAAACCTCTGACCTCAGCCTTCTCCCAGGTGGCTGGTGCTCCTGGCAGCTACCTCCCTGAGATCCTGAAGTGAAGACTTTCAGAACTGTGTGTGCTTGGGAGCTGGGGGCAGTGTGTGGCATGCAGCTTAGAAAAATCATCAGCTATTGCTAGAGCAGTGCAAAATGGTGCAGCTGCTCCGCAAAGCAATTTGGCAGTTTCTTACAAACATACACTTACCATGTGACCCAGCAATCCCACTCCTAGGTATTTACCTGAAAGAAATGAAAACTATGTTCATACAAAACCTTGTACACAAAATGCTTACAACATCTCTATTCATAATCGCCAAGAACTGAAACAACTCAAAGATCTCTCAGCTGGGAATAAATAAACACACTGTGGTAAATCCCTACCATGGACTATCACTTAGCAATAAAAAAGGATCAAACTGTTGATACACCAAACATGGATGAATCCCAAATGCATTATGTTAAGTGAAAGAGGCCAGACTCAAAAGGCTGCATACTATATGGCTACACCTACATAACATTCTAGAACGTTAGTGCATAAAGCTGTAGAGAATAGGTGGAGGGGCTGAGTACAAAGGGGCAGCATGAGGAGATGTGTGTGTGGGGGGGTGATAGAATATCTGTATCTTGATGGAAGTGGTGATTACACAACTGTATGCATTTGTCAAAATGCGTAGAACTGCAGCAAAAGAATGAATTTTACTATATGTAAATAAAGAAAATAAATTAGTAACAGTTATGTCATGAAAGGTGTGAAGAGAGGTTTTAAAACTCCCAGCCCTTATAGCAGCTTTCAGTATAATTCCACACTGCCTTTTCCTGTCAGTGGTAACCAGGAAAGCAAAATGGATTGTTCTAGATTCCCCATCACGTTTTCTTGCAGGTGGTGAACAGGTGACCACATGCTTCCCAGAGGAGATAATGGGCGTGCACAAGCAGTGGGTTTTCTTACTCTGACAGTCCCAATTCCTTCCCCTTAGGTTTTTCTCCCTTCTCTCAAGAAGAGTATGTGACCTTGGCATTTTTCCTTGGACTCATTCTTTTAATATAGATCCTCCTTTTGTTCCCTCTTCAAATTCTTCACCGACAAATTGAAAGGCAAATTGCGCTGTGCATGACATGACTAGAGGACCATTCAGGACCTCCACTCCCACCAAGACACATCCCAGGTTCTGCATTGGTGCCAGTGGGGTTGAGAGCCTCACTTCTCCAAGTGTGTTCCAGGACCAGCAGAATCAGCATTATCCGGGAGCTCATGAGAAATGCAGACTATCAGGCCTGCCCTAGACTTATAGAATAAGGATCTGCCTTGTAACAAGATGCTCAGGGATTCATAGGCACATGAAAGACCAAGAAGCCCTACTTCAGATTCAATGACATGATAATTTAGATCCCCACTAGCTGTTGTGGGAAGAAGAGGGCCTGGGGTCTCAGCTAACACTGATTCTTAGCTCTACTGCTTACTAGCTGTTTGCCCCTCATCTTAGTGAGTCATTATACAAATATATAACCTTTTGGAACCTCAGTGTTCTCATCTGTAAAATGGAGCCAATAATGTCAATTTTGTATCACTGGGCGGGGAGGGTTATTAAATTATGCAATATAGGAATGCAATGCTACTGGACCTGGCACAGACCGTAGGTTTATGTACCTCAGTTGCCCCACCCTACTCCTCAACGTAACAGGCCAACTTGATATTTGTTGCCAGAACATTGAAGTCAAATCTCAAACCAGATAAGACATTTGAAGGAATTAAATGGAATGGGGGTGGGCAAGGGAAGAAGCAGATGACTTTGCTAGTTATCTGTATATTTTCAGAGTATGCTATATTGGTGGTTATCAGTTTCATCCCTGAAATAGCACCACCTGGGAACTTGTCAGAAATACAACTTCTAGGGTCCTACCCCAGACTTACTAAATGGAAACTCTGTGTTAGAACCTGGTAATCTGTAGTTTAATGTCTAGGTGATTTTGATACAGGCTAGTGGGACATTATCAAGTGAAACCAAAACCCTACAATTGCATTACAATAGCTAAGATACAGAAGCAACCTGGGTGTTCATCAATAGATGATTGGATAAAGAAGATGTGGTACAGACATGCAATGGAATATTACTGGGCATAAAAAAGAATGAAATCTTACCATTTGCAACAACACAGATGGACCTACAGGGTATTATGTTAAATGAAATAAGTCATACTAAGAAAGACAAATACCGTATGGTTTTATGTATATGTGGAATCTAAAAAAACAAAATAAACAAACAAACAAAACAGAAATAAATTCACAGATACAGAGAACAAAATGATGGTTGCCAGATGGGAGGGGGGGTTGGGGAGAGTAGGTGAAAAGGTGAAGAGATTGAAAAGTACAAATTAGTAGTTACAAAATAGTCATGGAGATGTAAAGTACAGCATAGGAAATATAGTCAATAATATTGTAATAACTATGTATGGTGTCAGACGGGTACTAGACTTATCAGGTTGGTCATATCATAAATTATATAAATGTCTAATCACTATGTTGTACTCCTAAAACTAATATAATAACAACTGTAATTGACAAATAAAAGAAAAAGAAACTTCATTAGCTTCCTAAAAAACCCTACCATTTCTGCCTTTGTTGAAGGCCTAGTATAAAGAAGAGATACTTAAAGAGATTTGTTGGAAAGCTAAGCTATTCCTTCAGCTTCTAGATTACTGGTTTTCAAACTCAGCATTAAAATATACATGTGTGAAGGGTGGCCAGTTAGCTCAGTTGGTTAGAGCATGGTGCTAATAACACCAACGTTGCCAGTTCCATCCCTGCATGAGCCACTGTGAGCTGTGCCCTCCTTAAAAACAAACAAACAAACAAAAACACATGTGTCAAGACATGTCTAGTTCTGTTGTGATGTATATGGACAGCAATTTGCAACTGATTGTTCAACTAATTTATTCAGCAGCTCCTTATAGTGTCCTTGTTACATGTCAGACACTGCTCCAGGCTCCACTAATACCGTGTTTCCCCGAAAATAAGACCTAGCCAGACAATCAGCTCTAACGCGTCTTGGAGCAAAAATTAACATAAGACCCAGTCATATTTTACTGTAATATAAGACCAAGTCTTATATAACATAACATAACATAATATAACCAGGTCTTATATTAATTTTTGCTCCAAAAGATGCATTAGAGCTGATTGTCCTCGTCCAGCTAGGTCTTATTTTCAGGGAAACAGGGTATAATAGAATGAAACCTTAAGTGATTCAATCATGAGCAGTAACTGGTTGGTTAATCAAAATGTTGGTTAAAGATGGAGTCATAAAACATGACATACACAAACCTTTTACTTTAACATAAAACATATAAATGGATATTTATTCGCCCATCTTTGTTCTAAGAAAAAAACTTTCTAAGTTGCCAGTGTTTCATCTTATTGGTCATAACACATTATTTATAATTTTTAACTTTGGTTTCCTTAAATTGGAATGAAAGTTAAGACAGTTGGAAGCCATCTGAATGCATAACCCTTCTATATTTTTCAGATTTTTCCCCCTATTCTTTTAAAGTTGTCTGACTTACATTCATTCATTAAATAAGAATTCATTTTTAGGGGCAGCCGGATGGCTCAGATGCTTAGAGCTCGAGCTCTGAACAACAGGGCTGCCATTTCGATTCCCACCAGGGCCAGTGAGTTGCTCTCTCCACAACTAGATTGAAAACAATGAGCTGCCGCTGAGATTCCGGAGGGGCAGCCGGATGGCTCAGTTGGTTAGAGCGGGAGCTCTCAACAACAAGGTTGCCGGTTCAATTCCCACTTGGGATGGTGGGCTGCGGCCCCTGAAAGTAAAGATTGAAAACGGCAACTGGACTTGGAGCTGAGCTGCGCCCTCCACAACTAGATTGAAGGACAACAACTTGGAGCTGATGGGCCCTGGAGAAACAGACTGATCCCCAATACTCCCCAATAAAATTTATTAAAAAAAAAAAAAGAATTTATTTTTAGCTACTGACACTTATTCTCAAGTTATATTCAACTTAGTTTGCATAGAAGTGACAGCTGTCTTTTAGTAGTCATATTACATCGTTTATGTACTAGTGAATTAAATGATATCATTACAATAACGAGTACAACGGGCATATACAGGGTTAGGAACACCCCCAAACCGACTATTAGAAAATACAATATTCCACCCCTCTTTGGAACAGAACTTGGTCTATTAGTTGCAAGAGTTCTCCATGCTGTGGGTAGCAGTCAGTATTTATTAAAGAAGGGATGGAGGACATAGGTGAACCAATGATTAGGTTAAGTGATGATAGCTATAAGAGTCTCTATCATGATTGTTTTAGGGGAGCCTGCAAGGAACTTATTTTTAAAGGTAATTTGAGCAGACGCAAGATATTCCTAGAGTTATGTCTCCTTAACTCACATTTCAGCTTGCTTTCTCAAGTGGAGGCTCTTAAGGATGTTCACCCAGGTTATGCTTAGCTCACAGAAGTTTACTAATGGCAATTATTACTCATTGCATGCTTGCAAGCAATTGTTGTGGTTCTGTTTTTCTTTAAAATTTCACCCATACAGGCTGTATTAGCTATTTATTGCCACAGTAGTGCTGCATAACAAACCAGCTCCAAACTTACTGACTGAAAAGTACCAGGTTTACTGACTGACTTACTTTACTTTACTTACTGACTTAAAAGGACCATTTCTCACAAGTCTATGTGTTGTCTGGGCCAATTAGGCTGATGTCAGTTGGGCTTCCGGGTGTGTGTGCAGTCAACTGGTGGGTCAGATGGAGGCTGACTGCTTAAGGAAGATCTTATCTGGGACCACTCAGTTCTCTTCCACACAATCCCTTATTCTCCAGCTTGTCCTATGGCAATGGCAGAGTCTTAAAGCAAGAGGGAGAACAGAAGTGCACAAAAACTCTGGAGGCCTAAATGCAGAGCTGGCACACCATCACTCAGCTTCATTCTGCTAGCCAAAGCAGGTCACGGGGCCAGCTCAGATTCAAGGGGTGAAATAGGCTGCACCTCCTGGTGGGAGAAAATACAAAATTCCGTCCCAAAGGAGTGTGCATATGGGGCTGAGGGTAGAGTAGGGATGGTTTTTGCAATTAATCATAATTTATAATTATGAGAACAGGAAAGAATAGATGAAGAAAACTTAAGAAATAAATTCAAATTCCCTGAATCCACGTTTATAACCTTACTACTACTATGTATGGAATGGAGGTCTGGAAGAAATCAAGACATTTATAAAAACATGAAGTCTGGTATCTTTTGATATCAAATAAGCCATATCATCATTTCTTCTTGTAAAATTTACATTTTTGAGAAAGCTAACTGGCTTATTTCACTACTTATGTGCTTATAAAAGACTTTTTGTAAGCATCCTACCTCACCAGAAAAAGGGGCTGGTAGCTCATTAGTTTTAGTTTCCAGAAAAAGTTTACTGAATTTCATAAAAGTCTACACATTTACAAGAGCGGAGATCTCAATTTTAAAAAGAAAAGAACAGAAGAAATCCACTGTGTCACTAACCTGGGAAATCATACCAGTGGAAACTGGAAGATTAGTGAGCTCAGAAAAGCTGTGTTATTAGACTCCATATCGGGTGAATCTTTGGACAGGGTGATTTGTGAATGCCTTTTAAACAGGAACCGTTAAATTGTTAGGAATTTAATCTGTATTTATTTCCCACACATGAGAATTTATTCAGTGATTAAATAAATAGTTGCCGAGCAGCTATTAAAAAACAAACAAAAAAGCCACTGAACCACATAGTTAAGGATCATCTTTAGATTAAGCAAAACTATCAGAAAGATGTATACTTGGGACCATATTATCTTTCCTCCATTACCCGTTACTTCCCTTGTCCCCACCCCCATCCAGCTTTCTTTGAGCAGCGCTTTGGTGCCCCTGCCTTCAATTTTCAATGTATACCATTCTAAGAAACAGTTGCATTTCTCAGCATTCTATAACATAGGACCCAAGCCCCCCGCCCCCGCCAAATGTTTATAAAAATATACCCACACATATGTGGATATCTTTCATAACAAAATACCAGGGAAAGCCTTACTTGGATGAGGGACTAGCTTGTTGGCTCTACATGGGTTAAGTTAATCTTGAGGCTGACTGTGTTGTCTTGGTCACTCTGGCTATCTGTGAACTTAGCATCTGTTGTGCAGTGCCATGCGGGGTCTCTGGTCCCACTCCCCACATAAGAACACAGGATATGGTGAGGCCAAAAAGAAACACCCACGGAGCCATAGATAGGGGAGTCATACCATTATATTCTCGCTGGTGGCTGGGTTGGAGACACAGGATATAGGAGCCACACTGTCTGCAACCTGCCATCCACATCTCTGTCTGCCAACCAACCAACCCCTGTTGGAGCAATCTGCCCTGCTAACTGCAATCCGCACTTGCTAGCTCAGCCACCATCTTCTTGCTAGCCCCCCATTTTCTGCTAGCGTAGCCACAGCAGTTATATTAGTAGCCGATGGCTCACTGGTTACAGCTGACGGCCAACTAGCCACAGCTGATGGCCATCGCATCACAGTTGATGGCCATTTACTACCTGAGCCAGCACCTTTCTATGTGAGGCCGAGAGCCTGGAAACTGCACTCCTGGCTCTGTCCCCACAGTCACATTTGTTTACTTATATATTTCACCTGGAAGTTGCCTGATTTTTTTTTCTTTTTAGAATATCCTGGTATATAAATGTATACTTGGGTAAGTAACTGTGAGAAATTCCAGTTATGATACTGAGCTCAAGATGGGACAACCAAAATACAGATTTAATTAACCAATATTTCTAACCAGTGATACAGGATGGCAACCATGGAGTGGAAAGAACATTTGATAATGTCTGCATAACTATAGATTTTTTTTTGTATTCAACGTGGGTTAGACCTTAACGTGTATATAAATCACCTGGGGATCTTGAGAAATTGCAGATTCTGATTCAAAAGTGGGAGTGGGGCTGAGAGTCCGAATTTCTATCAAGCTCCCAAGTAGTGCCAATGCTGCTGGTTTTTAGACCGCATTCAGAATAGCAAGGGATAGAGTATATAACAAGCCAAACTATGATGACCAACTCTGAAGCATTTAGAGTTGACTTATTTGCTGCAGCCATTTGGTAAACATGTGAATGATAGATCCTTGAGAAGTCAGTTTAGAAAGCAGACGGGTCCATGCCATCTCACTCCTGCATACCAGGCTCTGCTAGTTCTCAATCAGTGGCATCAACTTCACATTTGTCGAAAACTGGCTCCTAGATTCTCTTGTGGGAATAGACCTGAATTCCCATCCTATTCGTTTATTTTGCCATGGCCTCATAGAGATGTGCTTCCTCCGAAATCACTTGTTTCAACTTCCCATCCAGGATGGGGAATCTCCCTCTCTCCTGCCACTGACAAGTGGTCTCAGCAACCTCTGTTTGATTGCCTTCAATGGCAGGGACTACAAGGTCTGACAATTAATTCGTGAACTTGTTGCAATGATGTTGCTAACCTTTTTTGATATAAGAGGGATCATTCATTATTAATTTGTACCAACTGGACAGTTAACCAAGTTTTTACTATTTAGAAGTGCTGAAAAGTCTGCATGAAAAAGAAGAGAACGACCTGAACTTTTCGCCAACAATTCATGACTCTTGCATCATGACAATGCACCAGCTCACATAGCACTGTCTGTGAAGGAGTTTTTAGCCAGTAAACAAATAACTGTATTGGAATACTGCGGGGACAGAGTCCCAGACAGCAGTTTCCAGGCTCGCGACCTCATGTGGAAAGGTGCTGGCTCGGGTAGTGGATGGCCATCAGCTATGACTAGTTGGCTGTCAGCTGTAACCAGTTAGCCATTAGCCACTAATATAACTGCCGTGGTTATGCTAGGGGGTTGTTGGTTGGTTGGCAGAGAAGCAGATGGCAGATTGTGGCTCCTGCTTCCTGTGTCTCCAACCCAGCTGCCAGCGAGAATATAGTGGTATGACTTCCCTATCCATGGCTCCGTGGTGTTCCTTTTTGGCCTCACCATATCCTGTGTTCTTGTGTGGGGAGCGGGAGCTGAGACCCTGCAGTACACATGGTGCAGTGAGCAGGGTATGGTGCCGGCCAAAGCTCTCCAAAGGGCGGTGGAACAGTTTGTGCATATGAACACTCAGTCTCAGGAAGCCCTTAAGGAGCGGTGCCAGGAGCAGGAGAGGATGTGGACGGTTCTCTGAGCAGCATAGAAAAAACTGTGCAGCTGCCGGAGAGCTGGACCCCTGTGGAGGGGTGGGAAGATGTGGACAGTTCTCCAATCAGGATAGGCCAGAGAAAGCGAAGGTCGTTGCAGCCATGTGGGCAGGGAAGTGCTTGCTGGGGCGGCCCAGATGCAGAACTTGAGGTCCCAGGAAACACTTGCTGAGTCCTCGGTGGAAGATGAGGGTGAGGTCAAGGTCGTCCTTCATTCCCAGGTTGGGGAGAACTTGGAGCCCTAGCCCTGCAGAGAAGGCACACATTGTGAGGCCAGCACACAGCCCTGGCGAATGACTATGGACTATGGGGAATTGCCTTCCATCCCTGGTTGATGGATCTCTTGACTCTTTGTTTGGGAACGAACCACCATGTAGTGAAACTGGTGGATGTTTGTTTCCTGTTTCTCCCCTGGCTGCCAGCGAGACTGTAGTGAAGGAAGACCCCTTGTTGGGGTACAGGTGAGTGTTTGCTTCCTGTGTCTCAACCAGCTGCAGTAGAGAATATGTAGGCACCTTGGCTGTGAGCCACTATTGTTCCAGCACGGTACCCTGAGGAACCCTGGCTGTGCCCAGAAAGACTGGCAGTGCCCTGAGAAAGACTAGCTGTGCCCAGAGGGTGGGTGGACATCGGGGGACACCCCCTGGGACATTACTTGAATTGGACTGAAACTTTTTCTTGTGAGCTGGGTTCCTGACATAGGGCCTCTCGCAGAAGACGCTTGTCGTATGGATTGTGAGGTGAGACCCTGGAGGGGTGGAGTGTGGGGACAGAGTCCCAGAGAGCAGTTTCCAGGCTCTCGACCTCACGTGGAAAGGTGCTGGCTCGGGTAGTAGATGGCCATCAGCTGTGACTAGTTGGCCATCAGCTGTAACCAGTTCACCATTAGCCACTAATATAACTGCCGTGGTTACACTAAGGGGTTGTTGGTTGGTTGGCAGAGAAGTGGATGGCAGTTTGTGGCTCCTGCTTCCTGTGTCTCCAACCCAGCTGCCAGCGAGAATATAGTGGTATGACTCCCCTATCTATGGCTCCATTGGTGTTCCCTTTTGGCCTTACAATATCCTACGTTCTTGTTTGGGAAGCGGGACCAGAGACCCTGCATGACAAACACCCTCCCTACTCACCTGATCTGGTCCCCAATGACTTCTTTCTTTACCTGAAGATAAAGGAAATATTGAAAGGAAGATATTTTGATGACATTCAGGACATCAAGGGTAATACGACAACTCTGATGGCCATGCCAGAAAAAGAGTTCCAAAATTGCTTTGCAGGGTGGACTAGGAGCTGGCATTGGTGCACAGTTTCCCAAGGGGTGTACTTTGAAGGTGACTGTAGTGATATTTAGCAATGAAGTATGTAGCACTTTTTTTAGGATGAGTTCGCGAACTTAATTGTCAGAACTTGTATATATCCAAGGCGGCCTATTACATTAAGGAATAGCTCTCTTGAAAATAATGTTTGTCTTTCTGCTGAGTCAAAAATCAACTTGCTTGTAACAGACATATGAAAAAATGCTCAACCTCACTAACCATCAGTGAAATGCAAATAAAAACCACAATGACATACCACCTTACCCCAGTCAAAACAGCTATCATCAATAAATCAACAAACAAGTGCTGGCAAGGATTGGAGAAAAGGGAACGCTTGTGCACTGTTGGTGGGATTGTGGATTGGTGCAGCCACTATGGAAAACAGTATGGAGGTATCTCAAAAAACTGAAAAGGGAACTACCTTCCGTCCCAGCAATTCTACTCCTAGGTATCTATCTGGAGAAATCCAAAACTCTAATTCAAAAGAATTTATGCACCCCTATGTTTATTGTAGCACTATACACAATAGCCAAGACATGGAAACAACCGAAATGCCCATCAGTAGACGACTGGATTAAGAAACTGTGGTACATTTATACAATGGAGTATTATGCAGCCATAAAGAAGAATGAAATCTTACCATTTGCAATAATACGGATGGACCTAGAGAAGATTATGCTAAGTGAAATAAGTCAGACGGAAAAAAACAAATACCATATGATCTCACTTATATGTGGAATCTAAAGAAAAGAATACGTGAACAAACTAATCAGAAACAGTCTCAGAGACATAGAGGAAAAACTGAGGGTTGCTGGATGGGAAAAGGGGTCGGGATAAGGGGGAAGGTGAGGGGATTAGAAAGCACAGTCGGTAACCACAAGATTGCCACGGGGATATGAAAGTTAATTTGGGGAATGTAATCAATAATGTTGTAAAGATTTTGTAGGGTGTCCGATAGACACTCATCTTATTAGGGAGACCACTTTAGGGATGATGTAGATGCCTGATCACTGCACTGTACACCTGAAGCTGAAGCTGAACAATAGTGAATGTCAGCTATAATTATATGTACATGTATATAGTTATAAGAAGTGGAGTACAGCATTAGGAATAGAGACAGTGGAAATGTAACAGCTGTATGCGATGTCAGAGAGGTAGTGCATTGTGGGAGGGGGTTTATCACTTTGTGAGGGATATAAAAAATGATAAATGTCTAACTACTACATTGTTTTGTACACCTGAAACTAATAAAAAAATCAACTTGCTTGTAACATCCACCCACTGAGCCTAGTCTGCCATTTGCAGCATCTCAAGTCTGCTCCCTCTTACTCAAGTTAGCCTTTCCAATAAGGCAGACATGGCTCCTTTCCCCTCGTCTCCAAATTAGACCCTGCTAAGTCCTTCAGTTGCTCTCCTTAAAGGTCTGCATTTTTAGACCTTTCATCACCTTCTGGACATGGCCCACTTGGTCAATATGTCTCTTTAAAATGGTGCCCAGCATATAACCAAAAGATTTGAAATCAGGATCTCAAAGAGATATTTGTAAACCATGTTTATAGCAGCATTGTAGAAAAAAGGTGGAAACAACCCAACTGTCCATCAACAGATGAATGAATAAACAAAATGTAGCAAATACATACAATAGAACATTACTCAGCCTTACAAAAGCAGGAAATTCTGACACATGCTACAACATGGATACACCTTGAAGACATGCTAAATGAAATGACAGTCACAAATAGACAAATGATGCACGATTCCATTTACATGAAGTAGCAAGAGTAGGCAAATTCATAGACAGAAAATGGAATAATGTTTGCCAGGAGCTGGGGCAGGTGAGGAATGGAGAGGAGTTTAATGGGTACAGAGTTTCAGTTTGGGAAACTGAAAATATTCTGGAGATTGGTTTCACAACAACATGTATATGCTTAATACTACTGAACTGTAAAAACAGTTGATGACAAATTTTGTTATGTGTATTTTACCACAAATTAAAAAAAAATCATGTCCAGAGCTAGTCAAACCCTTCAGTTGGGTAGAGGCTAGCGCGGAATATGCTAGGGCTATGATTTTTCCTTGATTGCTAACCCCTGACATTTCTTGTCACACAGCCTCAGACTGTGGCCTTACTCTTCTTAGTAGCTGCATTATACCATTAAGGCATATTACACGTGTGGCCTATTAAAATCCCTAGCTCCACTTTACATGAATTACTGCCAAACTACCCTAAAATAATGTCATTGACTTCTCTAGTTTGCACTTGCCTTTGAAAAAATATCACTTCCATGGATGTAAGCCATCTTTTAGAAATTAAATTTTCTCCTGTATAGTCATTCTAAGTTTTCTGTCTCTTAGTTTTATTTCCAAAAGAAAATCTTTAGAAATCATTTCTGAATGCTTATGGAAATCTGTGTATTGGTAAACCTGTAGCTATGACTACTAAGGATCTAGAAATTTATAGGTAGCACTTGTGCCAATATTTCTCTGCTCAAGCTAATGTTTCTTTAGCATCCTCGAGTGCTCTTGGCATAAAAACAATAATAAAAACAACTACTTACCTTCCAAATGAAAATTTAAACTTAAGCTTTGCAATCACCCACTTTTTATGTTCTTAATAACTTCTAATTTAGAGAAAGCCATCAGTAAAGAAACCATTGGCTTGAGAACAAAAGTGTCAAACACAGACACAGTCTTGTAATTTATTGAGAACCATTAACCCAAACATGAAATACAGGGATTCAAAACCCTGTGGCTTTTGTGTTGCTGGCAGGTGTAATCACCTTTCTTTGACTCTCGCATTTATGTATGTTTTGAAATTTTCTCAGATAACTGAATATATTTAGCTCTCCTTTTTGCAAGTTCCAACAATTACTTTGATTTAAAAATTTTTTTTAAAGATCTGGAGACAGATTTGCGTTTGTTCATGTTTGGAAAGCTGAATGCAAAAGAGATGAAAAGGTGCTCATAGACTGAAGTGTATTGTGGTAGTTTCTATGAGGGCTAAAAACAAAACTACTTTTCCTTTCACTCTAAGTTCTTCTAGCTGAGCTAATCAAATTGAGACAGATTAACAGGAGAAAATCAAATGTTTAATACATGCGCGTGGGGGAATTAACATAAGCATGAAAATTCCAAAGCCAGTGAGGCAACATTGGGTAAACATGACATTTTGGACAATGGAGAAAAGGGGGGAACGGGGTCTTAGATTTCAGAAGTGAGAATGAGGGATTCACAGCTAATTGAGGAAGAGCAGTAAACACGGGGCAGGTAAATTTTTGCTAGGCAACTCAGAAACAATGAGACACAGGGGGTAACCTGGTAAATATGTTTGGAGTCTTCCTGACTAATGCTAGGGTGGAAATGCTTAAACTGATTAAGCCAAAGTTCCCTTCCTGAAGCAGGTATGCTTTTCTTGTTTTTGTTTTAAATCTGAATCTCTTTAAGGAAAAGGGGAAGTAAGTTTGTTGGGCTTTAATTTATTTCAATTCAAAATAATCTGCATTCTAGGGTAGCACAGTCCAGTGACACACACTCTGACCCCTACATTTCCCAATGCTACCTGCTTCTGGAAGTATAGTCTCCAAAGCCTTTTAGGGGATGAAAAGGATTGTGAGTGCTCAGTCACACTTCGAAATTATAGACAACTGTTAGTTGCATTTAGATCAATCAACTATACAAATGGACCGATTTGGTTTTTAAAAAATGCTATCCCAGAATATCTATGGGTCAAGTCATTTAGGCGTCATTCACAGCAGAACAGACAACTCTTAAGTCCATCACCACAAGGAGGAGGGTGACTGAATCATTTACAGTTGTGTTGAGATTGCCAATTTAACAGCAGGATTTTTTTTATTTCCAAAGACTCAACTGTAAAAAAAAGTACATTTTCTAAGTGGAACTTTTTCTTCCTAGCTCCAAAAACCTATGAGAAACCATAAAGAATCTTTAGTTTTAATTCAAGGGGTAAAATGAGGAAATTAGTCCTACGGTTCCTGGATTTTACTCACATCTTGGGTTCTTTTGTGACTGTCTGTGATTGGCTTGTTAAAGCCAATGTGGACACATAATTATTTTTCCTGACAGGTTTCCATGTAATGACCGTGAGACAGAGTGGGGGCAGGACAGACAAAACTATAAATACCTGAGCTCAAAGCAAAACCAAAACAATATTTAAAAGAAGGCTCATACAAAATTACTGTTGATAGTACAAAAAATTTATAGTTCTGGTTTCCAAAGAAAATTAATTCAAATCTCTTGTGTATGCAAAATGAAGCTTTGAAAAAAAAAAAAAAAAGGTTGGATTTACTCAATTTATGCTTGAATATATAAACTTGTGGCCTGGTTATGGTTACTATGAGAGCTACAACTTAATTCTGATTTTTTAATATCTAATTTTGTCTAGTTTGTTGCCCATAGATCATTTTTTACCCCTCTTCTTCTTGAGAATGTCTTGTGATGTGGAAGGAGAGTAATCCCCACAGGTGGCTGTGCTTCCGTGGGGAACTGGCTGGGCAGAGTTATGGGGGCTGGCATTTTCGGCGATGATAATGCGGTGGAACAAGAAAAGAACTCATAGGACAGACACATCAGTATCCTTTGGTTTTGCTGGAAAGGGACAGAAAGATGTCACATCTGCTTTTCCACGGAATAGGGCTTGTGAACTTGCCTGAATGTCTCTGCAATATTCAAACAAAGAAAAGGGAAAATATTAAAGGACATTTACATGCCCCTTTATATTTGACCTTCTTCTCTTATTTATTGGAAAAAGAAAGGAATTAGGAAGAAAGGAATGCAGGAAAAGAACCAAGTTCCTTTTGTTCTTTACTGTAATCTGCACTATCATCCCTTACAAGCATGCCCTCCACTCTGTAGTGCAATATTTTGTGTTGTCCACTATAGTCTTTGCATCCTACACAATATCTGGTCCATCAATAACTATTTTCCTCAACATTTTATAGTGAAAATTTTCAAACATAGAGAAATTTGAAAAAATTTAACTACTGCCATGCCCACCACCTGGATCCAATCATTAGCATTTATTTTGCTTCAGCATCTATCCTAGTCAGCCATCCTCTACGCATCCATCAATCTAATTCCAATGCATTTCCAAGTTGAAAATCTTTTCAGTTCCTTCTGAACACTTCAGCACTCATATAATTAAGTCAATTTGAATATTACAAATTTTTTTTCTTTTGAACATGAGAAATACACCAATCTTAAGTGTACTACTGAATTTTGACACACACATTTGTACACCTGTGTAACCCAAACCCTCAAGATACAGAACATTACCTCTGCCCCACAAGAGGCCTCCAGCCCATCCCAGTTGTCTCCACCCTCCTCTATCTCCAATCACTCTTTATTTTTTTACCATAGATTAGTTTTGCCTGTTCTAGAACTCCATACAAATGGATTCATACAGTATGTAGTCTTTTTTTGCTTAGCTTGTCACTCAGCATATTTTTGAGACCATTCACGTTTGTGCATATAACCTAGTTCTCAATGAATATTGATTTGCTTTTTATCAATGTTGATTAACCAGGGCTTTATGTTGACTAATTGTATTTAAATACAATCATAAGAGCTTGAACATCTTTTATTATGCCTTTGGGGGGGGTCGGGGAGGGGGTTCAGCACTGCTGTTTGTTGATGACTCAATAAAAGTAGGGCAAGTTTTGTGGAAAAAGAAAAATGAGGTATCATCTTTTTAAAGTTAAAGAAGATACTCACAGATAGTTACGGTTTGAGCACATGATACAGGCCAGACAGTAACTGACTGCAGCCTTGCCTCTTCACAGGTGTAGGTGTGATGGCTCAATGCGGCATTTTTCACAGGAATGTTTTTTCTGGAATGTTCACTTACTTTGGCTCTACCCAAAGGCAGGATGTGACCTGGCCAAGGGAGAATCTGCATATTTGAGTTCTTTCTACAGTAGTTCCCCATTCGCCACAGAGGCTGAGAACTGGCTGCTAGGAAGTGAAGGATAAGCTTCCACTTGTGTCGCAATAAATGTGACTGGCTTTTTGGGGGAGTACCAATTAGTTGGAAGAGTCCCAACTGAAAATTTTCAGAGAATCCCATCAAGCCCACAACTGTCTTCTCTAAAAGTGGGTTTCCAAGCTCAGGGAGGGTGAGGGATACTGTGCTATTTGGCATGAGAATTTTGTGTTTGTTAGTGATTTGACACTTGTTAGGCTTGTTAGTTTCGACCCTTGGGAAATCTATGGTCAATTCTTATTAGTCAAGGGGGCTAAACTCACCTGTAGCTTGGAGCCGACCCAGCTTTACGTGCAGCCCAGATGGATAGATACCTGGAGGTACCTGCACTCTCAGGTAGCCCTCTTGGGTTAAGTCAGGTGGCTGGATCTAAACTCCACTAAAGGCCTGACTCCACAGCCTCCTTCCTGAGGGATGTGTGGAGGATAGGCCTGCGGACACAGAATTAAAACAGGTTCAGGCCTGGGGAACTCCAAGGGATTTGCATTTTAAGACCTCACCAGCCTTCATGAATTATGCTTTTATCAGCACCAGCATTTTGCATTTAAACCATTACTTAGCACCCTAATTAGGGGAAATTTGTAGATGGGGGTGAGAAGCGGGCAGAGTGGAGGTAGGGAAGATGGTTAATGGAAACTGGTAAGAAACGGCTATATAGAAATACAGTTGACAACTAGATGCTTTGCATTTAGTTTAATTGGAGAAAGTGAGAACTGGGCACATTAAAACAAAACGCGCAGGTTGCTAGTGCCTATGCCAGCTGCAAACTTGTTCTGCTCTTGGATATGCCCTTTTGAAAATATGGTTTTTTAATTCTCTCACCAATGAGCATTAGATGGGACCCATTACCATTAAGAAGGTACGTTTCTTAGGTACACTTTTTGGACTGTTGAAATTCCAAGATTCCTAAACCATCCTAAATAGTCACGCTTTTCCGTAGTACGTACCCAATACAAGGACCAAGACTGTCCAGCCCACTCTTTAGTGGAAATCAGTCTTTTCCCTAAAGAGGTCCCCTCAAACGCAGCAGCAGGTCCGCTAGGAGAGGGGTTGGGAGAGGATTCGGCCAGCCCACAGGTTTCCTTTGACCTTGGTTATGACCCGGAGTGTCGCTGTTAATTGGGAGGCTCGCCTCAAGGTGGAAAGTAGCATTAGTTTACACTGTCACCCCAGAGAAGCCAAGTTCTGCTGCCGGGCGATGGTGGCGAGATGGTCCCTTTCAGGCTCATCTCTTGCCACCCAGAAAGCTGCTCGGAGGCCGCCTACAGGTGCAATCCCGGCACTGCGCGGCCTGGGCCGCGGAGCTGGGAGGGTGTGAGCCCAAGCCTGCCACTATCTCGGCCTACCCCTCCCAAAGCCCGAGCAGGGCCCCTGCGTGCCTGCCTCCCTCCCCCGGTTTCCCCTCGCCTCTGCTCTTGTGCGGCTTGGAAAGGAAGCCGAGAGCCCTCCAAGGCTCCGCAGCTCGGATTAGGGAGGGGGTTGGGCGCGGCCAAGGCTTCCCCTCGAATCTGCGGCAAGCCTGGCTCCGGGAAAGTTTTTCAAAGTTCCCAGCAGCGCCTGCCCAGGTCGCCTCCGCCGGGCGAGCAGACGGCGGCCAGAGCGCCAGCCTCACCGCCGCCGCCACCTCTGCCGCTGCTCTCGCCAGCAGCGCGCTCTGGGCGGCTAGCTCGCTCGCGGGAAGCGGGCCGGGCTCCCCGCGGGCAGGCCCTCCTGGGGCGAAAGCCGCAGCTGACGCAGGCGGCTCGGAAGGCGGAAGCTGCCCCGGTCCGACCGCTCGGGCAGCGTCGCGGCGCCTACACCTGGGGCCCCGACGGCCGGGCAGAGGCGCCCGGCTGGAGGCGCCCGAGGGGGGAGGTCCGCGCGGGTGGGGCCAGGACGTCCCTGAGCAACAGACAGTTCTAAGTTCTTCGCCGCACCCTCCCCTCCTTCCCGCCTGGCCCCCAGAGCCCGAGGGCGGGGGTCTGCACTGGGCCCCCGGACGTCGAAAAGGTGCTGCGAGTCCCAGAGCCCCCAACCCCTTCCAAGTTCCTCCCAGTACTCCCCCTACCCATCAACCCGGAGGGAAGGGGCGTGTCCCTCCAGGACACGCCCCTCATGAATATTAACAAGCGCGCATGCGCCTGCCGGGCGCGCTGGGTAAAGGTGGCTAGTCCCGGCCTCGGCTCCCAGACGGGCTCTCCGAGTCCCTCTCCGAGAGCCGGGCGGGCACGCGTCATTGTGTTACCTGCGGCCGGCCAGCGAGCTGGGCTAGGGTTTTTTTTTTTTCTCCCCTCCCTCCCTCCTTTCTGTGCAGCTGATCTGAAAGGGAATAAAAGGCTGCGCATAATCATAATAATAAAAGAAGGGGAACGCGAGAGAAGGAAAGAAAGCCGGGAGGTGGAAGAGGAGGGGGAGCGCCTCAAAGAAGCGATCAGAATAATAAAAGGAGGCCGGGCTCTTTGCCTTCTGGAACGGGCCGCTCGTGAAAAGGCTTTTGAAAAGTGGTGTTGTTTTCCAGTCGTGCATGCTCCAATCGGCGGAGTATATTAGAGCCGGGACGCGGCGGCCGCAGGGGCAGCGGCGACGGCAGCACCGGCGGGAACACCAGCGCGAACAGCAGCGGCGGCAGCGGCGTCCCGAGAGCCCGCGGCGCGCAGAGCAGCGATGCGGTCCCCACGGACGCGCGGCCGGCCCGGGCGCCCCCTGAGCCTCCTGCTCGCTCTGCTCTGTGCCCTGCGAGCTAAGGTAGGAGCCCGTTGGGCCTCCCTCCCGGCCCGCCCTCTCTTTTCCTTAGCGGCGCCCTGGACGCCTGCGGTTGAGCGCCGCGAGCGGGGTCAGGAGCCCTCGGTCGCCTGGCTCCCCGACCGTGCTCCTGCTCCCGCGAGGCTGCACCTGAGCTGGGGGAGCCCCCGGCCTCCTAAATGTATCGTCCAGCCCGGGCACGGGGCGCGTTCTCTCCGCTCTTAGTCCTCCGGGGCAGTCGTCGGATTTTTCTTGTACTCGTGCGTTCTCTGCTTGGGAATCGCGTTGAGTCCTGCTCCCAGTTTTGCAAAATTATTTTCACTTGGTACCGAGGGCTTGTCGGGGCGGGCGGGGAGGGGGTCTCCTCGAAGGAAGCTTTCCCCCGTGCTGACCTCCCTCCCTTGCCGGCAGGTATGCGGAGCCTCCGGCCAGTTCGAGTTAGAGATCCTGTCCATGCAGAATGTGAATGGGGAGCTGCAGAACGGGAACTGCTGCGGTGGCGCCCGAAATCCGGGGGACCGCAAGTGCGCCCGCGACGAGTGTGACACATACTTCAAAGTGTGCCTCAAGGAGTACCAGTCCCGCGTCACGGCCGGGGGGCCGTGCAGCTTCGGCTCCGGGTCCACTCCTGTCATCGGGGGCAACACCTTCAATCTCAAGGCCAGTCGCGGCAATGAACGCAACCGTATCGTTCTGCCTTTCAGTTTCGCCTGGCCGGTGAGTGACGGACGCTGGGTGGGAGGCCGGAGCAAGGTTCGCACCCGCGCCTGCGGAGCGCTGCTTTCTGTTGGGAGAGGGATATAAGGGCCTTGGCTTGAAACGCGGCGCTAACTCGGGAAGATTTTTAAGGTGGGGAGTTACGCAGCAACATTCGGCAGGCCCCATCCCCGCCGCTTTTTGCGAAGCGCACAAAAGTGGGGACTCCAGAGATTGTGGGGCAAAGCTCCACGGAAAGCAGTTTCAACTTGCAACTTGGAGGCCCCAGAATAACGCTCCCCCCACACGAGCCAGGAGTCATTATAGATGATCTTTGCTTAATCGATTAAACCTGATGCGCCGTTGAAGGCGACTTGGCTCAATTCTGGCCTTCGAACGCGGTCCAAATTGGCACCCTCCCCTTTCCCGTGAACGGCCCGGAGGGCGGGTGTGTCCTTCCTGGAGGGTGTGGAGGGAACCCGTTTCCCGCTGCTCCCCAGGAGATTTTGGTGCGTGCGGGGGCGCGCTTCGGGCTAGGCGCAAGGGCGCGGGGGCGGCCCCCGGAGGTGGGGGTGGTTCTTCGGGCCTTCTCCGAGCTGCTGCCCGGGGAGCCTCCGCCCCCTGCCGGCCCCTTCCTGCCCTCGCCCCCGCGCGGTGTATCCTTGTGGCCTTATTTCCAGCGGTTCCCGGGCTCTGGAACAGCTGTGTTTGCAAACTTCCCGGGGAAGGGCGGGGGTGCGCCCTAGTCCGGCGGGCGCGCGGCCCCCTCAAGCTTTCGGGGGCGTGCCAGGGCCTGGAAGGGGCGGCCCGCTGGAGGCAGTCCCTGCGGGTGCCAGTACGTGGACCCGCGCCGGATTGCTGCTCAAGGCCCGGGCCCGCACTGGCTGAACGTGCAGCAAGGCCCTTGCGACATCCCGAAATGGTTGGAAGGAAGATGGGGCGCGATTGCAGAAGGGGAGGAAAGGGAAAAATGTTGGTGCCCTCTGCCCTGCTCCTCCTGTCCAGGAGGCGTGACTCATTGATAGGATTGGGGCTGGGCTCAGCCTGTGCTGAGAGGGTGGGTGGTGAGGGGAGGGGGAGCTCAGTGCCGCGGGGAATACTCTCTGCCACGTGCTCTGATGGGGTGCACTAGGCTGCCTCCTATCCGCAGCCTGGGGCTGTGATTCCCAACTCTGAGAACAGGGGAGAGTGTCTGTCTTGTGTGTGAAGCTTGGGGTGGCCCTCAAGGCCCACGTTTACAGAAACTAGCGTTGTAAAGTGCTCTCTGCTGTGGAGGAGATAAGACAGTTATCAGAAACATGCCATTAAAAGGGGCTTATAAAAACTTGTGGTATGGGGAGTTCTCTGACAATAGGGGCTGCTGCTTCTGTTGTGGGATTTCATTTTTACAGAGCGTGTTTATCTTGTCTGTTAATCCCCTATTAGGGAAAACTTGAAGCTAAAGAGGTGCGCCACATTTTTAATCTGACTGTGAATACTGTTTGCCCTTGAATGTAACCTGTTTGGAGTTCAGGGGGAAGGGTTCTGCACGTGGTTCCACCCGCTGAAGGATCAGTCTGAGCCCCCTCACTTTCCTCAAGACCATAAAAGGAGTCCTAGTAGTGATATGGAAAAGCTGCAGGCCTGGCTGAGGTTCATTTTGGAGAAGAGGGTCAGAGGGAGGCATGGATGAAAACAGAGTCTTGCTCGCTCCCCAGGCTGGCTGGGGAAAGTGACCTAGAAGGTGTGTCTTTCCCCTTTTGACACTTGGCAGAGAGGCCTGGATGGGGAAGGAGTGGAGTGGAAGCAGCGTGTGAGGGCAGAGAGATGATTGATTTCCTGATGCTGGTCTGTGGTTTCAGGCCCACGGGTCACCAACCATGAAATAGACTTTCTAGAATGGGGGAGACTGCTGGGGCTACACTGAGAGTGTGGTTCTTTTGAAGCTGGGCCAAATGCATGTATCACTCATAAACAAGTCTCCACCCTGCTACACCAAAAAGGCCTGCTGTGAAATACAAGCTTTACTTCCAAAGAGAAACCGGAGTTTAGGTGTATTGTTTTAGTTTATTTTCCTGAGTGCGGTTGGAGAAACACCAGTCTGTACCTTTTCAAGAATGATTCCAGGGTGAGTGTTAACTGACGTGAAAGCACTCAGGTAGACAAATAAGTATGGAAGTAAATAAGCACAGCTTCACTCAGTTTGGCAACTAAATATTAATAAGCGTGTCTATTTAAAACTGATTTCCTTGAGTAGTTAATAACTGAACTTGGTACAGAATTCAAGATTCACAGGATATATGGTTTAGGCAGCCACAATTTCTGTCAGCAGGGTCCTCCCAAATTTGCTGTGGTTCAGAGAGCATGGTAGAAGTTCAGTTGAGAAAGTTGTATAATTCATGTCTTGTTTGGAATTACAACCCCAGTCAAACAACTAACTGTTCATGTTCTGGAGAGGAAGAGGAGGAAATGATTTGGTTAGACATGAAATATAATCCCCCACCCAGTGTCCATGTGGGCAGCTCTGTAGAGGTGGGGCTGCCCACTGGATAGTACCAGATTATGTCCCACTTGGTGTCCACTGCCCCAGCTCCAGTCCTGGGGTAGTTTCCATTGGTGGCTCCTAATCACCATACCAGTGCTGCTCCCAAGGGGCTTGACTTGAAGCAGCTAGCCTGATTTATGATCCTCCAATCTGGGGACTCAGTGATAAGAACATACGTGGTGAGAGGGTAATTGGGCTGAATGGGAACTAATTTGGGAATAACCATTTATAAATCACTGAAATGGTTATGTGTCCCCTCCCAAACTTAGTGCTAAATCCCAGTAGTGCCTGTTTATTAAAAATACCTTAGTGTAATTACCACGGCCCGTTCCCAAAAGCTTTTCAGGAACTCAGAACCCTGGTTAGCTATAGTGATGCATTGCTGGCCCTAGGGTGAAAAGAATCTAGAAGAACTTTGGGGGAAGCAATTGAGGTATCTAGTCTCACGGCCTCCTATTTAAATGCCATTGGCACTGATAAACGGCTTGCTGAGATCAACTTAATTTTTTTAGGAAAAGCCAATGAAGTGTGATTGCTGCATACCAGAGGGATGTCAGCTTTGGCCTTCTTCACACTTCTAAGGCCAGAATGAGCAACTGCCAGGGGATTGGGTGAAGCGGATGCCGCAAGGTTAATCACAGTATAATTGACAAGTCCTTGCCGTTGTGCCTTCGTGTTCCCCAGTCCCTAAGCCTTCACAGATGTGGTATGGACACGCGGAGGGCAGAGGGATGGGCTCCTCATTTGAGACAGCTCATTTCTGCAGCCAGTATGTGCAACCCATGTGGTCAGCATGCATGCAGGCCAATACCACACGTGTGTTTACGTGCTCAGAGCAATTGACTTAACGCACGTGGAGAAACCACTTGAAAACACCCTTTGCACTAAGACATCTCCCTCAGAGGAAAACAATGCAATGACATGTCTGCATTGCATAGGCAGCCAGGCTTGGGGGAAAGGTCGAGCTGTGCTCACTTTGTACCAAGTGTCTCTGCAGCATGGCTGTTTCCCAAATGGAATCCTTATTCAAGGTACTTGGCTTTTAATAGTTTTTTCCTCTTCCAGGTGTAATGTCCTTGTTGTTTTGTTTCTTAGCAACTTATTCAAACTTCCAGTTACTTACACGAGTTTGGAACCCACCAACTCCCCACCCATAATTCTACAGAGACTGCAAACATTTTTAGAGAATGGTGTGAAGGAAGCTTTTGGCATCAAGACTGTTGGGAAAGTTGGATAGGTAAGGAGAGGAGGCAGCAACCACTTAGAGGTGTTTAGCCTCCTAGAAAACCAGGGACCTGAATACTGCCTAAAATCTCTACCTCCAAGAATGATAAGGGTCCCTTTGGATAGAAGACAAGTGGAAGGTATGGCATGGAGGAAAAACGTTATGCGTGAAAAAGCAAAGCCAAGGCAACAAGGAGTCTTCAGGGTCCTGTTCTGAAAACAGGAATGCAAACAGGCCTTGGCTGGATGCGTAGCAGCCACTGGCCCATTGTAGAGCTAGAACTCGGTTCCAATGTCAGCTTTTCAGGATTAGTTCCAATGCAAGAGTGCATAATCTCTGGATGTGCATACAGTTAGCATCGTAATCCATAAAGGCAAATGTTTTTGAGAATTCCGCCTTAGTGAACTTCCAGAGACATGTTCGTACCCCCAGCAACAACCCATAGGTTAGGTTCTGAGCTGCTGAGAAAAGTGACACTTGGCTCCAGCTTTTACATACATTTAATAAAATAGAACGAAACTTAAACTGTTTTTTGAACTTTAGGAAGATGTATTAGGATGCATGGGAAGTCATGATTCTTGCGTTTTCTAGAATGGTAGCAGAAGAGGGGTAGGATTCTGGGTTCAGAAATGTCCTGTCTTTATCTTGACTTTGGGGGCCAGGTGTCCCTATTGTGACTCCCTTGCTGGTTTCTGAACACTATGTGGCCCTTATTTTTATGGTGCTAGTGACACTTGTCACTGGTGCTGTGCATGTGCAGGGAAGCAATTCCACAACATGGCTCCCAATGGTTAAAAGTGGTACGTAAATAGTGAAACATTCAGAGCCCTCTACCAGCTCAGCCCAGTTTTTGTGCACTTTTGGTAAATAAGTAGAAAGGCTTCTTGTTCAGGCTTGCTCGGTGTGAACCAACGGTTGTGCTTGGCTGGCTTCTCGGTATTCTATCTATTAACCTCGCCACCCTTTTGTAACTGGTGCATTTAATTATCAGTGGGATGCTTTTCAAACAGGTAAGGGTAATGATGGGAAAGGGGGTGGGGGCATCTCATTGAGTCTCAAATCTGGATATGAGCTCTGGGGCCCACTTGGTGGGTCTTTGAGGTGAGCTTTCATGAGAAAATCACCCTTTGTAACCAGATCGGACTCTATTGAAATGTCAAGCCCTGTAGACTAAATGGGTTTCTGCGACTAAAGTCTTCTTAGTTTGGATGCTGTGGGTTAGTTGTCCATGGCTCACCTGGCCAAAACCCCGTGATACGGGAATTGTTTGTGCCAGTATGCGTGTGCCCATGCATGGAATCTTGGACACTTTTATTTAATGTCTGTGACCTGAATATTTTATACTCTGGCCGCCCAGACGCAGGCAGGACAATACTGTGGCTAAACTGACTGAAATGAGGATTACAGAGAATAATGTGGTCTCTCCAAAAATAATGCTAATACAGGGCCAGCAACAGGAAGTGACAGTTGAGTCAGCAGAGTACAGGGCCCCAGACAAACCCGGGACTGAGTGCCTCTGTACAATGGCCCCGTGGGCACATGGGGTATTCCCAGGGTGTGAGTTCTTCGGGCCTGCCTGTCATAGCAGCCTGAGGTTTTGGACACTGCACGCGTGCCGTTTGGATGGCGGTTTGTTTGTGTCCGTCAGCTTGGCAGGAGTGGAGGCAGCCGCTTCTCAGGGCTTGGTTTGGCTGCCACTGTTGCCAGGAAAAGGAAGCTCCCAGCTGCCAACACAATTACCTTTGTTTCTTACATCCCCCTTCTTAATGTGGCAATTAAGTGCTTACCACTCTGCCTGGTGCCAAGGTAACCACCATGGCTGGGATGGAGCACAGCACATAGCCCTCCCACAGCCCCAGTGCTAAGGCGGGAAGGAGGTGCTTAGGGGACCCGGTGGCCCTGGGATTCCTTGGGGCTTAGATGCCAGGACCCTTTCTAAGTAAAATTCCATGGAAGTCCTCCCCAAAGGTCATTCTGAAAGCTTACCATTCGTCCTTCCTGCTGCGTGAGAATGAGAACCTGCCGCTATGTTGCCATATTTCCTTGAGCCTGGAGCTGGGAAGGTGCAGAAATGATTCACTCTGCAAACCCAGACTGAAGGTCTGTTAGTACCCATCCCTCCTGCTTTGCCCTCAGGCCATTTTTCTGGGCAAATTTAAGGGGGGGATGAAAGCTGGGTGATGCATTATAAGAGTTTTATTTTTATAGTTGGAAACCAAAAAAAAAAAATTCAGGTATTTGCCGTTTTGTATGTGGGTTTTTTGGTATGAACTCGTTAAGTTTGAACACTCAGCCGTCTTCTGGCCTGGCACTCCTTTCCAAGCCCGTGGGAGGGCCTGTGGAACTCTGCTGGGGGTCAGATTTGCAATGGCGAAGTGATGTGATCATTGTGGATTGCTGATTTGGGCCTGGTGCCTTGCTTTGATGGCATGAGGTGTGAGTGGTTTGGATCTTGGAGTCTGGATGTATATTCTGGGATGTACAGAGGTCAGGTGTGGGCCTGGGAAAAATTAAAGTTCCCTAGCAACTAATAATCATTGTTAAAGTATCTTGATTGTCCATCTGTAGTGTGGGGATGGAGTGGGCAGTAAGAGTGCCTCCTGACAGGGTCTGTGAAGGGAACCCTTTTTTCTGAAGGCTGGGCAGGAGGAATCCTTCTGGCCCAGGAGGTGAGTCCTAGAACCCTCCTCTGAAACAAGGGAAGAGAAGGTTCAGGGCTCTTTATGTTTTTGGCAAGGCTTTGTTGTCAACCGTGCAGTCCCCAGCCCTCACCTCGTATCTACCTCTGAGAGGGCAGTTCATGGAAAATCCTGAAACAGCATCTAGAGCTCTGGGCCACTCTGTTCCCTCCTGGTGGGACAGGGTTGATGAGCAGCTTCTGAGGTCTTTCCAGTTCTGGTGAGGATGAGCCTGGTAAACAGCTTGGTCTCCCAAGTCCTTGTGCAAGACCAAGGATGCCTTCTTCCTTGAGCAGGAAGCAGAGTTAATAGTGTCACACCAGCTCAGTCCCGGGACGCCTTCCCGTTCCGTGGTGTTTGCGGGTATTATGTGTTTAGTGCTTGGGCAAGTCTGTCGAAACTGGGTATCAATGTATCTAATCAGAAGATTAATTACAACAATGTGTGGAAGTGAAGAACGTTGGTCTCATGATCAGCAAATGAAGGGATTAATTATACAAAATCAGCCCCACATCTGGCCTCATTTTGACTTGGCTCACGTCAGATCAGTAGAGAAATATAATTTCTTTCTACTCTCAGGGAAGAGTCTTGTAATTTGTAGGAAGTCCTAGAAAACTTAGAGGCTGTAGATAAGGTGTAACCCTCACTAATAAAATATTAACGATGACAACAATGAGTTTGGACCGATGGCCATTGACAGGAGAGGGCTGGATATGTGCCCCAGCTTGCCCGGTTTTGCTTGCTTTTCTGAGCATTTTCCCACAGTTATCAGTGAACGAAATGGAATCCTACTCTGCTTTGAGTATGAAACATATTTCGGCTGTGTTCCAAGGCAGGGTCTATCACAAGATATTTTTATATTCAGAGACGGCCTGCTGTATCGCTGTGTGAGCAGTAAGCTTGCCTTGAGTTATGAATGAAGCTCCTTTTCTCGTCCTCTCCGTTTTTGCCTTCACTTTGTAGGTGCCTTTCCTTGGTGAGTGTGTTTCTGTTGGCATGGCATTGTTTGATCAATACATGCCACAGTTTCCGACGCATTGGTGTCTGACAGTGAATGACAGCAACGGGGTACATAAAAGACTTCACGCGCCTTTCTCCCCACCCCCTGTGATATATTTCTCCAGCACCAAGATAGCAGAAAGTTTATTTAAACCCTGGTGTTTTGTGAGACTGACCTCATTCTAAATTACAAATGAAGATTTGAGTAAAAGTGGGAATTTGCTAATGGCTTGGATTTTGGGGGGAGGTGGAATTCTGCGATAAGCCTGGAAGATAAAAGGTGCCTTCAGTATAATAGCTGGCACCCCGCCAGTGTCCAGGGAATTCGTTTAGTTTCGTGAACTCTGATTATTCTTGGAATGTTAGATCTTATTGACAGATAAGTTCATCAATAAATATAACTAACCCTCGGACGTGTGGTTATTTCTCCCTTTTGTGCTTTCCTCCCCAGAGTCTGCCCCCGATGCACCCCAATTTAGGTTGCTGCCTTTGTCTTGGGAGTCTCTTTGCACCTACCAGCCCCCCCTCCCCCCCCTGCTTCCTAGAGCCACCTGATACTTGTGGGAGCCTAGATGGTCTCACACAGGGCTTTCAAAGGGGTTCTGAAAAGGAAAAGGGGGCCTCCCTGGGGACCGCCCCACCAGGCCCAAAGTGTAACCTTAGCAATACCCAGTCCTCCTCTGGATGGGTCCCCCTCCCCTGGTACAAATACCTGGTTAGGTTAGCTTAGAATAAATTCTTTGTGTGTTTTTCTCATGCACTAGAATTAGGATCTGGAAAGTTGGAAAACTGTATGCTAAGTGTTCAGCTATAGAGAGATAGCATTTCCTGACGACGACTTTGAGCTGCCTGCAGCATGCCCCGCCACCAGGCAAAAGGAGTCACCTGGGGGTGGCTGCTGGAGTTGGGAGGGGAGTTGGGTGACCTCAGTTCGACAGCAAACAGTTTTCATTTTGGCTTTTATGGTTTTATTTGGCGGGGTGTGTGGGGAGGCCAAGAGAGCTGAGAGCTGACCCCTATTCTGAATACTGTGTTGTTTATCTGTTTGCAGAGGTCCTACACTTTACTTGTGGAGGCATGGGATTCCAGTAACGACACTGTCCGTAAGTATCACAGCGAAGGACTTGTCTCTAAGCGTGCGTTTCTGGAATTGCAGTGCTTGGCATATACTAGTTGTCAGAGCTGGATCGGTCTCCTGGGTGCTTCAGGGAACTTCTCCTACCCCTGCCACCTGTCCTCTGCCCCCTAGGGCGAAACTCTCAGTGGAGTCTTCCATAACTTCCCCTAGCCTTTTTGCTTAGAATATTAAGTGGCCAGGACAGATTCCCAGTTAATTCAGTCCCTGAATATGGTACTAGATTATCTTTGGGATAGAGATCTTAATGGTTTTACAACTTTAAAACCTTGTAGACTGCTAAAGGATCAAAGTAGTGACTTTTTAAAAGTCCATTTAAACTTTAAGTGAGCGTTTAATCTCTCATCAGAAAGATAAAGCTGGCAAAGGTGGTGCTGGGCTCTAAAGACCGACCTTGAATTTCACTTGGTGGGCAGGTGAGCTTCCAGCCGGTCAGGGTTTCCCACACTGCACACGACAAACCTTTCATTGAAGCGGAATTCCAGAGCCTCCCAGCCATTACACTTGCCTTGTCCCCTTTTGAAAGATGACTGTTTTCAATGCAGGTTGCTTTCCAGAATAGCTATAAAGCTAGGTTTTGGTGGGGAAGCCATAGAGGGTATCTATAGAAATGGCAGCAGTCTGGCTTACAGGGCAGTCTTTGCTCTTTATTGTAACTTAAACGTATGTTTTCCCTCACTTGTCAAAATTGCGAGTTCCCTTTTCGTCTGCAGGATCTGGGTGGTTGTCATTGGAAAACTTGATTCACGCTGAACTTTCAGTCTGCACAGGAGGAAGGCTTAATCAAACTTTTTGAGTGTCTCATCCCTTTTTTCCTCCATCTCACTGACCCTTGCTTTCTGGTTTTGCTGCTAATGACATTTCCCCTGCCCCTTTTTCTCGCCTTGCTTTCTTTTTTTTCTTCCTGCCTCTGAGAATGGTGAATGCCCAGAGCGGGCCCAGTGAGGGCTTGGTATGTGCTAGGTTGGGTCCCTTACGGGCTGTCTGGCTCATTGGATCACTCGGGACCACACCGTCTTGCTGAGCCCTCGTGTGCCAGAGGCTCCAGGTCACTTGGACCACTCCTCTTGCTTTGATACCTGAAGTGCAGATTGGTGGACTTCCTCCCCGAGGGGCACCCCTGTCGCACTGAGGTGTGGTGGGAGGGCATGTGTGACCAGCCTTGGCTGTGGCTGATGCCAGTCAGGGTCATAGACACCTCTTTGTTCTCTCTCTTCCCTCCCTTGCCACAGGGATTGTGTGAGCATTATGTCATTGTGACCTGCTTACAATGGTAACTAAGCATTGGAAAGGTTGGGGAGGGGGAGAAATAGTTTTTTCAGATATTCTGGTGCAGACGTGCTGTTCTCCTCCCCCTCCATTTTAGATGTTAAAACAATGGTGGAGAGAGCTGGGTCAGGACACTTGTTAGGGCATACAAGGGACTTTAGGATCTTCCGCTGTCCCACAGGTCAAGTTAGCTGTGCCCCTGGGAATCCAGTGTCCATAACGAGCTGCCCATGGTTGTCTACATTTTGGGGTAGCCCCATTTCGGAGATCTGGGCATCTCATCCCTTGCTGGGGATATAACCAAATCCTTGGCAGGGCGCAAGGAGGACTTGGGTAGAGATGAAGGGCTTTCTGACCTCCAGTCTTGGAGAGAGGGGTTGCCCCAGTCCTACAGCGCCCCCTTTGTGAACCCTGATGAGGAGGGATAAGGGTATGCGGGGAGTGCCTTAGCCACTTTTTCAGCCTCTCTTTTGATGCTTCCAAGTTACTGAATTTAGCACATTCAAAGCGAAATTTGACATCTTCCCTCTCCACAAGCAGATCCTGCCTAGTTCCACTTATGGATGACTAGCATTAGCATTTGAACACCCAGTACTGCAAGCCAGAAATCTGGACCACAACCCTTTTGTACCTCTCTCTCAGCATCCATATCTAATCCACCTCCAAAATCTTATCTCCGAATCTAATCCACCTCTGACAATCTTATCTCTAACACATTACCAGTGTCCTGCCTCCTCCCGCTGTCTCCCCTGCCATTGCACTGGTCCAAGTCACCATCTGCTCACACCCAAACTCTTAACAATAGCGGCTTAATTAGTCAACCCCTGTCTACTGTGGTCTGCCTACAGTGCTTTCTCCATTCTCCTGCCATTCTGCTCTTTTCAGAGCATAATGTTTAATGGCCACTTTTAGTAAGAGCTTCCTGCTGCTCTTGCAACAAATCTTTGTGTGGCCCTCAAGGCCTTGCACAGCCCAGCTTCGTTTCCCTGCCAGCTCCATCTTATATTTCACATTGTCATCCATCATATTTGTATTCTAGTCATACCCCACCAGTCACCTTTCTGTTCTCAGATGCATCACATTCTCTCCCACCTCTGGGCCTTTGCACATGCTGTTCACTCTGGAGTGTTTTGTTTTTCACTTTCTTCACCCTCTGCCCCTTCCAAGGGACTGGACTCCATGAGGGCAGACACTGAGTATGTGTAGCAACGTAAATGGAGTTGCTCTTTGGGGCCCAAACAAGTTGCAGACATTCTGGCCTCAGATCAGAGGCAGAGACCTGAGTTTTGGAACAGAGAATCTCACATCAGCTGTCCAGTGAACCCTCATGAGTAGTGCCTGGCCCAAGGAAAGCCCAGGTGCAGTGCATGTGTTGGAAAGTATTGTCTAAGGCTGGTCCTCCTGTCATCAGTCCTCCGAGGTCATTTCTATTATACTTTAGGACTGCAGTATATAGGATATAGATTTATCTTTCTGTCCCAGAGAAACGGCTTCAGTTTATTAGGCTTCTCAATAGATATAGGTCAACACAAACAGGCATTCTCAAGACCAGGTTTTCCTCGTAGCTTAGCCTTCTTGGCTAAGGGCCCTGCCTGTTTGTGGGTTGCTGAGGTCCTGGGGTTATGCTCAGACTTGCCTCTCATTACCTTCTCCTTGGCTTGCACGGCTGTTGTGGGCCCTCCGTGCTCCACCTTCATGCCGTGAAGATTGTGGGAAGGCCTGGTAACGTCCTTTATCCAGTCACGAAGCTGACCTACCAAGTGAACTACTCCAGATACACTTGTGATGCCCCAAGCTGATAGGAAGTGTGATTCAGGGGGCAGCAGCGTAGAAACGGGTAGCAAACTTGCTCCCTCTAACCCAGATGCCAGAAGACGTGTCACAGACAGACACACTGGACTCTCTGCCGCTCGCTCGGCTCTTAGGAAAAATCTGTCAGGCAGGTGTGAAGTTAGTGATACATATCTGTTAGCCCCATCGACGAATCCGAAATGATCACTTGGCAGCATTTCTTCCTGGAAATGAGTAGGAAGCATACTAAGCTCTTGAAAATGACAGTGTCGGCCTGTGCGTGTAGGACTGGCCTGGACTCGGGTACGAATTGTTTGTTGTTGATACCTGCTGGAGAGAAGCTAAAAGCCTTTGGGCCATGGCAAGTGTGTTTAAATAATTCCTTTATTAAGATCTCATAGTCACATGGTGATAGCTCAGTATACTTTTTAATTGAACAACCAGAGCAAACACACAGTTAATGGAGGGACATTTTTGTCATTCTTTTGCCTGTGTTTATTTGCAAAACTTAAGATAGTAAAGTGTTTTCTGCAAGTGGTTCTGTGTGTGCTGGGGTGTAAGTCTGCAGGTATGTGGGCTTGTTCAAGGCTTGTCTTGCCCGCAAGACAGTTAAAGAAATCCAGAGGGTGAACATCAGGGCCATGCTGCAAGTGGAGTGTGGATAAAGCAGCTTAGGTGTTCCTTCTCTCCCGGTCACCTGTAGGGTTTGCGTAGCCCTATAAATGAGCACAGGCCCCGGGCCTAGAAAAACGGGTGTGGGTGGGTAAGAATCACAAAGACATTGCAAGTAGGTACTAACATGGTCTCTCCAAGGTGGCCTTGAATTTGACAAGGTGGTGAAGGGTTGGTGCTGGCAGGTTTAAGAAAACAAACACAAGACCAGGCTGGGTGCTGACTTAGTGCCTTGCTTTCTGTTCACATCCCTCCCCTGAACTCTTGGCACCTGGTGTTTGGAGCTATTTTAATACCTGTCTTTTCTCAGGTTGGATTATAAGTGGCCTCAGGGCAGGGACCACTTCTTCCTGAGAGCTGCTTGAGCTCTGGGTGTGTTTATTTTCATCAGGAGGCACCTTTAAAGAGCATGACGTGGGTCAAAAAGCCCCTCAGTCTACCGTTCTCTAAACTGGGGTGAATTCCGTTCGCATCTGTCTTCTGGGCAAATGTGAAAGATGAAATGCATCAAGCTTGTAGTAATTGCTATTTAAATTTCTGTTTAAAATTGCTATTATAAATTTCACCAGCTTAAAAGGTGGTGAAATTTATAATTTTTAAAAGCATAATTCCTTGGCTTCCAGTGAAGAGTTTGGAAGTAGACAAAGTCTTTCTAAAGCAAGACACAACACTCTAAAACCAGAAGAGAAAGATTGCTAACCTTGACCTGAAATAATGAAATTTCTCTACGAGTAGTATTCCACAATGGGCTACTTTCTACAATATGTAGAGGTTTTGCAAATCAGTCTGACCAACAGCGCAGTCGAAAACTTGATAAAGGAAAGAAGCCAGTGACAGTTCACAGGAACAAATACTACAAATGGTTTTGTAAACAGGTGAAAGGGTGCACGCCATCACTTAATTAAATGCTAATTACAACAAGAGATACTTCTTTACCTATCAGGCAAAGATCAGAAAGTTTCATAGTACCTTGTTGGGAAACAGTTTCCTGTGCTGGTGAGAGGACAAATTGACAGGCCTTCATTTGAGGTAGTTTGGGGTTGTGTGTGTGGACAGAAGTGGATTGGTTGTGCCTGTCCTCTTGGAGTCAGCACTTCCATTTCTAGGTTCTTTCTTTCTGTCAGAGACATGGACATACATGTTCAAGAATGTTTGTTGTGGCTTTGCTTAATAGCCAAAGGCCAACACAACCTAAACCGGAACTAGGTAAATTATTTCCTTGTATTTCTAGACAGTGAAATACTATGCACCCAGGAAAAGGGTAAATAACTGGTAAGGGTGGTTGCCTCTGGAGACAGGGATGAACTTTGCATTTTCTGCCCTTTTGTACTGTTTGAATTTTGTACCATGTGCATTTATTATTATTATTATTTTTTAAAGTGTATTGGGGTGACAATTGTTAGTAAAATTACATAGATTTCAGGTGTACAATTCTGTATTACATCATCTATAAGTCCCATTGTGTGTTCACCACCCAGAGTCAGTTCTCCTTCCATCACCATGTATTTGATCCCCCTTACCCTCATCTCCCACCCCCACCCCCTTACCCTCTGGTAACCACTGAACTAAATAGCCAAAATGGTCAGGGAAGAAGGCTCTGATGTGACTGTTAATGCAGTTAATCTTTTTTCTCCCCCCTTTGCCTCTAGAACCCGACAGCATTATTGAAAAGGCTTCTCACTCGGGCATGATAAACCCCAGCCGCCAGTGGCAGACACTAAAGCAGAACACAGGGGTCGCCCACTTTGAGTATCAGATTCGCGTGACCTGCGATGATTATTACTATGGCTTCGGCTGCAACAAGTTCTGCCGACCCAGAGACGACTTCTTTGGACACTATGCCTGTGACCAGAATGGCAACAAAACTTGCATGGAAGGCTGGATGGGCCCCGAATGTAACAAAGGTATGGGGGCGTGTGCCGAGTGGGTTAACAGTCTGTGTGCCTGTCGCTTCTGGCGTCAGTTCTTACCCTCTCCCTGCATCTAGGTGGCTGTCTCAGGTGGGGTGAGACTTGGGCTTTTTTCTATGCCTGAAGCACGCAGACGTTGAGCTTAGAAGGTGGCTGGCTATTGGTGCCCCCTCCACCAGCTGCTCTGAGGGAGCGTTGTCCTTGGTCACAGCGGAGCCACTGCATGTCCCATCCGTCCATCTCACAGTCTGTGAATCACCTGGGGTACAAAGGCCAGCCCCCTTTGCTTTAACTGTGCGACGGTTCACTGCAGAGCTTCCCCTGGGATCAGGATGAAGCCAGACTCCCGCTGAGACCACGTCCTTGCCCAGCTCCTACCTCTGCCCTATCCGGTACCTGCCACCTCTTTCTCCTGTACCCGAATCCCCTTCTCAGGCTCTGCTTCTACGCACCCTGACCGAAAACAGATGCCAAGGGGGACTGTTAGCCTAGTCAATGCCTGAACAGATAATCCTGCAGGAAATGACAGCCCCTCAGCTCGAGGTGGCCTCAGGGCAGGGTTTCACTGGGCGTCTTTTGGGGCCGTGGCAAGTGGTGAGCCTGAGCTTTCATACTGGTGTAGAACTGAACCCATCCGCAGTGGCACAGGCGCACCTCAGAGCTGTGGTTTGGTTCCAGCCCACCACGGTAAAGCGGGGATTGCAATCATTCCAGCCGTCGTAATCTTTTTGTTGATGGAGGGACTTGTCTTTAATTAAAAAACAAAAAAAAATCGGTGAAGCACAATAAAGAGAAGTGCAATAGAATGAGGTATGTCTGTATGAGCTTTCAGATGTGCTGTCTACTGTCCCAGCACCTTCTAGAATTCAGTGAACTATCACATTCACAGATATTCATGGAATTGTCTGTGTTCTTTACTTTTACAAAGCTCTTGAGTCTTAGCAAATTGATGGGTAATTCTAGTTAAGTATAATAGGCCCTCCCGAACATTAATGTACTCTGTCTATGTCACATAATTTGATAAATTCTTGCAAGATAAACATGAATTAAAAACATTTTTGAACTGTGACTGAAGGGCAGAGTGAAGAGGAATTTGCAGTAATACTGGGTGATACTGCTTTCTTAAAGAGCTGGAGACAAGAATTTTAAAAGGATGATGTTTCTGGGCTCCATGTGAAAGAATTGATAAATATATTTTAAGTAGTTGGTATTCTAAAAATCAGTAATACTGTGTTTCCCTGAAAATAAGACCTAGCCGGACCATCAGCTCTAATGCGTCTTTTGGAGCAAAAATTAATATAAGACCTTATATTACTTATTTTACTATAAGACCGGGTTTTATATAACATAATGTAATATAAGACCGGGTCTTATATTAATTTTTGCTCCAAAAGATGCATTAGAGCTGATGGTCCGGTTAGGTCTTATTTTCAGGGAAACACAGTAGTCACTTAAAAACTGGTATTTTTAAATGTTCAATTTTTTTTTTTTTTTTTTAAATAAAGGAAGCGGAATAGCTTTTTATTTGCTAGGACACTTTGCAAAAGTACCACCAGATCTGGCTGCCGAGTTAGCCAAATGAAGGCAGCCTGGTTGGCTTTGTCAGTCCCATGGGATTTTTGAGACCCAGGCATTTGGGGGTGGGAGGGAGGTTAAGGAGGCTGGGGGGGGGGGGGGTCATCTGAATGTGCCCTGATGGGACAGAGTGGGTGAGATGAGGGAGGATTTTACCTCCTTTTCTCTTTGGTGAGGTGGGAATTGACAAGGGAGCAGGGTAGCTATTGTTTGGAGAGAGTGGATGAAGACCCCCTTCCCCCATCAACTTGCCTACATTTTTTGTCCCTAAACAGTATCATGTTTTGAGGATCTGCTAGCATGACCTTGAAATTTAAAGCTGGATTTATTATTCAGGCACTTCCCATCTTCCTCTCCTCACAATGGACTTGATACAAGATCTCTTAAAATTGTGGATTTTGTAGGCTTAATGCAGTAGGCCATTTTCATGGCACTGGCGGTACAAGAAACAGGCAGTGTGCTGATGCATCCTTCTGTTTTTTACAGCTATTTGCCGACAGGGCTGTAGTCCCAAGCACGGGTCTTGCAAACTCCCAGGTGACTGCAGGTAAATGACTAAACTGTCTTGTTTTTTTGTTTTAACACTTTTTCTGAATGCACAATGAGGACTGACTTTATTGTGAATACGTTTCTTCGGAAGAAAAGAAAGCTTTTAAAAAAATTCAAATAGGCACATGCAAAGCTTATTAAATTATACCAGCTGTCCAGTGGAATGCACACACTTCTCTCTTAGGAAAAAAGGCAACTCTTAGGGGCATAGTCAGTGACTTCATGTAGTAACCGTTCTGTAAATTGATAACACGTTTTTGTAATCTTCCCCACGACGTGCTAATGGACTAGATGGAGGGATGTGGGCATGTTTCTTTGCGTCTGCCTCCGCCCCTGCCCCGTTTTCCATCTCCCAACCCTCCCCCACTTTTCCCATCAATAGGGGAAAGTGGAGCATTCTTTAGAATGGGATTAGTACAATCTCCTGGCCCCTTTGCAGGCGGGAGACAGGCCTGTGCTGAGAGGTTAATGGTTGCGCTGGAATCTTGTCAGTTGAGCCTGATGGATGTAGACTTTGCTGCTGGCCTTTGAAGTCTGTTCTTTTATGGTCCCAGACAATGCAGAAGCCAAATGAGACCTACCCCGACTGCTTCCTGATTACAGTTTTTGGAACTTCTTGAAATGTACATTATACCAATTTGGGAAAGGCTTGCTTCAGGAAATACTGTTAGTGCTGTGGCATTTTGACACAATCTCACAATTTACTCTTCTTCCTCTCCTATATTAAGGATTAGATTTAATGTGACGCCAACTGGGTCCTTTGGGGCCTGCCACGTTTGCCCCCAAAGCTACCCCGGTTTAAGCCAAGGAAAGCTTACAACACATAGTTTAAACCAGTGCATCTGAAACTAATGTTACATAGGGCACTTGTCACAGTGCAGATCCTGAGTCTGTACATCTGAGTCTCTGCATTTCTAACAAGCTCCTGAGCAATGGTGCCGTTGCAGATGGGGCCATACTTTGGGAATCACTGTCCCCAGACTTTGGTACTCCCAAGTTATTTCCCCCAAATTACCAGGGAACTGTCAATGCAGATTCCTCGGCACCACCCCACACCCATGAATCTCAGGTTCTGGGTTTGGCCCGGAAAATCTGCATTTTGACAAGCCAGCCACATGATTTTGCTGCTCAGTAAATGTTGAGAACTCTTTGACAGGACTGTCTGTGGCTTTTAGCACCCCACCACTGCATCTGTTCCCCTCCCATGCAGCGGGAGCACTGGGCTCTGAGGCTTGAAGCTGAAGTGGGAATGAAGACAGTTGGATGTATAAAAAAACAGATTGACCTGAAAATAGTCTCTTCCTCAACTTCAGAAAGATAAGATGATTTTCTGGAAGGCTGAGGGGGTTTGCATAGTAACTCCCATCGGTGGCGGCTGACTACTATTTAACAGCATTGCTGTCAAACGTTGAGCAGGCGTCCACCTCTAACTGTGTAATTAAGGGTGTTCTGGAGAAAGTCAGATCAGCAGTTGCTATTAGCCACTCTGGTGCTGCTCTGCTCTCAGATGAGTATCAGCGGAGGCCAACCACGATTTCTGCTACTGTCATCAGAATAAACTCACTGCTGCGCCCTCCCAGCCAGAACAACAGGCTTTGTTTCCAGAATTTAGCCCTTTCTCTTTCGAAGTCTCACCTCCCACTCCCTGCCCAGACTCGCACCAGTGCCCTTATTTACTTAAGGTGCGACTTTCCCACACGTCATTTGCATAGTCTCTCAACCCTTCTTCTCCCTCCCTTGAAAGAAAATCAAAACAGAACCTTCCAGCTGAGGAAGTTCAGGTTCTGTCCTGCTCCAGAAATAGTTGAATGGCAAGTTCCCTGTAAGTTGTCTTTGGGATTATGTATTACAGAGGTGTTTTTTTTTTTGTTTGTTTTTTTATTCCCCCCCACTTGAGAAAACTTTCCTGGTTTTGTTGTTCCCAAGTAGACTTAGAGTCCTTTTTCTGGGCACACATGCTTGCTTTATTGCAAACCGGCCAATAATATCAAACTTAATTATGAATCATCATATGAGGAAAGTCACTTCCATTTCTCATGAGAACCTTAATCATATGCTATTAAACCCGGGGATAACTTTGTGATACCTCTTTTAGGGTCAGTATTTTTGTTTTCTTTTGAAGTCATCTGTGGCTTCTGATGGTTCCTCTTTTATGCTTGGGGATCCTTCTCTCATTAATTAGGAGGTGAGGTTGGGTCGTCAGCTGCCTTTTTTTTATTAGACAAATTGAAGAGGTGTAGGGATCCTTAATTTGGAAGGGAATAACAGAAAATGATAAAAAATATTGCTATTTCCAAATCGGTTTCTTTTCACTAGCTTTCAAGCTAAGAATCTGAGTAGCAATCTTGAATTGCCCCCCCACCTCCCAATGACTTGAGTGTCCAGTTTTTAAAAATTCCTACTAGATTTATTTTCTTATTTCGCTCCTTCAAATAGTCACTTGTCATTTATAGACTCATGTTCTGTGTTACATAAACCAGAATGCTGTCAGATTAATTTTAAACCACACATTCTGGTGGTTCTCTGTATTGGGGTGTGGATAGCTTGTTGATAGAAGTTAGGAAACAATCCGTATTCTCAGGGGTTAAGTTGGTTCTCAGCTGAGAGTGATTAGCTATTAGCTGGATCCCTATAATTTTCCCATGACAAGGATTTGCTCGCCTGCCTCCAGATCTCTGGAAACCGAAAGCCTTTCCTTCTTGGGGGTTGCTTGTTTTTCAGAGTTACAGCAGAGAGGCTTAGGGGGGCCGTTGGTTCTGACCATGGCTTTTCCCAGGTCCCATTATGGAAATATTTGCCTCTCCCTGTTCCTCACTCACACCACCTTCTTTCCACCATCGGGCCCTCCCCCAACCCCCCTCCTATTTGTGAAAGCTTGATTTTTGAGAAGGCAGTTAAAGTTTCAGAGGGCTTGAAACTTGAGGGGTGAGTGGTTGAGATCCTGCCCTCTCTCCCACCCCAGGTGAAGGTTTATGTTTGTGTTTTTGTTTGGGGATCAAAGGCACCATTTGGCCTCGAAAGAGTCCGATTAATGAGGCACTTATAAAGGAAACTCGACTCCCTTCCCCAATACTAGATAAACTGAGTTGACCTTTTTTCCCCCCCCTGAAGTGAGAAATAACTATAAAATAAGCATAAGCAGCCATGGTAGTGGGTCATAAATCATCTATGGAATTGGTTCTGAGAGCTGTTACTTCCCTCACCCTCCCTGCAGAAATGGGTTCAGGGTTCCTACCCTCGTCTTTGCCAAAGGAGGTGCCCCCTTTCCCTCCTTGTTTGATTTCATAAAACCTCATCCTAAAGCAGTTTCCTGCCGCACTTGGTGTCTTGTTGCATTTTTGTGCACTGGGGTCGTGACTTGCTGTTTAGACAAAGAGCTGAGCCAAGCTGCTGTGTAAAAATTGCCCGAAGAGCCGCATTTGCGGAGACTTTCGCATGGCTATTGTTGTCACTCGAGAGTCCTTCCTTTCCCTCTATAGTCTGCTCGGGGATTGATTTATTCCACCCTCGGCTCATTCCTGTAAGCCTGAGAAGAGTGGCTTTGTGAAGGGCAGCCCCACACCGGCCTCTCCCCAAACAGCCCTCCCTTTGTCATGTGTCGCCTGGGAGGAGACCTTGGCCCAACTATGAAAATGTTTGTTTAGAAGGAGCCCCTAGACAAACCTTTGAGAGTCTACCATCCTGTTACCCAAAATGAAACAAAACAGAAAAACCCTGGACTTGGCAGCCTTGTCTTAATGGCACAGATCTTCCTGAATGTTCTAGAGACTAAAGTAGGGTGTACTGTCTGTCTGTCCCCAGGTGCCAGTACGGCTGGCAGGGCCTGTACTGTGACAAATGTATCCCGCACCCGGGGTGCGTCCATGGCACCTGTAACGAGCCCTGGCAGTGCCTGTGTGAGACCAACTGGGGCGGTCAGCTCTGCGACAAAGGTACGTGCCTCAGGGATGGGATCCGGGTGGGACGGGGACCTCAGGAGGAGCCCGAGGTCTTAGGGGTGGGATGGCAATTTGGTTTTTTAATTTCTTTATTTTTATTTGCAGGGGCTTTTATTATAAATCTGTTTAAATTTGCTTTTAATGTTATGGTTTGGATTTTTTTCTTTTCATTGAAGTATAATTGACATGCAGTATATTAGTTTTAGGAGTAGAACATGATGAGTTGACATTTATTTACGTTGCAAAATGGTCACCACAATGACTGGTTACCATCTGTCACCTTACAAAGTTAATGCAATATTATTGACTATATTCCTCATACCTATGACTTATTTAATAACTTGTGGCTTTTAAAAGAGGAACGGGGTAGAAACACAGCGGGTTAGCAGTGTTTACATCTTTGAGCGACTGACTTCTTTGGGATCTTCTTGGCAGATCTCAATTACTGTGGGACTCACCAGCCGTGTCTCAATCGGGGGACGTGTAGTAACACGGGTCCTGACAAATATCAGTGTTCCTGCCCTGACGGGTATTCAGGACCCAACTGTGAAATTGGTAAGTGGTCCAGGAGGCATGAGATCTCTGTGTTGAATTTTTTTTGTACACTCGGCTTTCAAAATATACTTAAGGATTCATAGAAAAATGAACATATCCTCTAAAGTTAAGACTTGTGACCCAGCGGTTCTGTGGGTCTTTGAGACTTCCTTCAAGTCACTCCCATGTTTTGGGTGATGCTGACTAGCTTGGGAGGCGGTGTGTTTGTCATGCGATGACCGTGGCTCCCAGATACCTTGAAATGTGGCTGGAGACCGCTTAGCGAGAAAGATGACTTCCTTTCTTCCCTAGACACAGCAGGGTGATATCACCCGCTTGCTGTTATTTTTTGAAACAAGCTTAAGCTGGTGGCCCAGGTGTGGGATCTGGTTGTGGGGAGAGGGTGTGAGTAGCAAAAAGCAGCATCCCTTGCCGACTGCCATCTGGGTTTTGCAGCGGAGCACGCCTGCCTCTCTGATCCCTGCCACAACAGAGGCAGCTGCAAGGAGACTTCCCTGGGGTTTGAGTGTGAATGTTCTCCGGGCTGGACTGGCCCCACCTGCTCCACAAGTAAGTCTGGGCCTTGGCCTGTGTCCTTTCTAGGGGGTCATTGTGTTGAACTACAGGCTTGGAGCAGATACCTGGGCACACGGTCCAGTGTGAGGTCTGGGTGATGTACCTGTCTTGATGGGAGGGGGTGAACGCAGTCAGTCTGTTGGGGAGTCTGGCATGAGGTTCCGCCCTTTGCACTGGGAACTACCCCCATACTATCTGCTAAGGTAGCACATGTGTGGCTGCTACTGGAAGAACTTCGTCATGGCATAGCTCCTAACTTTGCTTGTGCTCCTGAAGCTCTGCCTCCTCCAAATTGAATCATGGAGAGTCTGTCTACAGGGGGGGTTGTCACTACTGAATTTTGTCATGGGGGCAGGTGGCTATAGAGTCACCATGGCTACCAGACTTGGCTGCCCATCAGAACCGCCTGGGTGCTTGACAGTACAGTTCTCTGGGCTCCACACCGTTTCCCTTTGGAACTGGAGAGTCTATTCTTTAACAAGCTCCTGGGTTTGAGGTGCAGCCAGGTCTGAGAACCACCATCATCAGCACCCTTGAGAGCAGCACTCAGCATGGTTCAGGATGGGGCTTTTGGGTCGGATGGCCTAGGCTGGCACCATAGCTTCCACACACCCCTGTCGGACTCTGGCCGCATACTCTTCCCATGCTCTGTTTAAATGGGATAGTGGCAATTCCCATCTCCAAGGGTTGTGAAGACTCAATGAATGAATTTACAGAGAGAGCCTGGCACCTACTAAGTGGACAGTAGATGAATTGTTAAGAGACAGCTATACTCCAGTGCAGAAGTGGGGAGTTGGGCACCCCAGGTGTGTTATTTTGAGACAACTCCGAGCAAATAGGAAGAACAAGGTTTTCCACCAGTAGAAAAAGAGTTATTTTCCCTTCTTCTTACCGACCTTTTGAGCCAGGATGAAACTTTTCTTTAAAAATAAAGAGTAGCAGAGGTAGATGTCCCATGTGACCAGAGGGTTGGTGCTCTGGGGACCCAGCTGACTCTCCCTGCCTACGTAGGTGGGGGATTAAATGATCTGGGGCAGAAGAGGATTTAAAGCTAAAACCAGGCCTTATTGTCACTGGGGCAGTCACTTGTAGCAGGTGTCTGGCTCTTCAGTGAAGGCCCCTCATATGACGGGTGGTATTAAATTATCTAATTGTCAAACAGATTGAGATTAAGTTGCCAACCCTCTTTCATTTTTGTCAAACAGACATTGATGACTGTTCTCCAAATAACTGTTCCCATGGGGGCACCTGCCAGGACTTGGTTAATGGATTTAAGTGCGTGTGCCCGCCCCAGTGGACTGGCAAAACGTGCCAGTTAGGTAAGAAAGTTCCTGCCCCAAGGTTGACTTTGATAATCAGAGCTGTTAAGGAAGACGAACTTGTGGCCAGCTGTGTGAGTTGGCATGCCATCATACTCAGAAGTAATTTATGATCAATAGTCCAGCCAGCGGGCTTGGGAGAAGTCACTGGAATGCAAATGGACTAGCTCTTTTAGGCCCTGTGGGAAAGTCGCGGGACTCCTTGAACCATGTCAATCGTCTGTCCAAGGACTGTTCAGCTGGGCTCCAAACGGGGATGATCTCATGAGGAATGAGCTGTCTGCATTCTTTTTGCTACATTTAAATCCCAGCAACTAGGCTGTGTCGGGTTTTGCACAGAAATGCCTGGTGGCTATGCTGTTCTGCTGGGGGCCGTTGTTAACCAGCAGACAGAAAGTTATCAATTAGCATTCCTTATTGGATGATGTCTACGGAGAGAGATCAGATGTTCAAAATAGAGGGAACCAAGTGTCTCTTATTTAGCAAGCTTATTAAAATGTCCTCTATTTCAGACAAACTATGGGTACAGTGTCTTGGGGGGAGGGAGGGGAAATGGGGGAGGTAAAACGCCCCTTCCTCACTGCTCATCCTAATTTTCTTTCAGATGCAAATGAATGCGAGGCCAAACCTTGTGTCAATGCCAAGTCCTGTAAGAATCTAATTGCCAGCTACTACTGTGATTGCCTCCCCGGCTGGATGGGTCAGAATTGTGAAATCAGTGAGTGACTTTGTTTTGATTTTGAGTTTCATGAAATTTGGTTGTTGAAGGTATTTGCCAATCTGTAGAAGACTCGAATGGTAAAAGGAAAATCTTACGGAGGGAATGTTTTTGGAGTGATCGGTGCAGAAATGAAAACATGTACTTTATCAGGCTCATTAGCCGGTAAAAGGGCCACATTCTGATAAGGTGGCTAAAACAATGATGTGAAGTTTCACAAGGTCAGTCTGTAAGAATTAGGGAGGGTTCCCACCCAGTGCAATAACCTTATCTCACCGGAAGCACACAGGAAATCTGATTTGAAGGCTTTATCTGTCCTGAGTTGCGAAGGCTTTTCAATTAAGCCCAATTTCAATGTAAATTGCCTCTTTAATATGATAACTTGTTTATTTTTTAGATATTAATGACTGCCTTGGCCAATGTCAGAATGACGCCGCCTGTCGGGTATGTAGATCTTTGCTTAAATCAAAACCTTAACGATGGACAACAAATTTAAGATTTATGTGGCCCTGGGAGAGCTCTGTCCCTGTGAGATTTAAAAATGCAGGTGAAAAGGGAGTCTCTGGGAGTTCCACTTGGACTCATGTTCCTCCCCACCTCCTGGGATTCATCTTGAAGGCATGCACGTACTGTGTTTCCCCGAAAAAAAGACTTAGCCGGACCATCAGCTCTAATGCGTCTTTTGGAGCAAAAATGAATATAAGACCCAGTCTTATTTTATTGTAGTATAAGACCTGGTCTTATATAATATTAATAAAAGGCCGGGTCTTATATTCATTTTTGCTCCAAAAGATGCATTAGAGCTGATGGTCCGGCTAGGTCTTATTTTCGGGAAACACAGTAGGAATTCCTCCACACATTTCGAGAGACTTGGCATTTGGCTAGTTCAGTGAATCAGCAGAACCACGACAGTCATGCTAAACCACTGAAGCCCTGTGTTTGTGAATACATAGGAAAAAAGCATGTGTTTCTCCCCCCTTCTCCTCTTCCAGGATTTGGTTAATGGTTATCGCTGTATCTGTCCACCTGGCTATGCAGGTGATCACTGTGAGAGAGACATCGATGAATGTGCCAGCAACCCCTGTTTGAATGGGGGTCACTGTCAGAATGAAATCAACAGATTCCAGTGTCTGTGTCCCACTGGTTTCTCTGGAAACCTCTGTCAGGTGAGCAGAACCTCTGGCCAAGTTCTTACAGCAGGAGTCTCCTCCTGCTCCTCCCCCCACTCCTTCCTCCCTTCCCTCCCTCATCCGCCCTTCCCCCACCCCTCTCCCTCTTCCACTCTTACTGCTGTGGCTGGAGTATCCGTGAAATCTGTTAACCTCCCATTGACTAGGGATCTCTGCTAGACAAATGCTGGTGGAAAGAGATTGATGAGTGATTTTCTTAGTTGTATCAGTAGCCTGTCCATTTCATCCCCCTGCTCTCCCCCCCCGCCCCGCCCCTCAGCTCTCTCTCACTCTGCCCTGTTTTTTCCAGTGCATACCTGGACAGTCTCTAGGACATAACTGTATTATGCAGGGTGTTCTCCTAACAGAAGCAGATAAAGAGGTCAGATTCCAGAGTCTGCTGCCCCAGAGACATTATAATCACACCTTTGTTTTACTTTGTTTCCTCTTCCCCCACCCTGCTCCTGGTCCTTGCAGCTGGACATAGATTATTGTGAGCCCAATCCTTGCCAGAACGGTGCCCAGTGTTACAACCGTGCCAGTGACTATTTCTGCAAGTGTACTGAAGACTACGAAGGCAAGAATTGCTCCCACCTTAAAGACCACTGCCGAACTACCCCGTGTGAAGGTACCTCCCTCCCCCGGGCTCCTGGCTTGTCTCCAAGGCTCGCTCCTCTTTCCCCACTTAGCACTGCCTTGATACTGAGAAACAGTGTAGGTGAAGAGATCCAAACCCCCTAACCTGACTGCTGAGGGAAGTCAGGACACATGGAAGCAATCTGTTCAGGCCCACCAGTGCGAGAACCATGTCTACAAGTAGCCCAGGGGAGAGAATGTGAAATTCATTCAGCATTCCTAGTCTGGGGTGGGCTGACTTGCAATGCTGAGACAAATTCCTCAGAGCCGCACTGTCAGGATTTGAAATGTCCGGTATCTGTGCTGTCAGGTACCTGTGCTTTCACGCATGGTACTCATAGGCTGTGTGTGTGTGTGTGGTCAGTGGAGCACTTAGAATGCAACTAGTGCAACGAGAAACTCTTATTTGACTGAATTTCAAATCATTGAAATTTAGCCACGCGTGGCTACTCTATTAGGTGGCACAGCCTTGCAGGTTAAGTGTCCTTCAGCCTTGCTTAAGTACGATTAAGTAGGTCCTTCTTCCTTTAGCAAACTTTTGCCGAATTGGGTGGATGTCAAAGGTAGACTGAAAGGGGCCCGCAGACATGCAGACTTTTAAGTCACTCAGGGAGAAAAATGCCTTTAAAAAACATAAAACTTCTCTCCGCCTGGAATCTCAGTGTTGTCACAGCGTAAAATGGCATGTTGCCAGAGTCTTAGCCGCGGAGATGCCTCTTGATTTCTTACCCTGATTAGCCAAAGGTGCCTGTCTCTAGGAAAGCAGGCTTGGCGTATGTCCTTGGCTTAGGAAAGTCATGTCTGATGGGTCAGTGGCTGGGATCTGATCCTGAGTCTGTCTTCTAGTGATTGACAGCTGCACAGTGGCCATGGCTTCCAACGACACGCCTGAAGGGGTGCGGTATATTTCCTCGAACGTCTGTGGTCCCCACGGGAAGTGCAAGAGTCAGTCGGGAGGCAAATTCACCTGTGACTGTAACAAAGGCTTCACTGGAACATACTGCCATGAAAGTAAGACCCCTCACCCTGCCTCTGCCCGGCTCAGGCAGCGCTGGAGTCTGCATTGCTTCAGTCGGGACTAGTGAAGGTTTACCAGTGCGTCTAGGATCGAAGACTGAGTTGTGTTGAATTTATGAGGTCACTGACGCCTCTGAGCCTTCACATTTATTTTAAAACGTTCTGGAATCTTAATAGTTTGGGAGGTCCTGCTTTCTGTAGGAGTTTCTTTCCCATGCCCACCGAGCAGCTTAGCAGCTTAGTGAGGGTGTTAAATAAAACGGATGAGGCATTTTTTGGAAGTGTCTCCCCTGCTCGGGGAGCTGCCTGTTGAATTCGAGAAACGGTCCTGATGGAGTTGAGAATTTTGAGGTGCCAAGTGCATCTTCTCAGGAGGTGGCCTATAGAACAGTGCCTGGCTGTGGCATTACTCGTCCTCTATACTTACCTGTTTTTTTCCTTTTTCTTCCTTTCACAGATATTAATGACTGTGAGAGCAACCCCTGTAAAAATGGTGGCACTTGCATCGATGGTGTCAACTCCTACAAGTGTATCTGTAGTGATGGCTGGGAGGGAGCCTACTGTGAAACCAGTGAGTCTGTGGTCTTTTGGGGGACAGACAGCTCTGGGATTGTGGGTGGCGGAGTGAATCAGCAGGAAAAGACTTTCATTTTAATGGGCATCTCTGAAAGTCAGACCCCAACTGTTCCTATAATGGGACAGCATTGCCTGGTCCTGTTTGCATCTGTTAATGCGGTGACAGCCAGTGGGAAGGCACTTCTGCTGAGGAGCTATAGAATCAGACTGTGTAGTTAGGACGATAAATCTCCCACTTGCAAAGAAAGGAGTCATCTCCGTTTTGAGGATAATTTCTGCCCATCTTGATTTTAATTTTATGGGAGTGACAGAGGCCTGCCCCTGACATGCCTAACGTGTGGCATTAAAAGTATAACCCAGTTGGGGGCTCTTGTACTCCTGGAAAAGGGTGATGGTGTTTAAGTTCTGGGTGGAGAGCAGGGGTGGAGGTGGCCGTAGGAAAGGCGTGGTTCTCGTGGATTGTGAAGTGTCCTGTTTTCAGCTGAGTGTCTCCTTTCTGGTTCTAGACATTAACGACTGCAGCCAGAACCCCTGCCACAATGGGGGTTCGTGTCGCGACCTGGTCAATGACTTCTACTGTGACTGTAAAAATGGGTGGAAAGGAAAGACGTGCCACTCGCGTAAGTGGTGGCCGGCTGGGATTCTGACTCTGGGACCCCTGCTTCTCTGTCTTCTGTGAGAGCTCTGGGTAGGGGCTCACACTGAGACCTTCCTCCTCCAGGTGACAGCCAGTGTGACGAGGCCACATGCAACAATGGTGGCACCTGCTATGACGAAGGGGATGCTTTCAAATGTATGTGTCCTGGAGGCTGGGAAGGAACAACCTGCAACATAGGTAACTTTCTGGTCCACGTGATCACCTGTGAGTGTTCTCCTGGGTCTGGCTATTGCCCCTTCAGAGTATCTTGATCCTCAGGAAGGGTGGTCTTGTCTGTTCTTATCTTGTAGCCCGAAATAGTAGCTGCCTACCTAACCCCTGCAATAATGGGGGCACCTGTGTGGTCAACGGCGAGTCCTTCACGTGTGTCTGCAAAGAAGGCTGGGAGGGGCCCATCTGTACTCAGAGTGAGTGTCCCCCATTGCCCTGGAACTTCTCCGAGGGCTGTGGGAGCACATCCTGACACCCTCAGGGACCTGCAGTGCAAAGCAGACGCAGAGCTGTTTGATGTCTGCTTCTGCATCACCTGGGCCTGTTCTAATGACTTGATGGGATGCAGCCCTGACCTGGGCATGAGAAAGTCGCCAAAGAGATAAGTGGAGACAGATGGCGTCTCGTTCCCAGCTCTGGTCTGAGCAGTAGCCTGTCTCCTTCCATTCTCACACCCCTTTCCCCCCCTTAACTGGGCCTCTTCCTGTGTACATGTGTCCCACACTGAAGGAAACAAAGTGTGGTGCAGGCCTGGTTCCAATTGAGCAGAGGTCTGAAGTGCTTTTTGCTGGTGTTAACTACGCCTTTATCACTTGGGTACCATGGAAATCAGCCGTGTTTTTTCTGAGGGCTAAGACCGCGTTGCCTGTTGAAGGCCTCACTGTTGAGTTCTCTTTTTACTTTGCAGATACCAATGACTGCAGTCCTCATCCCTGGTAAGTGTGACCACCTTTCAAGCCAGCGCTTGTTGGCTGTGATGTGCATGGACCTCACCTGGGGATCTTGTTGAAAATGAAGGTTCTGATTCAGGAGGTTGGGTGGGGCTGCAGACCCTGCCTTTCTAATAAATGCCAGGTGGTGCCCATGCTGCTGGTCCGTGGACCACACTTTAATTAGCCCGGTTGTGTCTTGATTTAGAGCAGTAATTCTCAATCTTGGCTGCCCGTGAGAATCACTTGGGAGCTTTTATAAGTCCCAGTGCCTGGGCTGCAGCCGAGATCTGTCAAATGACTCTGAGGGGTGGGACCTATCAGTATTTTCAAAGCTCCCCAGGCAATGGTGAGTGTGGCCAGGGGTGTGAGCTGCTGATGGTAACTGGCGTGGCTCCCTGTGATTGACTGGCAGTGGAGTCGCGGATCGGGAGGGAGGTTGGTAACCATGGTGGTCTTTGCTCTCTTCTTAGTTACAACAGTGGCACGTGCGTGGATGGAGACAACTGGTACCGGTGTGAGTGCGCTCCTGGTTTTGCTGGGCCTGACTGCAGAATAAGTAAGGACTGCCGCTAGCTGGTTTTCTCAGTGGCCTTATTCCCCCCAGGCCACCTCTCAGGCTGAGACTTTTCATCTTTAATAAAACAATTAAGGCCACAGTCCCCTTTACTTGCCTGTCAGGGCTCTGTATTCTCTTAAACCTCCAGCTGGCTGGATCCTTCCAGGTACCTGCTGGCCCTTCCCTAGATGGCACAGCCCCCCTTGATAGGGGAGAGGGTGCCAGCCACAGAATGTGATGTTCAAGCTACTCTCAGGCCTTAAGGAGAGAGGGTGCCTTTCCCTGTGACTAACCTGAAATTATGGTCAAGTGGATGGTAACCACAGCTGCGCTGGTGGAGCAGAGTTAACACCAACGGAAGGGACTTTGGACCGTGGTTTCCCAAGGCTTAATCAGGCCCTGGTGCAATGATTAAAACAGAAAATAGGGGCAAGCGATGCAGTTTTTCAGGAAATTAAAAGTTTATTCTTTATTTTGAACCTTTTCCCTACTCTTTTCTATGCCTTTTCTTTTATAAAAGTGATAGAATAGTTCCGGATTTTTGTTCTTGTCCCCAAATTATTTGAAACTTTACTGGTGCTTGAGATCCCCTAGATTGGGACTGACTGGACTTCAGCACTAGATGGGAATGCATTGTTTTTATTTCCTGTTTCTTTTTTTTTTTTTTTTTTTTTTAAAGATTTTATTGGGGAAGGGAAACAGGACTTTATTGGGGGAACAGTGTGTACTTCCAGGCCTGTTTTTCCAAGTCAAGTTGTTGTCCTTTCAATCTTAGTTGTGGAGGGTGCCGTTCAGCTTCAAGTTGTTGTCCTTTCAGTCTTAGTTGTGTCTGGCGCAGCTCAGCTCCAGGTCCAGTTGCCGTTTTCTAGTTGCAGGGGAACCGGCAACCTTGTGGTTGAGAGGACGCACTCCAACCAACTGAGCCATCCGGGAGCTCAGCGGCAGCTCAGCTCTAGGTGCCGTGTTCAATCTTAGTTGCAGGGGGCGGAGCCCACCATCCCTTGCGGGACTTGAGGAATTGAACTGGCAACCTTGTGGTTGAGAGCCCACTGGCCCATGTGGGAATCGAACCGGCAGCCTTCGGAGTTAGGAGCATGGAGCTCCAACTGCCTGAGCCACCGGGCCGGCCCCTTTATTTCCTGTTTCTAAATAAGGTGTTGACATAGGTCAGCCTGGGAGCCAAATCTTGCCCACTGCCTGGTTCTGTAAAGTTTTATTGACACATAGCCATGCTCATTCTTTACATAATTGTCTAGGGCTACTTTCAAGCTATGAGAACAGAGTTAAGTAGTTATTGCAGAGACACATGGCCTGCAAAGCCTAAAATACTTCATATCTCACCCTTTTAAAGAACTTTGCTGGCCCTCCCTGTAAATTGTACTATCAGAGAAAAACGAACTTAATTTAAAATTGCTGCCTCCTGAAATGATTCTCAGCTTTTAAAAGTCAAGCTCATAGTGATTTCACAGGGCAGTGACTGATGGAGACTTTTGGAGTGCTGATGACCTGCTGTTTATTTGGGTGCTGGTTCCATGATAAAAATTCATCAGGCTTATTATATCTTGTGTGCTTTTCTGTTTGTATGTGATGCCAATGAAAACTTAGGAAAGTCCTTTCTGCCTCCCATCAGAGCCTAACCTTGAACTCCATTTCTCCTAGACATCAATGAATGCCAGTCTTCACCTTGTGCCTTTGGGGCAACCTGTGTGGATGAGATCAATGGCTACCGGTGTGTCTGCCCCCCAGGGCACAGCGGTGCCAAATGCCAGGAAGGTATGTGGGCTTGGCCCCATCTGCCCATGTGGCCTTGGGGTGAGTGGGTACTCGAGTCACTACGGTCACCATTTTGACCATGACTAGGCATTGTGTACAGGGAGAAAACATGGAGGGGATATAGTGGGGACCACAGGAAGGGGAAACTGAGAGGTCCCCTAAAAACAGGCTGTTTGTAGTTAGCTTTGCCACAATTATGCTGTGTAACAAACAATCCCAAAACTTGGTGGCTTACAACAGGCATTTATTTGTACTCAGTGGCAGGCAAAGCGGGCAGAGCGGGAAGTGCTGTGGATTGGGCTCAGGTCTGTTCTCTGTCCTTCCTCACCCTCCCTGGACCTGCTGCATCTGGGGTGTGTTCTTCTCCTGGCCAATGGCAGGCTTGCAAGAGACTAAGTTCAACTGTGAGACTGCTTACATCATATCCCCTAGCTTTGCTTTGGCCAAAGCAGGGCACTTGGCTGTGTGCAAAGTCAGCAGGGCAGGGAAGTGCACTTGCCTCTCGTGAAAGGAACTGTTGTCATGTGGCAAAGGGCACGGGTGTAATCATTTCCTAACAGGAAGGGAGTGAAAAATCAAGAGAAAAGGAAAGTCCTTCCACTCACACATTTCCCGCCTTTCAGTTTCAGGGAGACCTTGCATCACCATGGGGGGTGTGATACCAGATGGGGCCAAGTGGGACGATGACTGCAATACCTGCCAGTGCCTAAACGGAAGGATTGCCTGCTCAAAGGTAGGATGTGAGGGCCTCTGCACGTACCCGAGTTCTGGGATCGCTGATGGGAGTTTTCCCTGAGCTGCCCACTCTCTCTCTCTCTAGGTCTGGTGTGGTCCTCGACCTTGCCTCCTCCACAAAGGGCACAGTGAATGCCCCAGCGGACAGAGCTGCATCCCCATCCTGGATGACCAGTGTTTCGTCCGCCCCTGCACTGGTGTGGGCGAGTGTCGGTCTTCCAGTCTGCAGCCGGTGAAGACCAAATGTCCTTCTGACCCCTATTACCAGGATAACTGTGCAAACATCACGTTCACCTTCAACAAAGAGATGATGTCCCCGGTACGGAACAGCTTCTTTTTCAATTTGGAATGGTGTGTGGCTGCTTTTGCTAAGGCAGGAGCATCTCAAGCTCGTTCTTTGGAGCCTAGTTCCTATCTTACAGCAAAGAGTGACTTCAGTGTAACCTAACTTCCAAGCCTGTTTTTCCTTCCAGTATCTTACACGTGTGTGGACTTTTAAATACCGTTCTAGGGTCTTACCACGGAGCATGTTTGCAGTGAATTGAGGAATTTGAATATTTTGAAGAATGTGTCTGCCGAATATTCAATCTACATCGCTTGTGAGCCTTCCCCTTCCGCGAACAATGAAATACATGTGGCCATTGTAAGTATAAGGTTTATTCACACTTAATTATTTGATCGCAAAGTAGCTAGCACACTTCAGTTAGCCAGTATCAGAATGGAGCAAATACATTGAAAGAGTGCTTGATGTACCTGTATTGTCAAGTAATCTTGAATAAAAGCTACTGGTGGGTGTTCCCTGACCCTCCAGTTTGACAGTTCTTCTTTTTCCAGTCTGCTGAAGACATACGGGATGATGGAAACCCTATCAAGGAAATCACTGACAAAATTATAGACCTTGTTAGTAAGCGTGATGGGAACAGCTCTCTCATCGCTGCCGTTGCAGAAGTGAGAGTTCAGAGGCGTCCTCTGAAGAGCAGAACAGGTAGGCATTGGTGGGAATGGTCCCTTTTTGTGATGACTGCCAAATGAATCTCATCACACCGTCCAGTAAACCACCATGTGGGGAGGTCCCCCTCAGAACCCTTCTACCCCATTTAATTGGTGAGAAAACTGAGGACAGCTGACAATAGCAAGCAAGGTCCTATGGCGACAGGCTGCCTTTTCCCTGCCAACAAGCTGTGTTCTCGCAGGCAGGCACCCCTATGGAACGTGCCCTGTCTCTAGATCCCACACAAAGCCCTGTGCAGGCAGGCACTGCTGTCCCCTGGTGTACTGGGCGTGCAAAGCCTGTCTTGGTGTTCCGGTTTGATCGGTGTGTTGATGGCCCTGCAGCACGTCCAGATTCCCCTGGAAATGATCCTTGTTCTAGCGAGGCGAGAAGTTGGGTTCCTGACCACACAGGGCTTTGGAGCTCTCTGTGCTCAGTTCCGGATTCTGATAATTCTGAAAAGCAGACCCTATAATGAGCTGCCTAAGTAGCCAGACTCGCCCTGACTGAGCCAGACGCCACTCTCCCCACTCAAAGATGGGGAGCCGTAGGAGCTGCTGCTCTGCTCAGTCTCTGGGGACAACAGTGTCAGGGTCTCCAAGGGCCCTGGTCCGAGCACCACTGATTCAACTGCGTTGACATCGTGCAGTTGTGAAAAGGGACTTGTCCCCATGGTGTCCCTTTCAGGGACTAAGGACAGAGAAGCACTGTTGGTAGTCCTTTGTTCGGAGGGTTCACTGGTTTGGGGCCTGCCTTGCAGATTTCCTGGTCCCCCTGCTGAGCTCTGTCCTAACCGTGGCGTGGATCTGTTGCCTGGTGACGGCCTTCTACTGGTGCGTGCGGAAGCGGCGGAAGCCCAGCAGCCACGCCCGCGCGGCCGCCGAGGACAACACCACCAACAACGTGAGGGAGCAGCTGAACCAGATCAAAAACCCCATCGAGAAGCACGGGGCCAACACGGTCCCCATCAAGGACTACGAAAACAAAAACTCCAAAATGTCCAAAATAAGGACACACAACGCGGAGGTGGAGGAGGACGACATGGACAAGCACCAGCAGAAAGCCCGGTTCGCCAAGCAGCCGGCGTACACGCTGGTCGACAGAGAGGAGAAGGCCCCCAACGGCACGCCCGCCAAACACCCAAACTGGACAAACAAACAGGACAACAGAGACCTGGAGAGCGCCCAGAGCTTAAACCGGATGGAGTACATCGTATAGCAGACGGCGGTGCCACCTCCGCCGCTAGGTAGGGTCTGAGGGCACGCGGGGCTGTAGTTCTTTAACTGTCCTAGTCCAGTCTGAGGCTGTCGTTGACTTAGAATCCCTGTGTTAATTTAAGTTTTGACAAGCGGGCTTACACTGGCAATGGTAGTTTCTGTGGTGGGCTGGGAAATCGAGGGCTGCGTCTCAGCTATGCAGAAACCAGTCCAAAGTGCCCCGGTGCACGGTCCCTGCGGCCGACACGTCCCGGGTCAGGCTCCCGGGAGCAGGCCCGGCCCCTAGGCCTTGAGCTTCCACTTCTGCCAGATGTCCCGAGGGTGATGCAGTCTTAGGATCATAGTTTTATTTATATTTATTGACTCTTGAGTTGTTTTTGTATATTGGTTTTATGATGACGTACAAGTAGTTCTGTATTTGAAAAGTGCCTTTGCAGCTCAGAACCACAGCAACTATCACAAATGAGTTTATTATTTATTTTTTTTATTGTATTTTGTTGTTGGGGGCGGGGGGACTTTGATGTCAGCAGTTGCTGGTAAAATGAAGAATTTAAAGAGGAAAAATGTGTCAAAAGTAGAATTTTGTATAGTTATGTAAATAATTCTTTTTTATTAATCACTGTGTATATTTGATTTATTAACTTAAATAATCAAGAGCCTTAAAACATCATTCCTTTTTATTTATATGTATGTGTTTAGAACTGAAGGTTTTTGATAGCATTGTAAGCGTATGGCTTTATTTTTTTGAACTTATTTTCTTACTACGTGTTGCCTATAAGCCAAAATTAAGGTGTTTGAAAATGGTTTATTTTTAAGACAATAGGATGGGCTTCTGTGCCTGGAGTACTAGTGGAATTCTTTTTTGTACGATGTCAGATGTTTAAAACACCTTCAATAGCATCACTTTAAAACACGTTTTAAGGACTGACTGAGGCAGTTTCAGAATTAGTCTAGGACAGTTTCCTTTTTTTTCTGCTTTAGACTTGAAAAGAGACAGGCAGGTGATCTGCTACACAGCAGTTTAAGGGAACAAGTTGAGCTATGACTTTTAACGTAGCCAAAATGTGAGTGGTTGAATATCATTAAAAATATCAAATTAATTGTGTGAAGTTGGAAGCACACCAATCTTGTTTTGTAAATTCTGATTTCTTTTCACCATTCGTATGTAATACTGAACCACTTGTAGGTTTGATTTTTGTTGTTATCTACTGCATTTAGGGAGTATTCTAATAAGCTAGTTGAATACTTGAACCGTAAAATGCCCAGTAAGATCACTGTTTAGATTTGCCATAGAGTACACTGCCTGCCTTAAGCGAGGAAATCAAAACGCTATTTCGAAGTTTAAGATCCAAAAGGCTTATAAAAACAGTAATTTCATTGGTTCACTGTTGAGACCGTGCAGATACTTTGTATTGTCCTATTAGTGTTATATGAACATAAAAATGCATCTTCGATGTGTTGTTCCTGGCAATAAATTTTGAAAAGTAATATTTATTAAATTCTTTTGTATAAAAACGTGGAACAGTGTGGCCTCTTCTGAGCTTCTGTAGTTCTCCTCGGCTGTGCCATGTGCCTCTGCCACTCGGCTGGGTCTGTTCTGGTCATCGGGATCTGATAAATAGGCCATGCTTGACAGGGGCACAGACCAAGAACTGAACCTTTTCAACCACCAAATTCATCAGCTGCTGTGAAAGCTGGAGCTGTGAGCGCCCCATCTTTGGGGCCTTGATTCCCCTGTCATTCAACAGCGAGTGTGAATATTGCTTGAATAAACACCACTGGATCAATGGCCTGCAGTGTGGAGGTGAATTGTTTGTGAGCACTCAGGGGAAATGCCCACTGCACTAAAAGGGCTTTAAATAGCTTGGAATTGCCGCTGGGGGATGAAGAGGGAGATTGAATGCTTTTTCTCTTCCTGGTTACTTGGATTCATATTAATGTCCTTCCATCATTATAGAACACACTCTCATGGTTTTTGTGCACACTTATACCCCCGGGCTGGTTTTCCTCCCCGCATAGCAGGTAGTAGTTACGAGCTGCTGGGCCTATCTATCTACTCATCACGTTCCCAGGAAGTGAATGTTCTGTTGGCCTCGACACGCAGCCTTGGGGTGTCAGGTATCTGGAACCTTATGGAAGTTCCCACCTGTTAAGGGCAGCAGGGCTGTGGGTCTCTCACTCAGGGCTGCTGGGCCCTGCCCCCACATCATGAGGTGCGGTTGGAGCAGCTTTGCCTCTGGCACCTCTGCAGGGAGGGATGAGCAGAGGTGACGTGCCCATGGACAGCTTCCAGCAGCTGCTTGGAGTTGACAGGAGTTCCCTGCTTCTGGTTAATAAGCCAAAGCTTACCCTCCTCAGAGCTGTCCCCTAGCGCTGCAACATTCAGGCCACCCACCACCCACCTCCAATTTCCATAGCGTAACTCCAACTGGAGCAACAAACTCTGGAGGAAAAGCTGATGGGGGGGATGTTTTTCATTCTTGGGAAACTCTTTCCTTGTTCTGCCAGGCAGAGAATTGTGTTCTCGGATGAGCATCTTGTGTAAGAGTGGATGATGGGCTGTGAGTATCCCTGGCCTTGTGCATGAAAAGGCCATCAAGGGAGTCAGAGTCCATGACTGCGTTTTAGCTCGTTGGGGAGGCCGCCCGAAGGACAGCGAGTCGGGATTCCCATGACATCTGCCTGCCCTAGTGTAGCAATACTTTGTCACTAATCTGCTGAACAGCTGGTTTCTGCAAAGTGGCATAAGAGAGACAGATGTGCGCTGGTACAGACCCAGGGAGCTGGAAACAAGGTCTGGTTTAGCAGTGCTGAATTCAAACCATCCTGAAGCAATACCTTACTCTGGTGATTTGTAAACTTGGATTATGCAGGACCCCAGAATTTCTTGGGTAGTTGCCAAATGCTTTTGTGCCAAGAAAAAAACGTTTAATGAGCCTCTGCCAAGGGACGTGATCTTGAGACTCACATGTGTTTTAAGGAGCCTCCCGTCCCAGACACTCTTCGGTAGTGGGAAAGTAGAGATCAGGCTCCTCGAAGCCAGGACCGTAATTGTCAAGGATGGTTTGCACTTTTCTCCAGGTAGAAGGAATCAAGCAAGGGAGCCTTGGTTATCCTGGGTACAAGAAAGGAAAACGGAAAGGACTCTATACCTTTCCCATTCTCCATGAACATTCTCCATGAACAGCAGGTACTGGAAGGGAATTTTCAGTCCAGAAACGTGGCTAACTAGAACTCCAGCATTAGCATATACCGTAAAACGCCAGGAAGCAGTCAACTAGAAGCTGATCGTTTTTAGATGGGCAACTGTTCTGAGAGTCTAGACATACAATGTAGAATCAGAGTACAAAACTGGTGGGGGTATCTCTTAATTGGCTAAAAGTCCAGTGAGACTGGGTGATGATCAGAAGTGTACTTTGGAAGCGGCGTGTTTCAATGTAAGCCTGGCCCAAGATTCACCAGAAGTGGGGCTGGGGAATCTATTTTCAAGAGCTCTCCCCTCCTCCCCCTTCCTCCCTGCCTTATGTACAGAAAAATTGGAGAACAACTCTACTAAAGTATAAAGTACTAAAGTACAATCTCTTCATTAATTACAGTTTTTCCTCCTTGTTAAACTGAATTAAGTAGCCTGGAAGCCGGTTTGTTGCTAAATTGCCACCTGACATCATTTTTAAGTAAAATAATTACATAGCCCCTTGAGCAAGTTGTGGTCTAAATGCTTCGTGTTTATTGGTTGAGCTGAGAGGTCAATGAGTCAAAGTTAACTTACTTGGTAATATTTCTTAGGCAGCAAAGAGCCAAAGGAACCAGAGTGTGGGCTTCCCACCTTTCTAAACGGTGTATACCTGTCTATCCAAAAGTGAGTGAGCGTGCAGCTAAAAACCAGTTGCCTTTAAAGAAAAAAGCCTTACGGGCTTTCAGATGTTTGCAACTTGGGCTGAGCAATGTTCCAGCATTTCCGTTTGGACTGCGGGTCTTTCTTGCCTCTAACTGGGAATGAGAAACAGGAGTTCAGAGGTTCCTGGGCTGGGAAGACACAAGCACATGGGTTATGGGAAGCCTCCTCCTGCTAATGTGTATTTATACTTTGTGAGCTCTGATTCATCCAAGCACTGGAACAGAAATCTGCTTCCTGAGGTTCTGTTTTTAAATAGTTTGCAAAAACAACAATTATTTTTCTTAACATTTTTTTCCACCCCACAAGCACCTAAACATCCCAGCTCAGGCTGTGTCAGTCTCCAACAATGCCACTAGACAGCTTGGTATTCGGAGGTAGAAGGATGGCCCGAGGCAGTTCTGTGGGGTTCTGGCCCCACAAGTCTCAAAAACAAAGTTTAGAAACCATTTGGGCAATCTTGTTACATCACTTCAAAACTAGGTGATATTTCTGGGTCTATTAAAAATAACAAATTTAGCTTTGTGAACAATCGCTTCCAATGGTTACAAGTAACAGCAAGTGGGGTGAAGCTGCTGGACCTGTGGCTGCCGGTCGCTGGGCAGCAGAGGGGCCTGCACGCCTGCATAGCACCCTCTGAGACAGTGTCAAGAGGGCGCGGCTCCCCTGCTTCGGACATAAATTCTACCTGTATTACTTGCTCTTGCATGCCTGGCACAACCTTCCCGGTTTGGAGTGTCTCTTTCAAGTCCCAGGCAGCTTTTACAAGTCCTAAATTATGTATCATTATGCACAGGTCCGGTATTAACCTGTGATATGCAAGTTGGGAACATTAACTTGCGAGTAAAGGCTCTTAAATCCAGCAAGAACCTCGAATTGAGGACTGCCCACTGCCTCCCCCATCCTACCCTTTTCCCTCCCCCTGCAAATATCCACACCCGGGCACCCAAGAGTTGAATTATCCAGAGAGCAAAAGCAGATGCCAGCAACATGAAAGTAACAGCTTTGTTTTAAAGAGAAGCTCTCCTGGCAGGGCCAGCGAGGCTCCTCCGTGATCCCAAGGGGAATACAAGTTTGCAGCTGGCTCCCTAATGACTACTCAGGTGCCACAACACAAGACAGTGACCTTGATCTGAGCTGTGCCTCCTCTAGGTTTTGAGTAGAAAGGGACATCTTTCTAAATCTGGGAGCAATAGGTGTTTTCCGAATCAAAGGCAGATTAAGCCCTGTCCCTTTGTAGGTGTTTCCTTTGTTCGTTCAGATTTTCTTTTTAGTTTCTGCTGCATAGGATTATAAAGTGAATCACAGGAAAAGAGGTTCAGAAAGGAAACCGACAGCCCCACCACATCCGACTCCTGCCTGCGCATGCACACGCATGCACGTGTGCACTCACGCACACCACGAGCACACTTGACAGGCGTTTTCAGGACAACAGCACTGCTCCCCATACACGTGGGAAGGTCCTGGCCAGCATCAAGTATCACTAGGCCTTAACACACATTCCCTAGCCACTCCTGCATCCCCCGGCAGGCTACTTCAAGGTTATCACGGAAAGACCGCCTGAGCATTTAAAATACTAAAATGCGAGTGGCTTGAATGTGGTGAAGTTCTCCAGGTCCTATGTGGTGGGGCCGGTACCACAGACCTGGGAGTTACTGAAACTGCCTGTTTCAGTAAGAGCTCTGCTTCCTCCCCCCAACACCCCCAAAAGCCGGCCCTCCTTCGCTCTCCTCACCCACCCACCGCTGAGGGATTAGCATTAGGAACTATCCCAGGAGTCACCTTTAACCTGTCAGCGTGGGCCAGAATGACATATTAGACAGAAGTTTCCTATGTGCTGAGGCACCCACGCTGAACGGTTTAGGAAAACCCCGTCCTGGAGACAGAAATGTAAACTCTCCAAGTTCAGGATATTAATGAGACACTCTGGGGGCTCGCTCCGGCTGTGCAAGGATGGTTTTGGGAAGTGTTTTTGAAAAACTCTGAGGCTTAAAACAAAGAAGAGCGCCAACGTGAAACAGCTCCAGGTTTGCACAAAACTAAGGAAAATGTGTCTGAGGTAAAGGAAAGGGAGTGAAGGGAGGGGTTGGGGTGTGGCGGGGCGCAGGGGGGCAAGGCCTCACCACACCCTCTGGCTTTCCCCACGTCCGTGGTCCTGTTATTTCTGTGCTTCCTGTGAGTTCTCAGTCCAGCACTCAGCAGGAGAAGTCCCGAACATTTCCTTTAGGACGTTCTGCCTCCACATGGGCCCGGCCGGTCGCCAGGCTGTGTATGCCCGGTGGTCAAGGCCATGCTCTCTGGAGCCAGACTTCCTTGATTCCAATCGCAGCCCTTCCTTCCCAGTTCCTGGTGTTGGAAGTTTCTGCCTGTGCAGCACTGGGCTCACACAAGTTCGGCCCGACAGCAGTTTCTGGGCTTTGGGGTCAGACAGACCTCGATTCTGGGCTCTGCCACTTACTTACTTGGGAAAGTTTCTGAAATTTCTTTGTGTCTCAGTTTCCTCATCTGTGAAATGGTGATAGTAAATGTATCCTACTGTTAGCAATCATGAAAAGGGCCGCAGGAAGAACGCTGCTCTTAGGATCTCTCCAAACATCCTCTGATTAAATAATAGAGTCCATAAAAAGATTAAGGAATCCAGCTAGATTCCAAAGACAGTATCCATTCTTGCCATTAAATTGGGCCCCTGTGAGAAGGGCTAAGGGCTGTTGGATCTGGTGCTAAATGGAACCCCCAAGGTGGCCCCTGGTTATGTGATCAAACACTAGTTCAGGTGCTGCTGTGAAGGGATTCTGTGGACATAAAGTCCCAAATCAGATAGCCTTAAAATTAGGAAATTGTCCACGTGGAGCTGACTTAATCAAGGAGCTCTTTAAAAGCAGAGTTTTACCTGAAACTAATAAAGAAAAAGAAAAAGAAAAAAAGCAGAGTTTCCTCTGGCCGGTCACACAAGGAGAAGTCAGACATTCGAAATGTGAGAGATTCAGAACCAGGGTCGGTCACATGGCAGAGACCTGAGAACAGCCTCTGGGTCAACCACCAGCGGGGACAATGGGGCCCCAAGTCTCACAACCACAAGGAACTGAATTCTGCCAACAAACTGAGGCAGCTTGGAGGTGGATGGTTCGCTAGTTGAGCCCCCAGATGAGGATACAGCTGGCAGACACCTGGATTCCGGCCTTGTGAGACCCAAGCAGAGGACCCAGCTAAAAGGAGTCAGCAACTGTTCGATAATCAGCTTCTTGTTTTAAGTTGGTAATTCGTTATTCAACAACAGCAAACTAACACGGGCCTCTTCTAAAGGGACTTGGACCAGGCAGTGGGGAGGTGCTAGGTTTGATTTTGACTACAAATCATTGGCTTTTTCCCAGATCAATTCAGTGCTTCCTACCAGCATAGCAGAACTCATTCAGGACAAGTATGAACTGCAGGATCTCAAAAAAACTTGGTGCCTGATTAAATTCTCCAACAGTGTGTGGTCTGTGAGCGGAGAGAGCTCTCCAAAGCCTCTAAATAGTAATAGAACATAGGTCTTTCTTCCATATCCATAGTTTCATAAAATCAGGGCCAAATGAGGTAAGCTCAGGTGCCTGGCCTTGGCGGACTCCAGGACAGTCTTGGGCCAGTTCTTTCTCCTTATGAAATGTGATGTTTAACTCTTGTTTCCTTGATGAGGTTTTCAGTGGATTGGACATCTCAGAGATACTTTGTAATCCCACCTCCCCACCCCCAGCAGCCTTTCCATACACAGAAGCTCCCTCCTCAGCTGTCCTCACTGCACAGTGGCCACTTCCTCTGGACCAAGAAGGGGCTAAATGTCAAGCCCCACTTTCTCCCACCATCTCCTTTTTCCTTTGCCTTCCTAGGGTGGGCAACTGGCCTAGGTGGACATGCACAGCCAGTGGCAGAAAGTTCACGTTTCTCTCAAGTTCAGTGGGCTTTTCTAAGATAGTACCAAAACGTGGAACATGTGGAAACATGTGGAACAAAAGCCAAAATCGTTTCTACAACCAGGACCCAGAACATGTTATTTGATAAATGAGTACTGAGAAATACTACCTTCAAGAGAAAAAGCAAGGCCAATTTGATATTGGCAATTCACAGACGGATGGACAATCTGCTTGTCATTGAGCCTGTATAGAGATTTTAGGTGAGATCCAAAAGGTTCTTCCAGCTGATGTTTTATTCACATCAAAATAAGAACCCCGACAGATCCCCTGTATCTCTTCAGAGAGCTCTTTCTCCCAGAGGTGTTTTCAGACTGACTTTTCATTGCAGAGCCACTGAGGACGCTCCCCCAGCTGCCCCAGACTCTGCTCAGGCAGTCTCCCCTGCTCTAGATGGTCACCAAGCACTGGGGAATGGCTTGCCAGGGAAGCATTTTAAGGGAAATATCTAAATCAAAGCGCTGCTGTTTCACAAGCCCGGATTCACTCTGGCATCATTACAGGAAGGTCCTTCCAGGCTCCGCCTACTGGGACACATCCCAAACGCCCAGCCCAATCTGCCACATCAAGGCCGGAGGTCGCTTTAATTTACCATTCCACCTTCTCCCTCTGACAAAAGGAATGGATGGCTGGTATTAATCCTCCCAGGCACCCACAGTGGGTTTGGGAAAGAGCCCTCTGCATTCTTCTCACCAGCTGAGCATGTTAAGGAGGAACTGAAAGGGCCTTAAGAGCCACTGGGCTTCAAAAAATTCCCAGTCAATTCATCTATCACCTGCCTCCTCCACAGGAGGGTCTGCCGGTCCATTCCACAGTTCCAGGGGCAGGTGGAGAGGGTTGTGAGGGAGTGAGTGGAAGTAAGAGCTGTGCCTGTGTGTGTGTGTATGTGTCTGTGTGTGTCTGGGTCCCCATGTGTCTGTATGTGTTGGTGTGTGTGTGTGTGTGTGTGTGTGTGTGTGTGTGTCTAAGTGCAAAGAAAGGACTAGTAATAGAAGAGCCGGTGAGAGGGCGTGGGAGACTGGGAACTTATTTATAAAAGCTCTTCTGCCCTAAAGCAAGTCAAACTCCCCGCTGAGGAGCTGCTTTTTCTTCCTCCCTTTTGAGTCTTGTGTGCTGAACTGACCTCTCCCCCGGCAGAGGTCAGCGCTCTGCTCCCCCTGTGCACACTCGGCTTTCTGGGGCTTGGTCGCCTTAGAAGCCTGAAGAGGAGAGAATTCTTCAGCTCTAATTTCTGAGAGAAAAGCTGTAATAAATCTCGTGAAGAAGCTGGCCTTTTTTTTTTTTTAAAGAAATATATATGTTGTGATCTTTGGGGAGCTGTGGAGAAAACAAAAAGCAAACATGGAACTACATCACTGGAGTCCCCTCCCACAGCCTACTTCACCCCCGAAAATATATCAGTCTGGGTAATGAATGAGGTTTTAAGAAATGTAACTGAACTTAAAATACGAGGTCAGCATCTCATCCTAGGTAATCCTTTGGAGGATGAGAAATTCTCCTGATTTTCCCACAGGGTTATTTCAGATGTGTTTTCTGAGCCAAACTATTTTAAAAGCATTCACTCTTCCACTGCCCTGCCAAATGTGAACTTGAGATTCACATGCACTTTTCGAGAGCTTATTAATAATATTAATGATCACAGATCAAAGGCAAACCCCAATTATTTAGGTGCTTTAAAAACTCATCTTCTCTACGAGGGTAACAATTTCTCAGTGCTGCCAAAGATGAAGCTGTGTGCTGATGTGCCGGGTCTATAAAGCAGCATAACTAACTGGAAAACAACACATCTCTGTGTGTTTACTGACACCTTTTCACCAAAGCCTGCCCATTCATTAAGTAGGTACCCTTCTGATTTGCAGAAAGCCCCTCTTCTAAAGGATACTCAGTTCTTAGCAGACCCTGCGTCTTTTAACATCCAGTTTTAAACAATAGTTCTTAACTAAGGCTTCTCATGAGAATCATTAATTGAGGATCTTTTAGAACTGCCAATACTCAGGCTGTATCTCAAGGATTCTGACGTAACTAGAAGCTACCCAGGTAATTCCAATGTGTGGCCAGTGTCAAGAACCTGCTGTTAAACAGGTGGAGAAATTAATGCATAGTTTTTTAATCAAGAAATTAATGCCTGGGAGTGGTGTTTACCTCAGGAATCTACAGAGCCAAGTGTGGCACTTCAAATATCAGAGAGAATTTTATTTGACAAATGAAGAAACTAAGGCCCGGAACATTAAGTTCCTTGTCCCCAAGCACACAAGCCAATTAGTGGCAAAGCAGCGGCCTGCACCCCGGGTTTGCGCTCGCAGCCTCATGCCATCTTTGTCTCCAGAACCCCAGGCCAGGCCCCATGCGCAGGGCATCTTGCCTGTGGGCTCGGCCACACGGCGCGCCGCCAGACCAAAACACGAAGAAAGGGCTTTGCTTCATCAGTTGCAGTGGTTCTCAGCATCTCATGCACAACTATTCAAATGTATCATTCAAACCTGATATTGAAATGCTTCTGAAAAATTACATGCAGACCCCAAGGGAAAATATGTTTACAAGCAACCAGAGAGGCCTGGGATCCTGTCATAAAAGGCAGTATAGAGAGAATCGGCCCAGGACTTCCCTGAGCGCTGACTAAGGACTAGATCCATTTAGAAAATGGAAATGAGTCCACTTGGGAAATGTCAAGATTCTCTGGGAAGGAGTCAAGGTCACATTCTTTAACCCCTCACAAGAGGGGTCTAAGCTCACAATTGGGAACAGAAGTGGGAACATAACTGCATTGTAAAGACCACCCCAAAACCTTACAGGCCAATTTAATCACAATATCCCACACAGGGTTTTTCAAACCTAAATCTTTAGGATGAATGGTTCAAACACAGAGATCCTTTGAATATTTTAACACAGTATTCAAAACCTCGGGATTGCTTTAAGGAGGAAAAAAGTCTCTAATAGAAGGAATATAATTTTAAATAGCATGTTCAGAAAAGGGCATTTTAGATGTATATTCCTCGGGGTTAACACAGTTTTTTGAAGAAAAGTGATACAAACTAACTTAATTTTTTAAAACAACTTTACTTTTTATTCATAAAACAGGTTCATTTTCACTACATACTACTTTCATCCCCTAGACATATACAACTATTTAAATACTTTAAACAAATAAGAGGAACAAGGCCAATGGGAACAAGAGCTCTCATGGTGATTACTGCTAGTGTTTGGCTTTTTAACTTGACTGAAGAAAGTTATTCTGGGGATCTGTCAAATCCACACCTACAGTTGCTTGATTAGAGACTTTGGGGTCAAATGTGTGATTTTATTGATTTTTGTTTAATTAAAGAACTAAGATTTTTGATAAGAAACTGTAACGGCAAAATGTAAGGTAACACACGGTAATATTATGCTGCATAATGAAACTTACTTGAATGTAATCTGAAGCCCAGAATGGAGTACTTCTCAACAATTAAAGGCAATAAGTTCACCCACTCAGGTCCCCCAATAAGCTACACATTGACATATATTTGTTCCTTGTCTTGCTAAATAAGTAAGGAAACCAAATTAGAGGGAGTTCTGCAGATTTCTGAGAATTTAATTATATCATTAAATTGTAATACTGATCATATTTAAGGTTAGATTTCTGTCCTAAGTAATTAGCTGAATTACCTTCATTTTACAATGCTTAATTTATTTTGTACTAAGGAAGGCTTTAAACCATTTCACAGAATCAGCTTAATTTTGATTTTTTACTTGCTCCAACGTGTTTCAATTCATTAGTGTTTCAATAACAAGGAATGAACTCTCTCATCTTAATAAACCAAGCATGGAAATTTCCTCATAAGAGAAAAAAAAGAAATTGAAATGACTTCCATATTCAAGTTATAGCATGCCGAATAGAGAATTTCAGGCTCTTGGGAAAGCCATTTGTTACCTCAAAAGGAGAGCCACTCACTAGAATTTTGTGGAAATATTACAGTGCGGCCTGCCAAGAAGGAACTGAAGGAAACTGGGAATGGCGACAGTGTAATCCCAGGCCATTCTCTTGGGCACAGAGGTTTCCTTCCCTTATGTGCTCTGCCCTCACCAAGCTCTTTCTGAAATCAAAGGCCACCGATGTGCATGACAATTCATGCTAAAATCCAAACAAGCATCAAAAGCAAACAATTAACTGTAATCCCATCACTGTCCCCAACACACACGTATCTTGAGATATCTCAGAGAAAAGCTATATTCTCCATAAATCAAAATACAGAGGGTTTTTGTAACTCTTGCTTTTTATAAAATGAAATATATTTTCCTACTTCTTTCATATTAAAGTAAGTGAACAAAAAAGCTGCAGCACTCACTCCTCTCTACCCAAATGTTTGTTCCTTTGCATTAAACAATTTATATACACATCTGGATGAAAGCTAACCTCCAGTGGCAAAGAAAAGAAAAATGTGTAAGAAAAATCACACTGACTGTTCTCAGACATTCTTATTTACAGACACAAAATGACCTAAAACAAAGCAAAAACCAACAGCAACCTATTAAAATGTCATTTGAAAGCACATGGAGGTGACTTAGAAGCCATGAGACTGAGAAAGTTAGGGAGTTCAAAGTTATAACATTAATCAAATTGGATCCACATTTCTTTCAAGCATCAGAGTTACAGGGACTTGAATACACATTTAATTTAGGTTTTTAAGTAAGTGGTTGATGAACTTGTTCTTTTTGACTAAGAATTCTGACAGGGTCTCAGATTTTCAGATGCTGAATTACTAAGATTATTAAAAATATCAAAACACATATCATTCCCAATAGTGGGAACTCTTCATTTCCCACCTAATAAGCAACAAAAAAACCCTGGCAGCCATTTTCCCCTTTGTATTTCCTAATATCCAAAAAAAAAATCACACAACCACTCGAATAACAAGAGATCCAGGGGTGTTTCAGACATGTGGAAGAAAAATGCTTAAAGGCAAAATTCCTCAAAAACATGCCATAGTGCATGGAAGTGGAGCGCTGATCCATCCATTAATCCTGTTAAAATCCTGTGTACCTGATGGCTGAAAGACCGTATCAATCTGCAACCAATGGTACTATTTTCCCTCTTAGATCACAGTAGTTATTTCACAAATACACCAAACTCTAAAGCCAAGACTTTTCTTGAAAGAAAATCATTGAAAGTATAAGACTTGGCTTTAACCACTGGGTCCAGGTTAACTGAAACAAAAACACAACAAAACCTTTCTCTGGTGCCTCCAGTTCAAACATCTTCTAGTTCTGTAGCAGGCAGCAGTTATTGTTCTGTAACGGCCTTCTTCTTTATTCTGGACTCTTCCAGGGAGCCTATTGTTTCTTGGCTGATCACCTGGGTTAGTTAGTGTTTGTGCCCCCTGTTTAAACTGTTCCAATAATTGCTTCTGTGTAAGAAGATTCAATGACACACTGCGGTCCTGTCTCCAGTGAAGAGCACACCTAGAATACTGACCACTCTGAGGGGCCCACGATGGGCCACGGCAATTGATGTTCTCCCACTTCCTAGGAGGTTTCCATTCTGTGCACTCCACCCCTACTGGAAGAACAGAATCGGTCCCACGGTGGTTGGTAGTCTGTTGGGCTCCTTCCTAGCTCACAGAATCCTTTGATTAGAATCCGTTGGGGCAGGAAAAAACCGAGGAGGGAAGAGGACAAGATACCAGTGGGCAGGGCCATGTTCCTGGTGGGAGTGGTGAGGTTGGGACCACAGGAAGGGGACAGGTTTCCAGGAAGGGTTTGGAACATCAAAGGAACAGCACCTATATCCACGGCCAGCTCTGGTGACCAAGACTGAATTGTATGACCCAAAATGATGCCACATAATATGGTTGCTTTTTAATGAGTCTTACGCAGCAATACGAATGGAGAAAGGACAGGATGAGCTGGGACAAATCACTAATTAGTCTTAGGCACGAACTTACCATTGTCTGTTTTTATTTCATTGGGCTTTTTCTGAGGTATTTTTCTGCTGACTCTAACACTTTTGGGAATACATTTGATATTCCTTGAAACTACTGTGTTTCCTCGAAATAAGACCTACCCAATCAGGTCTAATGTGTCTTTTAGAGCAAAAATGAATATAAGACCTGGTATTTATATTATATTATATCAGATATTATACCCAGTATATTATATTATATATTATGTTATAATAATAGTATATTATAATAATATAATATAATATACCCGGTCCTATACTATGTGATGTTATATAAGACCCGGTCTTATATTATAGTAAAATAAGACCGGATCTTATATTAGTTTTTGCTCCAAAAGACGCAATAGAGCTGATTGTCTGGCTATGTCTTATTTTCGGGTAAATACGGTAGGGAGGTGTTACTTCAAAGGACTACCCAATGATGAGCAGGAAAAAAAGGTATGCTTGATGGGTGGCCTTTGAAGATGGTTTCTTCCTTATTTTAGAATGAAATTGAATTATGAAAATCTTTAGAAGGTGTCTATCCAAAATAAGTCATTGCTATGATTCACTACGTGAGATTTCAGCAAGCCTACTGGAGATGTTAGTGGGTGGTATCGTAAATCTAAGGCTCCTGTTTTGAAATTTAAACTGTCTGTGAAGCCTTCTAAATGGGAAACTGGAAACTCTGGCCACTTGGGTTCTGCTCCATCTTGAACCTAAGCAAAATCTTAGAGGAGAGACAGGGATAGGGATAGGCTTGAGCTATAAGCAAGAACAAGTGTCTTCCATATCCTCCCCTAACGCTGGGCAGAATTCTATGGAAACGTCCTGCAAGTCTTAGGGTAAGTAACGGCTCCCTGGGTGCTGTGCTGTTATCCTTAAGAACCGGGGAACAGAGTAACTCATACACTGAACCCAGGTGCTTTACAAATTTGAGGGAGCAGGAGAGTGTACGTGTCTACACGTGGCCCCAGCTGATGAGCTGGAGGCCATGGCAGCCAGGCTGGAGGAAATAAACACCAGGGAGTCTCCAGTTAGTGTGGTGGTTCTCGAACTTGAGCCTGTTTCAGAATCACTCAGTTTTTCATTCAGTCAGTAGGTCTGGAGTGGGGCCCAAGATCTGCGTTTCTAACACGTTTTCAGCTAGTGATGCTGGTGGAGAACTAGATGCTGAGAGCCACTGGCCTGTTCTTTCACTGCGGCCCTTCTTAGACTGAGGAACGAGCGGATAAACTGTACCCCTAGACCTGAACTGCAGCACTGTGGCACTGTCTTTACGGGACCCATCGCATGGTCCATACAGCGATGTGTCTGTACAGCAGCACCTGACTGGTTTCTTTACGCAGTTCATCACGAATGGTGTCATTCCCCACAGTGAAAGGACGGTTATCATTAACATAATTTCCTGAAGACAGTTATAAAGTGTGATGGGAGAGTAGCAAATGGTGTTAGAACAAGCACACAGGCTCCTGGAGGTGACTGCTTTGAAAGCTAACCCTAACACAGATATGTATTTCCTATTCAAAATAATCATTCTAATTCCTTTGAAATCACAGCATCTATACACACTTCTCGTTTTTCACAGGTTTGGCCACTATATCCTCAACCACAACTTTGCAATCCTCTTTAGTAAGTTAGTGGCCTCTTTCAGACTTCTTCTTTTTCTTGGTTGGGCTGCTCTGAATTGTAGCTAATCTTTCAGTGTTTGTGGCTGAGCCGGTTTGCTCTGCCTGCCCTGGCTTATTTTTTATAAGATGTCTGGAGGAGAGATTTTCCAAAACATGCAACTCTTCATTAGACGTGGTTTTTGCCAAATCTTGTTTCAAAAGTAACCCCGGATCTGACAGCTCTGAAGTTGGCAAAACCCTGACAACTCTGCTTTTCTCCACGGTTATTTCTCTCGGGACTAATCGATCACTTCCAAGAGAAACTCTCTTGTGGTGGTCGGAGTCTTCCGCAGAGCCGCAGTTCCTGCGTTTCTGTTGTGTTCTGGCCCCTCGTGGACTTTGTTTTGGACCTGGTGATGCTGACTCACAGCTCCAGACAGGGCTCCCGCTTAGAAGCCCAGTCTCTAACCACTCCCCAGGATGAGGTTTTTGCTGGCTGCTAGTGTCTTCTGGCTGTGTCTGATGAACATTTTCCAGCTTTTGAACAGGAAGCCCCCAGTGGCTCTCAGTTGCCTTTATGTAATTCTTTGCTTGTCCCGTGGACTCTGACGGGAGACTGGACGAAGCCTGACTGTCACCCCTTCTCATTGCCGTCTCTGTAGTCACTGAGTCACTAGATGTTCCCACAATGTCCCTGCTGCTGTGTGATTTCCTCACGGTACTGCTTTTTGTTTCAGCTCTTTTCACACTAAACAAACAATAACAATAAAAAGATTTTTTGTTTTAAGCTGTAATGGAATGGTTTCCTCCAAATTCCCCTTACCACGTTTCCTACACCTGAAAAAAAGAAGGCATGCACTACCCTCCCTTCTCCCTCTCTCTCTGGCAAATCTAGAAAAATCCCCAAGTGTATGTTTAAATGCAGGCTGGATCAAGCAATAGCCTTCACATTGCCCAGTACACTGGGACACACCAGGACCCACTGTTTATTGATCACTGGGTTATCAATGGAGTTATGCTGGAGTTCATATTCTGACTGAAGCAGAGAGACATTCATTTCAGATGTTACGGGTCAATACTGCCTACATTTGACACACTTGATTCCCACCCCCCCAGAAGTACATGGTCAAATACATCCAAACCAGAGGCTGTTTGTGTGTCTGTGTGCGTGTACAAAACGTGCTTGGACACACACAGACACACACATGATTTCTATTTGTCGATAAAGAATAATCTGGAATTCCTCTCAGGCCATTTCAAGGTATTACTCAAATGTAATCATCATTTAGCTGGTTCGTTAACTACTAGAAATAGGATTCGGTTAATATAACTTGCAATGTCCTGAAAGAAATTCCAGAGGGTATGCAAGGAAAGAAAGTAGAATCATGGTAGACACAAGAGCATGTGTGCACACACACACACACACACACACACACACACACACGCACCCCCTTTTCTACAGCACACACAATAGGCAATGCAAACTTCACTCTGATTGTAAAATTCACTTTGAGGGGCAGGATAAAAGCTGCACGGGGAGAATTTAGAGACTAGAGAATTTGACTTCAACATATTTGCAGGTTTGTGAGCGGCAAGAAATTTCTTAAACCATCAAACTCAAAACAATGGCGCTGAAATATTTAGTTTGGAAAGAAATACATATATTCACGTTCTTACTGCAGCTATCGGGGTCACAAGGATTATAATTATGTTAGGGTCAAACAAGCATCTTAGGAAAGGAGTCTTTTTTTTTTTTAAGATCTGTCTGTAGTCACTGCGAAAGTTGTATGAAACACACCAACAACAGGTGCTTTTCATCTTCAAAAGACATAATTAATCACTCCTTGCAACACACCTGTGAAGCAAGGACTTGATTCCTATTGTCCAGAAAGCAAGAGAGAGTCAGGCAGGTGGAAGAGCAAGTATGAGACTTCGGGTAGGCGCAGGGCCAGAGGTGCTTTGTGATTAAGTTCCACGCACTCTGGCTGAATGCTAGACTTCACGCTATGTATCCATACACATAAACAGTCAAAAATGAGAGAAAGGAAACACATTGGACCTACATTTCTTTCAAAGCATTTCTCTTGAGCTTTGCACTGGAAGGAAGTGGACTCTCTGCACACTCAGCAAAATAATCAGACGTTCCATAGAGCGCTCTTTCCGTCTATTCCAAAAGATAACAAAGATTCAACAAGAACGCAATGCTGTCTATGAGAAAAAACAGTTATACTCTCAAAGCCCCAGTGAACAGATTCATTTTTGAACAAATCATCCCAGGAGTAGATGAAAGTGCGTAGTGTTAAGCTATTTTAATTTTTTTAAATCTGTAACTTTTTGGTAAATTGTCACTTCTTTTGGACTCCCAGCCCACCCACTCCGTACATTAATATGCACCACAAACACACAAGACTGTGATGGAAAGGATGCTGACTCCAAACCATCTGGGAACGCTTGGCTAATATCTGGTGTCTCTGAGGCCCAGACTGTGACGAAGCCCAGGATCACGGTGCCAGCAGCACGTTTGGGAGCCTCCACCTTCCACACACCTGGTGGCAAAGTGTCTACACCCCGGTGACCTTGAGAATTCCCCATTTTCTCCAGTTACCAAAACACAGAATATGGCCTTTGCAATACTCAAGACTGCGTCAAGAGCGAAGCCTTTTAATACTGGTACCCTGAAAACTGGAGGCTGTGGTTCTCAGCTACTAAAAAACTGGGAGCTTTCCGCCCTTAGATTCATAGTATTACCATGGTTTTATATAATTCATGGATTATCTATCTATCGTTATACATTCCTGTGGAAGCTTCGGAAGCAAGTAATTATAAAATGTAAAATCCTCCCAACCCTCACCATCATTGACCCATTTCATACTGTGGAATCATTTCCTTTGTGTTGGCAAGTAGATAACCGAGACAAGGTGCTAACTTCTCTCATTTTTCTGGGACACTATGGACCCGTCTCCATCAAATTCCATAGTAAAATGTTGCTGCCACAGGAACACTTTTGGTAAACTATCAGTAGGTCCTTGCTTTAGACTTATATTGGAATTACAAACGACAGCCCCAGGGAGCCTGGTAGATGGCAGCCATCATCAGTATGATGCCTGGGTGCACACGTGCCATGAATGAGCTTTGTCTAGTTACTGCCCTGCCTCCCTCAGTACCAGCCTTTAGCCCAAGCTCACCCTGCTTATGGTTTCAGACCTGGACCAGTGTTAGTCAAAGGCATACCCACTTACAACCTATGCCAGTTTTAAGAGTTAGGGAACAGACTATTATAGGTTTCATTGGATTATACTGTATTTTGATGCTCCTCCCTCCCCCACCAAGACTTGACCAAAAGAACTAGTTTAAAAGTTAAATGAGAGAGCGAGATTGAGAGATTGAGATTTATGTGTGAAACACTTCTAAACATGCCCTATAAGTACAGTAGATTTTCCCCTTACAACCACACCCTGTAAGTGCTGTATTTTCAGAGCTGAACAATTAACATAAGGAGCATGAGTCAGGCTTTGAACAACTCTGTGGGAACCAGAAAGCCTTTTGCTATTACAAATGATGTAAATTCCCCAAGGCTGGAAGAAGTCCACAATGGAAGGCAGACCGGGTCATAAATAACAACAATGGATACTGCATAGACCACAGAAAGTAGGATGCCGTGACAGTGACACTTTGAATCTCATATTGGATTCAATCATTGCCCTTATTTATTTATTTTTAAACTAGTTTAAAGAGCACTACGTATTTCCTATGGGAACTTCAAAACTTCTTTAAGAAACAAGACAACCGACTCTCATCGCCAATTCCTCTGACAACAAACAATGGGGGAGAAATGTCCCTGGAAGAAAAAGGACAACAGAAAAGGTGACAGAGTGACAGAAGGAAATGTCCAGTTCAAAAAGTGTAAAACCTGTGACTTCGTTTTCAAAAAAAAAGGAAAAAGAAGAAAGAAGAAAGAAAAAAGGCAAGGCGGGGTCTCACGCTTACAAATTAAAACCACATTTGGCAATTTGTTGAAGGAGGCATATTTACATTTGTATGAAGGCTGGGTGGGCAGGGAAAAAAAGATTAGAATCCTTCTTCATCCCTTGAACTGTCAGATCTCATTAGAAATCTCTCATTCTTATACTTCTAGGGTTGATTCTTTCCCCTTTGTCGATAAATCGCAGCCTCCGGTGCCCCCAAACAAGTATTCAAAAGGAAGCAGCTATCACCTGGGAACAAGATTTCCCAAGGGAGTTGTCCTGATTACTAATGGCTTCTCACATCTGGCATCAAAATGTAATCCATGGCTTATCCAGAGGCAAAACTCTCAGGTGCAGATAGTATTTGCTGAGGTTGCAAGTGTCTCTTCGGTGTACAGGGACGACTATTCTTTTTTAGATTCTGTCCGGACATCTTCCGCAAAGAATACAGACAAATCCAACATAAGTAAAAAGGCCACCAGTTGTCCATCGAAAAATCCAGAGTGAGTACTCCATGGGGCTTCAGGTATTTAAGAAATAGGTTGACCAAGAGAGTGTCTTTCGGCTTTCATAGATAATTCTTCACAACCTGGAAGCTAGGTCTGTGTCTAGCCAAGGAATAAAATTCTGCAAATATCATTTCCTGGTTACCTGCCCTACCCCCACAATTTATTTATTTTCATTTTTGGTAATGCTCTGAAGATTTTAGTTTTAAAACTTTTGACCTGTAAAGAGTGTCTAGATATAGTTCCAAGACAAAACAGAAGTAGGGCAAGGCCACCAGCCCCAGCAGGCATCTAATCTAGGGAGACACCTTCCTCAGCAGCTTGAGCAGCCCAGAGAGGCACAGTGAGGTTGAGGAGTACAGATGTGCCTGTACACATGTGCCCGGGTACAGGTCCAAGGGGCAGGTCGAGCAGTTAAGAGTCTGAGCATGATGATGTCTGGTCTGACCTGGGAATTCCTGGACAGAAAGGACTGCAAAGAGAGTCCGCACCAGAATAAGCTAGCAACTAAGACTCGCTCCTGCCTCTAGTTAGGGTATGAGCTGGACTGAAAGGTAGTTAGAAATACTGGTTCATATTCAAATTACAAAGGCAAGTTGAAATTGTGGATAAAGCAAGGCGTTCACTCCACAGTGACTTACTGAATGCTATTTTTTAACAGAACACTGTTGGATTAATGAGGGGTGGAGAGAGAAGTTGGCCTAAAAAGACATAAAAAGCACCTGCGTTTGAGTTTATAACCTCCTTGAGTCTGTAAAACACAGCTGAGGCTCCCAAAGGCTAGTGGGAAGACTGGCTGTATCAGTGGCACACAGGGAGCTTTTCAAAAATACAGATTCCCAGGACTCACCCGATTCATAAGATGTGGGATGGGACTAGGGGATCTATATTTAGGTTCCTAGGTGATACACATGAAACAACCCTCGATAGAGCAGAGAAACACAAACCAATGTAAACTGGTACACTGAGGCAGCGTTTGCAAAGCGTAGTCCAGTTACCTCAGGCTTCAAAATCACCTGGAGGACTTGTTCAAAAATGTTCCAGGTTCTCCCCCAGAATCTACAGTTAGGATCTCTGGGGGTGGGGTCAGGGCATGTGCATTTTAGGCCAAGTACCCCAGTGATTCTGATGCCCAGCATAGATAACGATCTGCCCCGAAGGGGCATGGAACTGATAACTGAGCAGAGTCCAGCAGTCATCCGATCACACAACCCTGAACTCTGCACTGGGCGTTGTTTGAGGACCTTGTGGAAAAGGACGTGGACCCACAGAACTCATCCTTGCTCTCATGAAGCCTCCATCCCAACGAGGAAGACAAGAAACAAACATATAGTGTGTCAGGTACCAATGATGTTATGAGGAAAAATAAACCTTTAAAGGGCCATGGGGGTGCTGTTTCAGATATGGTGGTCAGGGAAGGCTGTGGTAGGTAACAAGGTGAGTTTTAGCCAGAGAACTGGGTGGAGAACAAGCCACCTGAGCATATGAGAAAGAGCATTTTGGGCAGGAAGAAGCGTAAACAGTGAGGCTCTGAGGACAGAGTGCGCCTGGAAGTGGGGAGGAATAGGAAAGCAAATCAGAGGGAGGGGTTGTTGAGCAGTAAGAGGTGTGTGTGTGTGTGTGTGTGAGAGAGAGAGAGAGAGAGAGAGAGAGAGAGAGAGAGAGAGAGAGAGAGAGAGAGAGAGAGAGAGAGAGAGAGAGAGAGAACTGGGCAGGACTCATGTATGGTAGTTATAAGGACGGCACATTTTTTTCTCAGGAAGATGATGTGCTTTTGGAAGTTTCCAAAAAGAAAAGGGACTTGACATTTTCCCAGAGATCACCTTCGCTGTCGCAGAGGGACAAGACACCAGTGATGGGGCTATCACAAAAATAGTCCACTCAGAGACAATGGGTGTTGGAGGGGTGGGGCCTGGCGAGAAGTGACTACAAACACGATTTGAAGGGAGCTCCAACAGGATGTGCTGATACATTGAATACAAGAGGTGAGAGGAAGAGAAAAGTCAAGGATGACTCCAAGGTTTACGGTTTAAACAACTGGATGAAGGAAGTTACCCTTTACCAGTACAGGAAGTACAGGGGGAGGAGCAGGCTTGGGGAAGGAGAACCGTTGTATCAATTTTAGGTGTGCAAACTTGAAGAGTCCTCCTGGATATCCAAATGGAGAGGTTGAGCAGACAGTGAAGACACAGGGTGCAGGAAGAGAGAGGTCTGGAGTGCAGACACTAAGCTGGGAAGTCCAGAGATGGTAGTTAAAGGCAATAGTCAGGATAAGCTCCACTAGGGGAGTGAGTTCCGCTGAGAAAGAAGAAATTGCAAATGAGAAGGATTCAGGAAAGGAGACTATGAGGAAACGTGAGCAAGAAAAGAGAAAAATCAAGATAACATGATGTCTCTGGAGACTAGAGAAGAAAGTGCTTCACTGAAAGTGACAACTGTGTCAAATGCTGAGGACTGGTTAGAAGTGAAAACTGATCAGTAGAAAGTGACTTGATAGAAGTTGTTTTTGGTGAAGTGCTGGGACCCAAGCCTACCTGGAATGGGTTCATTGACACAGTGGAGACTAGAGCTCTCCAGTAGAAATATATCATGAGCCGTACATGTAACTTTAAATTTTATACAGACCCATGAAAAAAGTAAAAGGAAACTGGAGAAATTAAATTTCAATAATACATACTATTTAATGCAATATAGTAAATGTTATCATTACAATATGTAATCAATATAAAAATACTGAGTTTTTTTTCGTTTTTTTTTTAAACTGAAGTTTATTGGGATGACAATTGTTAGTAAAGTTATAGATTTCAGGTGTACAATTCTGTAATACATCATCTGTGTATCACCTTGTGTGTTCACCACCCACAGTCAGTTCTCTAATACTGAGATATTTTGTATTTTTATACTAAGTCTGAAATTTGGTGTGTATTTTATACTTACAGCAAGTATATCATTTCTGACTTGCCACATTTCAAATGCTTCATAGCCAAAATGTGGCCAGCAGCTATAGTGGTTGGCCAGTGCAGGTCTAGACAACACTTCTGAAGGGTTTGCAGTTGGGGGAGCAGAGAAATGGGGTGGTAGCTGGATTGGGGGAGGAGGTTAATGGGTGACTCAGTGATGCCTCTGGAACAGGCATATTTGGAGAGATGTGGTCAGCTAACATGTGCCAATTTTTGCCTGGGTGTCAGGCACTGTTTCCCGTACTCACCAAGGTTACCTTTGAAACAGCTTGGTGAGGCAGGTGATAGTTATTACTAAACTCCAGGGACCTGATTCAACATGGACAAACAGCAAGATGGCAATGTCACTATTCCGACAAAATGGGGTCTGCTGGGAAAATCTTGCTGCCTGCTTTCAAGTACCTGGCTGCAGGCTCTGGGACATCAACATTAGTCGGTTGGAACGGAACGGGGCAGCTCCTTGGGGCCATGATACCAAGCTTCCAGTCACTCCAAGAGCCCCGTGTGCACCACAATCACAGCTCACCCCAACGATACTGCCTGCCGCGGTGTGCTGTATACTCTGTGCCCCTCACAACCACGCTGGAAGGGTGTGACACGAGCTACCCCACCAAAGTTGTTTTTAGAACTGTAGAACATCCTGCCTGATATGAAGGAAGTACAGGGAGACGGGGGAAATAACGTTCTTTAATGTGATTAAGACTTTTCTCACAGTAGCATTTAACATAGCAAGGACTGTGGTACCCTCAGTTCTTATCTTTTGAGAATTGGATCTATTTTCTCATGGGTATGTACATGAATTTTTTCTAATTCTGTTTTATTCACTCCCAAATAAAAATAATAACCCAATCAGAATATTTTAAAAGTGGGTAATTCATAGAATATTAGAATACCAGGGGTGCCAAAAAAATGTATACAAGTGGACACTTTGGTCAACATTCCTCAAGCAGTAGTTCGCCATAATCAGAAGTGTCTGGACCCTGATGGTAACCACTTTAAGAACCTCTTGTAATTGCAGAAGTCAAACGTGACTTGCATTCATCTTTTGTTATCGTTATATATTGAGTATTACAATTTTAATAGTTTTCCTGTCTTAAAATGTATACATTTTTTGGGGCACCCTCTGTATTTAGTCTTAGGTCACATTCTAAATGTTACTGTGTTCGAATGCCTTGTAAGTGTATCTGCTAAGAATGACATAGCCAGAGTTGATCAAATCAGGTTAACACTCGGGGGTTGAGAGGTGGAGCACAGAGGCAAGGCGGGTGGAGGAAAAGGTCTGCCACTCTGGTTGCTTGTGTCTGAGCCAGTTTCTCAATCTCCTGGTGGCTGGTTTCTCATCTACCTTTCAGGACTCTTTGGGAAATTAAAATGCAGCAAGGTGTATGAAGCATTCTTTGGAAACTGGAAAGCAGTGAACACATTTTCTTGACATTACTGTAAAAGAAAACCTGACGCCTACACGAACCACATAGGGTTTGTAAGAAGGCAAAGGATGCCTTGCATTTGTAGGGAACTTACGTGATTCGAGTCCTTTTCCCCACATCTCATCGGAGTCTTACTGAGTATTCGGCAGACAGGTATTGTCCCTATTTGACACAATGAGAAGAACGAGATCCAAGAGACTAAGTGTCTAAGGCTGCACAGTTAGCTAGGGGAAGAATTGAGCTGAGAAGGCCTGGCCCCCTGTGCAGTGTTCTCTCCACTGTACCCAGTGGGTCACTTGCTGTCATGTTAGAGATGGAGTTGTAGAAAGAGTACAGGATGCTGAGTCATCCTTGGCTCTAGCTCCCTCTCGGTCACTAACTCACTGTGAGATCTGGACAAGTCACTCATCTTCTCTGAACATCAGTTTCCTCACCTATAAAAAACGGATGGTAATAATATCTTGGTAGTGGACACTTATTCATTTCCTGGAAATAATACTCAGATTTTCTTCTGGAGAATCATGTCCCCACTGTCCATCCAATGTCCATGCATTTTAGAAAGGACTATCTCCATGCCTGACTCGAGAAGTGGGCCTGTGACCCAGTCTAGGCCAATCAGAGTGCAGAATTCATGAGCCTCAAACAGATGCATGAGCTACACGTAGCCTGAGAAGCAGCCTGCTCTCTTTTCCAATGGACAGGGAGCTGTCAGGACAACTACCACGTACAGGCTGAGAATGAAGTCAACATCGTGAAAGGCAGAACTAAAAGATGACAAGAAACAGTGTTGATGATATTCTTTGTGTCTCTGATCAAGCCATACCTGAATCCTGGACGTTTCAGACACATGAGCCAAAAACCTCCTTTTTCTGGTAAACCATTTTGAGTTGGCCTTCCTGTCCCTTGAAACCTAAATGGTTCAGGATTGATACAATCTTTTCTCAGGTTTGTTGCACTGAATAAGTTATTATATGCAACAGTCCTCTGCAAACAACAAAGGCCTTTTGTAAACAATAAAAGCAGAATAAAAGTAATGTATTATCAGCTCATTTGGGGGCCAAAAATATTATAATATAGAACTGGAACTACTTTTGGTTCTTTATGACTTTATAATAAGGCAAAAAGAAAATTACTCTTGAACGTTAGTGTGATACCTAATGACTTTCAGGAGCATCAGCATTCTGAAATGTGACCTGGTATGAAAGGTTGAGTTACTTATGAAAAAGCAGCCCGTATAGAACAAGAAATACAACCACCACCACAATCTGAGACCGTGGAGCAATGTGACCAAGCAGAGGCCACACATCTTAAAATGAGGAAGAGGCCTCTCGCTCCCAAATTTCACTGCTAATATTTTCGTAAGTTCTTTGATAGTGAATAAGTTAGGGAATTGGGAAGGGCAAAACAGATGGGATAGGGTAATAATGAACAACTAAAAGAAGTAGAGAAATATACATGTGTATTGACTTAAAGGTACTGAAGTACAAAAAAGGTACATGGAAAGGAAAGTGGTATCTCATGAATTCCACTGTGGCCCGAAGTCGTTTTCTCTAGTGATGATAACGATGGAGGACGTTTGTGCTGAGACAACACAGCTGGAGCCCTTGGTGTAGGGACTAGCACCCGGGACATGAGTCCTCAGGAGACATCCACGAGGCAGACATGACCTCCCCCATTTCAGAGCTGAGGAAACTGATGCCCTGTGAAGCTAAGTCATCGGCCCAGTTCCCACAGTGACGGGCAATCTGTCACTTCACTTGGTTTCTCTGGCCCCAAGTCCCTCTTCGGCTCCTTCCATTTCTCTGCTTTCCCATGAGATGACAGGTCTCTGCTGACAACGCTGCCACTTAGGTTAGCAGACACTCTAGCTTTTCTTTTTTTTTTTCCTTTAATACCTTTTTAAAAAGTTTTCTTTTCTTCTGAATTGATGACTATGAAACTGTCTTGTGTTGATCTAGGGAAGTACGAATAAATAGTTGCAAAGAATGTCAACCTGAAAATAAAATCAGTGAAAAAAAATCAAGGAAGTTATTTTGTAGGAAGTACACATTTCACAGGGATTTTCCAGTTTATATTCACCTACCCTCAAGAACCTAAAAATAAATCCTGAACAACCTTAGGCCTCACAATTGGGTCTCTGGTGTCAAACAAGTGTGACAAAATTTGGATGCTTTAAAAAATTTGTAGGTTTGACCAACACGTCTTACAAATGGGGAAACTCACTGACCACTCTGAGAATTGAATGAAAGCTGTTTAACTTTGACTAGAAAAGTATAAAAATACATATAACTTTTTTGTTTTCAATTTCAGGGAATTCATGAATCATAGGTTAATAATGCCCAGTTTAAAAGTAGAAGGGAAATATCTGGGAAAAATCGAGAGAAACTTAATGCGAATTACCCCAAGCAGAGCTGGCCCACCTTTGGGGGTCTCCTCATTCAAAACCAACTTCCTCCACAGAAGCCCATGGATGAAAAAATGCCAGCACCTGCAGGAAGGTTGCCAGCCCCTCAGTCAAGGCGATAATCTTTTCCCTAACATGTGCTGTGGCTGAGCGTGTGGGCCTAGACAGGACAGCAGAGGATAAGGGAGGGTAAGTATGCATCCAGCTACAAAGGTAGCAGGGCTGGCCAGAAGAGGGCCCGCTGTGGTCCTGGTCCCCAGTGGGAAACAGGCATCAGCGCCAGAGAGAAGACATCACAGACGACTATCTTATTTAGAAACTCTGTTCAGAGCTGGCCCTCTGCCCAGGGATGCAGAAGAAATAGCTCTTCCAATTTCCCTTGAACACAGACAGCAAGACTCCCTCTTTCTAAAACTCCAATCTCATAATAGAAACAGCTTCTGTGGACTAGTCTGGGAACCTCACTACATTTATGGGACTGTTTCCTGGGGAAAATGAGCACCGAATTCTAAATCATCTATTTACTAATGAACTTTCCAAACATAATTCACTTGCACGTCGAAGTCTATGTTATCACTGTGGGTGTTCTGATGACTAAGGAGTCAGCAGTCCGGACTGAGGAGTCTGCCGTCTCCACACTCCTATGTACCTCAGAGAAGTGAGCGGGCCCTTCTGCCAAAGCCACATCTCAGTGTGAGTCTACTGGCAGTTACTGGGAATGAAAGGCATCTTAGATGGGTGGTCTCTACTCTTCTTTCTCGCCCTTTGGAGGTTGGTTAGCAGAGCTCCCACTGAAGGTCACAAGTTTATGCTCTTATTGTATCCCTTTTCCATCACTGATTTGTTTGAGGGTTTATTACTTAACTTTTTGGTACTTCAGTTTATAGCTGCAAAATAAATCTGGGCTGGCAAGTGGAGACAAACAAAAAATGAGGGTACTGAGCACATTTCCCAATATTTTCTTGGGAAAATATTACGCACAGATGGACAGTATCAGGTATTTTTCTCATTTCTAGCAGGGAGGGTAAGATGAATAGCAATCTGCTAATCTGGTACTAATGGCATTTAAATTGACCCCTCTTCCGGGACGATGGAAATGGTGACGACAATAATTATACTGTATAAGTGCCTCACAGTTTACAAGACGGTTTTATATTCACTATCTCACTTGCTTCTTAGGAAAACTTCGGAAGGCTTGTACGGCGGGCATTCTTTTTACCTCCGTTCAACATGTCAGGGGACCGATGCCCTGAGAAGCCAAATGACTTGCCTAAGGTTATCGAGTGAGTGGGGGAAGCGGGGGAAGAGGCAGGTCTTTTCATTGGAAGTCTGATCCCTTTTCCACTTGTTCTATTCCCCACTGTGGTTTTCCTTATTCAATTTATCATCTAAGTGATCACCAAAGGGAGACTATAGGTCTCTGCATCAGTAAAGGTGCATTATGGGAAGAAAAGGACAAAGGACTAGAGGACCCAGATACATCGTCTTCTTACTTATCCCTCCTATCCTATTCTAACTCTCTGGAGGGCTGGAGGAGAAGACAGGGAGCATATCATTTAGAAATACTGCTGGCTGATTATGTAGGAAATTTTTATTATAAGGAAAGGAGAAAAAAACCTTAGGCTACCGTAACATATAAGCAAAGGATAGTTAATCTTTAAAAAAGTGATTTTACCTGAGAAAAATTTTTTCTTACCTTTTTTGTCATAGTCCAGAAAAACTATTCAGGTAGACCCAGCCAGCCAAGAATAATTTCATCCCCACCACCAGCATTTCCATTCAGATCACCCACCTGCAGGTCCACATAAGGGCAGGTAGGTGATGGTGGATGCTATAGTTCCCGTCCCCGCCAGGGAAAACAGCCCCTCCACAGGCCCTTCTGTGGTCCCGATCTGCTGACTGTGTTTTGACCCTAAGCACTGACCACAGCTGACTGGAAAAGGGCAGGGCGGTCAGCATAGGGAAGCAGCAGGCCAAGATGGTGGGCATCAGTTATGTCCTGCTGCTCCAGGGACAAAAGGAGAGCCTTGTCTCTGGAGAAGCCTCCTTGCTGTGTGTGCTCCCACAGTGAGGCCCCATTCGTACAGGCAGACTGAGCACGTTTATTCCCTTGAACCTAAAAGCACAATACTAGCGAATATGCAGAATAAAAATGACCTCACATCACAAACTAAATTTTGTAAAAATACCAGAAGAAAATATTAGCAAATATTTACCCAATTTTGAAAAACATAATGCCAAGATCATCTAAGGCAGAAATCATTAAATGGAAAACATAAAATTGATGACATAGACACTTACCACACAGCAATGTCATACAATTGAAAGGTAAACGATGAAATCACTAACAGTTACTTTCTTTACTATGTAAGTTTTTATATAGTAAGGAGTTTGTGAAATACAAAAATACCAATACAAAAATGGAGACAAACATAAAATTCACAAATGAATGAGGTCCTAGTTAAATTAAACACACACTGACCTCAGTCATCAAGTATGAAGTATGGAGGGGTACAGACCAGATCATTAACAGAGGCTATCTTTGGGTTGGGAGTTATGGGTAATTTTTACTTTCTTTGTATTTATTTTGATTCTAAACTTTTTTGTACAATGAACACGTATGATTTTGGTAAGCAGTTGTTAAATAAAAAAACTAAGTTCAGAACACTGGAAATGTGAAATATGGAAATGATTTCTTTCTACTCAAGGAACTTTTGCTAGTGCTATAGGACTCTCTTGTTTATGGCTTCCAAGTAATTTACCACTAGCGTTATTTAGGTAATACAATCAGATGAAAAGAACGGATTCTTAAAAAGTCTATGATACATCATGAAAAACATGGAAAAATCATTCACTACTCATTTAATTTTTTTGATACAAAAAAGGAGTTCTTTTTTTGAATGATTTGATTTACACTTATGCAAAAGTTCCCTCATGAAAATTAAATAATTATATTATCAAGGTATAGAAGTTAGTGCATAGTCAAATTGTTAAGTAGCTTACTTTTTCTATTTTAAAAACTGAAGGATTAAAATGTTTCCTTAAATTTCTAGTCATCTTTCCTAAGATAAAATATAACTTTACCCCCCAATTTTTGTTAATCACTGTTTTAAAATCTACAAGTAAAGTTCTCCTTTGTGCAAAATTAGTTTACAGTTTTTATTTAGCTACATTTTCATCTGCTTCCTCTGACAGAAATTCAGTGTGAGAAAGGATTTTTGCAATAATTTGATATCCTCCCCCTTGACTGTGAGCAGGGCTAAGGCCCACAGAGGTTCAATTACGCACAGCTGAGAAACACGACGGCCAAGCTAAAAATAACCCACGCTAGGGTAGTTTATTGCTTCTCTAGACTCATTTTCATTTCAGTTTTATACGCATAAACTAGAAGGAGAATTCTTTAACGTTAAACAGTAGTTTGACTTAAGAGAAGTGTTCAATGTAGTGCTTAAATACTGTCTCTTGTCAGGACATGCCGGTAATCCCACAGACACGCTCCAGCGAGGGCCTAGCACCGCATGGCTGGAGAACGTCTGCAGAATCTTGACGGCTGTTTTCACAGCTTGGTCACAACACATATGACGGTGAGTCCAAGGACCCAAACACCTTACTGTATATATCCACTTATAGGCAGCACTAGCACTAAATGTCATTTTTTAATTTCCAAAAAATCACAGACTTTTTTACAGCTTAAGTTTAAAAGTAAGAAAGTAACTTACCACGTTTCCCCAAAAGTAAGACCGGGGTCTGATATTAAGTTTTGCTTCAAAAGATGCATTAGGGCTTATGTTCAGGGGATGTCATCCTGAAAAATCATGCTAGGGCTTATTTTCCGGTTAGGTCTTATTTTTGGGGAAACACAGTAGAATTTTGGACTTTGCTTCTGAATGACAGAGAGGATCCAATTGAACCATGAAGGTGCAGAATGCATACAGCTTCAAAAAAAGAAAAAAACAGAGACTCTATTTGAATTACCTTTTTAGGTCACCAGGAAACTTTTGGTACCCTTGACGTGCTAGACTATAAGCTCCTTTAGGGCAAGAGCACTTCCTTATTTTTCTTAGTTTCCCCAGAGCTCCTGGGAAAGAGCCAGCACTCAGCAAATTATGTTAAAAGGTGACGGTTAAGAACAGATTGGAAGGGTCTCTGGAGACTAGAAGGAGTGGCTGTAACCATTGCTCTATGAGACAGTAGCTTTAGGCTGACCCTGAAATGTCCCAAATATATACAGAGTTCTGTGGTTATTTACACAATAAAGTTATTACTTTGGTTATTATTGATCATTTTCTTTAATAAAGAAATAATAAAAATAATAAATAATTCTGAATTTCCCAAAGGCTCCTGGGCTTTACTTCTGAGAATGAAGTTTCTACACCGTGACATGGATTGTAAATATGAAAGACAGTATTATTAGAATGCAATATAGCTGTGTACAACAAAAAATTTATTTTATGCTCTTCATATTTCTAAAGGGAAAAAGGGGAGAAAAAACCCAAAAACTGAAGGTACAAACTCCCAAAATGACTCCCCAGCTCAATTTCTAGCAATAGGTCAAAAACTGAGGCTACAAGGGCTTCCAGATTTCTTATGAGAAACTGTAGTAACAAAAATACAATGACTCATCTCATAATAATGCCCTTTCTTCCCAAAGTACACATCACAATTCCCACATCCCTGGCACACGGGCCCTCAGTGCAGAGCTATTGCAACATGGAGCGTCTCCCTGCACCAATGTCCCTTAGTGGACAGCGGGGTGACAGACCTCCCTGGTGCTGTGGGGGTCAGGGGCAGCATGGCTGCAGTCGTTCTACCCGTTCCCCCCCTCAAGGAGGGGATTTCTCCCTTTGTACTGCTTGATCTGGAACAGCGGTTCTTTTGTGTAGCCACCTTTTTAAGAACTGGGGAGCTAAGTGCAGCTGGCTTCCTTGTGTACAGGCTGAAAGAATCCCTTGGCAGAGCAGTTCTGAATAGGCACTCCTAGATTTCCTAACCAACTGTCATTTAGACACTGAGGCCTCCAAAAAAAAAAAAAAAAAAAAAAAAGAAAGAAAAGAAAAGAAAAGAATGAAAAGAAAAAGACGAAAACAAAGGAATCTGCTGCTTAAGGCTACAGCATCAATAAGGCGCCCAGGCTGTTGCTCAGGTACTGGCTCACTCCTCTGTCACTTTTGTGGCCGGGAAGAGAGAGGTAACAGTTACAGGAAAATAACTTAAGTTTATTGCCCAAGAAGTATCTCCAATACAGCTATTTAAGAAGCCAATTCCCCAGGTCTTGCCCAGTGTGATGGTACCAAGAGAAAATGAGATGCCTCTTGCCCTTCGGCAAATAATGTAAACTGATAAAAGAATTCAAAGCTTCAAGGAATAAGGAAGTTCAAGGAACACTCACAGGAGTGTCGGATATCATGGCTCTGGGCATTTTAAGTAATACCGGTGTATAACTGAGTAAGAATGCCTTCTCTCTGGCAGAAGGCAATTCTGGGAGGGAAGGATTGTTTATCGATCCTTAAATAGCTAAGACAGGAGGGCTCTGCAGAGGTCAAATATCTATGAGAATAAAGCTCTAAGACAATTGTGGTGGAAGGACTGCTTTGTTGTTGGCTTGATGGACCATTTGTGGGAGACAGGGCCCTTTGCTGGACCTGGATATTTTATTGTTTCCAGGGAAGAGAAGCTTGAAGAAGTGGAAGACTGGAGGCCTGTGAGGAGGGGAGGTGCTCAGGCGAGCTGGTCAAGCAGAAGGGGTGCACAGAGCCTATGTCCAGGGGCGGAGTTATTTAGTGGCATCAGGCTTTAGGTGACTCTTGTCTGCGTGTGGCTGGGAGAGTGTACATGTAAAGGGAAGATGAGAGATGAGAAAAAAGGGGGTTAAAAAGACAGAGACTGACCACATCTAAAGAGAATCATGCAGAAAAATGAAAGATCCACATGATGTAAATGGCATTTTTCTTATAAGCTAACTTGGTTAACTCTGATAGTGCTAGCACTACATGTCAGAACATTTTGAAGATAAGAAAACTGACTGGCTCAGGTAAAAGGCTCAGACTAGTCAACCTTTCAGAACAAATATTCTTAACATTTAGGAAGTCCTTTAGATTATAGGATATATATGACAGCAGCTATAGAAAACTTCCATCTGTGTAAATACCAGTGCCCCTGAGGAGGATAATATTTCATTTGTATTGAGATGTTTTAATTCACCCTTAATAATTTAGCGTATTAAGTATTAATATTACATATCATACAAGATCTAATTTCTTCTATATTCCACATGAAAGCAATTAATATTTTTTAGTACAGTTCATTGTTTTCTTAAACCACAGATCAATTTCTTCACTGCTCTGAGAATCAATTAAGCTATATATGATAGTTGTTTGCCAACGTTACTACTTTAGTATTTATTAATTTACTAAGATAACTCAATATCCTAGAAGTATTTCAAAGAATAAATTTTTAATACTTTTCACTAAATTTGCTTCATTTATTTAATTTAATGTGTATACTGAGAGTTTTATTGATAGATAAAGAGTAAGGGCCACAGTGGCTTTTCTGATGGGCTTGTTTGCTCCAAATGAAGGCACCTAAATTTAAATGAGTTCTCTGCTCTTTATTCTTTCTGGGTCTCCATTCACCCTTATTGCCTCTAAAACATTCTCCTTATATATTTATTTAAGATGAGATAAGAAGCTAGTTTTAGACTATGTGGGCCAAATTTCAAATGGATTAAAAAATAAACATAAGGAGTAATCTAATATTCCCATAAATTATTTTAGAAGCATAATCATGTCATACTTCATGTCCAGGTTTAATGTCTGCTAGATATTCCCCCCTCTTTGTTAAAGTTTTAAGTCTTATGTCCAAAAATATGAAACAAAGTTTGTACAGAAGTAAGTTCAGATAGATTGGGTTGTGACTACAGCAAGATAACATGCTCACACACAAGGAGACACTCTCTAGTATGTGTATTAAGTTTAAAAGACAAAGCTGCAAGCCACATCATTAGAAGCGAGTTTTCTGTATCTATTTGTCTGAATAGAGAACACCAATGAAACAGAAACAGGACATGGTGGAACGTACGACTTCGCATGAGAAAAGAGACAAAGAAAACGAACCCTATCAGCTAAGAAATAACACACTAGGGAAAAGTACTGGTTCTCATGAAAATGTCAGTGATTCACCATGGAATAAAATTCAAAAGCCACTGACCCCAATGAAAGCTTCCAGTGGAAACATGTGGATTTTGCTTTATTTCATTTAAAGACTTTGCTGATTACATTTAAATACTATCATAAGCACCATCACAGTTTTTGTAAAAATGTCGTTTTCTTATTTAAAATTGATATGGAAAAAATACTACTGATCAAAATAAATTTTCAAGGGGTATTAAAAAAAACCATATCAATTAATCAATATTATCACGAAAAATAGGTAGGACTTTTTGGTCCCTTATGACATGTATTAAGTACTCAATAGCTAAATGACATAGAAAATTTTTTTTTTCCTAATTTTTATAATAACTCAATATTTAAGCAGATTTACTTATAGATTTTTTTCATACATACCAATTCTTCATTCTGCCTTGCCAAAAGATCATGACTGAATGCAAGCTGATGCACACACACCACAAATCTGTCAGGGAATACACGGAGTTCTGTACAAAATGAAGAAAATCAAGTTACTAAAAGCATCCAAAACCAAAGAACACAGAAATGCTTGGTCCCAGGTTTTAAAGTGACAGCAATAAGCATGTGCGTATGAGACACCTATCTTTCCTCCCCGCCCCTTCTTTTAGTGTTTGCCATCAATAGGGTGGGGCAAGCAAAGAGCTTGAGGGAGGGCCAGAGAGGGTGCAAATTGGTCCACCTGAGCCCCTGGACCATTATATCACATGAAACTCCCAGACAGGGCCTTTGCAGCCCGCCTTCTGTGTCAGTTTGCTGTTTTCTGTCCTGAATTCACATTTGGGAAACAGGATCAATGTTTTCTAATGAGAGTACAGACTTACATAGGAAGAAGAATATTATATAAAACTGGAAAATGTGACTTGTCAAGGTTCTTATTAGTTAGTTTGCCTATCATATCCTTGGTCAACTGGTCTTAGAGAGTTCCCCTCAGATGGAAGGCAAACTCTCAGTCGATTCAATCAGGCTGTGAAAACAGTAGTTTCATTAATCAGGAATTAATAATCAAACTATTAAGGAAGTGGTTAAACATGCAATAGTAAAGACGATACAACTATACCACAGTCACAGTAATCTAATTATTACAACCTCTTAAAGCAAAGCCACTGACTTCAGGGTGGGGAAGCCTGAATGAATCACAGAACTGAACTCCTCAACATTCAATGAAAGGACTACAACATGGTAAAATGCCATCTGTATCTCTCCTTCTCTCACCTGTCCACCTGTCCATCTATCCATCCATCATCCATCCATCCATCCATCCATCCATCCATCCATCCATCCATCCTCCATCCTCCATCTATCATCCATCCACTCAGCCTCCACCTATCTCTGGAGTGATGTCTGGAATGATGCTTAGCCGATGCTAACAGTGTATTTCCTGGGTGGGTGGGGAGGATATTTTCCTCTCTCTTTTACACTTGGTTGTATTGCTTGAATATTTTTATAACATGTGTCATATTTATAACAGAAATAAAGCCATTTTCCTAAAAGAGAAAACTTCCCTCTTATATGTGACAATTTTTTTTCTTAAAGACAGATTACGAACAGATAAGTGAAGACTTTTACATACATTACATGTTTCCAACAATGAATGACAACATGAGGGCACTGACTGAGGCAACAGCATATCTCAACCTGAGGCACTCAGAAGCCACGCATGAAGGTGTCAACTATGTAAACACACACCTCAAACACAGTTAGCACCGTACACCACTTGGCTAGGTTAAACTGTACCAAAGGCCTAATGAGTTGATGTTTCAGTAACAGCTCTTCCCTTATCTCTCACCTGGACCACTGCCGTCTCCTTGGTGGTTACTTTTGCCTATTCTAATTTATCTACTAAGTGCAAGCAGGTTAACAGTTCTGAAAAGCAGCTCCACTTACCACGCTCAGAATCCTATCATGGTTCCTCAGTGCCTACCACATACTATGAAATTAATTATTCAACGCCTTCCATGATTGGGACCTAACCTGTCGTTCTGGTCTTACCCCGCTAGTCTTCCTTATGCAGAAACTCCCATTTCAGGGGGCCTGGATATGTTTAAACTTTGACCCCTTGTGGATGCTATATTTGGTCAGGTGACCAGGAGTGGACTTTGAAAAGCCAAAAACCCAAAATTATCAAAGCAGTTTAGTATTTATTTATTATTTCTTAAAATATTGAGATAAGTGGTAAGTAGTCTGCTTCCCACTTTATGGAAAGGGAAGCCGAGTCACAGAATTCCTTATTTGCGACCTCCTCCCACAAAAATGTCATACTATTGAAATACAACTTGCTGGTAGATCAGAATTAAAATTCAAAATTATCAGTTCTATTAATTATTAGTGGATCAGAACTAGAATTCGAACTTAATCCATTCTATTAAATAATTCCTCTTTTTTGTTCTTTCATTTCTTCCTCTGAAAAATAAGAATGCTAGAATGGCAGATTCTGAATATTTTGGTGCCGGGTATTGTATAAACAGAAACCAACTTCTATACCCCTTTACTCTGCTTAGGTCATAACTGAAATTTGCATTACCTTAATATTTAAATAACGTAAAGATTTAGGCAACAGCAACCCCTACCACAAAGGGTAGCTAGGCTGCATTCAGATATAAGATTAACCGGCTTACTTTGCTAAGACAATTGAGTAAAGTGGAAGGCGCCATTAAATGAGGAATATATTCAAGTGACACTTAAAATTCAAAAAGTGCAGATAATTGTGAAAATTCCAAGAGCAAACCTCCAAACAGTCCTTGTTTAAAGTCCTTGTTTCATAATTTATATACTAAAATCATCCAAGGAAGTTGAGCTAGATTTTCTTTCCAATGCTCAGACAACTTGGAGAACAGTTGTTAGCATCTGACTTAATATTGTTCTTGGCTGGACATGTTTGACATCATTTTCTCAGTGGACATCCTGACCTGGGGAAATCAGGGGGAAAGCTGGCCTCATCACACACCTAGGAAAGGCCCTGACGGCTCTGAGCTGGGAAAACGTTTTCTGGTGCACACACTCGCACCATACCCCAGGGCTTCAGTGTGTACACACAATGATGAACTGATTCAGAGTTTAACTGCCTGTCGAGTCGCTCTGGAAGCTCAGTGAAAGTGCTGAGATGCAGCAGGAAAGTACAGCATAGTGTGCAAGTACAGCTCATTGTTCTCAGGCAGGCAATAAACAGTGAAAAACTGAAAAAAAAAAGTCACAAATGTTTGGAAATACTCTCACTTAGTACTTCAATTTCACGAAGGCAATGAAGCAGGGAGGACTCTTTATTATTTTCATCCCTCTTTAGGGCAAGCTAGTTGTGCAAAATACCTGACAACCCAAGAAATCAGTTTCTTACCAGGACTCCGTGAGCGCGAAAAGCAGCGAAGGCGGATCCCTCTCCTCAAGAAACAGGCTGTGATTTGCAACCCAAAACCTATCCGGGGAAAAGCGCATCGTTAGGTGTGAGCTTCTTTGCCACTGCATCCCAGGGGCCTAGCCCGCGCCTGCCACCCAGCACGCATTCGATAATTATTTAGCAAACGACATGGTGGGGAAGAATCAACAGAAGGCCTCACTTGAGAGAAAGGTGAACATTACAGTCTTGGCTCTTCTAGGAGCCCTGGCCATGGCACCTCGGATGCTTGCTAGGCCCTAAAGTGGCTCAGTCACTTCCCCTGTAATATGCAATAAAAGAGGACGACTGACAAAGAGGCCTGAAAACCTGGCCCTTCACCAGGGATCGTGAATTCAGGCTGAGCTGGTACATAGATCTTGGTCACCTCCTGAGAGCAATTACTTATGAGCTCACAAAAGAATTGTTTAATACCTACTTTAAGATGAGTGCATTTTGCCTGTAAATAAGTTATTCTAATTCAAGTACAGTAAAGCCATTATACGGAATATGAAAAGAAATGACATGAGCCAAAACAAAACAAAACAAAACAAAACAAGAAAATTCTCCAATTCACCAGAATGGCCTAATGAAAAAGACCAAAAACAGATATAGATGATGTATTACAGAATTGTACACCTGAAATCTATGTAACTTTACTAACAATTGTCACTCCAATAAACTTTAATTAAAAAAAAAGACCCAAACCACCACGTGTTGGCAAGAATATGGGTAAACTGGAATTCTCATACCCTGCTGACATAAGTATAAATTGGTATCGTCACTTTCAAATCTGCTTGAATATCTAAAGCAGAACTTAAACATGAATATTCAGTGTTTACATAAATATTTTTCATAACAGTCCTCTAATCTGGAACCAATGAAAATTATCAACAGAATTTTTTTTATTTTTTAAAAAAGGGGATACAGTCACACAGTGAAATACTACACTGTCCCTAAATATGAATGAGCTATAATTACAGGACATATCAGAACTAAATCTCACAAACATAGTGTTAAGTGGAGGAAGCCTGATCCAAAGGAGTACATTCCATCCATGAAAATGGAGACATTACCATTCATCTCACAGGGGGCAAGACAATTTCAGGTGAGTCACAGAAAGTACCAGCATAGTTTCTTCCTCCCTCCCTTCCTCCTTCCCTTCCAGCCCCTCTCCAGGTATAAACTACTCTGTTGATGACTTTTCTGAAAAGATTAAGTAAAAATTTTCCCGTTAACACAGTTGAGTACTTGGTGGAAGAACCAGAAATGAAAGGTCAGCCAAAGAAGGGTGATGGTCTCCAAGTTCTAAAACAACCTGAGAGATAATATTTTATCCATGAAATTGGAGGGGCCAGAAGTTACAAGAGGTGGTCTCTAGGACCATCGGACTCTCCAAAGTCCATGACTATAATTGTTTTGAAATAATTTATATAATTCATACATAAGGAACACAAAGAAGTTTCCACTTTCACATTATCTTTCTGACACTCCGGTAGAAAGATCTAGAACATCAGTGACCACCGACTTCATGTTCTGTCTATACAAGCTACAGCTATGATAGCACAATTGCTTTAGACACAGGGATTACAAAATAAAAGTGACATCTATGATAATCTCCAAATTTACTGAGATGAATTTTTTCCTCACACACTTGAAATGGATTGCATTTTGGTCACGTGGCTTTCTTCTGCTTAACATGTCAAATATGCACACCGTTGGCTTTATTCTGAGTGCTCTTAAGCAAATACTTCATTCCTTAGGTCACCGAGAGTGGAAGTGACTTCCACATCTGTTTATTTGTCCTACTGCAGGGGAGTGGAAAGGTATAAGAGTCCTTAACAATTTGGGAATCACAAACACACACAGAAAAATTTTAAAGTGAGTTTAAAAATAATGATCTATAATGTGAGTCTTCCAAAGGATTGAACAACAACAACAAAACTATGCAATATCTGAGTCATTCTGTCTATGCTGGGGGATCGTACTAAAGGCTTGTAGCTCTTGGTAATTAAGATTTAGATGACACGTTCAAAATTTGAAAAATATTTTCTCTGTTAAAAATCTCCAGCAATAAATATTATTATTAGGAAGGGGCTAAATCTAAAGTTGAATATGAAAGCTACAGCTCTGAGTTCAGGAAGCCTGGATGTGGAGATACCCTGTGAGTGATAACTAAATCCTACTTGGTCAGCTATACAACAAAGTCTCAATATGACACCTTCCCTCATAGAAAAATAAAGCAGTATAAGGCAAATTCTAACTAAATGATTTATTACTGGAATTACTAGGAGAATTGAGTTTATTAAAACAGTTTCCCCTATACTCCTCACCCCCAGGATAGGATTAGTGTAAAGGGAATCATTACTAAACTGGTGTCCTGTTATGGTTTCGATGAAAAACCCTGCCTAGTGGCACCTACAAAAGAAATGGCAAGTTTAACATGTAAAGAGATCTGCACCTGCATAGTCCAAATTCCACTGGCCATAGGAAACTTTCTTGTTTAAAGAAAAACTTAGAGAGATTAAACACAAAAGATACTTGTGTCACTCTTAAAGCAAACTAATTTTGATATCGTAACAGAAAAAATCACTGCTGATGAAATACACTGAACTGAAATGCTTAGGGAGATATATTTCATTTATCCATAGATAACAGGCAATGATAAAGATTATATTCTCATCTTTGCTTTTTAATGAAAGTGACTTCACAGGGTTTAGCAGGCCACTGAGATTTTGTACTTAGCCGGGGCTAAAGCAAAGCTCCACTATTCTCTAAAGCTAAATAGCAACTTGGCAAAGAATGCAGGAAGCCATTTGCTTTCCCTTTTAGGGGCACCAGCTCCCAGCTTGCTACACTGGTGTTCCGGAGTTAGTACAGATCTGGAGTGAGTAGGAGACTGGGGGGCTGGTGGTGGTTGGGGGATGGGAAGCAAAATGAAAATCATCAAGCGATATCCTTTTCATCTGAAAACGGTGTTTCAAGATTTTGAGGCACTTGTAAATCACATTTCAGTATGCCTGTTTTCTTGCTAGTTACTGTGTTCCACCTAAATCAGAAAAGACTGTCTTAAGACACAGAAAGAGATTGGAGTTAGAGGGAGGACAGCTTTGTAGTGGAACATCTTTCCACCAACACTCTTCAGGTATGTGTATTTCAGGAAATAATTTATAGTTCTGCATTGCTAATGTCATAAGACATCCAGTACCAGCAAGAGTTCATATTCCCCCCTGGCCTCTGAGCAGTCCCCAAAAGTCTCCAGTCCCTATGTCTCCTGCATTCTGTTATTTGTAAAGAGAAGCTTCTCTCTACCTTTCCACAGACAACCTCCCAACCCACAATGAGGCCCCAAATGCTGACATGTTACCACATTAACTTTCTTCTGGCTCATCTGGTTCTGGTTGTTCATCAAAGAATATTAATCTCCAAGAAAAAAGCGGGGGAGTCAGTAATATTTATGAGAGAAGGAAAGTGTGGTTCATGTTATAAGGACAAACCAGAGTCGTGCCATTATTTTATTTCATATTCTGTCTAAAATACACTGCTCCAAAATGGCTTTATTGGAAATTCAGAGACTTCATGACTAGAAAGGGAAAAACAACAACAGCAAAATAAATTAAATGGGAGTTGAATAAATTCCATCCTGGTGTGGCAAGGCAGATTAGTTTTAAGTCATACTGAGCTCCAATGAGTAATACTTTTTAAGGGAGTGGTCATTTATTTGGGTTATTTTATTTCGTAGTCCCAAGACACTGAGAACAAATATCCAACATGGAGATTCTAGTGTAAAACTATCTAGCTTCACTTGTTTTCCAGGGAACCCATGGCCAAGGCGACGTGCACTTCTCCAAGGCTGCCCAGGGGTCAGTGGTATGGTGCACCATAGAGACAAGCCCTCTCCCACGGCTCTTATGAGACGGATCTTGGGGAGCCTGGGAAAATGCCTCCAAGTGCCCCGCTGAGCCTTCAGGACGGCCTGGCACGTAAGCACCACTTCACAGTGGACTCCACCCACCACCGCATGGCTCTCCTACAGCAAAACCTTCTCCCAAACCACAAAGCAGACTCAGGAAGACCTACTGTGCCCATTACTTCTCTCCCTGAGATGACGTCTTCATGAGTAGCACCACTCACAATCATGAAAAATTTAAAACATGAAGTAGAAAAATAGTGCCATAAACACCCCCAAACCGACCATCTAAACCCAATAATGGTTAATATTATGTCATATTTCACGTACCTGTTTGATAAACTATCTCAAAAAAATTAAATATCACGATACTTTACTCCTAAAGATGGAAATATAGACTTCCCCAAATAAGGACATTCTCCTACGAGCAGATCACCAAAATACTATGATCACAACGGAGTATGATGTTATTGCTCAAATAACTAGTCCATATTCAAATTTCTCAAACTGTCCCCAAAATGTATATTGCTGATTTTTCTCCTGAACCAAAGATCAAGCAACTCATTTGGTTATGTCTCTGACACCTCCTGTAATGTAGAATAATCTCCCCCTTCCTTTTCTTCACAACTGACGTTTCCAAGAGATTAGGCTAGTTTTCTTGAAGGAAGACTCCTATTCGGGGTTTAAGTGTATATTTGTTAAATCTCAATTGCCAAAATACAACTTTTCAACCTGTACGGTCTTTTTGAACGCTAGCCATTTGCCAACTGATGTCTTCTTTAACTGCTGCAGGAAACTGCAGGTTCAAACTAAGGCTATAATAACAATCCAAAGTCTGAAACACAGACGACTTGAAGATTTAGCCTCAAAGATAATTTCAAAGAAATCAAATCTTAAATTTACATACTTAAATTTTTAGCAAAGGTAAGCTTACCTAAGCAGGTTGGACAGTGGCCTCATACTCGTTTTCAGAGTCCTTGGTGAAAATCAGATACTATGTGCTCACCTAGAAGCAGCTCTGCACTGTGTGCCAGCTCAGACTTGTGACTTGCCAGTCTGAGGTCCAGTCAGTTCTCACTCTCCATGTGAAGACTTGGGTGAGATTTACTAAGAGGGTAGGACAAGAAGGGGCGGATTTCTACCGAATACTGACAATGTCTTACATGCTACAGTAGACCAGCAACAATATATAAAGGATGGAGAATATATGTTTTAAAGTTATTTCATTCAGGAAAAATGAAGTTATAACTCACTACTTTTGCAACTGTGTCCATTTGAAAAATTACACCTGTCCTTATCAGGAGGGCATGGGTAAAGAAATGACAAGTTTGATAACCGTCACTTAGTACATAAAGAGGCTAAGCATGAGATAGCGCTTTTGGAAAAGCCTTGATGAGGACTTTTGAAACACATTACAGGCCTAAGTGTGACCTTCACCACTGCTGGTGATGGGTGGGGTTGGAAAAGGGGGTTTTTCTGTGGGAACCAAAAAACAAGAGTCCTGTCATAAGTTTACGAATACACACACAGGCTCCCAGTCTAGGACCACAACTGGGAAACAATTTGGGTGGCTAAGTGGAATATTTGGTCCTGGGCTAAAAATTTCACTTATTACCCAAAACATTCAGGGACTCCAAAAAGGTTCCCTTGAGATAACATTTCATGTCCTTAAATAAGGACTCTACTGGACTCTGAGTCACAATAAAGCTATGTCTATTTGATGCCAAAACAAATGGGGCAAACTGGTTAGCTCCATGAAAAAAAAAAAGAAAGAAAGAAAAAAAACTGTAAACAAAATAATTACTTGAGGCTAAATTTACTTAGAAAAAACGATGTTTTAAAAAATATTGTTTTTATTTTCAACTACTGTTGACATACAGTATTATATTAGTTTCAGATGTATAACATGGTGATTAGACATTTATACAACTTATGAAGTGATCACCCCATCTGATACCATACATAGCTATTACAATATTATTGACTATATTCCCTATACTTTACATTCTCATGACTATTTAGTAACTACCAATTTGTATTTCTTAATCCCTTCCCCTTTTTCACCCAGCCCCTCAACACCCCCTTCCGTCTGGCAACCATCAAAACGTTCTCTGTATCTGAGTCTGTTTGTTTTGTTTGTCCACTGATTCCATATTTATACCTGTCTCCTCACTGACTTTGCATGTAATATCACTGGCCACAGGTATTATTAATTTTATTATCTATAGAATACATCAGAGATTGTTAATACAGAATGAGAAAGCCGCTCAGGGAAGTCAAAAATTAGGATAAAACAAACTCAGAAATGATCACTTCAGATTTCTTTCCCATGTTTTCCCACTTTTTTGTTTGTAAAAATATGCCCTTAACATCAAATATGAAAACCATGTTTAGATCATAGGCAAGCACAGATGACATGATATTCAAAACGATGGTTTCCACAATCATAACCCTGCTAGACCATGCATAATGATGGGAATGATACGTATAATAATACTGCGTCCTTATAAAACTCAAAGTTCTCTATAAAACCATTCACTCACCTTTAAGTAACCACGCATAAAAGAAACAGAGTTTTACTAAACCTTCTAGATGAGATGGCTGGTTTTTTGAGCTGTTGGCTATTCAAGCAGGCCCATTTGCAACAGCTATCAAACTTCTGTGCCTAGGACAAGGAACATCAGATGAAGCAAGTCTCCTGTGGCCTCCCTGTCGTGCAGGGGGTGCATTCCAACTCTGAGGTTCTCCATCCATATGCAGTGAGAAAGAGTTCATGAATCACTGGAGTATTCTAACAGGATCCACTGGAGTATTCTAACAGGATAGTGGAATCACAGGATGAGAAAGATCTTTGAAACATCATCTATTCCACTTCCCACTTTGTGAGCCAGAACTATATCTAAACCATATTTTTAAAACAATACCAAAATACCAAATGAGAAGATGCCACACCTACACAAATGCAACTCAATTTTTCCTTTACTATCTGAATTGATGTTACAAACTTAAGTGTTTAAGGGGCAAGACAGGTAACAGTAAAGAGCTGGGTCCTGACTGTGGAAAACTGGAGAAAGCCCATATCTGGTTTAAAAGGGATGGTGGCTCCTGAACTCCAGCCATCAGCTGCCACTGAAAACTAGGGCATAGGATACAAGGTTTTAGTCCTTTCCCGAAAAGTTGGAAATCTAATTTTTATGTGAAATTGCCAAAATTTTAAATTAGCAATGAACTCAGAATTTAAATATATACTGTACAATCCAAGTAAAATATTTCTGAGGGCCACTTTGGCTTCGTGATGCCAGTTTGCAATCTCTAATCTAAATTCCTCACACTTTAGTTGAAGTTCATTTTCTTGAGTTCTATTTTACGGAGAGCTGAAGAAAAGGTGACCACTACCAAATGCTTGAAGATAGGTAGTCAGTTTCAATCCAGTCATTTAAAACCAGGTCCTTAACCTCATGACACAGGACATATTTATCTACACTTAAATCATCTTTTTTGACACTTCTAAGACATGCATTAAACAGTTAAGGGTTTTATTCAATGTGCGGGGAAATGGAAAGATTATACCATTTTAGAAAACATTAATTGTATGAAATGTGTGAGATCTGCATTTGAAAACATTAATTGTATGAATGTGTGAGATTAAAACTTACACTAATAAAAATAGGACTTAAAAAGATTGAGTAACATACCATGTTCTTGGTTAAAAGGGCAAACGTTATAAAGATGTGAAATGTTCCCATATTTATTTATTTATTTATTTAGCAAACATGTACTGAGGGCCTATTATGTACCAGACAATTCCAATAAAAAATCACGATGAATTTTTTTTTTTGTTTTGCGAGGAGACGTGGCAGTTTGGAAGTTGCCAAAACTAATTCTAAAATTAATATAGAAGAATAAACAAGTAAAAACAAGTAAAAATAGTTAAAAGAAAATGAAAATGGTTTTTTCCTAATCAAAAGTAACGCATATAATGCTTAACGTATTAAAAAGAAAAAAAGACAAATAAAGAAGTACAAGGAGAAAGCTAAGTCATCAACAAATTGACCACCTAGAGATAGTCACTTCGTCACTTTCACTTTTGATATCTCCCGGATCTTTTCTCAAGATATCCCAGGTTGGACAATTAAGTGGCGAACTCATCCTAGAAAAAGTGCTACATACCTCATTGCTGAATATCACTACAGTCACCTTAGAAGCACTCCCCTTGGGAAGCTATTCACCGATGCCAGCACCTAGTTAACCCTTCAAAGCAATTTTGGAACTCCTTTTCTGGAATGGCCATCAGAGCTGTCATTGTATTACCCTTGATGTCCTGAATGTCATCAAAATGTCTTCCTTTCAATATTTTCTTTATCTTTGGGTAAAGGAAGAAGTCATTGGAGGCTAGACCAGGTGAATAGGGGTGTTCCAATACAGTTATTTGTTCACTGACTAAAAACTCCCTCACAGACAGTGCCGTGTGAGCTGGTGCACTGCCATGATGCAAGAGCCATGAATTGGTGAAAAGTTCAGGTCGTCTAACTTTTTTTTTTTTTTTAACTTTTATTTAAATGTTTTTCTGGGACCCATCAGCTGTAAGTCAAGTAGTTGTTTTAGTTGTGGAGGGTGTAGCTCACATTGTCCCATGTGGGGATTGAACTGGCAACCTTGTTGTTAAGAGCACTGCACTCTAACCAACTGAGCTATCCGGCCACCCCAGGTTGTCTAACTTTTTCACGCAGACTTTTTAGCACTTCCAAATAGTAATGGTTTGTTCAGTTGGTACAAATTCATAATGAATAATCCCTCTGATTTCAAAAAAAAGTTAGCAACATCATTGCAACAAAAGTTTGTGAACTTAATCGGCAAACCTCATATAGTTTAGTTATACATGTATTATTATTTCTTTTTATAAAAATGGAGTCACATAAATGCTGTTTTACAACCTAATTAAAAAAAAAACCCTCAATGTTACAAACATTGACTTTGAGTATAGTACCAGTTAGGAATCTACTTTTATCCTTTCCCAAATAAATAACTAATTGAATAGTCACTCGAAGGTCACCAGTAATTTGCAATGCCAGCTCCATCACATACAGGCTTCTCTGAGTTAATTTATTCCATTGACTTTTTACTCAACACACACTGTGTGGATTACCAAAGCATTACTGATAACAAATCCTACTATCAAATAATAGCAAACACTCCTGATCCCCAGCACTGTTTCTAGTCTTCATCAGGAGTACTTGGAATTTATTCTTAGCCCTTCACATTTTTACATAGCTTTTAGTATTCCAAGTTGCATGAAAAAACCCTGTGGAAAGTTTGATTAGGAGAGCATCGACTCTACAGATCAATTTAGAGAAAAACCAACATCTTTATGATAATGAGACTTCCTATACATTTAACATAGTAAATCTCCCAATTATTTTTAAGTCCATTTAAATGTCTTTCAAAGAAGTTAAATTTTTTTTCTACATAAAGTCCTAGCATAGTTTATAATGAAGTACTTCTTAATTTTTATTGTTGCCATTGTACATGTTAGCTCCTAAATATTACATTTTCCAACTGTCTGCTACTGCAATTGACTTCAGCAGAAGTCATGTTGACCTGCAGGCGAAAAAAGCTATTAAACCCTGTTATTAATTCTAATACGTAGTCTGTATATTTCCATTAGATTTTTCTACATATATAAACATTTACCCCCAAAATGACACTTTTCTTCTTTATTTCCAGTTTTTTCGTTTTTTGGGGAGGGGAGAATTTTCCTTTTATATTTACTAATATTATAAGGAAAAAAAATCTTTCGCTACTACTTTTTTAAAGATTTCTATTAAAATGTAGCTAACATACAATATTGTATTAGTTTCAAGTGTACACCATAGTTATTCAACACTTATATACCTAAAGAAGTGATCACCACGATAAGTCCAGCAACCATCTGACACCGTACATGAAATAACATGCTATCACAGTATTATTGATGATATTTCCTATGCTGTACATTACATCCCCATGAATTATTTGTTTTATAACTCGAAATTTGAACCTCTTATTTCCTTTTACCTTTTCTCCCCTTTCCAAAATTTTCAATTATGGTTGACATTTATATTAATTTTAGGTGTAAGGCATAGTGGTTAGATATTAATTTAAGAAGTGACCCCCCGACTAGTCTAGTACCCACCTGGCACTATACATAGTTATTACCATACTATTGAGTATATCTCCTATGTTATACTTTATATCCCCATGACTATTCTGTAACTATCAATTTGTACTTCTTAATCCCTTCACCTTTCTTGCCCTGCCCCCAACCCTCCTCTCATCTATCACCTAGACAAATCTAGTCCCCATATGACACCATACGTAGTTATGACAATGTTATTCACTATATCCCTTATGCTATACCATACATGTCCATGACTACTCTGTAATAACCAATTTGTACTTCTTAATCCCTTCCGCTTTTAAACCCATCCTCCCCAACACACCCTCCCATCTGGCAACCATCAAAATGTTCTCTGTATCTATGTGTTTATTTATTTTGTTCTTTAGATTCTACATATAAGCAAAATAACATTGCATCTGTCTTTCTCTGTCTGATACATACCACCCCACACAAAATCTCCAGGTCCATCCATGATGGCCCAGATGGCAAGAACCCATTCCCTTTCATGGCCAAGCACTATTCCATTGTATACTGAGGGTGCCAAAAAAATGTATACACATGACTTGTATTCATCTTTTGTTATTGGTATATATTGAATATTACAATTTTTTTTTTGAATATTACAATTTTAATACAGCTTTTTCCTTTCTTAAAATGTGTATACATTTTTTTTTTTTTTGGCACTCTCTGTATATGACCACCTCCTCTTTATCCATTCATCCATCGAGGAACACCCAGGCTACCTCCACATCTTGGCCATTGTAAACAATGCTGCAATGAACATGTGGATGAACACATCCTCTCGAAATAGTGTTTTTGGTTCTCCGGGTAAATACCCAGAAGTGAGATTGCTGGGTCCTTCATTGTCTCTTGTTATAGCCTTTGTTTGAAAGTCTATTTTGTCTGGTACAAGTATTGCTACACCAGATTTTTTTTTTTTTTTATCATTTCCATTTTCATGAAATATCTTTTTCCATCCCTTTACTTTCAGTCTCTGTGTCTTTTGATCTGGAGTGAGTCTCTTGCAGGCAATATACATACAGGTCTTGTTTTCTTATCCATTCAGCCACCCTATCTTTTGATTAAATTCATTTACATTTAAAGTAACTGTTGATAGATACGTAGTTATTGCCATTTTATTATTTATATTTTTGATTTTTTTTTTTTCCATCTTAAAGCAGTCCCTTTAACATTCCTTGTAATACTGATTTGCTGGGGATGAACTCCTTTAGTTTTTTCTTGTCTGGGAAGCTCTTCATCTGTCCTTTGATTCTAAATGATAGCTTTCCTGGGTAGAGTAATCTTGGTTATAGGTCCTTGCATTTTATCACTTTGAATATTTCGTGCCAATCCCTTCTAGTCTGCAAAGTTTCTGTTGAGAAATCAGCTGACAGTCTTATGGGAGCTCCCTTATGGGTAACTAGCTGCTTTTCTCTTGCATCTTTTACAACTTTCTGTCTTTAAGCTTTTGTATTTTAATTATGTGTGTTGGTGTGCGCCTCTTTGAGTTCATGTTGTTTGGGACTCTGTGCTTCCTGGGCTTGTATATCTATTTCCTTTGCCATGTTAGGGAAGTTTTCTGTCATTATTTCTTCAAATAAGTTTTCAATTCTTTGCTCTCTCTCTCTATCTTCCTTCTGGTAATCCATGATGCAAATATTGGTCCACTCGATGTTGTCCAAGAGGCCCCCTAAACGATTCTCATTTGTTTGGATTCTTTTTTCTTTTTGCTGTTCTGATTGGATGTTTTCTGCTACCTTATCTTCTAAATCACTAATTCGTTCTCTGCTCCATCTAATCTACTGTTGATACCCTCTAATATGTTTTTTATTTCCGTGATTATATTCTTTATTTCTGACTGGTACTTTTTTTATGCTCTATCTCCATTTTTATGTTTTCTGTCTCTTTGTTGACGTTCTCCCTGAAATCACTGAGGATCTTTATAACTAATGTTTTGAACTCTGCATCTGGTAGATTACTTGTCTCCATTTTGTTTAGTTCTTTTTCTGGAGCTTTGTTCTGTTCTTTTACTTGAAACATGTTTTTTGTCTGCTTCCTTGTGGTTGTTTCTATGTATTAGGTAGGGTTTCCAGTGTTAGTAGAGTGACCTTGTGTAGTAGGTGTCCTGTGCGGCCCAGTGTGTAGTCTCCCTGGTCACCTGAGCTGTGTGCTGCAGGAGTGAGTGCCCCGTGTGTGGGTTGTGTGTGCCGTACTTTTGTAGCTGAGCCATGGCTGCCTTTGGTACATCAATGAGAAGGACTCTCGGGTTGATTGGTTTGAGGACTGCCCAAGACTACAGTGGAGGAGCTGTTGTGCAGGGGCTGCAGGGGCTGACCTGATGGCAAGATTTGCTTTAACAGGGCTCTGGTGCCTGCCTCGTGTGCCCTTTGGGTGCGTCATCCTTGGAGGCGTCTGGTTGATGCTCTGACTTGGTCAGAAGCTGGCCAGTGGATGTGCCAGCCCTGGGGCCTCCTGGAAGGGACACCGCTTAAGGCCAAGTTTAGCCACAGGCTGTGCCCTTCCTGCTGCCACCTGTTGAGCCACAAAGCAATCTGCAAATGGCTGCCACCCATGCTGGGCTTGGAGGTACCTTAGAGGTCAAGCCGTGACCTGAAGTTAGTGCTACTAATGTCAGACTTGGGGCTGCTCAGCTAGAGGTATGGGACATGCCAAAGCCAGATGCTGCTTGTTTGGGTTCTGTGAACCTTTGAGAGATTTTAGGAAAGTGCACAGCATGAACTAAGATAGGCTGTTTTTATGGAAAAGACACTGGAAGGGGCTTGTGTTTGCCTGAAAGTTAGGTAGGGTGGGGTATTGGGGAATCACCAGGGCAGGGCAAACACTGTTACCCAGGTTGATGGATACTCAGATATGGTGGCCACCTGTGTCTGCATGCTGGGAAGGGGTAGGGAACAACAAAGACACAATGGATTCTACCAACTCTTTTTGTCTGGGAGAAAGCTGTCTCTCCAGCCCTCACTCTGAAGCCAGACAACACATTTCCTCCTTGTATGTCCCTGGTGCCTTTCCAACTGCTGCCACAGCGCTGGAGCTCAAAGTGAGTGAGCCCATCAGTGAGTAAGTCCATGTGCAGACACTTTATAAGGAGTGCCTGAGACTGTAGCCATCCTCTGTCTCACCTAGCCACAATCTCCGCTGGTTTTCACAGCCGGAAGTTATGGGTACTTCTCTCCCTAGCACTAGAACCCTGGGCTGGAGAGCCTAGTGTGGGGCTGGGAGACCCTAAATCCTTCATCAGTGACCTCCACAGCTGAGATATCACTCCCGATTTTTAACAGTTCCATGTGTGTGTGGGATCAGTCAATTTCACGTCTCTGCCCCTCCTACCAGTCTTCAGGTGACTTCTTCTGTACGTCCTTAGTTGTAGGACTTCAATTCTGCTAGACTTCAGGTGATTTTCAATGATGGTTGTTCTATAGTTTACTTGAATTTTAATGTGGTCGTGACAGGAGGCAAGCACAGCATTTACCTACTCCTCTATTTTGATCAGAAATCGTCCAATTTTTTCACCTGTAATTTTTCCATCTTTTTGTTTGATCTGGATCCTCCAGTAAGTTTTGAATATTGTGTAAGCATCTTTGTTGTACTCTAAATTATAAAAGGAACACTTTTATGTTTCACCACTTAGAACACTATTAACTATAGATTTTTTTTAAACATGATCCTAATTTTCTAAAAAATTTTATCATGAAAGGTGGCTTTTTCTGCATCTTGTGAAATTACTAAATGCATTGTTCTTTTATTAATGTTGTAAATACTACTAACAAGCTTTTTAATGCTGAACCAACTTTGCATGATGTTATGATTCTTTTTTCTACATTGCCAAATCTATTTTGCTAATATTTAGTTTAGGATCTCTGCTTTTAGGATTGAGGCAGACTGACTTGTAGTTTTCCTCTTTTATTGTCCTAATCTTGTTTTAGTGTCAAGTTATATTCACCTCCTAAAATAGTTGGACGTGTTTTAACTCTTACTCAAGTATATAAAACTGGAATTATGTAGTTTCTAAATTTTGGGAGAATTCACCTGGTAAATTATCTGGACCTGGTACTTTATTAAGTAGTGGTATAAATTCTTTTCAGATCTTTTCAGGATCTATTCAGACTTTCTATTTCTTAACTCAATTTCGCTGTTTATATTTTTCTACTAATTTTTCCTTTTCACCTAAGTTTTTAAATTTATTACCATAAGGTTCTTAATAGTTTTTTAATTAGTCTTTAATTTCCACTGACATTTAATTACATCTGTTTCATTATTATTATTTCTATTTCTAATAATTCTCTTCACTTTTTTCCCCCTTGATTTTTGATCACTTTTCTTCTTGAAAATTCATTTCAAAAAACTAAATTTGGGGTACTTAAAAAAATCCTTCCTACTATATATTTTCTGTATAACTTTTTAATATTCTTTTATTTCCCTCCTCTATTTTCCTTGAGTTTATTTATTTGTTCTTCATCAAACTTCTTAATCTAGAAGTTTAACACATTCTTTCCAGCCCTTCTTCTTTTGTAATATAAGCATTTTAAGGTTACAAACTGCCCCATGTATGTATACCCTACAAATTCAGGAAAGTAGTCTTATAATTATCATTCAGTTTTAAATATTTTCTGATTTAAATTAAGATGTTCTTTTGGACCCACATTATGTACAAATATGCTTTTTAATTTTCAAAAGTAACTCTTTGTTATTAATTTCTAAGTTAATTTTATTGTGGTCAGAGAATGATCTGTATGATCTTATTCTTTGAAAATTTTTGAGGCTTGCGTAACATTCTAATGTGATCTAGGTTTCATAAATGTTCTCTGTATGTTTGATAAAAATGGGCATTCTCTGGTTTTTGAATTCAGTGTTCAAAATATGTCCATTCGTTCAAGCTTGTTCTTTGTTTTGATCAAAGCTTCTATATCCTTTTTATCTGCTTGACCAATTAATCAGTGGAAAGGGTGAGTTAAATCTCCCTTTATGGTGGTAGATTTACCAATTTCTTTTTAGTTCTGTCCATTTTGCATAGTATTTTTAGAAACTGTATTATGTGTATATAGGTTTAGAATTTTTATAGTTAGTGAACTGAATCTTCAATAAACATCCAATGGTCTTCTTTATCTTTAGCAATGTTCTTTTCTTTAAAGGTTTTTGATTTGATACTAATATGTTTGCTTTTCAGTAGTATATTTCTGGTATACCTTTTTCCTTCCTTTTATTTTTGACCTATCTGAGGTCATATGTTTTAGGAATATCTCTTTTAAATAGTACATGAAAAAAAATTTTAACACTCTAGTCTTACATTATTTGACTATAATTATCAATAAATTTGTGTTGCTACCTAGTAGCTACGAGTATTTTGTTTCACTTTTTCTGTTTTCTTTTTAAAACCTCTTTTATTTATTTTGGTTGATTTGTTTTTCCTTCCTTCATTCCATTTTCCCTTTCTACTTGGCAATTTATATCATCTCTTTGTATTCTTGTAGTGCTTACACTATAACTATTAGTGTGCATACTGAACCTAACATGTATAAAGTTACATTTTTACCTCCGTCCAAAAAAGTCAAGACCTAAACATGCTTTAACTCCAATTGTACATGCCCCGTCCCCAATATATTTGCCAATACTTTCCAGGATTTTAGATTTATCTTGATTTTTTATAAATCCTACAAATTATTCATTTTTGTTTAGCTGCACCCACGTGGTTATCATGCTCTTTGGTCACAACTGCCTGTCTCTCAAACCTCTCTCCTGGGATCATGTCCTTTTTCTTGAAGAACATCCTTTAGAAGTTCTTTAATGAAGTTTTGTGAGTAGCAAGATTTTTCAGCTCTCTATATTCTAAAATTCCTTTATTTCACCTTCAATCTTGAAAAATAATTTCATAGAACATAGAATTCTAGGTTGACAATGATTTTTTCTCAGCATTTTGAAGAAATCATTCCAGTGTTTTGACTTTCATTTTTTGCTGTTAGCAGATTTAAAAAAAAAAAAAAAAGATGATCTGTCTTTTTCTTCTGGTAGCTTTTAAGAGCTCTTTGAAGTCTTTGGTGTTTTATTAGAGTTTTCTACAATGTGTCTAAGGAACTTTAAAAAAATTTATCCTGCTAGGTAGGATCTGCTGGGCTTTCTTAAACCAGGGAATATATTCTTCACTGATTTTGGAAAGTTGTCAGTCTTTCTCATTTTGAGTCCTGCTTCCAATGCCAGGCCTTTTTCACTGTTCTTCTGGAACTTTGATTTTCCTTATGCTGAGTCTGTTTTCTCCTGTCCTAATTTGCCAAGATCCTGCTGAAACCCTGACTGATACAAAGTTGCCACATCCCATTCCAGGAAAAAAAAAACACAAAACCAACACACCCTAGTTCACGTTTTCACCAACAGCATAATGTCATGTCCACTTCCCCATATTCACACCAATATTGGGTAATATCAATCTTTTACCTACCTAACAGGTTAATGGTCATAGCTCATTGCTTTTTTATTTCCATTTCTTTATTGCAAGTAAAGACCAACTGTATTTCAGATGTTCATAATTCATTTGTAGTTCTAGATCTATTCATTTCTATTAGTGTGCACAGCTTTTTTAGGTTTCTTATTCATAGTTTTGTAAGCATGATTTTATAATAAATGCATTAATCTTTTATCTGAAAACATTTTCTTCCAATCTTATTTACATTTTATAACTTTGTTTATAGGTTTTTTGTTTGTTTTGCCAAAGTATTTTCCACTTTTATTTAGTGAAATGAATGTTTTGTTTTGACATTCTGATATAAAGGCATTCCCCATGTCAAAAGAAAACCAAATCACTTACATTATAATTTTCTTGAAATATTTTAATCTTATTTTAAAATCAAAGATCATAAACTAGTGGCCTACTACAAAGGTACACATGGTGGTATAAAATTGTCTGAATTACTATATTTGCAAACATCTTAAGAATTGGGAAAGTTTACATGAAAATATGAATTTCAGCTCCTCCTGAAAAATCAGAATATGTGGCATAATGGTATCGAGTGGCTGAAATTGGTAGAAGCTACTTTGAGCCAAGTGGGAGAAGGTGAGGATCACTTGGTAGCCATAGGACTAATGAGAAAGGAACACATTCAAAAGACACTTCGGAGACAGAATCAGAGACAGAGGTTTGGTGGCCAACAACCAACATGTCGAATCGTGGTTTTTCTTGCTTTGATGACTAGGTGAATGGTGGCTTGCTAAGCAATAGAGAGGGTGGGAGAGTTGGTAAGATAATGAGTCAAGGTGTAGACAGAAGGACCTATGAGATATCTGGGTGAAGCTGTCTGGGAAGCAAATGGAAATGAGGTATGGAGTTCAGAGATATATACTGAGGCAACTCTGGGCAAAGGGCAAAAAGGTCCATAGCGGAGCATGTCAAGTATGAAATGAAGAGGACTGAAACAGAATCAACACTGGAGGGTCTAGCAGAGAGAGAGGAGCCCACAAGGAGTAGTCAGACAGGAAGAGGGATAACCAAGTGAGTCAAGTCTTAGAAGTCAAGGGAAAAAGAGTTTAAAGATCAAATATCAGAGAGCATTAGTGAAGGCAGAAACATAAGAAAACACTAAGAGTTGATAATTAAGAGGTAGTTGACAGCATTTTTGAGGTAGCTTCACGGTAAGAATGAATGACGGTAAGAAACAGGGCACAAAAAGGCAAACATATGTTCTAGGAACTTTGCAAAGATGAGAAGAAGACAGCATGGAAGCTTTGGGGAAACTATTAAATAAAGATCATCATGTTTCTCCCATGCCACACTGCTGTTGTCATTTCCCAGTCCTGTGCTGGCTTTCCAGTAGGGACTGCGTTCCAGATTTGTGTTTAGTGTTGTATAGTGGCTCTGTCCTTTTTGACATGCCAGTCATTGCTTTCTCTTCTGATAGATGTGCAGTCTGTTTTCTGTCCTATATTTTCCATTCAGCATTTGTCTATAACAAACACTCCTCTCAGTAATATCACAGTCATTTGCGATTTGTATCCCCTTTAATAAGGTGCTAGGTCTTTTTTCCACTTTTGTGCATTCACTCAAGTCATGGATGAAAACACTAAATATTGCCAAAGTTTATCATCAATCCTACTGTCTCTTCCAGTTATTAAATAAACCACTATAAAGTTCAAGAAACCATCTACTAGTCTAGAATCTTTCTAATTCCTCATCATGTGTTCACTGCCCATATCAAAATCACTTGGGGAATTTGAATCTCCAAGGTTGGGGTCTGGAAACTGTACAGATCCCGGTATCCCCAGCACCTGAGAATCTGATGTAGGTCTGGGGTGTGTGCCAAAGAACTGCATTTTTTTAAAGAGCTCTGGGGGATTCTGATGTACAGTTCAGGTTTGGAAGTCACTGCTATAAATCTTATTTTGTTGATTTACTGGTAAAATGATAATGAAATTGGTAGCAAGCATCTTGCTAGAGTAATGGTGGTACTTTACAGAGTTCTTAGAAGACAACAACAAAACGCAAGTTCTGTAAGTGAATATATGAGAGAAATTACCCTAGTTCCCTAAACACAAATAGGCCTTTAGCAGGAATATTGTAGCAACAGTGAAGAGGCTTTGGAGGAAAGCTAATTTCTAAGGCACTCAAGGCTCAAACTTCCAAGGCAATTTATGAGTAGCCAATGCATACGTTTTAGCTCAATCATTATCACACCTCTGGAGGATTTCAAAGAACAGGTCTCATGCCTTGTTTTTCTCTCTCTCGCTCTCAAACTGCCTGCTGTCTATCTTTTCACAGAAAAAAAAAATCACATACTTTTCATTTTTTATCTTCCCCAAGTCCTTTGAGTTCACATAACATCTTTTTGATATTTAAAAATTAAAGTAATAGGTATGTAATGACTTATGATCTTAATTACGATGCTAAATCAGATCTCATATAGATTTAGACTGAAAAAGGCACTAAACACACCTGGGCGGTGACTCAGGTTTTATTATTTCCAAACACTACCTTGATAGTCTTATCTTAACTGCCTAAATGAGGCAAAGTTTAAAATAATATGTATAATAAAAGGGGTCTTTTAAATTTTGTTTTGCTTACATAGTATTTACTGATAATATAAATATCAAATAAATCTAAACCATTAATAAAAAATCATAAAACAGAAACTTCATTTTCATCACATACACACTGTTAACGTGAAATTAAGACAGCTATCACCAGTCATCGTGGGCTGCCCAATGAGGTGCAACAGGAAATGCACCCCATCTACCACAAAGTATTCTTGCATAAGGAACAACAACAAGGGACCTGACCTCATCAAGCCTATGGATCTAACTACCAGTTTACAGGAAATACAGGGGCTGGAAGAATATGTTAACACCACCATACAGATGCAGCCAGCCAAACCCAAAATGTGGGAAATTCCAGAGGACACTTGACCCAGTTTCTTTAATCAGTCAACAGCAAGGCAAAAAAAATCAGGAGGAGTGTTCCCGTAGGTTCAAAAGAGATATTCATCTAAGGTAAAGCCAACCAACCAAAAGCAATAAATGTATAGAACCGCCTGTCTGGACCCTGAGTTGAACAATCCAACTATAAAAGAATTGAAGAGATACTCAGAGTAATCTGAAGAAAGACTATATATATGATGACATTAAGAATTTTGTTTTCTTAGTGGCACTTTGATGATTAAAAAAAATAAAATAAAAAACACTTCTTATCTTTTAGAGCTGTATCTGTTAATCATTTGTGTACAAAATTATGTAATATCCAGGATTCACTTTAAAATGACATAGGGGAGAGCAGGGGAGGAAAAAGCTGGTGGGGGTATAAAATGAAATAACATTGGCTATATGTTAAAAATGTGACAGTGGGTAATAGATAAGTGGGGGTTCATTATATGATTCTAATGTATGTACTTGAAATTTCTAGTAAGTTTAAAAATGAAAGCGATTCTTTTGAAGAAGGCTTAATTTTTAAAAAGAAACACCATCATTTGATGAAAACATTCAAAAACCTTAAACATGATGCATTTTTTTCTTTTAAATATTTGTGTGAATATCCTTTTTCCAAAGTATCAGAACATTAATCACAAAAAAAGCTTGCTTTTCTGGGCAATTTGCTAACTTTGAAAATAACATTTTATAAGGAATGCAAAAGTATTCTTTATTATGTTGTGAATTATAACCATAATTTTTAGAATAACTTTTACAGTAGATAACAATTGTAAGGCAACCGCAACAAAAATGACCTCATAGGTGGTTGCAGAGCTTTCATCTTCCTTAAGCCTTGAGTCAACACACTATTGTGCCTACAATAGGACCAGTAACTTCATCCTTGAGATTCTTTACTAGTGGTCCAAGTTGACAATATAACTGATTATAGGTATCGGTACAGATACAGATACTTACACTTTGCAAATGCAGAACACATTATCGAACTGTTAAGTATGGAATCAAAAATGCGCTATCCTTTAAAAATATAGCCCTGCAGTAAAAAAAAGCACATCTCTAAAAGTTGAATCTGGGGAATCTGGTAGACTGAGAAAAAGAAGACCTTACTAAAAACAAAAAATCTGGTAAAAAGAAAATACGTGTTTAAATAAGTAGCTGAGTTCAAAAAACATGGAAATATCAAGAAACCAACGGGCTGACGCTCTAATGGGCTATGGAGAAGTGTCAGATCAGATATCTACACAGAGGAAGCCGAAAGCTGGACCCTGCCTGTATCCTGCGCCACTCTCCCATCCACCAGGAGGAAACATTGCTCTCTCATTCCTTGAAAACCCCTCTTCCAAGACTTGTGCATTTTTCCTTTTGTTGAATGCTGAGAATTCAACATCCCCTAAAGCTCCATAAAAGCATTTCAGATTTCTTTATCCCAAATCTCCCAGCTTTCTGGATATCCATCCCACAGAACCACTTCTCTTCACTGTTCTTCTCCTACCACCTTCCCAATGCAAACATTTTCAAGGTACCACTCAGCTGTCAGTCACTTGACTGAAGCTGAAGATGTTTCCAGTCACAGTTCCCCCTGTCTTCACAGTCACTTTCTCTCTTTGTAAATTTGTTTTATTGGATATGAGGCCTTTCCACTTGGTATTTGATAATACTGGACACTAGGCAGTGCTTTGGGGTCTCTGAAAGGGAGCCCTTGAGATGCTGGAGCAGGCTGCGAGTTTCAAAGCAATGCCCACCCAAGAAAGGGCATAAACACATTGCGTTTCCTTCAAGCACTTCTCTGGCCCTCTCACTCCCCTCCCTGGCATTGTGCTCCTGCGGGTTTACTACGTTTTTGTCTTCATCTTTTCTCAGTGGCACATCACTCCCTCGAACTCCCCGGGTGTCCCTCAACGCCAGCCTGGCTCACACCTCCTGTCATCACCCCCCGCCCCCACGCCTTGCCACACGGTCTACTCAAGCTTATACTGCATGGGCCTGCTCTTCCCTATCCACCTGCACCTGCACCCTTCCACTCTGTGACTTCTGTCATTAAAACCCTTCCCATGCACTGGAGCAAGTCTCACTTTCCCTCAACTCTTTTCTCAAAACATAGCTTTTCGACGAAAAACTTTTCTGGACTCTAAAAACTAGATTCCTTAGAAATGGCAGTAAGGCCAATGTTGTTAAACAAGTTTGGGCTGCACATCTTTGTCTGAATTATATGTTAGTCATATAACATACGTTAAATAACACATTAAATATCACACTATGATGAGCTATTACAGAGGGAGCAGCAGGTTGGCAGCAAACTCAAGTGTTTCCAAGTAAGTGGGGCATTCTACCAAGAAGGGATTGGACTCTTTCTGACCCTGAAAATGATCTCAGTAGAGGAGTTACAGGGACCAGTGTGAACAGGAAATGGTTATTTTTTTTTTCATTCTGTCAAAAGCTGGGTGTTCCTCTAATACAACCACCCAACTCATGCGACTTGTGTACCTACTGCATGCAAGTACTGTGTGAAGCCCTGAGTGTGCAAAGAACACCGCTCTTCTCCTGAGGAACTCAACTGAGGTCAGCGGGAGAGGCAGAGGAGTTAAGGATGACGGGTATAATGTAAGTGCTACAACAAAGACACGCGCTGGGGCCGGAGATGCCAAGACAGGGCGTGCCTAATTAAACAAGGGAAAGTCACCAACTAAATTGGGAGGAGGGGGATCCCCAAGGAGGGGAAACATTCAGCGTCTGGAAGCACCAGGAGGATTCTGCCTGCAGGAGTGAGGGTGGGAGGGCACTGCAGGCACGGCGTGTAACCACAGACAACTCCTGCGGGCTCCTGGGAACCCTCCTGGGTACGGTAGATGAGGCTTAGAGTTTAGAATGCACAGGGGGGTCGGGGAGGGGGGAGATGAGGCTGGAGTGATACGCAAAGGAGGTCGAGTTTTAAGCTGTACAACCTGAAGAACTTTACAACCTAAAGTACTGGATTTCAACAGCCAAATGCATGCCCAGTCACACCCTGCAAACAGATAATTCACTGTAGCTTCTCTAGTAACATGAAGACCGGGACTATGAAGAGGATTGCTTTTCTCTTCGTTGATTTGGTTAAAATGAAATAATTAGAGTTGAGAAATTTGTGAAAGGGGTTAATTTAATCTAGAACCCTAGGAAAAAAACCTTTGGCAGAATCAATTGTATTCAATTATTTCATTAAAAATTAGAAGTTTATAACAATTTAAAATTACATTTACACTGACTGGTTTAAAAGAGACTCTTGATCTGGGCTATTAAATGCCAGTTTTAATCTTGCTGGGAAGAAAATAAAATAGTTCTGCTACAAGAATGGGAAGATGATTTAAAATTTACTATTATACAAAGCTATAGTAATCAAGACAGTGTGGTACTGGCATAAGGACAGACATGTAGAAATAGAATTGAGAGTCAAGAAATAAACACTCACATTTATTGTCAACTGTTTTTCAACTAAAGTGTTAAGACAATTAAATGGGGGATAGAATAGTTTTCACAACAAAAGGTACAAGGACAACTGGATCTCCACATGCAAAAGAATAAATTTGGACTACCTCACATCATATACAAAATTAACCCAAAATGGATTAACGACCTAAAAGTAAGAGCTAAAACTAAAATTAGAAAAAAGCATAGATGTAAATCTTTGTGGCCTTGGATTAGGCAACAATTTCTTAAATGTGACATCAAAAGCATCACAACAACAACAAAAAGGTAAATGGACATCATCAAAATTAAAAACTTTTGTCTTTCAAAGGATACCATCAAGAAAGCGAAAAGACAAACCACAGAAGAGGAGAAAACGTTTATGAATTATATATCTGATAAGGAACTTGTATCTAAAATATGTAAAAACTCCTATGACTCAATAATAAAAAGACAACCTGATTAAAATATGGGCAAATAATTTGAATAGACATTTCTCCAAAGAAGATACACAAATGACCAGTAAGTACCTCAATAGATGGCAGATATCATTAGCCACCAGGAAAATGGAAATCCTAACCACAATGAGACACCACTTCACATCCACTAGGACGGCTATAATCAAACTGACAGATAAGAACAAGTGTTGGCAAAGATGTGGAGAAAATGGAATTGTCACTTATTTCTGGTGGGAATATAAAATAGTGCACAGCCACTTTGGAAAACAGTCTGGAAGTTCCTCAATATGTTAAACATAGAAGTACAAGATTATGTGGAAATTCCATTCTTAGGTATATACTCAGGAGAAATTACAACATTCATCCCCTCAAAAACCTGTACAACTGTTCACAGTAGTAGTATTCATAATAGTCAAATAGTGGAAACAACCCAAATGGCCAGGAACTGAGGCACCAATAAACAAAAAGAGATATACCCATATAATGGAATATTATTTGGCAATAAAGAGAAATGAAGAACTACTGATAAATGCTACAACATGGATGAACCGTGAAAACATGCTAAGTGAAAGAAACCAGTTATAAAAAAGAACATATTAAATGATTCCATTTATATGAAATGTCCAGAATAGGCAAATCGATAGAGACAGACAATAAACTGGTAGTTGCCTAGGGCTGGGGGTGGGAAGGGAACTGGGGGGAATGGGGAGTAACTGCTACTGGATACAGGGTTTCTTTACAGAGTGATGAAAATGGTCTAAAAGTGATTCTAGTGATGATGGCTGCACAACTTTGTGAATATACAAAAACTACTGAATTGTATAGTTTAAAGGAGTGAACTGGATGGTATGTGAATTATATCTCAATAAAGCTATTATTTAAAAAAAAAAAGTTCGTCAGCTAAATAGATGGAAACTGTCAGTGTTTCTCATTGTTAAAGTCCTAAGTCAAGTATGAAAAACGATGCTTTCCTCTAACTGAAAATGTCTGAAACTGTTTAAATGGGATATATGATCAGTTGATCATGCTGGCAAACTCTAAGAGGCCACACAGAAGCAATGTTTCCCATCATTTTTCTAGATTCAGCAAATGCATCTATGAACATTTGATGTGCGAATTTTATAATTTTCCAACAGTAGTAGGCTTCCTACCCTTACAAATTATCCTAATTAAATTTCACTGGTGTTGTTTGGCCCATTAGAATACCAGACACTACTACAGGCCCACAAAGTTCAGCCTAATTTTTACTTTTCTACAAAGCTAGAGAACAAAAAAAAAGTTAGTAAGCTAGAAATGGAAAGAAAAAGTATGAAAAAGTCTCCTCTTAAGAGGACTATTTATAAATTCTGTATACTTTTGTTAGTAAGAAGTTAGTATTTTACTAAACTGAGGATAAACTTATGCAACGTAAAAATCTTACAGTCTTCCAAAAGTTCACATTACCTTGAAAGGAAACCCAAAAGCTGTTTTATTTTCAAACATATCTCATAAAGAAAGATTTGCTAAGTGTTTCAAAAATGTTTTCTATTTAAGAGAAACCTTTACAAGTCATTCTTGTAAATAATGAGAATTGCTTTCCCCCCCAGGGAATAATTTCTACTTCAGTATTTCTAAGAATATACAGGGTTAAAACCGTGTAAAATAGATTTTCTCACAGCTGGGGGAGAGCAAAACACCAGAAATAGGAAACCAGACAGCTAGGGGGTCAAAACACTACACTTCCAGGTCAGACTTCTGGTTGCAATTAAGTAAAATTCCTTCAAATATTTGTAAGAAAATCATATTTTTGCTGTCTCCTATCAGGCCTTGTAACTTTTGTTTTCTTTAGCAGCAACTTATATTTGTGGGTATATACACACCCATATTATTCATTAAATACACACAGAAACACACAAACATACGCACACATTTATGTGTATATATACGCCAATCTATGACCTCAGAATTGCAATTTGATCTTGGTCTCAAAGTTAAAACTAGCATCTCTACTAGGCATTCATCATTTATGTTTGAGATTACGTGGAGCTAGTTTGGTTTTTGCTTAATACAGACAATGGATAATTTTCTCAAGGCATTTCACAAAATAGGTTAAGCCAAGTTTCCCACTAGTTAAATAGTTCACGATCAAATAGTTAAAATAAATTTGAAGCTGATTGGAATTTAGGCTCTAGGTAATAACAGCACTCTGGTATAACAACAAATATAAACAAGCTCCACAATTAAGTGTACCTGAGCAGTTATTAAATATGCCTCTACCCAACTCCCTGGGAACAGCCCAGGGGTTCACAATGCTTCACAAATACTCATCTCACTCAGAAATCTGTGGCCAATTCATTTAGAGACAATATGAATGTCCACTGTACCAAAGGGAACAGATATTCCCTGCCTAGTTTATAAAAATTATGACAGTGAATATAAAACTGTTTTGATTATAAACAATTGAAGTGGTAAACTGAAAACAGTAACTACAAAAAAAAATGTAACTTTAGATTCTCTTTTATTCTAAATAATTAGAGAAACCAGGGTGCCATGTTAGGGAAATGGAAAATGAAAGCTGTCTGTTTTTAATCATCATGTGCATTGTAGTCCCCAAAATTCCCAAGAAATTTCATTAGCAAATCTCATTCCCAAGGCGTTAAACCAGTGTGTTATCCTACACTAGGGCCTCTTCAATTTTGTTCTCTGTACCCTTCGAAACCAAAGGTTCAAAATTAATAGATATTTAATCTGTTAGATAGCTACTATCTGTTTTCTCTCTCAAGCTTCCTGATGGCTATTAATATTAGTGATGTGAAACTCGATTACTACAAATTTTAAAGTCTTGGCATTGTGATCGGAGAGCCTGGCCAAAGGAAAAGAATTTAAAGGGGACAAGCTGGTAAACGCTACAGGCACTTCCCAGACATTGGGAAACTATTGCTATAGTGTAATGAACATAAAACTCCCGAGAAATGAACAGCAGATGCCAAGGTAAACAATTTCCACCATACCTTATCATCCCACACATTAAAAAATTATATGCAACCCCTATGAGAAAAGGCCACTGCTTTATGAGTGGGGGCGGGGGAGGAGAGCTTTCCTCAGTAGTATCTGTCAAACATGGGAGAGGTTGCCACTTTTTAAGACTTTGACTTAAGGAAAGTACAAAGTCAAAGGAAAGTATAGCCTTGTAGGGAGTCTCACTATCTCCTTGTGCTCCCCCCCGCCCCGCCCCTTACCCCAGCACACACACACACACACACACACACACACACAATGTAGCAGCCAAACCATTCAGACCACCATTCAGACTAGTACACCAGGAGGCACATTCCTAAGCGCTAGGATAAACCACCATTTTTACTGGGTGAACTACAGGCCTCCCATGCAGTTGTCACCATTAGAAATATCGTGACAAAACAAACAGATCACCAACAGTATGGTTTTATCTCACCCCCATTATCAATTTAATAGGCAGGTGACTTTCTTTCACATTACTTCTCCCACTCCAAGCAGGCTAGGAGAGCCAACCAGTTCTACATGACCACCAAACAGGATGTGTCTTTGAAATATCTAGTAATAAAATCGTCAGTCTTCATAGAGCTGGTAAATAGGCAGGGCTCTCAGGCAATTAGGACAACTAAAAAAAAGCCTTTCAACTACCATTTGATGACAAAGATCTTTCTAGAACCCAAGAGTCCCAGGAAGTTTGGCCAAGTTGTTTCGAACTTTCCAGTTCCAGAATATGCAGAAATTTGAAAGAAAGTCTGAATGTAAATGTGAACAAGTCCAAGCAGACTCAAAAGTAACGCTGGCATTGCATCACCATAAAAGCCCCAACAGAATTAGCAGTGCAATCTGAAACTAAGCAATGGCAATGTAGATTTTGTTTCATGAGGGAAAGATTCTGTCTTTCTTATGTGTGGGATAGGGGGTTAAAGGAGAAGGGCAGAGTGGGAGAGGAAGCAGTGTACTCACAGGCCAGTGTGGTCAATCTAATAAGGTTTATACTAACACTGAAAAGATCTTCTAGGTGGTTCAGACTGATGTTTAACAACCTCTTGGTGTGGTGAAAAACAATCCTCATATTTTTAAAGCTTTGTGTATCAGGTTTTCAGTGTTTTAATTTCTTGTAAAATTATTAAGTAAACAAAAGGTCAGTCATTGTAACTCTGGCAATGTCCATAACAGGCGACTATACCAAGTGGAAACATTACCCTTAAGTATTTAGGGATTTTGTTTTTTGTTTTTTCATTTATTGGAATAATTGGTTAGCAAAATCTCCCCGTTTTTGAGAATGCAAAGCACCTTGTGTTGTCAGTGCTACTTCAGCACACTTTTGGTAAAAAGTATAAAACTTTAAGTTTTCCAAATTGCCCATTCTTGGAAAAATAATCTTTGCTGAAACTGTGGCACATTCACCAGAGAGCTTATAGGCACTTGCTTTCATTATTGCCCTTTTAAGCTTCTTCTCATGTGTGGATGAAAGCCTAGAAAATGTTTTGATTGAGTACATTATGGGAAGAAATGTAAATAATAACCAAGGCTATTGAAACACATGTGTAAAGAGAAAACATATGTTTCCACTGTGCCCTAGGATAGGTCTAGTGAAATCCGTTTCTATTTGTAAAGGACTGTGAATAGAAAAAACAATGTCTAAATATTAAGACTATTTAGCAGAACAGCAGATAATTGAAAATATGTTGTGCTGCTTTACTGTTTATAAAACCATCCGAGAGCTCAGTCCTTCCTCTTTCAGCAGTGTCTGCCTGTGAAAGTCAGAGAAGTCCCTCCATCGCGCATCTGTGACTGGAGTACGGTTCCATTCCTAAGGCTGGTGTGCAGAACACGGACAAAAGTTAACACTCCATGGGAACGGCTGACACACATCGAAAGTAACTGTTGAAGTTAGTAGTGTTTGTCAAGGGCCTATGCTTTGTCACGGTTACCAGTTGTTGGATGTACAGTAATATTCATTGTTAATGTGTAAGAAAAAGATGGTGTTTCAGAGTGAGTTTTCACTGTCCTCTCTGAAAATGCTTGATGGTTTATATGGAGGAAGGCCTGGGTTCAAAAGGAAAAGTGTTTCACTTCCAAAATTTATTTTAAATAGGAAAAGGCCCTGTTTTCAGTGGGCTGGGAAAATAAATACAAACCCAAACAAACAGCACATATACAAATTTGCACCCAGGGGGACGCTGGGGAGAAGGGCTCACAATCAGGCCTGTGTCTGAAGAGCAAAGAGAAAGCTTTCTTTGGCAGGTACGACACATCGGGCGTTGGGGAAAGGAGGGGAATATTTCTCAGACAGAGGGAAGAATAGGAAGAACTTGCTTGTTTTGGCAATTCTCATCTTTTTCATTTTCTCCTCTTGTTATGTGAACACCCACGGATTTCCTAACACGGTGGTAATGTGCCCCACCGCAGAATGCTGCGTGGGTGTCGATGAAGAGAGAGGAAGCCTGGTAATTCAGCCCTGAACATTCGCAGAAGATACCTTGGATGTCACAAAGGAGCAAGCACACTTTGGCTGGAGATTTAAGCTAAGATTTTAGAGGCGCGTTCAGCTTAGAAGAAAAGCCAAAAAGAAAGCCACTGCAGACAGAAACCACAGTACCCAGGAAAATTTAATTTATTTTATGGCATTTTCCAAAGGACTGGATTTCTTAGATGTTAACAGCAAGAAAAAGGTTACACAGAATAGAATAATAGGCAGTAAAAAATATATACATATATTGCTCCACAAACACAAAAATGTAGTGAACCCCTAGTACTCAGACAATGCATTGAAATAAGTGCTTGGAACTGGAAGATGAGCTCTGTTTTGGAGTCCATTTTTTCCCTTTCCAACTTGTGATCAAAATATAGAGGATATAAAATCCAAAATGAAGATATCCACGTGGTAGTTCAAGCAGGACACTGCTCCTGGCTTTCACATGGTTAATGTAGAGACAGCTTTGTTTCCATGGTTAGAGGAAAATTTTATTAAATCAGTGTCTCGCTCTCTCTCCCTTCCTCCCTCCCTCTTTCGTAGAGATACTGAAGCAGGGGATACAAGCCAGACATCAGACAGCCATGTTTTCATACTGCCTCTGACGCTCCCTAGTTATGCAGCCCTGGGCACGTTGCTGGAACTCTGAATCTGGCCCTCCCTCCTCTGTAGAATAAGGGTTAAGAATGCTGCTAGAAAGGGCTGTCCAAGCATCTGCCAAGGGTGTGTGCAGACCCAGAACAGCGCTAGCACCTAGCAGGTTGACGCTTGGTAACAGGTAAGGAGTAGGGGTGGTAATGCTCAGGACACCTGGGGCGGGGTGGGGCCGGAGGAAAGGAATATTCAGTCTCTAGTGCGGAAGAGTCAGAAGATATTGCAGCTAATCTTAGACTGGGGTAGAATGTGGTTTTAACTTTCTGAAAACAAAATGAGAAAAACCATTTAACAATTTGTAACTCCCAGACCACTTTTACCTCTGCCTTTTGTGGAAGGGGCAAAAGATGTTGCAATGGAACCGTGGCGCAAAGCCTTGGAAAATAAACATGGGACTGGCAAGCAGAAACTGCAATTCATGCCTTTCCTTCTTCCAATGCATGTGCTCCTCCTGAGTGAGTGCCCCTTACCCTCCGGGAGGCAGGGAACGAGGAGAGCTGCTACTGTTCAGGGTGGAACAGGCAAACGGGAAAGTAACACCTGGGCACATACGGGCACAGAGATACGGAGCGGGACCCGTGGAGTGGAAGGAGAAGAGTGTCAGGGAGAGGAAGCAGCATGTGCAAACGCTCGGAGGTGAGACAGCATGATGTTCTGAGGCCTGTCATTCCTTAGGCTACAGTGACAAGCTGATAAATGACCACAGAAGCTCTCCCAGGGCCTGGTCAAAGCGATCTGGGACCAATGACTCCCTTTCCTGTAGGGGAGAGAGGCTCCTACTGAACTCGGCTTTCCACAGCTCTGGCTGGAGAGCTGCCAGAGGGTCTGGTACTGGGCAGGTTGTTTACGCAGGATTCTCCTGAACAGCCTGACGGCCCGGGGCCCGAGGCCTGAACTAAAATGTTTGCCACCCTCATCCTCACAGGTCATTTTCATGCTTGCTCAATAAAAAGGTTGATCAGTGGGAGAACTGGGGTCTCTCAGCTGGCATGCAAGGTGCATGGAGCTGTACCCCGGCCAAGCACATCTAGTTACAGGATAAGAGAGCAGAGTGAGATCTGGGTGAGATTGTCAGCCTGTGCCAAGTGAGTGACCTGTGTTCCTAGGAACCCTCCGCACCATGATGGGAGCCCAGGGCAGGCAGGACACTGCTACCAGGGTTGTTTCTGAGCGGACAGCCACCTTGAGAGTGAGGAACACCCCTCAGGAAGAACCACTTGCTGGGAGGGCTGATGACCAGGACAGGCACGGTGTCTGTCGACCACCAAAGCCCAAGAGTGGGTAGGTCACCTGGTAACGGGGTGACCCGAAACTTGTAGTCAACTAAAGCCCACAGCTGGGCAAGCCACTTGATCCACTGGAGGGCCAGGATCCAGTGGAAACTTTGGTAGGGACTCTGTCGGTGGCTTGACCCACAGACATTTCTGGCTTACTGGTTAATTGATTATGTCCTTTAACTCAAATTAGATGGACGACATACTTAGGCCTTACGTAAACTGTATGCCATAGACTGAATTATGTACCCCCAAAACCCTTATGCTGAAGGCCTAACCCTCAGCACCTCAGAATGTGACTGTATTTGGATACAGGATCTTTAAAGAGGTAGTTAAATTAAACGAGGTCATTAGGGTGGGCCCTAATCCAGTGTGACTGCTGTACTTCTAAGAGGAGGAAATTAGGACACAGACATGTATAGAGGAAGAACCACGTGACGACACAGGGAGCAGAAGGCCATCCACAAGCCAAGGCGGGAGGCCTCAGAAGAAACGAACTCTGCCAATACCTTCATCTCAGACTTCCAGTCTCTAGAACTGTGAGAGAAAATAATTTTTATGTAGGTAAGTCCCCCAATCTGTGATTTTGTTACTACAGTCCTAGCAAACACTGTATAATAGAAAACCAATCTAGGTCTGGTGAATAGGGCCTGACCTGCACGACCTTGAAGGAGAGCCACTGGGCTCTCATGGTCCCCAGGTTCGAATCAGTTCTCAGACCCTCATCTTCTTGAGTGGAGAGAGCCAGGTGTTCTGCAAGTAAGGACCCTTCAATAACTCTGCAAGTGCATTTATAAATCTTCCACTTGGGACCTTCCACTTGGGACTGTGGGGTACCTGCACAAAGAGCAAAGGGAAACACCCAGAACTTACGGGGATGACCAGACACTGGCTCTGAGATAATAATGCTGATTCTTAGGGTTCCTTAATGCCCTTGTGATTCACCAAAAGGTGATCAACAGAAATCTGGCTTCAGTTCAGCTCACAACGGGTCCAGCAGGTCTGTGAAAAATCCGCAGTTGTCTTCTCAGTTGCTGAATATATTAATATAATGGGGATAGATTTCCTCTGCAATTGAAACTTGAAATCCATGTCTTATGGAGTGAATGCTCTTATGGTACTGAAGGGCCAGAGGGAAGTCTCTGCATCAAAACTGTAAACTAAAAGCAATATTGATCCCTAGAGATTATGCAGAGATTAAGCCACCATCAAAAACTCGAAATATCCAGCAATATTTTTTTCACATAATTTTTTATTTAATGTGCCTCTTTGGCCTAAGCACAAGACAAATGTATCCTGAGTAATGATGGTGGATTAATGTAGGTTTAATTAAGTAGAGATTTTTCCGGAGGTGGTTTCTCAACTGGAGCACTAGAGCATCTAGCATCAGCAATACAACACTGGTAAAATGTGGTGTTTCTATCCTAGTGAGCAGAGAACACAGAAGCAGGCAGGTTTCCATCTGTGGCAGGAATACCACACAGCTCCACCATTCTGCCTCACTGCTCTGTTACCGTTCTGCTTCAGTGACACTCTCAGACCACAGGGACCCTGATTATCTCACTACCTTGTAGGATTATTATTCTGGTCTGCTACATTGAAGGCATTATGAGAGGACTCATAAAGCAGAAGGTAGAATGTATTCTAGATGTCATGCTAGGACACGCATGTCAGATGGTGACAGACGAAACCTATGAAAATATCATTTCTGAACATCCAGTGGTGTGGGATATGTGAAAGAGTTCATCCAAAAGGGAAGTCAAGTTTTTGCACCTTGTACCCCTTACTACTAAGAAATAAGCACAAGTATTGGTGGGTATGTTGGTGTGTTTCTCTGACCTATATAAATGACCTGAAAGATGGAGTGACCAGTTTACTAGCAGATAAAAATTTGTACCTGGTAAATCAATGACTCTTCCCACTAGGATGGGATCAACTGGAAATGAATGAATACATTTCTGTCCAGCGGGCAGAATGGTGAATAGTATATTTTGGGTCCATTTGGCCTGTAAGTAGAGAGAGCCTGAGACACAAACAAAAACACAAACACACACACACACACACACACACACACACACACACGGGAACTCAGAAGGACTTGGTGACATTTAGGGAAAAGTTATATTCGAGTGTGACAATATTTGTATTTTACGTGAATGTTCTCCGAAAGGCTCCATCAGGAAGAAGTTCTAATAATGAGTGGACAGGATGACCTGCCCCGTGGATCTTGGCCAGTCTCTTTTCCCAGCGGCCAGTTTACCGGATCAAAGGGTTCAGGAGCCATGTGGTCACGGTGGCAAGGATGAACACCGTACTTGGGCTCAACCACGTGGACGTAACCTCACCAAGGCCGAGTCCTGCCAAGCACTCAGTTTGCCAGAAGCAGCAATAAATGTGAGCCTCCCCACCAGCTCTCATTCCACAGGAACATGGGCCAGTGGTGGTGGGTGGATTAATTATATTAGACCTCTTTCCTTACAGAGAAGGCATTCTTTTCACTGGAATGGACCCTTATTCAGGATTCCAATGTGTGTGTCCTCTATGCCTGCCACGTTTCTGCCGGCCACATCATCCACGGAGCTACTGAAAGCTTCATTCACCGTCACCGCTTCTGAGCAAGAAACTCATTTCACAAAATAAGGCAGTGGGCTCATAAAACTCAATGATCCTGTCGAGCAATCAAGCGAGGCTCAAGTGCAGCTGGCCTTATACAACGGTGGGAAAGTCTACTGAAAATTCAGTTATGATACAAATGGCAAGGCGAGACCTCATGGAACTGGGGTAAAGATATAACATGAGCTCTGACCAGCAAAACAATGTCTTCCCTTCGCCAGGACACATTGTTCCTGGAACCAGGGAGTGAAAGTAGGAAGTGACTAAAAGGTCACGAAAATGATGACAGCCTTATAAAGGCTGGACCACTGATGGCTCAAATTCCTCAGAAACGAAGGTGTGGATCACTCTGCCGGGTAAAGAACACTGACCAACTGACTTATTGGCTAAGGACAAAGGAAATGTGAAATGAATAGTAGAGGAGGGAAGGTATAAATACCAGCTATTTATTTCATGTAACTGGTTATACAAAGTAGAATGGTGGCATCTTCCCATATTGTCTTCCTTGCTGTATCATGTATATATTCATATATTAACTATTAATACGTTTTTGGCTTTCTGTTTCCTTACTATTTTATTCAAGATATGTTGGCAATAGTTTATGATTTAGTCAATATAAGTTAACAAATATGTTCTGTGAATGAACTAGTGGAAGAATAAACATCACTCAGAAATCCTGGCCTTGAGACTTTGGGTTCTTTCTCTTGGAGAGGCTGAGCACATTGCCTTATAGTTGGGAGAGCTGTGTAGTTGGCATCAGGTTGTTGTTATTTGGAAGTTTATGAAAGAGGAAAACTTCCGTGGATGTTTGTAGCTTGTGGCTACAGCCCCTCCCCCCTGCCCCAATTTTTGACCATCTTCTCCCTGTGTTTTGGTAACTTCAACATTTTATAAGTCTCACTTTCCTCCTAAGGTAAAAGATAAACATTTGCATCCCCTGGCTCACCTGCAACTACGGTATAGACATGGGATCTAGTTTTGCCTTGCAAAAAGTTCAGAATGAGCAGCCAGGGTTATAGCAATGTGCCAGGCAGTCAGTATTCTGCAGGCTGGGGCAGAAGCTGATACCGGTTCTGGGCATCGCAGGCAGCAGCTGAAATGGGGCACGTACCAAAGCTGTCTCTGTCTTGTGGCTGTGGCTGGGCTGTCCGTGTAGCTTCAGAACGGAGCTGTCTGGCCCTTCTACAGGTAGATCCTGTGAGCTACCGAATGTCTTTAATCAACTTCTCTGAAGAGCTAGACCCATTCTGCCTAGTCTCAAACAGAAATGAAACTAAATAAAGGATAGTAGGCAACTAAGATTCCTAGCCACAAAAGGTTTTAAGCTGGAGACTATCACATTTTTGTTTTTAAAAGGCCACTTTGGCGGCAGAGGTGTAGATGAGTTGGAGGGAAATCAGGAGGCTCTGGCAGGAATTCAAGAGCTGATTAAGAAAAGGGCCTTGATCAAGGGAGTAACAATGGGAAAAAGAGAAAAAATTAACAAGGAAAAGACAAACAACCCAATACAAAGGTGAGCAAGGACTATAAAGATGCAATTCAGTCAATAAACACATAAAAACAGAAAACAAATAAAAATCAAAAAGCAAGATATATTCTTTTTTAAATTTTGACCTGTCAGACTTGCAAAAATTAAAAACACCGATAACACCCAATATTGGCAAGGCTAAGGGGTAAAATATTAATGAGGTAGACCTGACAGTGAAGTCTTTAAAAAAACTTTCTTACAACATTCATTTTTCCTGCATCTATTGAAATAACATCTCAGGTGAATGCACAAAGATGAGGCTACTGGCAAATGTCTGCGCTATGCTCTGTGTTGACTGAGTTTGTGAAAGCTCTTTGTATTCCTTTGTATTATATGACTAAGGAAATGGCCTCAAAGCCATTTATGCTATTTTTTTTTAAAGAAATCTCAGCTCATGATACATATTACTTTTATAAGCATAATCAGCCTAGAGACTTCAACTGACTCAGCATCACGTGTTAGGTATCTGTGCCGTGATCAGGCACGTTACTGTTACACAGACCTGGAAATGGAAAAAGAAATGCGTGCAAATGAGAGAAGATATCCAGTTTACATAAAAGCATGAACCACCCACATCCATCCAAACCACCGACACCATAACGACAGCCCTTGCTAGTTTCAGGGAACATGAGACACAGAACTGAACACTGACATCGGCCAGGCCTTATGGCTAGTGGCTTTGAAATTACTTTTGAAAGAGGCATTGAAGTGAGATAATTGAAGCAGCTGAGAACAGGCAGTTAGATAAATGTCTAGAGGGACGTGCTGGGCTCTGAGGAAAGAGTAAAAGCATGAACTAGGTTCCATTTTTTGTGGAGCTGTTAATAGTATAAGATGACAGTATGTTATTATGTCTGTCCCTGCAGGTGGGCATGGCCTAGACCATGATGGACCTTGGTCATCTGGGAAAAGCAATCTGTGGTGGAGTGAACAATGGGTGAACAATGCCCTTATCTTCTGGAAATGAATTACTTTAGCATGTGGTTAAGCACTTACAACCAGAAGCCACGTCACCTGTCTATGCTCTTGAGTCAGGCACCAAGGTATTAGAGAAGAAAAGAGGCTCTGGGGATGGCAAAGAATCAATCCTTACCACTAAAGGGGAGGGCGAAGGCAGGTAAACTGATTGTAATACAAGTATAATACAATGTGACAAACATTAGAAAAGTGTTAAGTGCCAGAAGAAGGGAAACTGAGGAAAATTTTGGTGAAGTAATATTTGAGTTGGGTCTTAAAAGTTAAGTAGGAGTCTTCCAGGCAATGCAAAGGCACAGAGCTATAAAGAATAAAGAACGTAGGTTTGTAGGAGAGTGAGTAGCAGGAGGAAACAAAGCGGGATAGGTAAGTTATGGCAGGCCTTGAGCTTAGTAGGAAGAGGAAAGATATAACCACGCATGTAATTTATCACCTGAACAAACATTTATTAAGTACCTACTGCAAGCCAGGAAATGTACTCCTTTGCTGGAGATACAATAGATAATAGAAGAGGCAGAACCTGTCTTTGGGTGGCTTACACATTTATGGAGAGATAAGACAATAATCTAGCGGTGTGAACGAAAGTTCAGGATGCTCGTGGGCCCGGAACAAGGGGATCTGTCGACAGGATAAGTTTCCCTGACTTTGAGCAGAGAGCTGAAGGAGGCCTAGAAGGGAGAACTAGCACTCCAACATGGGCAGAGGCCCCAAGATGAGTAGAATGGAGCTTTGCTAGAAAGGAATTAAGTCTGTTGTGGCTGGAAGAAGAAAGAGGTACAAGATGAAGCTGGAGAGGCAGCTACCCCAGGGATCCTGGCCTTTACCCTGAAAGCCTTGGGAAAATCCTGAAAGGCTGTAGAGGTGCACAAGATCAGACCTGTGATTTTAAGGGATTTTACCAACTGAAGTGTTTACAGCAGCTGAAGCACTGCCCAGAGCAGATGCGAGGAAGCCAGCTGGGCGGCTGCTGCAGTGGTCCCGGTGTCCAGGTGAGGTGGAAGCATGGATTGGTTGGTGGCAGCAGAGAAAGAGACTGGGTAAGATGTGAACATCAAAAGACATGCTCAGTTAATGGTTAGCTGTTATCAGAAGTAGGAAGGAGAGCAAAGATGGTGCTTTCACACCAAGTTTACTTTCAAAGAGGGATACTTAGCACAGCTATTTTTCTAAAGAGTGAACAACACAATGCTGCATTAGCATCATCCTGCCTCGCTCTGGCACACAACCTCAGTACTTATCTCATTACAAGGGAGCCTGGCATTCATCACGCTGGTGGTGGTCACTGAAGGCTCCAGGAGGGAAATAAACGCTTCTCTGTTTGGGGTTGTAGAATTACATAAACCAAGTCAAAGGCAAATGACAAACTGAGAAAAATCATTTGTAACATGCATAACATACAGAGCATTAATATCCTTAAGGAGCTCTTACAAAACAATACAAATACAAATTTCAACTAGAAATACTCTAAAGAAATTGAAGTTTGCAAATATGTGTATCATCAGGATGTTCACTGCACCATGGTTTACAACAGTGAAAATACTAGATGCAACCTAAATGTCTAACCAATAAATGAGAGTATGAACACTTAATGGAATACTATGCAGTCATTAAAAATGGGGATAAGGACCCCAAACAGCTAAAACAATCTTGAACAACAATAACTAAGTTGGAAGACTCACACTTCCTAATTTTAAAACTTACTACAAAGCTGTGATAATCAAAATAGTGTGGAACTGGCATTAAGACAAACATACAGACCAATGGAATAGAATACAGAGAACAGAAATAAACACTCACATTTATGATCAAATGATTTTTGAAAATGCTGCCAAGACCATTGAGTGGGGGGAAAGAGAGGCTTTTCAAAAAATGATGCTGAGACAACTGGATATCCACCTATAAAAGAACGAAGCTGGACTCTTACCTTAACCCATATATAAAAATTAACTCAAAATGGATCAAAGACCAAAATGTAAGAGTTGAATCTATAAAACTCTTCGAAGAAAAAAAGGGGAGATTTTTCTTCATGACATTGGATGCAGCAATGATTTCTTGGCTATGACATCAAAAGTAAAGGCAAAAAAAGAAGAAATAAATTGGCTACATTAAAATGAAAAACATTTGGTGTCAAAGGACACTATCAAGGCAATGAAAAGGCAACCCACAAAATGGGAGAAATATTTGCATATCATCTATCTGATAAGAGATTAATATCCAGAATATATAAAGAACACCTACAACTCAAAAACAAAAACACCAAACAACTCAACTGAAAAATGAGCAAAGGATAGTTCTCCAAAGAAGATGTACAAATGGGCAATAAGCACATGAAAAGATACTCAACATCACTACGTATTAGGGAAGTGCAAACCAAAACCACAGTGAGATACTACTGCACATCTATTAGGATGGCTATAATCAAAGTAACAGAAAATAGGTAGGAGCAAGGTGGTGAAAAAATTAGAATCTTCATGCATTGGTGGTAAGAATGTAAAATGGTGCAGTTGCTGTAGAAAACAGTCTGGCAGTTCCTCAAAAACATTAAACACAGAATTACCAAACGATCCAGTAATTGCACTTGAAGATATATACCCAAGGAATTCAAAGCAGGGACCCGACCAGATACTTGTACACCAATGTCCACAGCAGCGTTATTCACAATAGTCAAAGGTGGAAACAACACAATTACCCAACTACTTCACTGACAGATGAATGAATAACAAAATGTGATATATATTATTATAGATACAGTCATGCACTGCTTAACAACAGGGATACACTCTGAGAAATGTGTCCTTAGGTGATTTAGTCATGTGCGAACACCACAGTGTACTTACACAGATGGTACAGCCTACTACTGTAATTGTATGTGCTGTACTTTTATACGACCGGCAGCGCAGGTTTGTTTACACAGCATCACCACAAACATGTGAGTAATGTGTTGCGCTGAGACAACAGGATGGCTAGTACATCGTGAGGTGATGGGAGTGTTTCAGCTCCATTATAATCTTATGGGACCACCGTCATGTATGTGGTCCATTACTGACCGAAATGTCGACATGCGGTGCATGACTGTATATTTATACATTAAATATACATATATTTATACTTATTTATTTACTAGTAGTTACCAAATATAGAGCATATATTAACAGAACAGTGGTTGCCAGGGACTGGGGAAAGGAGTAATGAGCAATTATCGTTTAATGGGTTAAGAGTTTCAGTTTGCATTGATGAGAAAGTTCTGGAGATGGACAGTGGTAGTGGTTGCACAACAATGTGAATGTACTAATGCCACTGTTATATACTTGAAAATAGTTAAAATGGTAAATTTTACGTTATGTATAGCTTACCACAACAAAGCAAAGTTTTTAAAAATGGTGATGTACGTGTTTTAAAGAACTTTTCTATAGTATTACATAAGGTGGGGAAAAAACAGGTTACAAAATTGTATGTACAGTAAGATCATTTTTCTGTTTAAAAAGTAACTTCTTGCCCACATGAGCCCAAGAAAGGCTTTGGTTTTCATCTTGGGGCCAGAACTGTGTTGCCTACCAGGGAGAGAGGCTGGGAAATTGAGTATTTAGCTTTCTTCACTCAGTAGGAGAGGAAGGCCAGCTGACGATGGGTACGGACCAAGCCACTACCACACACCAGAGATGGAGGTCTTAGAACTTTCTCTGTTCCTTTTCCTTTTGTATACTTTAGAAAGTGAGACTAGCCAGATCTGCTTGGGTACAAAGAATGCAAGCTCCTATGGCTTTTCTCAAGATTCATACTATTACTAAGCGAAAAACCAGAAAGCATCATCTAATACAATATTGTGTTTGGACTTAAAATTCCATTTGTTCAAGGCTTTCATTTTGGGTAAAATTAATGTCTGCCTACTTATCAGCTGTGCTGGGTAAACACTTCAGTATGCCTTCAAAGGGGGTTACTTAACACAATGTTTTTCCTAAAAAGATGTTGCATTAGTGTAATCTAGTTCACAGCAGTCCAGCACTGGCCTCTGAGGATTACCATGGAGTTGACTGCATGTGTGCCACACAGAGTGCTACGAAATCCTGACTGAGTAAAAAAATCAGAACCACCGCAATGACAGACTGGAAAGTGAGCTGGGAGTCAGAAGAGCTGGGTCCGAGGTCACGTTCTTCCCTTGCTACGTGAATACTCTTGTCATTCAACATATCACGGAATCTGTGTATCAGGCACTAGGCTAAGCACTGGGGGGTGGTCATGGGGGGATGCAAGTGCCAAACAAACAAGATCATCTCTCTCCTCAAAAACATGATCTTTCATTTGGGCAAGCCCCTTCATCTTGCAGATTCTCAGCTTCTTCACCTGTAACTCAAAGACATTACCATTCTCAAAGCGTTTTTAGGAAATATGGAAGGATATTTCCACCTCAGCCCTTGACGTTTTGAGTCAGGTAATGCCTTGCTACCGGAGGCTGCCCTGTGCATTGTAGTGGCATGCCTGGCCTCTACCCACAAGATGCCAGTAGCTCTTCTCCATTGCTCCCACCCCTGTTATAACAACCAAAAGTATCTATAGACATTACCAAATGTTTCCTGGGGCAAAATCATCCCCAGTTGAGAACCTCTGAAATAGCACGGTGACATATGAAAGCATTTTTTAAAAGCACAAAGCTCCAAATCAAGTCAGTATTAATGTAAATCCATTTTTAAGATTACTTGCCAAAAAAAAAAATCCTTTAAAACATTTACAGTTTTCTTAGGACTGTTTTTATTTTCTATTTATATATACATCTATATTGCTTACCATTAAAAGCCCTTCAGGGCTTTCTGGTTCATTTTCTTAACCCAAACAAAGCATCTTTATTAGAACATATTTTTAAAATGTATCACTGTACTAACATGACAGTCAGAGTCAAACATAATTGCCATCTCTACAAAGCAGACAATTTATCCAAAATCAAAGTACTCTGTGCCTACCTTTTAAGGACAAGGGATTGGATCTTGTGAATTCTGTATTTGACGGCCTGTGCTGTTTGTGAACTTCCAAGTATTCCTTAACTCTTGAATCAATGGTTTCTTTTAACAGTAAACAGACTTCCTAAAGTAAATTAAAAACATTAAAGATAATTTTAAAATTTAATGCAATATACAATAAGTCAACATCGTGCACATTAAAAAATCAACAGTGAAAATTTTATTTTGTTTGCTTTTTAAATTAGCTATGAATACTGAAAAGAATGTAGTATATGCTCATTGATACACTGCAGATTTAAATTTGCTACTGAAGTTTGTTCGAAACTATGATGTTGGCTTACTCTGTGATCTGAGAAACTCATTTATTATTTCCCTCTGCCTCAGATACACATTTCTAAAAGGAAGATAAAAACGCCTCAATGTAAAAATTAGGGTGATGAGGTGATGAAATCAGTGAGGCAAAGACTGTTTTCATATAAATATCAATCAGCTGTTGTGTGGCAAATAGAAGAGAGAAGTCAAATAGAGCCTGCACTGGCTGGTGACGAGAGCCCCAGGGAAATGCCTACTGTGGCCAGGCAGGCAACTGTGGATGAGGGAAGGAGCTAGGAGTCAGGGCATTTTCACAGGGAACTCTGACACCAACCCAGTCAATGGCGGGACAGCCCCTCCTGGTTTCATGTGGGGACAATGTCACCAGATGTTTCAGTTTGCTCACACGGAGCCAGAAACAGTGATTTTTTTACGTAGAAGCTTCCCATTTTTCAAATAAGGTTCAAAAAACTTTAAAAATCTAAACACGTGCATTCATTAATTCTGCCTCAGGCTTACAAACCTACAAAAAAGAGAACAGTATTGAGTCGTGGGTTGAATACAGAGCTGGAAATCAATAATCTGATTTCCTTTCATGTTCTTGATGATACTGTGTATACCCATTTGCTTTTGTGACAACTGCAATATATTCACCTATTAATGGTGAAAATAATTTAACTTCTTATATTTCTCTAAAGTAGATTAATATTTATTAGGCAACAGAAACACATGGTTTTAATTCAGTGTTAACATACCATACCACTAGAAAATTTCTGGAGCTGTCTATTGTTTTATGTATTAGAGTTATTTATAAAAAGAAAAATAAAACTTTAAAAGTCCAACCACACCCTGGGAAGACATTATCCACTTTGGTTATACTACCAGAAAAATGTAACCTAATGTAGGAAAAGGAAAATAAAATGTACGCTAATCTAAATTTCTGAGATTAAGAACTGATGCATGAGGACTGATATTTCTGGTTCGATTCCCCAAGACTCTGAAGAAGGTTCAGAGTTGCCCAGGTCACCTCAAACCTGTTTCACTGGTTTCTTGCAATGCCATCTCAGGTTGATCTCCTAAAATCTTCACAAATTAAAATGAGAACAAAGTTTTAAGCTGCTTCAAAAGACAATGACAGCCAAACTTGTATTTAATTTTTTTATTACAAACACATGTACTCCTCAAACAGTACAGAAAACCCTCGATTTAACTCACAAATGTAGGTTTGTAGATGAAATACAAACATTGGTCCCTCCTCTCCTGCTCTCATTTTGCAGCCCAAAGATGCAGTGCCTTGTGGAATACAGAAATATCCGTTTACAGCTGAGGGTTTTAGCATTGTTCATAAAACAGAAAGGCAGCCTTGCCTCACACTGTTGTTTTAACAATTAAAGAATTTTGCTTCACATGCAGGGTTCAACTATGACTGAGTCTGAAAATATGTGAAAGACATACATGGAAACAAGGATTGTTAAAATTTGGCCATAAATGCCCTATAAGGCTAGAACTAAAAATAGTACAATAAAAATAAAGCAAAGGCCCGTACACATAAACTTTCTCCCTATAGTTACTGGGCTTTTCTTTGATGAGTCAGGTTTGATGAATGGAAGGTAGATCGTGTGCAAGTGGTCAAGATTCCCTAGTAACTGACCACACTTAGCGAACCATTCTCTTCAGAACTAGAACAAGGCAAGAAAAGACAAACTCCCAGCTAACTTGGAGGGGAAGATGAGGAAGGAGACCAAGTTCAAACTCATGAGCAAGAGATACATACGGAATCTCTAGGCTAACAGGGGCTCATGTTTGCTTCCTCAAGTTTACAAATGGAACAGTTTGAGTTTGACTGTTTAGGTACACAGACTACTTGTGCTGGACTCAAAATAAACATATGCTTAATCCTTTTTCTGAAAAGGAACTGGATATTCTTAAGATGTTTACTACATAAAATGACTTAAAATGCAATCAAATTGATTGCTCATTAAATCTGTCATTAGACGATCTAATGATAAAAAAATAGATGAAAAGCACTGAACATAGTCTAAAGTCATATACTTTGCTTGACTAGAGTTTCTCTTCTCTCTGTCTCTCTCTCTCCCCACCCCACCACACACACACACACACACACACACACACACACACACAGATTATCCCAGTGCAATTTTAATGTCAGTGAGCATGACTTAAAGTAGAAGCTTTAAGTACTTCGCTTTGAGAGCAAAAATGCTCAACTTGTTGGCACGACCTGCCCTATCACAGCTGCCACTGCAACAGAGCCCTGCAGGTCCAGTCGTGCCCTGAGCATCTTTGCTAAGTCATGCCCTGCTGCCCGGATGGAGGCAGTAGGTGGAGCAGCCCAGCTGCGTGTGGCATCCTGGAAAAATTTCACCTCACACTTCGTCTAGGAGGTGATTCATATACTCATGGCTTTGTTTTAAAGCCTTCCAAATAAACTGACTCTTGGCAAAACTGACAAAACATCTACAAGAAAGGTCTAAGGCAGAGGTGGTACAGCTGGGAAAGAACAGCGGAGAATGAGGATTCTAGAATGCTCTTGATATAAATCAAGTCAGAAGCCTTTTGGGTGAGCTCCCCTCGGGTGAACATTAGTCACTTTAAGGAAATGAACTGTTTTGTATCATGGGGACATGTGTTGTTAAGCCAAAGCTTGGAATTATATGGAGGTGAGTTGGAGTAGAAGATATTGGCCTACTAAATACTACGCCCTGACTCTTCAGGACACAGTCCACGATTATCTACCAGAACGATAAATCCCATCATCCTGAATCTTGTGCCTTCCTTCTTCCAGCTTCAAGCCACCAAGTATCCTTTGTGAAATTATGACAGCAAAGTCCAGATAATTTTATTCCCTTTTGATTGAAAATGCATTACCCTATAAATTTTCTTTTGGGGAGATTTTTTTCCCTGAGTTATCTCCAAAAGCTGACTGAAAAGTTGTCACAGTTTTTTGGGGTTTTGTGGTCTTTTTTTTTTTTTCCCTCTGGGTGCATCACTATCACCAGTGTCTTTTCCACATACCACCTTTTAATCAAACGTGCTTTTATTTCTAGCTCTAAGAAGCTATTGTGACAAATGTCTATCACAGACACACAAAGTGCTATAACATTTTGAAAGTTATGTAAAAGTCTTTGCCTCACTATCTGCGTGCTCTAGAAAGCAGGCTCTGGAGAAGGAAGCAAAGCATGTGATGAGAGCAGATGCACCTTCTAACCCTCTGCCACATTAGCACTTGGGTGGGACCTTGGACCCTGAGAGCCGGGAGTGTCTCAGACAGCCCCTGGTAGACCCCATGCATTTGCAGCTGGGGAGGCTGAGGCCCAGGCAGGTCCAACATCATGCTCCCCGTCAAACAGCCATGCGCTTTCTGACTGACCACCCGCTTAGTGACTGAGCACTGTCACAGAACGAACATGGCCAAACGTCTCTGCTCTTGTTGTCAAGGGCTCATGCTAATAAAAGGATGGTAGAAATTAAAAGTGCAGATGATTAGGATTTCACACAGATGAGAAAGATCAGCCTTGTGTTAGCCCGACACCTTCATAACCAGGCAGATTAAAATCCCTGCTTACTTGAACAGTCACTTTAATTTCTTTTTTAAAAAAATATAGACTACCCCTTCCTCCAAATTAAAGAATTAGGAAATTAGTTAAATAATAGAGTAGCATATGAAATCTATGAAGGTGTCAGTTTCTTAAAAAAAAAAACACAAAAAACGCAGGAGTATTCCTGTCATTGGGAAGACAACTATTTTTCAAGGGTTAAATACCACTCAATATTTTTGCCGACTTATTAAAATGAAAGCTGTTAATAGCTAATATTTCTTCTAGCAGCAGCTACTTGCATTTAAATAGTGAAAAGTTTTGTGTACCTCTTTCTTCTGTTCAGAAAACCAGCTGGCATCTTTGTTTGAACCTTGCGGGAATAAGTGAAGATCCACGAGGACAGCAAAATTCCCACACTGAAAGACACAGAAGGCTGTTAGCTCACGCCCAGCAAACAATGAGAGAAAATCTCACAAATTCCTATGTGGCAGCTCATAGTGAAACGGCAACAAAGTTCATACTAGACAGAAATGTCCAATGGGGGCAGGGCTACAAGTCGTAACCTGCAACTTTCTGTAAGTTTGACATTTGTAGTAGAACCGCTAAGGAGAAATATCATTTTAATCAGGACACAAAAGACAAAATATTTCTCTCCGGGCTGCACCATGAAGGGGGATACCCAGGCATCCCGTGGCAGCTGGAAGATTATCCAACACTGAGAAAAGTATTAGGTTGGTGCAAAAGTAATTTCGGTTTTTGCACTTTTTTTTTTTTTAAACCTTTTAAATCGCAACTACTTTTGCACCAACCTAATAAAATAGGTCAGAGGTAGGTAGGCTCCGGAAAAGAATGATTCCGTGGATCGTTGGGAATTCCTTTTTCTAGGTGGGAGAGAATATTATCAGCCTTTGCATTTTTAGATGGACAAAGGGTTTGGCTGGGACAACACATCTTAGACTAGAAATAGGAGCACAAGCGAATGAAAAAGAACCAAGGGGAGGCAGGTAGATGCTGAATGACAGTTAACAAAATGAAATAAGTTTCATTAAAACATGCTACAGAACTGTACAAAGCCTGCCTGCTCTCTTATTTGATAGGCTAATGCTGAACTGCATATGAAAAAAATGGAAATATTCTATATGTACACTGTTCAATAGGGTAGCCAATAGCCACATGTGGCGACTAAGTACTTAAAATGTAGCAGCTGTGACTGAGAAGCCGAATTTTCAATTTTATTTCATTTTAATTTAAACAGCCACATGTGGCTAGCAGCTCTGTTGCACAGCTACAGATCCTGTAAAAAGTTGTAGCCTTATAAATCCTCACACCTTATGAGCAAAGTAATTTCTGAGACTCAGGATAACTGTGGAAGACCTAACTTAGAAAGAAATAGATGAGCAAGACTGCAGGCTGAGGGTGGTCTAAGAGGCCCACAGGGTCTGCTTATGGCCCACAGGGAAAAGTCACTTTTGCATCTCTTTGGTTTTTTTTTTTTCTTTTTAAATTCCGTGTTATTGACACCTACCTCGCGCCACACAGAAAAACTAATTTGAGAGGGATCATAGACCTAAACATAAAAACCAAAACTATCTTTCTGACTTTACGGTTGAAAAAGATTTCTTAGACAGGACCCAGAAAGCACTAAATATAGAAGAAAAATAGTTAAATTAGACTTTGTCAAAATTTAAAACTTTTGGTCATCAAAAGGCAACATTAATAAAATGAATATGTTATATCACAGACCGGGGAAAATATTCATAAATACATATATCTGACATAAAGGACTGGCATCCAAAATACGTAAAGAACTTAGACAAATCAATATAAAAAAGCAAATAACCCAAACTTGGACACTTCACAAATAAGATAAACAAATGGCTAACAAACACATAAAAAAAGTGTTCAACATCAGTCATCAGGCAAATGTAAATTAAAACCACCAAGAGACACAATTCCATACCTACCAGAATGACTACAACTAAAGACTGATACAACAATTGTTGGCAAGGATGTGCAGCACCCCAAACTCTCATACATCACTAGTGGAAATATAAAATGGTCAACCACTGTGGCAAATGGTTAAACATAACTTTATTTACTATAAACATACCTTTATTAACATACCTTGCTATAAACATACCTTTATTTACTCACTGAACCAGCAATTCCACCTCAGGTATTCACACAGAGAGAGAAAACATATGTGCACAAGAGACTTGTAAGTAAATGCTCATGGAAGTTTTTATTCCTAATAGCCCAAACGGAAGACAACCCATGTCTATTGACAGGAGTATATTCATTCAATGGAATGCTCCTTACAAAACTACTGATACACTCAACGTGGACGAATCTCTAAAACACTAGGTTCAGCTAAAGAGGCCAGGCAAAAAGAATACATACGGTATGATTTCATTTATATAAAGTTCTAGAACAGCAAAACTAAATCTATGGTCAAAGCAATCGGAACACTGATTGCCTGGGCAGGAGCTAACTGAGAACAGGCACAAGAGAACTTCGTGCGGTGATGGGAATATTATATACCTTAGGTGGGATATGTGCCTAAGATCAATGAATTTCACTGTATATATGAGTAAATAATACATCAATAATCATTATTAAACGCTGGGTAAAAATACGATCGTATTTGTTAGCAGCTATTTAAAATGTAAGTATTGTCCCTGAAACTGTGTAGGTATTTTGGGGGAGACCAAAGTGAAATTCATTGGCTAATAAATCATGAGGTATGCTGAAAGATGATTTCCTCTGAGGTCAAGCAGTGCAGTGTGACCCACTAAACTGTAGTTTAATGTGTTACAATAAGCATTTTATTTTAATGAAAGATAATCGAAGAGAATATTGGAATAGAATTTTAAAAATATTTGGTAAAGCTAAGTATTATTTTGTGGAATTTCTGTATGAGTATACTGAGTTATACGTAAAGCCTATTTCTTGCTGTGGATTGTGGTCAAAACTATTTGAAACCATTTTCAAGTACACTGTTATTTAAAAAATTTCTTTACAACGGTTGATTATAGAGTTAACCTTTAAGGAGTATGCTGCCACCAGGTGGAGGTCTTTTGCCACAACTATAGGATCTTAGCCAGAGGTTATTAACCTTTCGTGTGCCCCGCATGTATTTGGCCAGCTGTGAAGCTGATGAAACCTGCTCAGAATCATGTTTCTAAATGCATGAAACACAATTCATAGGATTCAAATGAAACCAATTTTACTTAACTATGGTTATGTAAATTTTTAAAAATTGTGATATAGTAATGTTATGTACTTGTTGAATAAGGCATTGGCTCTTGTCACACAGCGGTGGACTTAACAAGTACTATAAATCCATAGTAGTGATATTTGAGAACGTGCCACAACTATAATATGAAAAGAGCTATGCTTTGTAATGGTGACAAATATTGCGAATGCTCTCGTGTTTTGAACACACGATTCATAATAAAAACTACACTTATTAGAACTTGGTTAAAATAAAGATGTTAACTTTTTTCCCATCGAAGTTCACTGACCCTGTGAATTTTTATCATGGGCCTCTCCATGGATTACAGAACAAGGGCCCCTCTGAAGCAGGGAGATGTGCCTCACACACGTTTTCCTGTAGGGTGTTCTACGCAGACCCCTCAGTCAAACCAAGTTCTCTGCTAACCCTTCTTCATTAGCCAAAATAATGTTTAAAATAGTACAAAAAAAAAAAAAAAAAAAGGAAGAAAGAAAAAAAGAAAGAAAAGAAAGAAAGAAAGGAAGAAAATAGTGATGCTCAACAATCTGAACTGAAATCTTGTAATAGTAACTTCTAAAAAATAGCAAGGTCTAATCTGGTATTTTCTTAACTTTGATCACAAATACCTAGTGTAAGTTTGATTATAAACAGACTGATTAGAATGTCCTCTTTTTTTTTTTTCTTAAATAAATCATCAAATCTTACTCTGGTGCTCCAACTTTGCTGGGATTTCTGCCAGACTCCACTGCGGGGCACACATGCAGTTCCCTCCCCCGCAGCAGGGCTCTCCCTCTGCAGCCAGCAGTTCTGAGTTCTCCAGCAAGAGCTCTCTCTAACTCCCACACTGATCGGAGGTATTTTGCCTTTATAAAGTTCCCTGCTCTCAAAGCTTTGCTGCCTCTTTTCTCCTAGGAGTAAACAGAAGGCTTTTTTTTTTTTTTTTAAAGCCTCTTACTGCTGCCAGCAGCAGAGCCTGCACTTCTTAATTAGGAGGAGGTTATTTCTACTCTCAGCAGAGAAACTCTCGAGCTCTCTTCTGAGAGGAGCAACACATTGACCGTCACTCCTTTCTCAGGCCAGGGCTGTTCATTTTACCCAGGCCCAGTTACGTCTTTAACAGCCCAGAGGCTACTACTAGAAAAAGCTGCACATCCCATGCCCTGGGCTGTGCGTCAAAAGGCCAGGATCTGCTCCAGCTTCTAGCCCCTCCACCCAGAGCTTTCAGCCAAAACCTTGGGAGTCAACCCTAACTCCTCCCTTTCCCTAACCTTCCACAATCAGTCACCAAGTCTAGATTTTACTTCTTAAAGAGCTAAACACACCCCAGCTCTCTTGCTCTGCAGCTCACATCATCTCCCACTTGGAGTACTAGGGCCACTTCTCTTGGTGTCCGGATGAACTCTTGATGCCCCTACCAGAGCAATCGCCAACACGCAGAGGGAGCAGGGCACTCCAGCTGCGGCTCTGAGCAGACACAGCACACAGCCTCAGACGAGCTCCACTCTGCCACTACCTCCCACTGCTCTTGGGCACCTGCTGTTTTTGCCCTCGGCTTCCAATGCACCTCAGAGGTCCTGTGCTTAGTGAATGCCTCTGCAGCCGTGTGGATGTCTCTGTGGAGCTTTTCCGAAGTCTATCACACCCTCCTCTGGCTCAGGCTCAGGCACATGCTTCATGTACTTATCTATTTCTGCATTAAGTGGCTGGTTCACATAGGGGCTTCCCCTGCTGGGCTGTTAGCTCCTGCGTGGAGACAGGGTCCATATTTCAGTCTCTGCATACAGGATTAGCATAGGACCAGCTCACTGTAAGTGCTCAGTACTTAATGAAAGAAAGAAGGAAGGAACAAATGACAGGACCAAATGGGCTCTGAGTTTTGGGCAAACTACAGCCATATCTGCAAACTGAGAGTTCTGAGCCCATTCTGAAGACACGGCCATTCTGATTCAGCCTAGGACACTGATGTGTCATAGAACAACTTCCTCCTTCCTCATTCTGGAGCAGCGACACCTATGTCATCACCAGTGACAACCAGTCATTTTCCATAGTTTGAAAAAAAGAAATAGTAGGATCCTTGGATTACCTCATGCTACACTCACTGCCAGCCAAGCAGGTTGGTGATTTTTCGTGCCTCCTTCCTAAGAATTCCAAAGCTGCATCTTGAACTATTTCCAAGTCTTCACAAGTAGGAGATCTTGTCTTCTAATTTTATATGGGGTGTAAAAATAAAGGTAAAATGCTAACATGTAGACATCTCAGAAGCAGGTTCAGAGCCAGAACTCTGAGATATGTGGAAGGTTTCCCAATTCTCTCATTCATTCATTCCCCACTGAGTTTCACAGGGCACTGGGCCAGACCCTGAGAGGAAGCACTGCAGAAATGTTATCATAGCACACACCCAGGAACTAGAAGTAGTAGAGGAGCAACTCTGCCTGAAGGAGGCAAAGAAAGAGGGCATGATGTCTCAGCTAAGTCCTGAGGAACGGGCAAGTGGGGGAGAAAGAAAAATGAATAGCAACCACAGTGGGAAAGAGACCCGAATAGCTTGGGGTGCTCTGGGGACAGAAAAGTCTGCAGAAACAGGACAATAGACGAAGCCAAAAGAGCAGGAGGATTCAGACCATAAAGGAGCCCTGGACAGGCTGGGGGTCGAGGAGACCTATGGGCTGGAGAACTCCCTCAGGAGGGTAGGGAACGGCCTGGCGGGGAAAGCATCAGAGCCAGGCACACAGCTTTAAAGCCACCACAAGAACCCAAATGAGAGACATCGCAAGTTGAGCCTGAGGTGAAGAGGAAGGGGCAGAGTTGAGGGACACTCAGAAGACAGACTCGAGAGGCTACGGTTGGGTGTGAAAGGAGGAAGAGTAAGGATGGCACCCACAGCATGTGAGCAGTTTCAGCCATGCCCAGGAGGCTATCCACAGGCAGCTCACCCATATGAGCCTGTGGGAACTGTCACTGCATTTTACACCCAACTGGATCAAGGACTTAAGGCTGTCTCCTTTAAATAGAGGAATGAAGTAAAAAACAAACAAATAAACAAAAAACCAAAACAGGATAAAAACATAAAATTAAGCCAAAGACCAGTTTATACAAAATTCCTATCAAAGTCCTAAGCCTCTGCAACATTTAGCTCTGAGTTACTAACGTAAAAAATGAAAGGCCAACCAGAGTCCATAAGATGAGAATAGTGCTGAGAATAACTCAATCATTCCTGATACCAAATCTAGAAAGATTCTTCTGAAGGGCTTCATGAAAACACATGGCAATTATCTTCCTGGAGTATCAACTTTACTAAAAGGCTTGAGGAAAAATATAAAACATTTTTATATTAAAACAAACTGCATATATACTACAGTAAGAAATGAAAAAGTCACATGGTTCTTAAAGAAAATGTAGTGCCATTTCCAAAGCACTTGTGTGCCAGGCAGGCATCGTGCTAAGCATTACCTATAGTATTCAATTTAATCCTCACCCCTGGTCTGTGAAGGAATACAACTATTATGGAATCGGAGAAGGTAAGGACCAGTCTAGTATCGTACAAACAGTGAAGGACAGACCCAGGAATCAAAGCCAAATGTGTCAGATTCCAAAGCCTACTGCCATGCATTACTTTGAAGAAATAAGCCCATTGTGGAAGGCCACTCAGGACTCCCTACCAGACCCCATGGAGGGCATACTCAAGGCTGCCTGGCCTGGAACCCGCTCCACTATACTTGGAACTGGCCCCCGACTCCCCCTCGGGTGAGCGATGGCAGCCACGTTTGCCCATTAGTGCCAGGTGACTGAAGCAAGGAGTCTAAACAGGGTCACTAAGCTCCCTTCCCTGGGCAGTTTGGCCTCATGCTTGAAGGGAGGCACTGAGAGTTCAGACACCGAAACCGCCACTGTGGGGTACCATGTTGGATCAAGAGTGCAGTGTAGTGGGGGAAGGCCCACCACAGAGGGACTGGGGCGGGAGGAGTGGTTAGGGAGAAGGAAGGATGAGAAGGTGAAGGAAAAGAATGCAGCAGAGGACACGACAATAAATCCCGTGGAAGGGGGGTCTGGGGGGTGAGGCAGGAAAAGAGGTCTCCTGACATTAACAACACCATCCAGAGAGTTAAAGCTGAAGGACAGTCAACGCAAATATTTTGTCAGTTTAATTCCCTTGGCTTGTTCTTCATTAAAATACTTGCCCAAGAAATCCAAGCTTGGCTTATACATTCAAGAAAAGAAACCTGTATACCTTTAGGATGGCATACACGATAAACCAGGTGACAAGTCAGGGGATGGAAGAATAAAGAGTCATTCCATTGGAATATACTGTATCCTTAATCTATCTGCAAAACCTTGCTGAGGGTGAACAAGCTGGCGATAACAACAGCTGATTCATCGAGCATTTCCTGCATGCCAGGTACTGCTTGTCAGTCTCATGACAACCCAGAGATGCATAAACTATTACCACTCAGTGTTCTGCAAACACTGAGAAACTTAAGAGCTCTCTTTCTCTTTTAGAAGATCCCTGGTGATCATAGCTGGTTTCTGTTTGGTGTGGTGCCTTGCCAACCTGGCAATACTTGTCAGGCCAGGTATAAGGAACACATTACAATCTTAGTAACAGAATTAGACACAGCCTGAATTCGAGATCACAGCACCTGGAGAAAGCCCTATGATGACCAACGGGAGAATGGCCTGGCACAGGAAGTGCAAAGTCGTGCATCTCTTCTGACCGCTCCCCAGTTTAGGAGGGGTGTGCCACCTCCCTTCTCTGGGTGTCAGTTTCCCTCTCCGTAAAAAGAATGGACACAACTAGATCTTCCAGGTGCCTTCCACTTTAAGGTCCCCCCTCCGGGTTGTGTTCTGGTTTACAACCATTTGCTTGGATGCTATTTGCCCACATAATGTTTGCCCGCCTGCAAGGTTACAGAAGAGGCTCATGGAGTCTCGGACCTCATACTGTCCTCCAACAGTGCACTATGGGCGACCTAAGCACAGTAGTAAAATACACCGTCGTTTTGGAGTAGAGGACAGGAGAGCACATTTCCTGCTGGGCCGACTTCTGTGGGCATGATTTAGACTTGGAAACCAATGACAGAAAATGCCTAGAAATCATGGGATAAACCATGGAAAAGCGAGACACTCAGTGGAATTGGCCGAGGCAAAAATCTTAGCAACCAACGAGCTCTTCCCCAAAGCGTGCTCCAACTCCGTCAGGCAGGATTAGGCCCTTCTCTGCTGCCACAGCACTTTATTCACGCTTCTGTTGGGGAACTCCGCAGGCTGTAAACATCCACCTCCCATGAGTGGCCTTCGGGGAGGAGCTGCCTCCTCTTACCTTTGGGTTGTCAATGCCTAGAACGGGGCCTGGCACATAGATGACAGTGACAAGTGTTTGTTAAATGAATGAAAAAATACATCGGTGATGAAAATTACATAAGTGTCTGCCTGGCCTCTCTAGGAGGGACTACCACCCTCTCACCTGTACCCTGTCCTCAGAACACGAAATACCCTGTGGTGTTTTCTTGCTCATCATTTATAACTAAGGCTGCCTCACATACACACAGAATGCTGTCACCCCGGAAAATGGGCAGCGACTCCCACTGCTCCCTGCCAGGTGTTACTTCCCCACCTTCTCATGAGATGGAACAGCTGCAAAACCTGGCTGATGACCATTTCAGATCCACTGGTGGGAACGTGTACGGGGCTTCCCTGGTTGCAAATGGATGACTATTCCTTTGAGCTCACGTTTTCCTGATTGAAAGGGATGCAGGGAGGGTGAGACCCATCTGAAGTGAAAAGGAATCAGGAAGAGAGGGAGTGTCTCTCTCGTTTGGTGGCTGCCGTGGGACTTTTGACTACAGGTCAGGGAAGTACACTTTTCCAGTTGCTTGTTTTTCTTAACAGATTTATTGCTATGGTTGGAAAAAGATTCTACATAGATAAGGAGCACATCACAAAGGTATGAGAAATAAAGATAACAGAAAAGCAGAGCTAATGGGTTTGATGACAACTCCTAACAGCACCAGCAAATAGAGTACAAGGCTGATGTCCCTCAGGAAACGGTCTCTATGAAAGACTTTCTATGAAAGACTTTCGGTTTTTGATTTTGGGTTGTTTTTGCACACGTGCTTATACAGTGGCTCACCGTCTTCCTGGATAAGATTTGGAAAGCAAAGCAAAGTGCTGCTGGGAATAAAGCAAAGGCCAACGAAAGTGGTTTTATGAAGGGACACCTCAATTTAATATATGCCACTGGAATTGTGGGTAATATCTGAGGCTCATCTGAAACCCAGCACCGATGAGGGTGTAGCTAGAAACAGGCCCTCCATCACTCCCTTTGAAAGATAAGTGACTTCATTCCTCTAGACACTTTCCCTAATTATTTCCAAGACATTATTCTTTCAAATTAACCTGCAGGCCGCTATTCAGGATGCTGGCCGGGATGTACAGAGCGTGTGCAACGAGGGGCAGCACAGTTTGGGGGTAGGACAGAGCTGACTTCCAACCCCTGCCCTGAGCCTCAGTGCTCCCAGACTCTGGGTAAGTTCCTGTAATGTAAAATAATGAAAAACACCTTATGGAGTTGTCTGGAAGATTAAATGAGAGAACGCAGGTACAAAAAGCTTCAGCACCGTGCCAGCCATACAAGGGACTCAAGAAAGAAATATGGGCTGGGTTGTTTTGTTTTTTTTTTCCCTCCAAAGGTAGAATTTGCCTCAAATTCCAGGGCATTTTAAATGAACTCTGATTTGTCAGTTCCATAAGATTTACAAAGAGATAGGGCACAGGTTTCCACCTATTCCTACTAAGAGCTAATAAATGCCTCATAATTCTTTTGCACAGTTTTACTCTGGCCACACACTGCTTCTTAGAAGAAGAACAGATGGCTTGTAATCACACCAGGTTACAAGGTAAAAATATGAACTCTCCTATCACATAATTTCTGCAACAGAGAACATAAAATGAAAAGATAACCTGATGGAAATGATAACGTACTTGTCTATAAAGAACTTGTATTGAGAGGGTCTTAAAACTGTCATAGTTAGCAACATTTAGACCAGTCAGGAGCGTGTTCAGGACCAATTATGACCAACCATATAGTAATTTGAAAATGAAATTTGGTAAACAAGAGGGGTATTAGTCCCCACAAATTCTGCTTACAATTTTATCCAGCATGTTATCAAGAAACTCTGGAATGTGCGTTTGAATTATTATGAGGTTGGTGCAAAAATAACTGTGATTAAAAGGTTAAAAATAATCGCAAAAACTGCAATTACTTTTGCACCAACCTAACAGAAAATATTCTTTTATGTCCCTGAGAATCTTGGTATTTTTCAATGTCGAGAGGCAAAAGAAAAACAGTACAGCCTACAAGTTAAAGAAACTTAATGCAAATTATAAATGAATCAAAATGAAAAAGAGAAAAGAAAAATTGTGACTATTCCCCTAGTTGATCAATGCCTGCAATTCGTGGATTATTCAAAAGGGTGGCCAGTCTTCGAGGGAGATTTCTTAAAAGAGGAAGGGAGATAAAAGACAGGTAGCACAATTTTCCTACCTCCTGGGGGTGGGGGTGCCAAGAGTTTTGAGGAGTACTTTGGGGATTCTGGAAGACTTAACAGGAATCTGGTTAAATGTAAAATAATCTAAGGAATCCCCCACATCAGTATCTTTCCTCTGGAATCCTCACATCTACTTTGAAATATACCAAAGGACTTGCCAGACAAAGAGGTGACAGGCACTCTCTGTTCCATCCAGTTGTCATTTAATTTTCCTGGAGTATTAACATTATGTAAGTACTGTTGATTAAAGGGGCTACGTTTGCTCTTCTGAACAGGGAAAGGGTAGTGCTTTCCAGGCCAACTGTGATAGGCCAAAGATAAGACATGTAACCTTTATAGGAGGACAAACAGAATCCACATATAAGGCTGCAAACCAAAACACAACCACAGAGCGAGGACTTCCTGAGGACTATTGTACATGAAAAGTTTCCACTTCTGCAGGGCCTGAGAGAGGCCCACCCAAGTCACGTGCCAGCCCCTGCTCCACCCTTTGGCCATGCTTTTCATCTTCCTCTGACAGTTCAAGAAAGCTCTCTGTGTGTACAATTTGAAGGATATTTGCCCTTCACAGCCAGAGCATAGAACCCTGGCTTTCAAAGTTCCAGCAGCATCAGCATCTCCTGGAACTTGTTTGACATGCAAATTCAGACTTCCTAATCAGAAGTTTTAGGAGTGGGGCCCAGCAGCCTGTGTTTTAGCGAGCACTCCAGATGATTCTGGTGCATGCTCAAGTTTGAGAACCGCTGCTGTAGACTACTATGTCTCCTTGAGGCCTACTAGCATTCTCTGCACAATACAGCAAAAATGTTGTACATTAGAAAGGGGAAAAAATCTGAATAGGCTTCACACTGTAACACAATAGAAGGTGACAGCTCACCGGAATATATTACAATTTTAAAACTCATAAGAACATCACAATTTTATCACGATGATAATTCCCTTAGAGTTGTAAGAAACTTAAATTATGCTTTTCCTTAAAAAGAAAAAACAAAGACCCTCCAGAGATGAATGTGATGTACAGCCGAGGTTGACAACCACAGATATAACGGCACCTTAAAAACCCACCTCTGGATTAGGATGATAAATATGATCATGAAAATCCAAAGGAAAAAAGAGATGTACCTGCTGGATCGAGGTAGAGCCTTAGGAAGAAATGAAAGGCCGGAAATGGAAAAGAAGGAGGTTGTAAGCCCAAGACAGACAGGGAGACCACAGAATTGCACTTACATGAGTTCAGGTCAGTGGGCTCAAGGGAACCCATTCCATGGCATGAAGAGGATGGGTCCTGCACATGGCTTGGTCACTGGGTTAATGAGGAGCACTGGAGTTGCAATGACATCCTAGAGGGTCAAATTATATCATACTTTGCAAAAGGGACAGAAACATCGATTTTGCAACTGTAAGTTTAATTCCTAACAGGTTATCAGAGGGGATCCAGGAGAAAACTCAAATTATGAAAAACAAACCTCATTTTCTTCTTTGACAGCATTCCTAGACTGTGACAACTGGTACAATATGGTTGACAAAGAACACATGAACCTCAGCCAGGAATCAGGCAAAACTTCCTATGATATCCTTTTGTCAGAATCGCTCCACCAAAACAGCTTTTGTCAAGGTTAACAATGACCTTTATGTAGCCAATCCCGTGGTCAGTTCTTGGTCCTCACGGTACCTGAGCTCTCTCAGTGCCATCTAACAAAGTGGTGCATTCACTTGACCCTTGAAACTCTCATTTGTGGGCCACCATGCTTTCTTTCCTGGTTCTCCTCTCTCCTCACTGGCTGCTGTGTCTCAGTCTCCTTCGCTGGCTCGTGCCCATTGCACCAACATCTGAACAGGGCTCAGTCCTTAGACCTCTCCTGTCTTGATCTACAGTCTCATCAGTTTGAAGGTTTCAGGTACCGGCAGATCACGTGTTGATGCTGCCTAATGTTTCTGCTCCAGCCTGGACCTTCCCCCAGGTCCAGATGCACATATCCAATTGCCTACTCTTTGGCATCTCCAGTTGGATATCAAATAGGCCTCTACAACGTAGTAAGTTCAAAACTAAGCTATTAATGTTTTACCCTCAAACTTGCTCCCACCAAGTTTAGCTAAGCCGAGTTGGTCAATGGTAACTCCACTCTTCCAGTTGCTCAAGTCAAAACCCTGGAGTCATCTCTGATGCCTTTCCTTCTCTCATATTCTGCATCTAATCTGTTAGCAAATCCTAACAGTTCTACCTTCAAAAGGGCCTGCCTGGCACACAGTAGGAGCTCAATAAATATTAACTGGAAAGAAAATCTATGAATAATCAAGTTAGTCCTGGTGGATAAAAAACAGAAAAATAGGGATGGAGGAAATGACAATTAGATGGACTCATAACTAGTTCAACAGCCATGACCACAGGCGTCATTAAGGGCCAAACCACAACTTGGAGGGAGATGCTGCAGAGCTTTTTCCTTGACTCTGGTCTCGGTCCACATTCTTAGCAGTGATGTGGATGAAGACACAGTAGACATGCCCGCACGATAGCTGGATGATACTGCACAGGAAGGGACAGTGAATATCTGAGATAACAAAAACGATCTGGAAAAAAAATAAAACAAAAACCCCTGTCTCTCTGACTCAGAAAGACGAGATCAATCTAACTAGATGGACTTTCCCAAGGATATATGTAAGGGCCATCATTTGGCTCCAAAAAACTAACAGCCCTCACAGAGGTACTCTCAGTCAGGAGTGAGCTCTGTGAATAGTCAACATAATGCTGTGGCCGTTGATGGGAACTGCATTTCAGGCTATCTTAACAGTAGTGGCCAGAATAAGCATTATTTGGCCGTGCTGTATACATGTACTGCTCAGTGAGTCTCATTCAAATTGAAACAAACTGTCATGTATTAAAGTAAGAGTGACCAGGACAAGAGCGACACTTAAAATCATGTTACAAGGATGAGTGGAAGCAAGTAGAAAGATTTACCTAAAAAAATAAGAAAACAACCAGAATAAAATAACATTACCAGGACTTTTAAAGGTAGAAAAATTATCTTTTTTAGTTCTTTAAGGACTTACGGGATACAGAACAGGTGAGAGCAGAGAAACCAAAAGGACACAGGCTCCATGGAAGGAAGACTTTCGAACTGGCAGGCTTTCCAACCGGGAATGATCTGCCATGGGAAGTGGGAGTGTAGTGTGCTCAGTACCCAATTCTAGAGATCAAACTTTATGCACTGACATAAAGCATGTGAAAACGGACAACTGAATAAATACTGCATTATCACAGGACACTGGTCTCGTTGTGAAGGGTGATGAAAACCCCCAGGAAAGGATCTGCTACTGACTCGCTGCATTTTAATGATGAACCATTTCAATCATCTAATGCACCATTGCCTTCTGATTTTTCTTTTAGTGTACCCCTAAAGATGTGGGCTTACCGACTTCAAGAATCAGAGAACTTGTCTTCTAAGAGACAATGTAACACGTAAAGCATGTGCTTTAGAACCAGGCAGCTGTGTCTAAACACTGGCTATATCTTTTACTGGTCACGTGGCCTGGGGCAAGTTTCTCAGGCTCTCTAAATCTCAATCCCCTTTTCTGTAAAATGGGGGTAACCATGCCTGCTCTCACAGAGATATTGTTAGGATTAAATCCAAAGAGAAAAAAAATACAGTAGTAATTAACAAGTAGCAGTTAGTTAATAAATTGGGAATAGTTAAATAAAGATATCGTTCTCAGTCCCAGTATCCCAACTAATGAGGGTGACAAAATTGACCAGCGCTGTCCAGTAACTTTCTGTGGTGCAGGAAATGTTCCATATCTGCACTGTCCGATACCTTAGCCGCAAGCCACAGGTAGCTACTGGGCACCTGAAGAAGCTAGTGCAAAGTTTGAATTTTATTTCACTCAAATTAATTTAAATTGGCTTGTTAGCAATTAATTTATTAATTTAAGTAGCTACATGTAGCTAGTGGCTACCATACTGGACAGAACAGATACTTCCCTAAAGTGACTCCTGGCTCACAAATCCTGGTTCTATAATTTTAGTGAGAGACTAAAACCAAAAGAGCAAACCACGTTGGGAACCCCATAATAGGAAGTGCCCGGTGATGCAAAGGGGATTCCCATCCCGCAGGGAACTCCAGAAGGCTCCTCCGGACTGCATGTGAGGGAACGACAGGGACTAACCTGGGAAATTTCTATGAACTTTACCAAGGACGGTGCTGATCCAATAGAACTGTTTTATTAAAGGTGTTTTCCTTGTAAATAGAAAATGAAGCAATAAAACTGTTACTGCCAATTAGAGGATTAAGAAGTTTAAGTTTCCCTTCACCTTTCACCCCTTTCACTGTGACCTTGCTTTATCAAATCAGAAAACAAAATTCAAGGAGAATTCTTAAAATTATTATTGCAGTCACTGTAATCACTCCTAATCCACTGGCTTTTGCAGAGAAAGAACCTTCAAGTTTGCTGCTGAATTTCCCCTCCTATTCTGCTCTGCGTCTCACAGCTCAGGAAACAATCCTATAACTACTTTCATCACTGCTTCATCAAGTTTCTACAAAATGAGCAGGAGTTCAAAGGGAATTTTCAACCAATTCATGCCTACGGCAGGAAATTGAAATACCAAATGCGATAGAAGAATGTTAGACAAACACAGGCGAGGTCTGCTGGTGAGAGCCCCCATTTTTCTTCCCCTGACCCATTTTTAGAGAAACTACAAAGAAGAATAAAGGGAGGTAGCTAATTGGTCACAGGACTTGTTTAGAGCCACCTCTACTTTCCTTTTCTAATTGAACGCTGGGAATAACACCCTCTTCAAGGACTGCTCAAAGGGGAAACGTGCTGGAACAGGAGACCACTGAGGAAATGGCTTCAGAAGCTGAAGATCATTAATTAAGAATATTGAGAAGGAGGTTGAAAGCTTAGCTGGAACGAGTGGGAGGGACAACTCGGTATCAGCGGCTACCAACACCTTAGTAATTAAGCCTTATGAAGTCTCAGTGGAAAGTTACAGCTCCCAGGCACTCCTTGGATAAGTGAAGAGTCTCCTGAGGCGACTAAACTCTGAAGACAGTATCATTGACTTAAGAGTAATATTTCTAACATCCACTATCATGTACCCTTGATTCTCAGGATTCAGTATCTTCTAAGCGTCATACCTTAAGCATCACCTCAACCTTAAGTGTGCAGCAGTGTGGGGACAGAGCCAGGAGTACAGCTTCCAGGCTCTCGGCCTCACGTGGAAAGGTGCTGGCTCGGGTAGTAAATGGCCATCAACTGTGATTGCATGGCCATCAGCTGTGGCTAGTTGGCCGTCAGCTGTAACCAGTGAACCATTGGCCACTGATATAACTGCTGTGGCTGCGCTAGCAGAAAATGGGGGGCTAGCAAGGAGATGGTGGCTGAGCTAGCAAGTGCGGATTGTAGTTAGCAGGGCGGATTGCTGCTAGCAAGAGTCGTCGGTCAGTTGGCAGAAAAGCGGACAGCAGGTCGCACGTCGTGTGAATCCAGCCTCCAGTGAGACCATAGTGGTATGACTCCCCTACCTATGGCTCCGTGGGTGTTCCTTTTTGGCCTCACCATGTCCAGCGTTCTCATGTGGGGAGCGGGACCAGAGACCTCGCAGGCCGCCTTGCATGACAATCAGATTCACCAGGATGGCATGCTACAAACAGACTGCAAAGCCTCACCCCCAGAATTTCTTATTTCATAGGCTGGAGGTGAGACTGAGAATGTGCATTTTTAACAGAACCCCAGGTGACGCTGATGCTGCTGGTCTGGAGACCACACTTTGAGAACCAATGACCTAGAAATAAGGGTTAGCTGGCAGCACATCAGAGTCACCTGGGGAATTTTTAAAGGCGACATCCAAATTCTACCTCAGGCCAATTAAATCAGACTCTCGGGATGCGGCCTGGACATCAGTACATTTTAAAAGTTCCCTATCTGATTGTAATATGTGGCTGGGGTGAGAATCACTACAGAAAAGATCACCCTCAAACGATTTAAATTGGGGCCTCCATATTCTCTTACAAATTAGAAATAGGGAGGAAGATCTTGGCATCTGCTTGGTTTCACCTACACCTGGAGGTGATTTTTCACTGGTCATTCCCCCACCCCACAAACAAAAATATAATGATCCTTTGTACCAGCAACCCCCTCTCCCAAGAATTTTCTTAAGATTTGCTAATTAGAGGAACTGAAGATCTATGAACACTGATAAATCTGCTCATCTCTTGAAAACATGGTAGGCAACAAATGATAAATTTTGAAATGGTGTCGTGCGGGGCGTCCGGCGGGGTCTCCGGTCCCGCCCCCCACATAAGAACGCAGGATATGGCTAGGCCAAAAAGGAACACCCACGGAGCCATAGGTAGGGGAGTCACACCACTATACTCTCACTGGCGACTGGTTTGGAGACACAGGAACCAGGAGCAACACAATTCTCAACCCTCACTGCGCCGCTTGCAGGCTCAGCCACTATCTTCTTGCTAGCTCCCCCTTTTCTCTCTTTTCTTCTCTGCTAGCCTCTCCTCCTAGCCTAGCCACGGCAGTTATATTCATGGCTAATGGCTCACTGGTTACAGCTGACGGCCAACTAGCCACAGCTGCTGGCCATTTGATCACAGTCGATGGCCATTTACTACCTGAGCCAGCACCCTTCTATGTGAGGCCGAGAGCCTGGAAACTGCTTTTTGGGGCTCTGTCCCCACACTCCACCCCTACAGGCTCTCGCCTCACAATCTACGCGACAAGCGTCTTCCGCGAGGGGCCCTGTGCGAGGAACCTGGAGGTGAATGCTATTTCCTGGACACAGCCAAGCTCTCTGGTCACAACCAGGGTTTCTCAGGGCACCACCAGTACTTCTGGGCACAGCCAGACTTCCTGGACTTCTTAGGGTACCACTAGTCTCCCCGGGCACAGCCAGGGTTTCTCAGGGCACCACCAGTACTCTTGGGCACAGCCAGACTTCCTGGATTTCTTAGGGTACCACTAGTCTCCCCGGGCACAGCCAGGGTTTCTCAGGGCACCACCAGTACTCCTGGGCACAGCCAGACTTCCTGGACTTCTTAGGGTACCACTAGTCTACCCGGGCACACGAGGGCCTCTCAGGGCACCGCCACTCTCTCTCTCGGCACAGCCCGGCTTCCTGGACACAGCCAGGGCCTCTCAGGGCACCGCCACTCTCTCTGGGCACAGCCCGGCTTCCTGGACACAGCCAGGGCCTCTCAGGGCACCGCCACTCTCTCTGGCCACTCTCTCTGGGCACAGCCCGGCTTCCTGGACACAGCCAGAGCCTCTCAGGGCACCGCCACTCTCTCTGGGCACAGCCCGGCTTCCTGGACACAGCCAGGGCCTCTCAGGGCACTGCCACTCTCTCTGGGCCTCTCAGGGTACCGTGCTGGAACAATAGCCACTCACAGTCAAGGTGCTTACATATTCTCGATGGTGGCCGGTCAAGACACAATAGCAAACATCCCCCAGTTCCACTACATGGTGGTATGTTCCCAAACAGTCAAGTGGTCCATTAAATTAGGGATGGAAGGCAATTCCCCATAGTCCATAGTCATTCGCCAGGGCTGTCCTGGGGGTGAGGGATGACCTTGACCTCACCCTCAGCTCCCACGGAGGACTCAGCAAGCGTTTCCTCCTGGGACTACAAGTCCTGCATCCGGGCTGCCTCAGCAAGCACTTCCCAGCTCACAGGGCCGCAACAACCTTCGCTTTCTCCGGCCTCTGCTGGTTGGGGAACCGTCCACGTCTTCCCACCCCTCCATGGGCTTCCAGCTCCCAGGCAGTTGCTCCTCCTGGTCTTCCTCAGACTCACGCACAAACTGCTCCACTGCCCTTCGGAGAGCTTTGGCCGGCACCATACCCTGCTCGCTGCGCCATGTGTAGTGCAGGGGATCCTGCCGACTACGCCAAGTGTCGTGCGGGGCGTCTGGCGGGGTCTCCGTTCCCGCCCCCCACACAAGAACGCAGGACATGGTGAGGCCAAAAAGGAACACCCACGGAGCCATAGGTAGGGGAGTCACACCACTATACTCTCACTGGCGACTGGTTTGGAGACACAGGAACCAGGAGCAACACAATTCTCAACCCTCACTGCGCCGCTTGCAGGCTCAGCCACTATCTTCTTGCTAGCTCCCCCTTTTCTCTCTTTTCTTCTCTGCTAGCCTCTCCTCCTAGCCTAGCCACGGCAGTTATATTCATGGCTAATGGCTCACTGGTTACAGCTGACGGCCAACTAGCCACAGCTGCTGGCCATTTGATCACAGTCGATGGCCATTTACTACCTGAGCCAGCACCCTTCTATGTGAGGCCGAGAGCCTGGAAACTGCTTTTTGGGGCTCTGTCCCCACAAATGGGAACGAACCCCACAACTAGATGAGCGGTGGGTTAATGCTTTTTAAAACATTTAAAATCATCTAACATCTTTCTTCCTCAACCTCTTCTATTTTCTTCAAATTCCTTTCCTTCTTTCCAAATCAGATTCTTTTACTCATCTTCGCACATCTCTCACTTGTCTGCTTCTATCCTTCCTTCATCATCTCTGCTTTAATATAAGTACTCAGTCATTCCTATGAAATAAAGTTGTATGATGCCTGTTCCTAATTTAACAATTGAGAGAACTAAATATTTCTCTTGGTGAGAAATAAGAAGCTAAATTAAATTAATTTGGTATGTACCTCCTGATGAACTCTGCCTTGGGCATTCGCCCTCAACAGGAAACCTATTCCCCACCCTGAATTTCTCAAATTATGGAATTTTCAGGCTTAAATACACTGTGTGCCATACATCAGCACCTACTGATGAAGTGTGACAGTGCCGTTTACCTCCAAGTAATAAAGCTGAAGAAAAAGAAATATATCATTCATAAGCCAGCACTGTGGTTCTGAGGCAAAATCACCCCGTCTTTCCCCCCACCCACCCCAATGTGCAATATCTGGAAATATTTAGGGTTGTCACACCTGGCATCTAGTGGGGTGGAGTCCAGAAAAGCTGCCAAACATTCTGCAAAGCACAGGATAGACCACAACAAAGAATCATGTGGTCCACGCTGTCATTGGTGCTCAAGCAGAGCTACCCTGCTCTAGAAATTGCTGTATGAAGTCAGCTGACTTCTCAGGCACTGGAGAGAGCTCACAGGAATCTAAGGCCAGCCAGAAGAGAAAGGAGCAAATGGTTCCGAGTCACACAAGTCCTACAAAATGCCCAGCCAGAAGAGAGAACTGGGGCTGCTGTTCATCCTCTCAACTGCTCAGAACAACACAGAACGTGTCCCTTTAGCCTTGATCTTGCCAGATGTAGTCCATGAGAGCTTTTTTCCCATGGGGTTAAAGATTTAATTTGGTAACAGAAACAATTCCATTCCATGATTCATCTCCTGGCCAAATGACAGACTACCCTCACTCCATAAAGCATTCTTATATCACTGTTAACTTTTAACAAGGCCTAAACCAATGGATGAATGAATACATGCAGAAATTCTGAACAGATAACACTTTAGAAACAGATGAAGTCATTACTTTTTGTGAAAATCTAAATGATAGCGCTGCCCATTCTCCTGGGAGAGTTAACTAACCATTTTGATTTGGGGCAATTTGCACAGGGGTCTTTGCACAGGGGTCGATGGGGTAATACTTCAGGAGCTTTCTCATGGGTATTAATATCATAATGAGATCATGACTATTAGATGTATGTCCTGTGATTAAATTCCTAGAAAAATTACACTGATCTACAAAACTGTAAATATCAAACTGATCCAGCTTAACAAGATCAACATGATATGTTGAGATCCTTGAAAACCAAAACAAGTATGGTAGCTAGCTTTTATTTGTGATACACTTCCAGGTTTTAAATGCCAAATAGCTCCTGATTGGGTCATTTAAAAATCTAAATTTTAAATGGACTTATTAAGGTTGCAGTGCTTAAATGCCTCAGAAAGTAGTATTTTCATTCCGGGTATCCACGACAGGGTTTCTTTAAACAGCAAAGACCACTTAGTTCACCTGAATACTTACCTTCTTCCCAGTTAGGGAGGGAAAGAGGGTTTGCCAATAAAAGATTTACCAGAAAAGAGTGAGCACCAGCAAGACAAGGGGAACAGTTCTTTAGCTATGGCACAAACCCCCATGGTTACCCCGTATTCTCACTGCGCCCTCCCTATGAAGTTAGTTATTTTAACATATTCTTAAGTTTTACCATGTAACATAAACTCATCTCTAAATTATAAATTGTGTAAATATGTCACCAAGAAATGCTAAAATGCCCCTATTGAATATGAATTGTTTATCCCAGGCCTATAATGTTCTGTGCCCTAATGCTTCAGAGATATTAGATACTAAAATTTTATTAAAACCATATTCCTTGCATTTGCTGCCATTATCAATGATGCAAATTTACACATGTGTTAGCTAATGAAGCAGCCAGACGGGGTTTTATAGGCAGAGAAAAGGCTGAAAGAAATCTTTTTTGCCAAAGAGAAAGTGGCCAAACTGTGGAAAATGATATAGATATCTAAGGTAGTCCCCACATGCCAAAACTGTAAATAAGGTTAGACTCTCACATGGTTCCATGGTCTGAGTATACATTACAACATTTTAACCAAACATTCATTTCATTATAGGGATTTATGCCAGCTGGCAAAGCGTAGTTGACCAAAAGTGAAAAATGAGCTTGAGTTTTCCTTCCTTGTAAAACTCAATACATTTGTAGCATTAGCCCCTTACCAGAAGAGGGCAATGGTGGCCCAGCCGGCATTACTCAAAGCCGTTACCTGCAGTCAAGGTAATACCTCTCAAGAGTCAGACCTCGGGAAGCAGCCTGCAGAACTGCTGTCTTGTAAGTATCACACATGCAAAGACACAAGGCTCTTTGCCTTTCATTTTTCTGGAATGAATTAACAAGCAGCTGCAAGACCAAAGCTTTATAATATTTCCAACTGATGATGTAGAAGTACCCCTTACTGCAACCCAACCTACACATTTTAAAGTCACCACCTCTTCCTAGTTATACCAGCCATAAAACTCTTTACATTTGCAAAACAAGAGGGTGCTTGAAAGGTTTCTGAATGGAGAAGAATATTATGTAAACAGTACATCAGAACTCTGCAAATTATAGATACAGTAAGGGGCACCGTAAATTCAGATTCAAGTTCACCTGTAGTACCCTGGCTTTGCAGATCCCTTTGGTGTAATCTCAATTCTGCTTCCTTTTCTTCCTCATGACTGTTTCCAAGTTCATCTTCCCAAACAGCACTTTTCCAGCTCCTTCAGGCTTTTGTAAACAAAGCATTCTTCAACCTCCTCTCCCTGACAAACCATTCACTCTGCTGTACAGGCTTACTCACGATTTGCTTTTTTTTTAAAAAAAAACAAAACAAAAACAAAACCCAAAAAACCCACAAAATTTGCTTTTAAAACACATTTACTTCTAACGAAGGAAAGCATTTGTTTTTGGTTAAAATTTCAGACGTCAGCGAGTAGTGAATGGGTGGGCGGGGTTGAGCGCGAAGCACTGGTGCAGTTCCAGTATTCTCTCCTAGTATGGGAATTCACAAGCCTAAGGCTAAAACCTCTTAAGTTCATACCTTGACTTCTCAACCTGTCAAAAACTACAATTCTCCCCAGACCTGTTCCTGCTCTCTGTTCTGGCTCAGCCAGCTGCAAAAACATCTGTCCAGTTCGAAGACCTTAACACGCCCCTTTCCTCAGCAGCTACATGTAACTTCCATCACAACCTCCTGTGTTCTACCCCCTCGCCATCCCAGTCTCCAGTTCAAGCCACCACCTTCTCCTTCCTGGCCCTTGACTGCAACAGTCTGCTTTGATCTCCTAAGTGAACTCGCCTTCAGTGTGTTACCAGCCTGCGGCCAGAGCGGGCGTCTTACCCTGTCTCCACCCAGGCTGAAAACTTTGTGAGGGGCCTTCCACCGCTCTCAGAAAAAAGGATAAATTCCTTATGGTGGCCTGTAAGAGGCTGACCATATATCCTAGTTTGCCTGAGTCCGCCTCATTTTATAGACTTACTGTCCAAACATAATTATTAATTAGTTTTTGTTGTAAAAACTGTCCCAATTTTTATGATAACCCAGATGGTCTCTTTAGCTACAAGCCTCTGTGAAATCTGGCCCCTGCCAGCTTCTCCAGCCCCATGTCAATCCACTGTCCCTGCACTCTCTGCTGGCCTTCATCCAGTCACTTAATTTTTATATATTGAAAGCACACCAAACACCAGCCTTGTGCCAGAAGCCGAACACAGAGCAGAGAACAAAACACAGGACCTTGGCTCTGCTGGCAGGTACTCCCCCACTCTGCCTGCACCCACCTCCCCCTGCGCTCACATCTGGGCTTCTCCAGCCTTGGCTCGATGCCTCTTTCTCATGGAAACCTTCTGAAGACTCCAGATCAGCGTGTCCTACCCTTTACCCTGCCAGCAGCATCACATGCCTCTCTTGCAAACAATGGTTCAATTTTTCCTGCTTCTGTGTGATTGATGTGACTGCCAGACTCTTCCAAAAGATGATGATGTCTGTGTGTATTTATGCTGGTTATTGAAGCCCTGATGCTTAGCAGAGCCTGGCCCACAGGAGGTGCTCAATTAGTGTACTGCAGGAAGAAAGGAAGGAGGCAGAGTGTGTACTCCCACTCAACTGGGGCCAGCTCTTCTTCCTGGATCCCTGTGTGGCTCTGATGGTGACTACAATCTTATAAATCCTCTTGTTGACCTTGGCTTCTGGCCCTGCTCATACCAGCCCCGAGTCTTAAACCTGGCCCGAAGGGGCTGGCAGGGAGCAGAAGCCTCTGTCTCCTCCATCACTGTCAACCCAGCTCAGTTGAGATACGCTATGCATTCTGCACAAAGACCTGCCTGCCAGCAAAGGGCTGGAGGAAGGTCTTCCTGGCAAACCGTAGCCAGAGCACAAAGGGAGGACAAGATGAAAACTGGACAAAACAGAATAAAGGTAAACATCATTCCAAGAAACTGAGGGGTGTTTCACATAAAGGGATCACGCCATTCAGAAGACACAAGTTACAAAGCTTCATGCACCAGTGAGCTGTCTGTCCCATCTCCTCTCCATTTCAAAGTGGATCTCTGCTGTATTTGCACAAATATAAGGCCAATCTGAGCAGTTTCCTCAAAGAGGTTTTGAAATGTTGAAGTTTCCCCCTCCTGGCGGAAAAATATTGCTTGTGGTTTATAAGAGTCCGTTTTCCCCCCAGCTTTTACCCACAGAGCGGGAGCATTAAAAAGGTGTAAACCCCTATTCGAGACATCAGTTATTGCCACCAAGGAAGATGGGGTGAGATGGGGACTGGAGAACGGTTGTTTTATGACGTCACATCCTGACAACACCCTGAAGCATGTGCAACACCATATCCCAGCCAGGAATCTGAGCTGGCAGGCAAGGACACCACTGTCATACCTCCCCGCCCTTGTGTCACCTCCCCAGAGGATCCTCGGATGCACCCACCTAGTGAGCGTGCTGACAGCGTGAGCGTGCTGACAGCAATCCTTTCATCCATTTTCTTTTTTATCAAACTAAATGTAGATAAAAGTTCTAAAATCTTTCCACAGCATAGTGAATTACTTAACTGCCTCCCTCACCTGGGCTTATGCACGCATAACTTTGGAGACCGCTGCAGTCAACTACAGAAGCATCTGGATGACTCAGAGGAGACAGGGAGGTCAGTAAGGACAAAACCCTGCTGGCAAACAAACCAAGCAATGTCAGGGATGCAGTGCCAGTGCCGGAAACGGTTTAATGGCAGCAATGGGCATTAAACGAGACCAAAGGAGGGCATTTATAAAGACAGACAATAAAATATAGAGAGAAATTAAGACTATCCTGAGAATCCAATGTAACAGACAGCATACAAATGCAGACAGAAAAAAAAAACACAGCAAAACCTGCTCCTCCAAAATGCCACGTTTCTTTCTGTCTCAAAGCTTTTGTACCTGCTGTTCCCTCCGCTAGAACTTGCTTCTACCGGATTCCTGGGGAGAGACCTCTTTTTTATTTCTTGGGTGGATGTCTAGTATTTTTTTTTTTTTCAATTACAGTTGACATTCACCATTATGTTAGTGTCAGTTGTACATACAGCACAGTGCTTAGACATTTATGTAATTTATAAAGTGATCCCCCTGCTAAATGTTGCACCCACCCAGCACCATACATATTTTTTACCGTATTATTGACTGTATTGTACTTTACAGCCCCATGACTATTTTGTCACTGCCAATTTGTACCTCTTAATCCCTTTTTTCACCCAGCCCCTCCGAACCCCCCGTCAGTCTGGCAACCATCAGTTTGTTCTCTGTATCTATGAGTCTGTTTGTTTTGTTTGTTCGTTTATTTCGTGTCTTCGATTCCACATATAAGTGACTCTGAGTTCAGCTTGAACGCTATTCCCTCTGAGAGGCTCTCCGACCATCCCATTTGAACTGGAACCACCGCCAGCCAGTCACTAGCCATCAAATCATCCTTTATTACTGTCATTACACTCCTCAGTATTTGAAGTTACCTTGTTTCTTTCTTGTGCAGTGTCTGTCTTCCCCTGACTAAAATGTCACTTCCATGAGACCAAGGACCTTGTGGGTCATATTCAAACTTGTGTCCCCACACCTGAGAACCATTGCTGGTACATGGGAAGCAAGCGATAAATACTTGTTGAATGAATAAAACATTTACACACAACAAGAGAAGCACAAGAGTACTAGAAGACAACCCGCTTCTTTCAGCCCACGTCAGCTCAAGGAAGCAAAAATAAATAAGACCATAGAGGACGCATAACACATAATGTTGAGCTGCAAGCTACATATCAAACTCTGTACAATGAAAGCAGAGAATTTATCATCTACCATCTTCTCAAGCATTCACAAAACAGTCTCTGTATCTCTCAGTCTAAACTTCCAATTTCCACATGAATCTGAACTTCCCTGAAAAGGCAGAGCAGCCAGGCAGAGTCTTATTCCAGAAAAGGAGTCAAGACCACAAGCGAGGTGTCTTGTCCAGTATGTGTCTAGTTGGCCCCTCTGTCCTCATGTCACATTGCTCAGTGGACTCTCATGTACCGTCTAAAAAGGGAAACATGATATAACCTAGTTAGGCAGGAATAAACCTAAACATGTGTTTAAATCTGACGACTCCACAAACATACATTCCTTACACTGAGGCACTCACTGCAAGAAACATCTCCTCATGCACCTAATATGATAAACTGTGTTCATCAGGGCTCTGCCACTTTATTTTTATGGAGAATCCAGCTGCAACATTGGTTCTTTTGAAAAGCATTAGTGATTGTTCTTTATTTTCTACCTTAGAGTCACTTTAGGATCTTAAACCTCCCTTTAAAAAATGTATTTTAATACCAAAATTATTTTCTCTTTATAATCAAACCAGTTGTTTTGAGGCAAGATGGAAAAGGCTTATAGCCGCTACACCAAACACATATGCTCATGCCATAAATAATTTATAGCAAGACGGTTGCTTCTCAGCGGCAAGCTCAAATCCCCATTTTAATCAAAACTGATTTTGAAATCTATTTCTCAATTTACATGTGGTCAGGGAGCTTCTCACCATGTGAGCTCTCGACTCCTTGGAAGTGGGCACTCTTCCCAAACTCTAAAACTCCGGTCCATTATTAACCCCTGGTGATCATTTTTTTCTACCCTCTGATGCTCTTCACTTCATCAAAAGTTAACGTCATGGCAGCAGCTTCAGAGGGAAATCAAAAGCTCAAAGCCACAAAACACCAATGGTACTATGGTCACCGATGTTTCCAAATGTAAAAACAGACCTCACAAAGGAAAAAGCTCAAAGATTCAGTGAAACATCTAAACACATAAACTCACACCAGAAACATAAAAACTAACCAATAAACCAAAGTACCAACTAGTGTATTACTGTGTTTCAAACCACCAAAGCCGTATCTCCAAGACTGTTTTACCTAAATCCGGGGCAGGTAACATAGGAAAGCCTTTCTACACTATCTTTTTTGCCAAAAACAGTTTTTACTCATTCCTCCTGCGCAGCATTTTAACTTTTTTTTTTTGTCTTTACAAAATGGCTTCTCTTAAATATTAGGTAGACTGAGTATCAGCCCGTTCATAAGTGACTCTCCAAAATGAATTCCCAAAACTTCTGATAAGCACTATGCTCCATGACTGAGCACTGGTTAGGCAGCCAGATTGCACCAGAGAGAACTAGAATCCTCACACTGCCAGCTCTGCTGGTCCATTTCCCAAATCCCGCTCCATAGAAGGGAGCTCTGTAGCCTGCACGTGGTCTTGGACTTCTCCAACAGTGGAGAAATAAAATAATTGCCAAAATGAGTCTCTTCTGAGGGTAGAGACTCAACTGACTTCCCAAACTCATGAAATTCTCCTGGCATCGAGAATATTGCTAATTTTGGCTTAGGTTAGGTTATATCCAGGTGGACTAGAATTGGAAAGAGCATTTTATATGATAGCAATTATGGGAAAAGGTCCTTGAATTTTTGATGATTTTGGTGTTCCTCCTTTCGTAGTGATATAGAATTCTAACAAGACTAGGATTAAAAAAACAAGAACATGCATGATCAAGATCACTTTTCAACGACAAGCCACTTATTTCATCTTCTTTTACCACAATGCTGAAGAATCAAGACGATGACTGAATTACAAAAAGTAAGCATCTCTTGTTAGAATGAGAGGGAAATGACATCTATCTCCTCCTCCTACAACTGGACTTTTAACAGAGTTAAAGGGTAAAAAAAATCTGACTCTATTTTTGTTAGGCACCATCCTAACCTTATTATTACAAAGTAAATAGACTCAGAAGTCCATCTGAACAAACCACTGATGTGTCACACAAATTTTCCTTACGAAGATCAAAATGAAGTAATAAACAGTCCCCTGTTCGTAAGTCATGTACATAAAGGAAAGCTCCAGGTGTCTCTAAGAGCCTCAGCTTTGAGCTGTGCTGCATTTGGTCACGTAGTTTGAGGGTGTCTGAGATGTCCGTATTTATGTTTAGAAGAAAAATCCCAAATTGCAAAATGACTAGTCAAACATGTCCGCAACATGATGAGCGGTGGGACTGGCCCAAAAGAAAAATCCACAAATATAGCAAGGCCAATGAAGCTGAAGTCCACAAGCCCCGTAAGTCTCCCAGGTAACCTAAGTAAAATTATTTTCTACTTCATAAATGTCAGTTGGTGCTTTTGCTATTACTCATGAGTATACATGGAGAGAAAAAAAGAAGGGCAGTAGCATGAGTGACTATGGAAAGTACAAATCCCACCTGAATGATTCAATCTCACCATGAAAATTAATTACATTTCAAAAATGTTGTCTATCAAACTAATGTCACGTTCCCATGAAGGGTCCAGTTCTTGTAACAAAGCACAAAGATGTTTAAAATTGCTTTGATGCTCTTGTTTTGATACAATGTCAAACTTCAGAAAAGTTGTGAGAATAGTATAAAGTTGGAGATGTCTTAATAACAGATTTTGAATTATTTTCTAAGAACTTAAAACTATTTTTTTAATTAGCTTCAAAAGCTAAAAATAAAATCAATTCTACTCATAGCTGATAAATGAATGCACAACACCCAGAACTATCAATTACTTGGGGAAGGTAGAACCACCAGGTCTGTCAACATTTTTTTTTTTAAATCAGAATATGCAAAACATAAGATGACATTTGTGACCCACTCCCAGGAGAATACAGATAAGGCAGGCTGGGGGTTATGTGCAATGAGAGGCACCAGCTGTCCCTCCACCCTTTCTTCCTCAAACGAAAATGCAGGATGGAATGCAAATAAAAAGGAGTAATTATACTAATGGATAGCCTTAAATGTGTGTCAATCTTTTTTTCCCCCAGTAAAGAAATCACTGACAAACTTAGGTCCTGTATTTCTCATAACAACTTGTCTAAAACACATTGCACTGTAAAAAACCTTGGAATAGAACCTGTAACGGAGGTGATAATTTAGGATTTGTAAATTATTGTTCCTTATTTTCTGAGTCCTAGAGAGCTTTATAAGAATACCCTGAAGAAATAGTTTTAAGTGCAATCAAGTACCCTCAAATAAATGAAAGCAATAAAGCATTTCCAAAGTCTGAAAGAATACCCTTGCTTTGCACCTTATAAAAACATCTTCCATGGAGATAAAATAGGGTTAATTTTTAGGACAAAGAAACAAGGGACTCATATTGAATAAACAAAGAGGATTCTGTCGAGTTCAACACTTGGTTTTACCTAAGGGTTCATATTTGTATCACAAATCCACTTGCACACTAAAAGTCTACTCAGAACACCGCTGGCTTGGTAAAGCATAAAACTAGTCTTTTGACTAGGTCTCTCTGCACCTTCCTGCCACATGTGAATGGTGGCACCCACTGAGCATGTCCTGATTGCCAGAATCTGTGAATGTTACCCTATTTAGGAAACGGTCTTTGCAGATATTATTAAGTTAAGGATCTTGAGATGAAGAGATCATCCTGGATTACCCGGATAGGCCCTAATGCAGTCATAAGTGTCCTTATAAAAGGCACACAGAGAAGAAGACAGACACACAAATGAGAAGGTGATGTAAAGATGAAGCAGAGAGATGTGGCCACAAGACAAAGGATCCGGCACCCATCAGAAACTGGTAGAGGCAAAGGACGGATTCTCCCCTGGAGCCCCCAGAGGGAGCATGGCCCTGCCAACTTCAGACTTGATTTCAGACTTCTGGCTTCCAGAACTGAGAGGATAAACTTGTATTGTTTTAAATCACCTAGTTTGTGGTAATTTGTGATGGCATTCTATGAAACTAATACAGAGGCCTACTAAAAACATCTCAGAAGGTCAAAAATAATTTGATGAAAACAACACCTGAACGGCAACCTTGAAGATATATTTCAGACAAAGAGTCAGCATTTTTTCAGTTTTCTTACCATTTCTAAAATTGCTTGCTATGCTGAAATTGTCTTCTGAGGAAACACTATCAATTGTGTTTGTTTATGAATTATATATCCTAGCTTATTCCAAAACGAATCAAGGCAGTTGACAAACCCAAACCCTACTTGCCATACAACTACTTGAAGACTGTCATTTCATGCTTTGCTAAACAAAAGTAGAAATAATGTTCTTTCTCAACTCTGATTTTATCACCTGAGTAGACATCTAGTTTGATGATTAGGCTTTTACCAGGTAGAAAACCGGAGAAGAGCCCTCCGGTCTGAGAGAATAGCATGAGCAAATGTACAGGTGTGAAAGCACATAGTGATGGTGAAACACGTGGCAGGGCATGGTGGGGAAGGCAAGGCTCTAAATGTAGGCAAGCACAAACAGGACCAGCCAGTGGGCCCAGCAAGGGGCAGGGGAGATGACCTCAGGGGACAGTGAGACCCTTTTCACACTCAGCTGCAGTGAGGCATTTACGACAAGACCGCTAGTCCTTAACCATCTACATCCACATTCTTTTCTTAGAAAGTTACTCGAAGTGTGTTCTACAAAAGAATAAACCAAGAAAGTGGAAACAGTAAGGAAAGAAAGGCTCCTACACAGGACAGAGGTGAACATCAATTGACGCCTGCGCACTGAGCACCAAATGCAACCAATCCAAAAAGCACCAGGATGACATCTCCAGGAAGAGACAAAGAAATGGACCAATACATGACCCGGGAGGGTCGATTGTGGGAAATACTCTTTGGAAGGACTTTATAGTTCATTTTGACAATTTTGGAGGAAAATAATGATGTACAAAAGAAAACTGTAACAAACAAACCCCAAAAAATCAACTCAAAGTTCCAGGAAAAACAAAACATTGTAACAATAAGAAAATATGCATGGTATACAATTTGGCAACAGCAGTGAAAATACTTGTATTGATATGTAATATAAATATTAAAGACAGATTTAACTAAAACATTGTGATACAACTATGGAGGCCACGAAGAGGGAAAGTTTCTACATGGGGAGAGGGGCAGCGAAAGCTGGAAGAGTGCTGATTCCCCTCTACAGAAGTAAACAGATAATGCCCAAATCTGGCACATCAAGAAATTACAATATAAACAGCTACAAGTAAGTATCGTTTGAGGTACAGGATTTTGGGACGGGGAGAAGTGGAGGGCAGAGTCCGGCTACTTTTCATTAAAATCCTTAGAGCACTATTTAATATTTGAAACTATATACATACTTAAAATGTTAAAAAAAATACCAACTATAAAGAAACCACATTTGAAAGAAAAGAAAAAGGTAGACTGGACAAGATTAAAGATTTTCTTTGGTTTTCCTTCTTTTTATTGTAGTAATGTGCTGAGGACTTTTCATTAGACATGATAAATGTACACACACACACACACACACACACACACACACACACTCATAAAGATTACCCCCTGGCTCCACAGGGGAAGATGGGTACAGAAGGGAGAAACTGAAGACACGAAACTAATTAAGTGGCTACCACAGAGTCTGGCAACAGAAGATGACGACCTACAAGACACGAGGAGGGAAGAAGGGAGAAATGTTCAAGAAACGCGCCAGTGTGACAGGGCAGGAGATCAGCTTTCTGGATACACTAAGCTTCAGCTGTTTGATGGAGAGGCTTTTTTCCCTGAGAATTTGAGGTCAGCACGGTTTAGGTAATGACAGAAGCTAGGAAAGTAAAACACCTAGGGTCATATTCAGAAAGAGAAAACATAAGGGTTTGTGGCACAATGTTACCTAATCTTCACCAGAATCTTAAAATATGGTCAAGCATGAATCATTATCCCCATTGTTGAGAGCTGTAAACCGAGGCTCTGAAAAGATCAAATGGTGAGTATTTGGTGGATCCCCAGTTCTCCTTTTCGACACTGTTATCTTCTGAACATACATATCTTGCCTAATACTTTTTATGGCTCCACTACCATCCTGCACCCCCACAGGTCAAATAAAAACTTGAAAGCAACTCACAAAAATATTAATTATTTTAAACATCAAAGACATTTTTATGTGTATAGTAAACTGAATTTCCAACCAAATGTCTTTCCTATGACTATTTCCTCATCACCACTGAGTGGGCCCCGGGGAGCCCTGTTTCTGACTTCATCCCAAGGCTTGGCCATAACTAATGGAATAGTCATTTCGTATTTCTCAACAACGTGGAACTAGGGCAAGGTGGGTGGTCAAGAGTGTTTCCCCCCCATGGCCTGTAATGTATAAATATGGGAACTGTTGGGGCTGCATCAGAGTCTGAGAAGAACCAAGCTGATGCCCTTAGAGGAGCAGACATGAGAAATGCTGCAGAGGGTCTGCCCTGTACCCACCCTCACCCCCCACCCCCGACCTGGAGCTCTGTGAACCATTCCTGTAACTGGGTAATAAATGCCAAGTGGACAGAGCCAGTCCACTTTACCAACCCCGTGAGGCCTGCAGTTTTCTTCCCTCACACAGCCGTGGGCCCAGCCCAGGCCTGCTGCCATCAGGCCTTTTTGCTTTCTCCATACCTCCCAACCCAGAGTCTCTGGGGCCCCCAGCCAGCACTGCAGGCTCCATGGTGGACCAGCCAGATCAGCCCTCCCAGGCCCCAGCCACGCAGGAAAAAAAAACAAACCACCAAACACGAAGGCCTCCTCCTCCTCATTCAAAAAAACAAAAAACAACCGAAAAACTTCAGCTACTGTTCACATCCTTTAAAAAAATTTGATTTAATAGATTTCGATAAGAATTCAATTGTAGCCAAATGAGGAGTTTTTGTATATAATGAAAGGGAACTCTTACAAAGATTTCTCAATCTGCTCATGATTTTAAAGCTTAATATGAGCTTCTCACACAATACATCCTCCAGCAGACAGCTCCCAACATATAATCAATCTCCTGCAGTAAGTTCGTCATTCATCAATAAGGCGGCAATGGGTGCTATGGTGCCAGGTGCTGGGGAGCACGATGGGAAAAAGCAGCTGTGGTCCCTTATCTTCCCTTAGAGTCTCAGTTTAGAAAGTTATTCGAGTTTAATGTAATATTTAAGAAAGGGTAAGGGGCGATTACTTTATTTATCCCATAATTACTCCCTCTCCATATAATCGGACTTCTAAAGATCTGGAGGACGAAATACAAAAGCATTTCAGGACGTCCACATATAGAAATCAGTTCAAAGAGGGAGGGGAGACAAATTTAGCCAAGCTAACAATTATCATGAAAATCCATTAAATGTGATTAAAATGAATTCAAGTCTTCTTACCCACCAGAACGGGCTTAAGTACAAATTTATCACTAGAAACGAATTTAATATCAACTCTACTGGGAGGAGAGAGCTATCAACCATTTCCATCTCTTAGTAACTACCACCACATCCTGTGGCAGAGCGTCCCTTCCAGGCAGATGTGAGTTTGAGGTCCGTCTGCCCAGGGAGGCCATGATCTCCCCCTTCTTGATACACTTGTATCTCTGGCTCCATCCCGTACCAAGTGGTCTGATGCAGAGGAAATATTAGACCTCTGTTTGCACTTGGGGTACCTACGTATGTGTACACACACACACACACACACACACATCTAGCAAAAGCAGGGAAGAACAATGGGCGGGAGACTTAGAGTTTAAAGGGCAAGGAAAAACTACAAGGTGATCAGGACCTGGTGAGAGCCTAGAGCAAAAGGGAACTGTGTTCCCAGTCCGGTGGCTGTGACATGCCATTCTACAAACTCTATATTCACAAAAGACTTCAGCAGTCCTGTGGTGGGACTCCTCCCCAACAGTGGGCTGTTCCATGAGGCAGGAAAGATGTTCCTTTCATCATTTTGCAGCTGGGCTGCTGTGGCAGGGGTGGGTTATTGATTAAGAGCTTCAGTGGCTAGGAAGAACAAGGATGGTGCTCTGTGGGGAAAAAGACCAGAAGCAGCGGCCTGGGCTGACAGGTGAGACAACACCCCCTGACCTGGAAAGCCCACAACTGGGTGGGAGGAGGACATGCTAATTGGGGTAAGGCATGTAGGTAAGGAAAAACAGGTCAGCAAATGCAGATTATAGTTTCATACACTGTCACTGGTACCCACAGGCCCCGAAAACCAGGAGTCATCTATCTCCCTCCCTCCTTCCTACTTCCCTTGCTCCCTGGTAAGTGGCCTGAGGTGGGGTGGGGGAGGAAAAAGGGGAGGACAGGTTCCCACCAGCAGGATACCTCCGATCTATGGGGGGGCGGGGTAGAGAAGAGGTTTGAAGAACTGATTTGAATCACTAAGCTCAGGAGTCAGGTAGGATAAGAAGCCTAGGAAATTGATAACCCCCTCCAGGATAAAAGTGAGGTGCCTCCCTGGTTACACAAGTAACAAGTGACTGTATTCAGCACCTGCAGCTGGAGAAGAACAAGGACCAGTTTCATCCAGCAAGGCTGATCCCCTTGACTGTCACCTGACCTTCAGCTAATTTTAATGTCATTATAATCTCATTTACATTGCAGTTACCATGACTCCCAGCAAGCATCTGATACCAAGAGAGTTCTGGAGGAACCAAATAAGGAGGGAAAAGCCAGAAACCAAGGATCCCACCTCCGGGGGAGGAAACTGAGGAGGCCTGTCAAAGGGAAGTTACCAAATCCTGCCCCTGGTCAGAACTTCTCAGTGGGACTCAATCTGAGTTCACCAGCACTTCCCTCTCAAGGGTGTACTTTCATTTCAGGAAACTCTCTGTGCTTTCCTGCATCTGTGTCGCTCTTGAATTCTTTCTTGCATGAAGACAAGAACCTGGTCACTGCTGCTCCAGGCTCAGTCTGTTCTTGGACATCCCCGTGACCGGAATGGGGGGGCCTGTAAGTCTTTACAAAAAGATCTGCGATTCCGCCTCCCTCCCCCTGCAAAATGTAACACAAAGGGAGAACAAATAATCATACCACCTTAACTGCAACACAACCTACATTTTCTACTGACAGCAGACCAAAAGAGACATTTCCCACTTTTAGCTTACTAATAATTATCTCCAACGCTTGCACGTCACAACACATTTCATCGAACTCCTATTCAGCCTCTGCACTGCTGAGCGGCCCCTCCCCCGCCTCCTCCTGCCACTCAGTCTCTCATGGTGATCCCCACCACATGCCATAGGGGTTTCTTCCTGTTCCATGACAGTGCTTAATGGAAGCTCTAATTAGTTCCATTTGCTGGGTAAGGACTTGAGAAGCCCCCCAAATGAAGTTGTCCCTTTTTGGTGTCAGAGAGAGATGGCACAGCAAGGGTAGGTTCTAGTTTCACTTCAGTCCTGTAGTCACTTCACAATTCTTAACCTCAAACTCCTTCTTTGGACAATCTGAACGGGCCGGTTCCAGTCCTGGCTAAGGCCACTTCCAGATTTTTTTGTTCTAAGAAGTGATCAGCCTTGAAGACAGCTCCCCAGCATACACATTCAGTATATTTTTATTTCAACATGTTACGCAAACTCTCTTTTTTAGAATCTTGACATGCTCTAATAATAGATTTCCTGATTAAGTAAGACAATGTTACGACAATAAGAAATAAGGGAGGAAGGGAGAGAGAGAGGAGAAAAGGAGAGAGGAAGAGAGGGAAAGGGGAGTGAGATCACAGAATATTTTTGAAAATATCACTAGTATATATATATGTACATACATGTTTCCCCCTTTTTTTAACTTATTGAACACAAATAGTTTTAGTGATAAAAATGCCATAAGGATATTTTATGGTTTTTGTTTTTATTTTAATTTTCCCATGCTTGGTTGTGCTTTTTTTTTTAACTTTTATTTATTTGAGTGTTTTTTTCCAGGACCCATCAGCTCCAAGTCAAGTAGTTGTTTCAATCTAGTTGTGGAGGGCGCAGCTCACAGTGGCCCACGTGGGGATCGAACCGGCAACCTTGTTGTTAAGAGTACCACACTCTTAAACAATGGAGCTAACCAGCTGCTCCTGTGAGGTATTTTTAAAAGCAGATAAAGGGAATTAAGTCCAGGTCCCAGCAGGTATTCTAGTCTCATAAGGATATGAGATAATAATTATTTTATTTGTAATTGCAACAAATGGATTATTCTACATAAAAATATTTTCTAGATAATTAAAACATACTCCTTTAAACACTTTGTGTTCATAAAGAGCACCAGACAATGCCTAGCACAAAGGAGCTGTTTAATAAATATTTCAAGAAGGAAGGCGGGAGGGAGGCCAGCCACTGACGAGTGCCATAATGAAGTGATCCCTCTGTGTGATCCTGATTCATCCAGAACTTTCTGTATCCTGACTTTTAAAATAATTTCCTCATCTGTTCCCTTAGCTAACTGGCACTTCTTACAGCTCACAGTGTGCCTGTCTCTAGCATTCCTTCTGCTCCTAATTTAGAAAAATTTCAACTTCTTATTCTGTTGTGCCAAATAATCAAACACTTTAGAACTGTATGTAAAAGAGAAGCTGACTTGAATGAAGACAGGCGTGGTGAGGACAGTGTTTGAACTTTAGTGGCCATATTTGGGGATGTAGCTCCACTTCTGGTCTTCTCCTGGTAACTTCTTGGTTTCTAGAGTTATAGTCCTAATGAATTAGACTGCTTATCTGGTTAAGAAAGCTGTTCTTGACTCAGGATTTTTACTGTCAGGAGTCATGAGCAGAAAAATGAATATGAATTAGCTTAAGAGTATTAATAAGGAATTTCATTAATCTGGGCACCAGGTTCCTCAATTGTACGTAAAGGATCTCTGACAAACACTCATGCTCAGCTAGGGGACCCGAGGTAGAGAAGTGAAGGGAATGCCTAAAGAAGAGCAACGGGAAGTCTCTCGACACCAGTCCTGGACAGCAACCAGCCTGGAATGAATGGAGCAAGAGAGGATCGAAGACAGATGACTCCCAGTACAACAACAACAACAAAAGACAGAAAGACAAAGGGAAAAAAAAGAATACAAAGATTATCTGTTGGGGAGAATAGGAACAACAGTGACTTTAAAGAGCTGCTGGAGGGTGAAAGATGGACCAGCTGGGCTCCTAAAGAGAGCAAGCAAATGAAACCAAAAAGAGAGGCAGAAATTAACTCAAAGGAAAACAGAAATGATACAGGAAAAGAAATGTTAATCAGAGTACACTACCTGGCTCAGCAGTAAATACTGTCATAATAACATAAAATATTGTCATAATAATGAAAACATAATATGGACTTATATTAAACTGTGTCACAACTAAATATATTGAGTTGTATCACAATACTCAAGAAATCGCCATATAAGCCTGCTATTTAGAAATATAGATGTAAAAAACAGAAGAAACAGCTGAGAGTTTAAAGTGATCACTTCTGGGAAGTGGGAATAGAGGAGAGAGAGGGATGGGACATAGAACTATTGTTTTTCTTTCAAAGTCTATAATTTGATGCCAAGACAATTAAATGGAGGAAAGAATTAAAAAAGGAAAGAAAAGAAAACATATGTTCACACAGATAATGTTGGGACAACTGGAAATCCATATGCCAAAAAAAAAAGAAGTTGGACCCATTTCTCAAACCATATATAAAAAGTAACTCAAAATGGCTCATAGACTTAAGTGTAAGAGCTAAAACTATGGAACTCTTGGAAGAAAACATAGGAGCAAACATCCATGACCATGGTTAGGCAACGATTCGTAGATATGATATCAAAATGGCAAGTGACAAAGGAAAGATAAATTAGATTTTATCAAAATTAAAAACCTTTGTGCTCCAAAGCACGTCCTCAAGAAAGTAGAAAAAACCCATAGAATGGGAAATAATATTTGCAAATCATGTATCTGATCAGAATATAGAAAGAATTGTTACAACTCAACAATAAAAAGACAACCCAATTTAAAAATGGGCATAAGATTTCAATAGACAGTTCTCCAAAGAAGATAAACAAACGGCCAATAAGCATATGAAAAGATGCTCAACAGCATTAGCCATTAAGGAAATGCAAATTAAAACCACAGTGACATCGATACCACTTCACACCACTACGATGGTTATAATCAAGAAGACTGTTGGCATGGATGTGGAGAAAATTGGAACTCTCCTACATTACTGGTGGGAAAGTAAAACAGTACAGCCACTTTGGAAAACAGTTTGGCAGCTCTTCAAAAAGTTAAACACTTAAGAGGGTGGTAGATGAGGGTAAAGAGGATCAAATATATGGTGATAGAAGGAGAACTGACTCTGGGTGGTGAACACAAAATGTGATTTTCAGATGATGTAATACAGAATTATACACCTGAAATCTATGTAACTTTACTAACAATTGTAACCCCAATAAACTTTAATTAAAAAAAAAAGTTAAACACAGTTACGATATGACCTAGCAATTCCACTCCTAGGTATGAGGTGTGATCAAAAAATACAGTGGATGTTTAAATTAAAAAAAAAAAATGTATTACAATGAAAGACATATTGCTATTAATCCCTCTCAAACACACTTCGAACACACTTATCCCATTGTTCTTGCCACTTTCTGAAGCAGTTCTGGAAGTCTTCTTTCCTGAGTGTCTTTAGCTGTGCTGTCGTGGCTGCCTCGATGTCCTGAATCATTTTGACTTTGGGGAACAGCCAGAAATCGCACGGTGCCAGATCTGGTGAATACGGTGGATGAGGCCACACCATAATGGTTTTATTTGACAGAAATTACTGTATATCAGAAATGATCCATGACACAGAGCGTTCTCATGATGGATGATGATTTATGGCACACTTTAAAACACACCTTCTCTCAACCGTAGCTCACATCCAACTGACTGCACCAAACAAGTTGAAACTTGTCAGACACTGTTACTAAGGTTCAGTATTGAAGATCCCTGCCTTTCCACTGAATGGCACTTGGCAGTGGCATTCACCGTATTTTTTTTTTATCACACCCCTCAAGATAAATGAAAACATACAAGTGCACACAAATACTTTTACACAAATGCTTATAGTGGCACTATTCATAATAGTCAAAAAGTAGAAACAACCCAAATATCTATTAACTGATGAACAGATAAAACAAAAGATGGTCTATACACATCAAGGAATATTATTCAATCATAAAAAGGAATGAAGTACTGATATATGCTATAATATGGATGAACAATTTGCTAAGTGAAGCAAACCAGTCACAAGACCACATATTATACAGTTCAATTTTATGAGATGGCCAAAATAGGCAAATTTATAAAGAGCATAGACTGATGTTTGCCCAGGGCTAGGAGTGGGGGTGGGGGTAGAGGGGAGAATGAGGAGTGACTGCTAATGGTTATAGTGTTTTATTGTGGGATGATAAAAGTGCTCTAAAATTACACTGAGGTAATGGTCGCACAATTCTGTGAATATACTAAAAACCACTGAATTATACACTTTTCATGTAAGAATTTTATAGTATGGAATTATATCTCAATAAAGCTGTTTGTAAGTCTGTAAGAGAGTGGTTACTACACAGATGTAAATGTCAAATCTCATCCTACTGTAAGGGGTTCATTTGAGTTATATGTAAATTATACCTCACTAAAGTAGACTTTAAAAAATGTCTCTAACACAACAATTTTATTACAGTGACAAATGTTACTATCATTCTGTGGCTAGCATTAATCATCTGTGTTAGGATGACATCCTCTGCCTGCTTCAGAAAGGCCTCTACTGCTGGCCAGACAACAGCCATCTGTCAGCGTGACAAGACTCAATTTTCAGGAATGTAACAATGTCAGTTTAATTGACATTTTCCTAAAGTTAGCAAGCGCACCTTCCTGTCAGAACATCTATTTTTTGAAACAGGACCATTAATTGCAAAAGTACTACTATTTATTCTCAGTTTGCTTTTGGGAAAAATATAATCTCACCTTAAAACCTTAACATTTTCATTCTGGAAGGACAGTGGGTATAAATCCCTTATTTTACAGATGTGGAAGTCGAGGCCTAGAGAAGTTAAATTTGCTCAGGATCACACTGACGGTAAGATGACAAGACTGTAACCAGACTCCTTGCTGACAAGCACCAGCACAAGTCACTTATCAGCACCCTCAGACACAGTGGCCCCATAGTCAGCACATACTGAGACCTTTTTAAACCAGGCGCCACACTAGTACGTGAAATACTCTCCTCACTGATTCCACGTACCGACCCCATGATGCAGGGACTATTACCGACCTCTACGTCCCCAATTTACTGATGAGAAATTAGGTGCCAAGCAGTTAGTGAGCAGCCTCCAGTCAAGGAGCTAGGAAAGAAGAGTCAGGACTCCCACTTGGGCTGTCAGTCTCCAGGACCCGAACTTCTAACCATTAAGATACGCCCACTTCTCTAAAGCAAGCATTTTGCATTTTCACTTCTTTTAATTGTTATCATTTTACATTTCTCATACATGGGAAGATACTTATTGACACATCATTTCTGTTTAGAACACCTTGTTTATCCTACCTCGCATTAAGTTCTGGCCTATCTTGAATCTAATCCCTCGACTCCTCCCTCTCCGAATTTCCTCTTGCCAAGCCAGAATGAGGGACACAGTAGGTACCTGTGGCCTTTGGAACTGCTGGGTTTTATAACCCAGCATGACACCAACCACATAAAGGCAGAAACCACATAAAGGCAGGTACTACAGAAGCACAGTTTTTTGGTGTGTGTGGTATGTATGGAAACAAAGAACCAGTAAGAGATGATGGCACAGAGTGGAAAGAAAAGACCGGTTTTCACAATTTCATAAATTCAGTGCTCACTTCGGCAGCACATATACTAAAACAATTTCATAAATTCTTATGAATGCTTTTTCTAATGTGACGGTTTGACAATTTAAAGTGATCAGACTGGACGTACAAAGCTCCTCCCATGCGTATTCTCAGCTTTTATTTTACTAAACACATTAGTCTATCTGGTTTTAAGTTGCAGGTTGACCTAAGAAATAATCTTGACCTCAAAATAAATCTATTAAATATTGTATAGATTGAAGGGAAAGAAAAGGAGACCTCTCTGAGAAGCAATACCATATTTGGTCTCAGGAATCCACTGAGATGTAAAACATAGACAAAATTATGGGCCACTTTAGAACAAAGCTGTAACTGCTCAGACATATTTCACTCTGTTAAAGGGAAAGACGAATAAAAAGCCAATAGAGACAACCTAAGCCACTCTGGGATTTTCTTTGCTAATGCCAGCAAATTCCTTCAAAAAACAAGGCAGCGAACTTACTACTTGATGTTTGTCTCATGGCTGTCTTCAGTGGGGTGAGCTTTGCAGTTTCTCCATGTTCGGCTCATCCTTATGAAGAAGGGCCATTAAGCAAGAATCTGACTAGTTATAAAACATTTCAGAACTGACACACACACAAACACACACACATCTTAGAAGGCATGATGTTCATTCCTGAATGCTGCCAATGCATGGGAATTCCAGTTCTGGAACAGCCCCAGAGTCAATTTATAAGGCTCACAGTCACATCTCAGTTTTGCTCAGCAACATTAACTACCTTATCTATCTACTGATATAGTCAATAGCTTGTTATTTTCTCTGAATTGAATATCTAAGTCTCCCCTCAAAGATTAAATAAAAGCTTGCCAGCATCTACATTTTCTCTGTGTGTATGTATATACATGTGCACCTAACCATGCAAAACAAGGTACCTCCAGGCCAGATACTATGGCACAGATAAAAATAGCCTTGAGAAGCAAGAGTCCTCAGGTGACTAAGCAAAATCAGGTGTAAAGACTTTACTGCTCTTAAAACACCGGCTTTCAAGAACACACTAATTGATATTCTGATACCAACCAAACGAACAGACCTGAAATGATAATAATACATGCAAATATCTTATTTTTTCAACTACACAACAAAGTTTTCTAATTTAAATAAAGATACCATTCAAGTACAGTATTCAGGCAAGTGAACGGCTTATGTTATGAATTTTGACCAGAAGACATTATTTCCTTCCAAACACTTGAGAAGTATCAGTTTCCTAAGTCCTTAATTTATGCACATTATAATTTTAAGCGTTTTGACTGGAGTAAAGGAGCCAAGACTATTTTAAACACACCAAAACAAAGTAAAACTGGTAATTACATTATTGGACTTGGTCCTTGTTTTAATCAGTCTTTTCTAAGCTTCTGAAAGCAACTGCATCATTTCAAATGCACACCTGTTTCATCTGAGAACAATTTCTTTAAAAATACTGTACTATGGAAATAAATGTGAATTCAATTTAATAGAACATTCATACAGGCATTTGATTTTTCCCTCCAAAGATACTGTATTTAAAAAAATTCTTCAGGAGGGGCCAAATTCAACAGCGCACATTCACATTTCCAATCAAAGAGCAAGGTGTTGGGGCCACGGAGACCTGTGTTCCAATGCTGGTCTTACTTCTAGCCCCACTCTTCATTGCTGAACTGACTGACACACAGCAGATGCACTATAGCGGTGGGCCATTTCTCTCCAACCTAAAAAGTACTAACTGCAAAGGAATGCACAAAGGCCTAGGTTAATACTGCCCCTATTTCTATTGTCTCTTTTTACAGAAAGATTACTTTCAGAATATAGTCTTTGATTCTAGGCTTATAAACTTCCAACCCCTCTAAGCCACTTTGAAGAATTTCTCTCAATTTGATGCAAGTTAACTTGACAGTGAAGAAATACATTTTTACCACATTAAGGCTCCCGTGTGGCCCATTAAAAGTGTTTGGAATGATTAGTACAGTTATTAAATGTTTAATGCATTATACAGAGGGTGATCTTTCCTTGCTATGAAAACTTTAACTTTGGTAGGGTCCAACCAGAATGCTCAACTATGAAAGCTAACTGTTTGCAGATTTTTGCACTTGGTGCCTACCATGAGTTAAAATGTGGAATAGAAGAGGAAAGAACTTAGCCAAGAGTTTAACAAAAGAGAGAAAGAAGTTGGGGCAAGAGTCAGGGGAACAGGAAACATCCTCTCATTTGTCTTGATGCCAAAACGAACTTAGACAATTGTCCTGGGGCAACACTGAAAGTCTGGGAAAACACACCAACGATAATACATCTCGAAGACTACATGTTCAAAACCTGCGGCAGGAAGCATACCCACTGGTTCTCCACTCTCACCTCCCACCCTTGGGAGGAATTTATAACCAAATCTACAGGCACCCTTCTCTGCACTTTCTCGGAGTGAGTAGTTCACAAACGCTCCAAACGACTGTCCTCATTGTGGTTAGGGTCACTGCTCTGGAAGCTATACAAAAAAATACCACCCAGAAATAATAAGAGTCGATGGGAATTATTTTTAAAGATTTCCTTTTGGCACAGGTTTATCTAAAAAAGGCAACTCCCTTTGAAAATTATATACAACTTGGTGTTCTCTTTAAATCACTGAGCTGGAAATATGGGGGGGGGGTCTAACCTATAAGAGTCCAGAGACGAATATGGGCTGCCCTCTCCCCACTGTCCCAGGGGAGTGCACATCCCTGATTCCCAGGCAGATGTGGTGCTGACCACGAACTTCTTTACTCAGCTGCGGAGGGGTAATGACCAGTGAGAAACAAAGCCAAGACTCTCCTGTCCTTGTCTCCCTTCAGCCTCGCCAAAGTCCTGAGCAGGCCAGAGGCAGCTCTTAGGTAAAAAGGAGGCCCCAAGCCCTTCTCATGCCCTGCATCCCTCAAAGTCCAAGGATGCCCGTGGCCCCCCTGGCACCCTCTGGCTTCAGTGCCCTGAGGCTTCTCCCAACCAGAAGGCCTAAGGATTCTGCAATTCCTTAACTCGCACTGAAATGTCCGACCTCACATTCACTGACCTCTGTGACGCTCATACTTTAGATGAATAAGGTGTGAGGGGACGTCTGCCATCTCTTCTACCTCGGTGAAGAGCATGGTTCCACCTCATTCCAATCTTGTCCTACTTATATTTGAATGATTTATTAGATTGAATTATCTCATACTTGATCAGCCTCAGAGCTTGGGTTCTGGGGTCAGATAATCCAGGTTTGAATTCAAATCCACCCTCTACGTCGCTCTGTGACCCTGGGAAAATTCCCTTAACTTCTGTGCTTTAATTTCCTTGTTAGTAAAAGGAGGATTGTAATCATTCTTAAGGCACGGGACGAGTGGTATTTCCTAAGACAGGGCCTGTGAAGCCCTCTGGACAGCGCCCGGCACACAGGCAGTCCTGCCGAAACTTGGCCTATGGATACTTCTCTGCGAGGTAGCTGTATCCCTCCTTCCTGAAGCTTCCCTGCACTGCCAGGCCCTCTTCCTGGACGGGATCATGACAGGAGGCTTACAGAAAGAACACCTGATGCAGAAAGATTGTGACTGTTGTAACAAAAATAACTGACTGAAGCATGGACAGAAACCAGTTTCTATCTCATCTTGGTCTCATTAATAACTTTAAAATGGCATAATAGTAGGGTGACAATATATTAATTTATTGGCCAAGACACTTTTAAACCTGAAAAGGGGTGCTATTAATAATTATCAAATAACTAGGGCTGTCCTACTTAACACTCACCTGTAAACACTTTCTCACTCTCAAGGAAAACCCATTAAATGCAAACTATGCGCCAGGTTTCAAACCCAGCTGTTGCCTGTTTTTGTACATAAAGTTTTACTAGTAGAACACAGTCATGCTCATTTGTTTATACATCGTCAATGTCTGCTTTCATCAACAATGCTATAATTAAGTTGATGCATGATCCTCAAAGCCTAAGATATTCAGTATCTGGCTCTTTACAGAAAATGTTTGCCAACCTCTGTTCTGGGTTGGCAAACAGGTCATTCTGAGATACTTCCTTCCAAGCCCACAGTTCTATCTGTGTGCTATTCTCTGACAAGAATAGCAAATGACTTCTCTTACAATATAAGTATGGATTTTTATTATGTGGTAATTCCATATTTAAAATGAAACTAAAATTAATCAAAATATAGCTTCCTTATTGGCACCAAACTTTCAGAGGATTCTGTCAAACCTGAAAGAATCCAAAGAAAGTAGGAATACCTGAGTGTCACATTTATGAATATTATTATATGTGTACTAGTCAGAGAAACTCAACTATTTAATATGCAGGGAGAAGAAAAGATTTGGGGTTGGGGAGGACAGGCCTGTGGTCTTGGCACACAGGAAGGGCTGTCACTTGAATAGCAGGAGCCAGCATGACATGGTGACTCGGTGCTCTGCTCCTGAGTGTGGCAGAACCTAACTAGGGTCCTTACCTTCCTCGAGCTTCACCTGTGAAATGGGCAGTAACAGTACCTTCCTCACAGGCAGGTGTGAGCATCAAATGGGATGCAATGCTGCTTTCCTTAGTCATTTGTATTATTGTTATTATTGTTGAAGAGCCTAGTGACATATTCTGTTGACAAAACCAAAACAACAGCAGGTAGGTTTCAGGTAGGCAGATTTCAGTGCAACTTAAGAAAAAGTCTTATCACCTTCCTGCCTGCCTGGTAGTTAGATAAACAGATATTCTCATAACACTGAGTTCAAAATCCCTGGCACTGCCTGCACGGGTGGCATGGCCCTATAGTAGAGAAGATGCAGAGGGGACTGCAGGAGAGTGATTAATTCTTTCTCTGTGACTATGTTTAAGAAAAATTTAGGTGTGTCTGAAAGATCCTATTGATAGGGAAATATGACATGCCAGAGATTAAACAGGTGTTAGCAGATTACGAGGACATGTAAACTTTTAAAATTTAAAGCACCACCAGCAGCTCAAAAGAGAATAAGAAAACAAGCTGGTTCCATTTTGCCAGAAAGGTAACTGGAAAGGCAAGAACACGGCACCAACGAATGGCACAATGCTAATGGATTAACATAGGAAGTGGCCTGGTCCCAAACTACAGACCCAGTGGTTTTGGTTGGCAGGATCCTGCAGAGGCACATGATACCCTAGTCCTGCTGGGTGCATCAACCTGGGCCCACTGATAACTTGCCAGGCGCCTGAGGCTAGGCCCAGGCTCCCTCTCACCACAGCCTGCCTTACCTGTAGTGGAACTAAACATGCTCTGACTCACTAATCCTGGCAGGTGCAAAGATAGCTGATTGTACAATGGGCCTGCAGCCCTAGTTGTCTGTTATTTAGGATAAAGGTAAGTGTGGCCCATGCACTCCTTGGCGCCCTAAGGGACTGAGAGTTATTAATTCATGATCTTAAAACAAAAGTAACTTAGCTTCTGGAGAGCACTTGCCTCCTCTCCTTCTCCATGCCCACCCAGCCTCCTGCCCAGGCTCTCACTGCCTCCTAGTAGACAGAGCTCTCCTCACCATTCAGAGACCCTTTCCCTTGCACTTCTCAGCAGTTTCTACAAAGCCAGTAGGAGGCAAAGACCAGAGCTGGAATCTCTGTTGGAGCTACCTAGCGCCCAGTTCTACCTTTGCCTTCCCAGGCAGACGACATGGGCTGCAAAGCCAGCAGGACAGGGCTACAACAAACCATGCAGCTCCCCTACTGCCTCCCTGCCACGCATCCTGGCAACAAATGGCCACCTGCCATGACGCTTGGCCAGGGGCTCTCTCCTGACTTCCCTGGAGTGTGAGTTACATGAAAGTGAATGATCTGGGCTTTAACCTACGCAGGTATGACTTCCAACTCTACCAAGTGCTAGCTGAGTCTCAGTTGCCTTATCTCAAAAACGGGAATAATGATTCTTACTTCAAAAGGCTGCAATAAAGATTCTCTGAGATTGCATCTGTTAGAATCTGGCACTTTCCGTTCAGCATATAGTAGCTAGTGAGTAAACATCGGCTCTCTCTATTTTCTCCCCTCTCACCCAACATTGGGGAGGTAGACCGTCCTGGCGTGATGTGCGGGCCACGAGGTTACAATATCCTCCCTCCCCGCCCTTATTCTGAGGCTTCATTTCAGAGCCTGATAAATGAACACACAGGACAAAGATTATGTTGTCCAGCCTCACAGGCTCGCACAGGCACACCAACAGCAGCGACATTTATTTACTAGGCACACAGAGTGGAACTGGAGCTCCTACAGTGATTGCATTTTAAATCCATCAAGAATGACTGTATTAAAAATTACTCCTAAAATATCTTAAACACAAAAATAAAGAAAACAGTTTAGTACTGTGTATAGAAATCAATCTGACATGGCCAGTTTTTAATTTTTTTTTCCTTCCAGTGTTACAGCAAATCACTTTGGTTAAGTATCAGACAAAATAGCTGGCTTGCATTTAAGGGCTATACGGTAAGACAAGTCCTTCCCATACATCTGTTTGGTGGCACCATACTCAGCGTGCTGGGATGTGTGCCATTAGAGTGGGTACGTAGCTTCCCTTGATGGTGTCTGGGGAAGTTTCCATATGGTTCCTCATCTTGTCTCCTTAACCAGAATTGCTTCTGCCCTAAACAATGCTCCCACCCACTACCCCATCACCACCACCTTCACTGTTGTTCTCTCCGCCTCTTTTCCCTGTGTCCATCTTGAAGATAAGGCAGCAATAGCTCTGAAGTCAGACTGGATTCAAATCACGACTTCCGCAATAATTATCTGTGACTTTGCGAAAATTAACTATCATATTTGACCTTGAATTTCTCCAATAGCAAAATCATAATACTTCTCTGAAAGGATGACCATAATGCTAACACTCTGATAGCAGCATCACATACTACACACAAACGGTGATATCCAGTACACGAATGGTACACAGTCTCTTTCCCTTCATCAGTCAGGAAAAGTGACCAGCTAACATTCTGGCTATTTCCTTCTTTTGAAAAAAAAATATTTAATTTTTTTAAATTTAATTTTTAATAATGTAAAATGAATTATTTAATTTATAAAAGTAATATATGGGCATTCTAGACATTTTATGAAGTACAGAAAAGAAATTAAAAAAAAAGAAAAAAGGTGATCTCATTTGGACCACTGGCTCTCCAGTCTTTTTCTCTAAACTTTCTGTATAGCTAAGGTTATACTGTATACAATTTTTATACTGTTTTTCTTACTTTTTACTTCTGCCTGTTTGACTTAATATTATAACATTAGGCTCAAAAATGACCAGTGACTTTGTCAAGGCCCTGTGATTAACAACTCTGGACATATAATTTTAATGGCTGATTAATATTCCATTACATGGTTGCCAAAATTTATTCATCGGACCGGCTTTTGCCAATTTAACACTGCTGTACATAAGGCTGCCATGAACATCTTTCTGTGCAAACCTTTGTCCACACAGTGACTAGGTTCCAAACCCCTTTTTCTAACCAGTGGAAAATGTGGTCTGCACGAAGGTGATATCCCACCAAGCTTGGGCAATGAGGCACAGAGGAGAGACCGTCTCCTTTACACTGCTGCCAAGGGCATACCACTTACCAGCCGCCACGCTCACATGTATCACAGCAAATAGCAGAAGAGCAGCTTTGACCACGGTGGGCAGACTGTTCCCCGGTGGGAGCACCGCTCAGTCAGCGGCTCTAGACTCTACACTCAGTGATCTTACTCAAGTCACTTTTCATCATGGCTTTGGTTTCTTCGGCTTTGGTTTCTTCAGCTTCTGGAAGCTGAAGCTGAAATGAAAGTATTTCAACATTCCCCACTGCCTTTACAACTGAATGACTGGTTTTAGAAAAATGAAGACGCTTTAGAGAACCAGCGGTGACTTTCCTCAACAATTTTACAGCTGGATTTCTCTAACGCTGAATTACAACTTGAGGCCAAGCATCGCAGCAGTTACTGAGCGGCCCTGTGCCCCGAGCTCTCTGGCAGACACTGTGGGAAGCATCCCAGGGAAGCAGAAATGAAGCCCTGACTCGGCGTGCGAGGGGGAAAAGGAGCTCACTGTGGAGAGCAGGTACACAGTGCTCACAGTGCTTTCTCGCAGCATCAGCTATCTGGACGAAACCACCGTCCAAACGTGTCTGCTGGTCAGTATCAGGACGGCAGGCTGGGAAGTCTAACAGACACCCTGACTTAGGCCTGAGGCCCCCTGAGAACCCTTAGTGGACAGTCACTCACTTGAATCTGCTTTGGCCTCACTCAGAATTCACTTAATTTGATATCTGCTTTCCCAGGCCAAAGCAGATGGGAAACTCCTAAGTCGGGAATGAGAAGTGGGACTGAAGAAGAGTTAGAGGCAGGCTAACTGACAACAATAAAGGGAGCTGGTGGCTGACGGCAAACAAGGGCTGCAAAACTGAGCAAAAGCAAGCAGAAGAGTAATTTTAGCAAAGCCGTCTGGGGTTATTTACTGTAGGAGTAAGCTGCTGGTGGCCCCGGGGAGCGTTAATGACACAGCTACTGGTGTTCAAAGGAACAATCCTGTTTAACAGACATCATTTAGGAAGATGAGGAAATCTAAACCTGCAAGACATTTAGTTTAATTTCCATCAAATGTATTTCAAATAAAAAAGGGACAAGCTTTACTTAACTGGAAGAGTTGCTCATGTTGCGCATATCTGATGAAGGTATCAGGAGAAAGGACAAATTGATTCTGGACAAATCATGTTAAAGCGACGCCAGGAAAAAGGAGGGTTTTTCAGCGCTGGGCTTTTGGAGGCTCTACCCACACTGGCATCATGCCCCGCACTGGGTCAAGCCCAAGCTAGGTGCTTGCTGAGCAGGGCTGATGCTCCACAGACACTCCTACTGACCCCAGCCAGGGGCACGCTGGGCCACAAGTATCTTAGAAAACACTGGCTTTCCTCTTTACTTTCCCCTTCCCCAGATGCAAACCAGAAACAGAGGATCTGCTATAAAATTAATAGGCCAACTCATGACATGGCTGCCTCTAGGGTGGAGAAAGAAAATGACGATGGTGATTGCAAAGAACTTTTATACACACACGTACACACGTACACACACACACACACACACACACACAAATAATAATTTTATAAAGGCTGGAAGCAAATTGCCAAAATGTTAAGTGCTGCAAGTTCTGGGTGGCTGCTATGTAAGTACTGTTATATTATTCTTTGTGTGTGTGTGTGTGTTTTCCAAATATCTCAAAAAACAAAAGATACTAAAGCTTCTGTTCTCTAGGAGGCATGGCACTAAATCATTTGTCCATGTGTCCACCTATGCCAATACTTCCTGTTTTGCTGTACCTAATGTCTGCCAGGCGCAGGCCGAACTGCTAGGATACATGGTGATGGAGCAGATCCACCCCCATCCCTCGTAAAGCTTTCGCTCCCTCTGTGTGGCTTATGCCGATCCTTCTTCCATTTTTTCAAATCTTAGAAGATAAGTAGAAGAGAACGTCTCATCTCATTCTACTCTTGTTTCACTCAGAGTAAAACCTAACCCCCTGGCCCTGGACCACTCAACTTTCCTTACCGGAGATGTCTCTTCCCTTCCTTCCCACCCCATCTCGAACCTTCTCTCTCCCTACTTTCATAGGCAGCACAGTTTCCCCTTTCCTCTCCTGTCTTAGGCCCTTTGTCTTTGCTGTTGCCATGCCTGGAACACTCTTGGCTAACTCTTCACATGACAGGCTTTTCAAATCCTTCAGGTTTCAATTCAAATCTCACAACCTCTTCGAGAGGCTTTCCTGCATCGTATGTCTGAAACGGCGACCCCCACCACCCTGTCACACCAGCCGACATGTTTTCATACTTATATCCTTAGGACGTATTAATGTCCCCTACACCCTCCTCCCGTTGCTCACTCTACTCCAGCCAGGCTCGCCTCCTTACTGTTCTCAAACATACTGGTCTCCCATAGGCCTCGCACATTCTTCCTCCAGACATGGCTGAGCTAACGCCTCACCTCTTCAAGCCTTCTCAGTGAAGCTTTCCTAGATCACGGACTTAAAACTGCAGCCTGTCCATTCCCTCTGCCTCACCCCTCGGATACCTTTTATCTCGTTCTACTTTTTCTTGTTGGATAACACTACCTACAAACACACTATATAATTTATGTTATTTATTTTGATTATCGCTTATTTATTGCCAGTCTCCTGTTCTAAAACATAAGACCTGCAAGAAGAAATTTTTGTTTTGTTCACTGACAAATCCTAAGGATCTCAACAGTGTCCTCAGTAAACATCCGATGTTGAACAAACCCATTTCAGAGCAATCACAAATATCGTCTTTCCTGTTTACCTGATTACTCATTTACTGTTTCCCCTGAGAGAGCCAGACAGCCAGAACAAGCACTGTGAGGCCACAGCCTGTCTGTCTTGTTTAATCCACATGCCCAGCATATAGAAAAGAATCTGACACATTTGAGGTGCTCCGTAAATATTTGAAACAAAAGAAGACACTGTCAGGCTGGGTCCAATGTGAGTTTTTCTATAAAAGGACTTCATGGTAAATTTAGCTACCCATTTTCCACTGATTCTCTCAAAGAATCTAAGCCATATGAAAAGGAATCATTATTTTAACTAGTATAATCATGACACAAAAATAATTATTTCACTTATTCCGTACCCCAAATTTGGAAGTCAACTTCAGACTGTAATTGCTGTCTAAATCCCAGTAGTAAACAAACCAGCTTCACATTTTATATGTTACCATGAGGCTCTCCAGGTTAGCTCTTTCCAGCCAAAGAAATGTTGACACAGTTGCACACCACGTTTCAACATGCTGATCATGTTAAAATAGTGCACAAGAAATATTTTTCCACTTTATAAAACGCCAGACTGTTTACATGCTTAAGTGGCCAGAGACTTTGCTATCTGTGTGTGGTCCTGAAGTTTCAATATCATAACCATGAATAAGAAGTGGAGCAACATGCAACTAGCTGATGTAGTTCCACCGCCAAATTCGGAATCAAGATGTTACTAACATCATAAATGGGCAGAATAAATTAGCCAGAACTAAGTCATAAATGGGCAGGTTAAAAGGGGTAGGGGGGCATTAAAAATCAAATTCTAATCAATTTTTGAAGAAAAAGTAATTTGATATAACTGGGATATATTTACACATATATTATACAGAAATACATGTATTTGAGAAAGAAACAGCACAAGAGAGGACAGAAATAGACTGTCCTAGTCAAGATCACATACAAATAAGCTGAGCAGTGTTAACTACTGTCCAGAGTCAAATGGTAGAAAGATCTATGAAAGAGTTCCCAAGCACAGACCTTCACATGAACATTTGAGAGGTGAAAGGTGTTACTTAGGCTTCGCCCAGCAGCTTAACCAAGGACTTATGCAACCTCCCAGGAGCACGCACCAGAGGAGGGGGCCCCAAGTTCATGGCCGGCCAAATGAGAAGACATGCCCTGTCTCCCCTGTCTTTCCCATTTTCCAAGTAGCACTGGCTTTGGTCTACAATAGTTCAGTCTTTCTTCAAGCTAGAAATAGAATTTAGGCCGGGGTTCCACCCTGTCCAGACAAGATATAAATGAAAAAAGACCTCACAGAAAGAAAAATTATCTACATCTGACAAACTGAAGACATGCACACATTCCCAGAGTCGAGGGTTTAAATGCTCAAGACAGTTTCTGGATTCTGTGCTGTTTGCATTTATCATTCCTCTAAGTCCCCAAATGCTTCAGGTTAGTGAGGACTGTCGGTTCTCACATTTTTAATAGCTCTCCACTTGAAGAAAATTCTCAGCACACTGTGTCTAAACAAAAAAATAAATCACTTAATGTAAGCAGGTTCATGTTGCAACACGAAATGCCATTTCCCATTTGATTGCCAAATGCACAACTTGTTATTCTCAGTTGACTGAATAAGTGAAAGAATGGTACTTTATTACAATTTTTTTCCTGGCATTTTTTTCTTTCTATAGTTTCTTTTACAGTCTTCCACGGCTATAGGTCAGGATAGTTTTCCTGTTACTATGACAATAGTGTAAATAAGTCAACTTTAAAATTCACTTTGGGGGTATGGAGCTGCCACATTTCCGGCTACCTAAGCCAGGCTGGGTGTGTGTTGCACACTCTTCCTTGCAGACAGCGGATCACAACCATTTAACTGGCCTCTCTCCGCTGCGGCCACCATCTTTCTGGCCAGGAAAATCCCACAAGCCTCTCAGAGGACCCTCTCTAACTGCTGAGACTTCTACATAAAGATCTGGTAATGGTCTCCTGCTCTGCAAGGAGAGAAATATAAGTCCAACGTTAACACTTCTCTAAACACAGAACCACGATTAGAGGAGCATGGTGGATACCATGCTTAGTGGTGCTTCCTCAGCTCCACTAAGCATCTGCAATGCCTCTCACAATGCTTCAGAGCAATGCTTACAATGAGGAGCCCTAAGAACCCCTTTGGAGGGGCAGGTTAAAGGGTCTGGGAAAGCCCTTGAGGAGAGGCTCTTCACACACAAGAAGCTCTTTACTGCCTTTCCACCACTTCCGCGGTTCTGCTGCAGCCCTCCTGACCCACCTCACTGGAGGCCCAAGAGCTCCCACAAGGGACAAATGCTACACCTACACGAGAGTGGTTCTGTCTGTATTTTCAGGAAAGTTTCCATTCACAGTTCATCTGTTCATTCTCCCAGGGCTCCTGGACCTCAGAAAATGACAATATATATGACTCACTGAACTGAATCCCAGTCCAGGGTCTGACTATGAAAGAGTAGAGTCTGTGGATAGCCCAATCAGTAAAGACAAAAGTATTTTGAGAATCTCCAGGCTGCCAAGGAGAGGTCAACTCTGTTCTCTAGACGTTCTTCCTCATAGTAGGGTGGGCTGAACTGTGTCCCTCCAAAAAGATACGCTGAAGTCTTAACTTCTAGTACCTGTGAATGTGATCTTATTTGGAAATAGGGTCTTTGCAGATATAATCAAGTTAAGATGTGATTAGTAGGGTGGACCCTTAATCCAATATGGCTGGTGTCCTTAAAAGAAGAGAAGACAGACAGACACAGAGAGAAGATGGCTATGTGATGACAGAGGCAAAGATTAGAACGATGTTTATCTACAAGCCAAGGAACGCTGAGGATTGCCAGCAAATACCAGAAACTACAAGACGTAAGGAAAGATCCTTCCCTAGAGCCTTCAGAGAGAAGGCATGATCCTGAAAATACCTTGGTTTCGGAATTCCAGCCTCTAGAACTATGAGACAATAAATTGTTGTTTTAAGCCACCAGTTTGGTTGCAGCAGCCCTAGCAAACTAATACAAAGAACAATTTCTGTCTTGGGCTAAAAAAGAAGTCAAGACATTTATGAATGGAAGTGTCCTTCAGATGAAAGCAAAGATGCTTGTGAGAGCATCAGGCATACACATGAGAGCCTCCGATGGCACGGTGGCAGCAGGCTGGCCCAAACGGCAGTTTTACAGAAAACAGCACATGTGGTTACTTCTCAGGGAAGCAGCTCTGCACTTAGCAATGTCTGGCTCCATAATTCATCCAACCCAGCTCCGCCTTTAGGCCACCTATACTTAATATCCACCCATCAGTCAGCTGCCAATTGTTAAGAAGGAGACGCAGCAGCAACTACTTTACCCCTGAAGAGCTCTAGAGGACAGCGCGTCTGGAGACCTAGGAGCTCCCAAGAGCAACATACACAGCCTTGGGTCTCACCTAAACCTTGGTACAGAGAAGGGGCCCATAAAAGAGGCAGCCCATGGTTGCATCAATGCTGGAGAAGCGTCTATGTAAGGCAGCCCAAGGCACGTTAAACTAGAAGAGCCAGATTCACAGTCACCAATGCTGAGGTCAAATAGCAATTTAGGGAGCACAATCAAGTCTAAAGAGCTAAACACATATGTTGAAGGGCTACTACTCGTACACTCTGGCAAAATCACCAAATATTTACTGCACCTACTATGTACCAGGCATTATTTTAGGCATTAAAGATACAGCAGTCAATAAAACAGGTAAAAAGCTCTGCCCTCCTTAAGTTTTCATTGAAATGGGACAGACAGAAAAAGAAAATATACAGCATTAGACGATGACTTGAATAGCAGAAAAGAGGATAAGAAATGTTGGGGACAGGGGTAGTTATCAGATTAAACGGGGCGGTCAAGAAAGGCCTCAAAGAGAAAGTAATAGTCAAGGGCAGGGAGTATGTTCTGTGGATATCTGGGGACGAGCATTCTAGGCAGTGGGAGGACAGAAGCAAAGGCCCTGAGATGTGGTCTGGAACCTTCAGAGTGACAAGAAGGCTGATGAGGTTGACGCCGAGTAGACATGCGGGCATGCACCGTGTGCATGCAGAGAACAGCCAGATCACAGAGGACTTTAAGGACAGTGGCTTGTACACTTGAGTGACATGATCTGACAAGTGTTTACCAAGGTCACTCTGACCACTAGATGGAGGGCAGGTTGAATGGGGGGTGCGGGCACAGGCAGGGAGGCCAGGTAGGAGGCTCCTGCAGTAACTGCCGCAATTTACTTAGCATCGAGGATTTTAAATCTTGGCCAATGTGATGCAGTTAGTTAACTCCCCTTCAGAGTATCTATCCTAAAGAAAAAATAATGAACTGCCGCTTCGGCTTCACCCAGTGAAAACTCCACCCATTCTCTGCTTAGTGAAACGACCTGCAAATCAAAGCTCACATCTACATTTAAGGAGAAATGGCCTCCCTTATTCATCAGAATTCTATAAGCACTTGTACCCATTACATTTTTATATAGGCAGTCAAAACACTCAAAGCAGAAGAAGTACATTTTCTAAAATAATACATTATTAAATTTTTTAATGAGTTGTCTGTGTTTCAGAAGGAAATGAGAAGAAATGAATACATCAGGACAATAAACTTCTTGATGGTCTTCATTTCACCATCAGACTTTTTGAAGTCTGTTGGTCCGGATAAGTAGAAGCAAATATAAGTTGCCGTCTGGCATGACCGCCATCTCTCTGTGATCATGTTACGTCCTGAGCTCCCTGACAGGAGAGGGTCTTTGGCCATCCTGCCCGTTAGCCTCACAAACCAAGAGGAGTGGCAACAGTGAAGAGGAGGTAAAACAAGGAGCCTTCTGCGGGGAGAAACGTTTATCAATTAGCTGTACGTCCTTGCAGGGAGGATCTCTTGTCTGGTACATGAGCACTTCGTCTCTAGGAACCCAGAGAGGGTCTACCAACTCTTTGGCAACTGCAGTCAACTTGTAACTCTTCAATTCATGGATGAGGACAGCTCCTTTTTAAAGCTTGAGTCCTTCTCCTTACTAGCACCATTTTTGAGAAAGAACAGAACATGGAGGGAGGGGAGACTAAATAAAATTAAAATTTAATCTTTAGTGTGTGGTGGAAATTTTTCTATACTGGCTAAGGCACTGGTTCTGGAGTTAGACAACTTGGGATAACAAGGGGGCTGTTTCAGTGTATTAGTCAGGATTCTTCAGAGAAACAGAACCAACAGGATGTGTGTGCGGCTATGTGTGGAGACGGAGAAAGAAAGATTTATTTCAAGAAATTGGCTCACACGATTATGGGGGTTGGCAAGTCTGAAGTATGCAGGGCAGGCCGACAGTCAGGAGACCCTGGGAAGAGTTCCTATGGCAATCTTGACTCTGGAAGACAGTCTGACGGTAGAATTCCTTCTTTCTCAGGGACCTGAGTCTTTTCTCTTAAGGCCTTCAAGTGACTGGAGGATACTTCATTGTGGAGGGTAATCTGCTTTACTCAGCCTATGAATTTAAATGTTTACCTCATCTAAAAAATAACTTCACAGCAACATCTAAACTGATGTTTGACCAGACACTGAGTACTACGGCCTAGCCAAGTCGAGACATAAAATAAATCACACTCAGTTTCTCACTTGATAAAAAGGTGAAATGTCACACGATGGCTGTGATTGTGGCTCTTACGTGAGATATTCACTGTTGGTGCATATGAAAGGCCATATATACATATATAATACTAGCTACCATTATTTTCACCACCACTACCACTGGTGTTTCTACTATATAGTGACTGCAATAGTTTCACCTATTTTAGCCACCATTAATGCAAGTACATACGGTTACACTAGTATTTCATATGGGAACTTTCAGGATTTATATATAGCAGTGCCCCTCTTATCCACAGGAGATATGTTCCAAGACCTTCAGGGGATGCCTGAAACCTCAGGTAGTGCCAAACCCTATATACTGGGGGTGCCAAAAATTGTACACATTTTAAGAGATGTTATCTATGTATTATTTTCGAAGTTGAATTGAATTACAGTAGCAATGTGTAGTATGATGTTCACTCAAAAGATGGTGTTAATCAAATGAATGCTAGTGTCATTCACTGCATTACAATTTTAATACAGGTTTATCCTTTCTTAAAAGGTGTATACATTTTTTTGGTACCCTTTGTATACTATGTTTTCTCCTATATATACATACATACCTTTTCACTTATAGGAAGCACTTTACAGCTTCCCTCTGTCATATCTGAACTGCCAGCAAGACTAATCTTGTGCCTTGGGGCCATTATTACGTAAAATAAGGGTTACTTGCACACAAGCACTATAATACTGTGACACTGAATCTGATAACCCAGAGACTACTAAGTGACTAATGAGTGGGGAGCGGACACAGTGTGGAGACACTGGACAAAGGGATGATTGTCACCCCAGGCAGGATGAAGCCGGACAGCAAGGGATTTCATCATTGTACCCAGAATGGCATGCTATTTAAAACTTATGAATCATTTATTTCAGGAGTTTTTCATTTAATATTTTTGGACCACAGTTGTCCGTGGGTAACTAAAAACAAATAAGGAGGGGCTACTGTAGGTATAATTCATGCAAACCAAACCACCAACCGATCTCATTAAACATCATCAGGCCAGAGGGGAAGGAAACCCAGGCCAAATGAACTTGTGAAAAGACTGTCTGGTTCGAGAACATTCTGATGAACCATCCTCTGGCAGATATGGCCTTAATCTGTGCTTACGTCACACAGTCTGCATCTGATGCCTGGGTTTGGAAGCGTCTTTACCAAGAACATGATCCCATAAAACAAAGTTGGCTACAAAATAAGAATCCAAAATGAGTACCTGGTGTATGGGGAGGAGCAAAAGACGTAATTATAGGCCCTTAGAAAAGCACATCTTTTTCCCACACATGAAAAGCACCACAAGTAGAATTGTGACACAGGACATCATCATAAATGTGAGGCTCTCTTCTTCTCTCTCCAGAGGTCATACGATAATGTCTAATAGAGAGGAAAGATTTTTAAATAATCTGTGGGGCTCCTGACAAAGGGGTGTATGTTTCTTAAATTAATCATCTAAAAACTGCACAATCACCATGCTTTAACCATTGCTTTCTCTTTTCACCTTTGACATGTGCCATTTCCTTGCATTCGTTTATTGAGCTTTTTGTATCTTTGCTGGCAGTAATCATCACAGGTGCCTACATGTACTCTTTTAGATCCAGTTAAACCTGGTTATAGTTTAAATGAAAGTGCAGCATTTAAATGTTTTACTGTTTTGATTTTTAAAGATTTCTAAAAGTTTTTAAAATATATTAGGTTGGTGCAAAAGTGATTGCGGTTTAAAAGGTTAAAAATAACTGCAAAAGCCTCACTAACTTTTGCACCAACCTAATATTTTATCTCAGATCAAACAGATTCTCTGCCTCCCTCTATGAAAAGGCGTAAATAATGCTTTTGTCCTCATGTATAATCATACCTTCTAGCATTTTCAGATACCAGAAGATTTCTCTTATCCATAGGTAATATGTACCTATTGATCCTTGAACAATGGGGGGGGGCGGGGTTAAGGACACCAATACCCTCACAGTCGAAAATCCATGTGTAACTTTTGACTCCCCCAAAACTTAACTACTAATAACCTGCTGTTGACGGGAAGCCTTACCGATAACATAAAACAATTAACACATATATTGTATATTTATTATATACTGTATTCTTACAATAAGGTAATCTAGAGAAAAGAAAACGCTATTAAGAAAATCATAAGGAAGAAAATATATTTACAGTACTTACTGAATCCACGTATAAGTGGACCCATACAGTTCAAACCCATACTGTTCAATGGTCAACTGTACTTTAATATATTTGAGTATTTCCTGTGCCAGTAATATAAGTGAGAAGATGAAGCACATTAATTAACTTTCATAGAACTTGTATGTACCATAGAAACTGTTTCTAAATAGAACCCATTAGTGGGTCCTGAAATCAGATTACTGATTTTCAATCAATATTTTGTTTCACTGAATATAATGAACAGTCTAGAATTAAATAAAGCAAAGTATATTGCATGTTTAAAACATTACAAATATGTTTTGTGATACTTGTTTCAGTTACATGTATAAATGCATGCATGCAAACATTTCGTGCATGTGTGTGTTTGGGTACTTAAAGTCACGTAAAATGTATTTCTTATTGTAGGTAGAATAAAAGTTTGAAGATGGACAAGTGTCTCTCTTCTTAAGAAAGTAAGTCTCAAAAGTCCAAGCCACATGGCATAAAGAATCAAAGGAGAAAACTTGTACTAGATCCACACTGTTTGTCCTTAAAGAAATTAGTAAGATCACTAAATGTAAAATAAAAATTTGTTCTTGCATATAGTTAAGAAAATAATGATTATTATAAAGACACAAATTAAGGAGTGAAGATGTCTTAACATCTAAAATATGTATTTCATTTTTAGCTGTAATCATCCTCAGTGAAGTGCCCAATTGCTTTAAGTTCTTTTCCTACTTAGAAGAAGCCAATAAGAATTGTCATTGCTCCAATCATTGCTGTAACCTATATACAAGGGTTCAATGATATGATCACAAAATAAATATGTCTAAAGCAGGAAATTTTAAAAGTTAGACAGTTTTTTAAAAAGAATTTTAATATGGACATTTAAAAATGTAAATCCTGAGAATAAGGGATAGGGCCTCAGTCACTACAGGATGAAAGATCCAATTGTGAATTCTGTCTAAAACAATTGCTACAAGTTCCAAAGAACCTCCCATAAAGACTGCATAGTAAATTCTCATTTGTAGCATCCCTGCAATAATGATCAAGTTTCTAAACCATCCACAAAGTGTCACAATGATAAATAAAGCCAAGTTCAAAACTCATAACCATGCCATGAACCAGAAATGGATGTGTAAAAAGCAAGGAGCAGGGTAGGAGCCATGGACCTGCTGCAGTAGCAATGGGAATTTTCACTCTTGCAGAGTTTTGGGAGAGAGAATCCTTGAGGCTGGAAAGAGTAGGTTGGGGAGGGACTACCCGGAAGAAAACTGCTAACAGATGACCTAGGATATTAGCATGAAAGGAACCTACTATGATTGGGAGGCAGGAAAACACAAACACAGCCTTGGCAGCTGAACAGAACTTCCTACTGGTTCAGCTAATACATTAACAAAATCTATTTCACTATAGGACAGATGATCCGAAATTATATTACCTATTTCATCAAATCTACCGTGTTTCCCTGAAAACCAGACCTAACCAGATCATCAGCTCTAATGTGTCTTTTGGAGCAAAAATTAATATAAGACCCGGTATTATATTATATATTATTATGTTATATATTATTACATTATATCTGGTCTTATATTATATAAGACCCAGTCTTATATTAAAGTAAGACCGGGTCTTATATTAATTTTTGCTCCAAAAGACGCATTAGAGCTGATGGTCCAGCTAGGTCTTATTTTTGGGGAAACACAGTCAGATGCCATCAATTGTAAGGAATAATATTAAATACCACTAAGAAAAATATATTGCCAACTGAAACCATGAATTACAGATGCATCCCAATCTGAAAGATTTTAAAACATGAAAAAAAATGTGAACTTTGGAACTTATGAAATATACTCTATATGACTTGAGTCTAGACCCTGTGCTCTGGAAGAGCTAAGAGAAGTTGGTTCTCAGGGAGAAGAGGCAACTTTTTTAGAAAACGCAAGATTAGGAGTAAAGATTTTATACAGAGGGCAATAGAGGAAAATTAAATAATCAAGAGGAAGAAGCCATTGCCTCCACCCACTCAAAATGAGCCTACAAACCAAAATTCCAAAATATATGAATAATTCTAATGTTAAGAAAGAAGAGCAACAAAATCAAAGAAAAATAACTAATTTTCTGGAAAAGCCTAGGAGACTTGGAAATAAGTATGCTTGAGAAGTTTAAAGAGATTTTAAAAAGCATAGTTTTCATTAAAAATATAAAATTATAATATATAAAGAAACAAAAAATACCAAAAGAATGAATCAGAAATCTTGGAAAATATTCTGAAAAAATTTTACACAGCATAAGTTCTAGACTGAAGGGACTTAACACAAAAACTAGTAAGCTAGTAGACTGCACTGAGGAACTTTCTCAGAAATAGCAGAGAGAAAGAGAACCATAAAGATATGAACACATTTGTCATGGAATATAAATTGAAATGCTGCAGTAAGGCTGGAATAAGGGTTCAAGCAAAGGAAAATGGAGGGAATGGTGGAAAAACAGTGTTTAAAGAAAATAGAGTAAAGAATGTTCCAAAATTGAGTAAATGATTTCTCAGATGAAAACAGCTTTGGGTACAAAGCAAAAGATAAATCCACACCTAGATACACTATAATGACACTGCAAAATAGCAGAGATTTAAAAAAAAAAAAGTTGTGAAGCTTAAAAGTTATAGTGTTATAGAAGACTTCTAATCAGTAGGTAAAGGTATAGTACCTTTAAAATGCTCATGGAAAAATCATTGTTGACCTAAAATTTTATACCCATGTAAACTACCATCCAAGATTCAATGCAAAGTAAAGACATTTCTAACATCAAACAACTAAAATCATGTATATCACTCACAGACCTCCAATCTCTCACTAAAAAGACTTTTAAAGGATGTCCATCAGCTGGAGGAAAGGCATGGGATATATGAAGCAATATGCCCAAACATTGATTTTTTTTTTAACTGAAATACACACACATATACATAATATATATAAACTTAACTTCTAATTGAAAAAAACATTAATATCAACAATCAATTCATTTTGTATTAAGAAAACATTATGGAAGTTGCCCAATGTTTAAATAAAATTACTAAGTTATGGTTAAATATGCAAAAAAGGGTAAAAATGCTGAATAACTTTAAAATTTGTTAGAAAATTTAAGAATGAAACATGTGTCGGAGACACTGTAGAAGGTTTGATCTCAAACCCCATTCTCAATTCTTTCCCAGCCTCCTTCCCGTTATGGGAGGTTCATGTCACAGTTCTGGTCAACAAGATGGAAGTCTCTTGGGTGGTATCTCAGAAAAGCCTTTGTTTCTCTGACAAAAAAGGGACTTCTCTGTAGGCACACTTTTCTTTGCCCATTTTGCCCTTTCCCAATTTCTTCCTGCAATGTGATGGCTGAAAGTGCAGCAGCCAGCTTATAGCCATGAAGCAGCAAGAATGAGGAGAAGCCCACGAGTTATGGGTGATGGACCAGAAAGCTGGAATGAGCTTGGGTCCCAGATGGCAAGCCCACATCCAGATTTTGTTGTACAAGAAAAATAATCCCTATTTGTTTGTTCCTCTCTAACGGGGATTTCGGCTACGTGTAGTTGGATGTTATTTTAACTATATAATAAAAAGAATTAAGAAAAAGCTATACAAGAATAGAATTACTATATATGTATTCCAAACCAGAAAAAGGAATTCAAAAAGGAAGGAAACATTAACAGTTTTGGTTAATTCAGCAGAAAACAGGAAAGCGGAAGATATGAAGAAAATAAATGATAAGCAAAAATATACTGTACTTGAAATAAGCACAAATATATCAATATTTGCAATAAATGTAACCAATGCATAGATACAGATTATTACACTGGGCAAACAAAACAAATCAAACAAACAAAAAACCAGTTATCTTCTGCTTATAAAAAAGAAGATGCAAAGGAAGAGTACTAAAAGCAAACGTCTGGCAAATTATAACCAAAATAAAAACTGGTGAAAAAATATTATCTTAGAGAAAAACCATTAATATCACTAAAGATCAATATCTGATGATGAAAATAGAAAAAATACAGAAGGATAACAACAATCACAAATTTATTTGTACTTAGCAGCAGTTTCAAAATACATGAAGTATAAACTAACAAAATTATAAAGAGAAAATGACAACTCTATAACCATAGTTGAGAGATACTATCAGAAGCTGAGGAATCAGGCAGAATATTTGAGTAATAATATTAATAAGCTTAATGGGCAATTTAAATAGAATTCTGCATTTAATAAACACCAAATGTTATTTTTTTCAATTATACATGGAACAATTTACAGAAACTGACGAAGGGCCAGGTCAGAAAGGAAGTCTCAACAAATTCTCAAAATTGCTATCATTCAGACCACATCCTCTAACCATAAAGTAGGCAGTTAAACTAGAAAATAACAATAGAACATGTTCTTAAAAAGTATTTAACAAATTTGAGGTGCTAATCTAAATAAATCAGGAATTAAAGAGGAAATCCAAAATATTCAGAAATTAACAATGGAAGTACTACATATCAAAACATGTAACATGCAGTTACAATGACACTTAAATTTTACAGCCTTATATGAATTTTATAAAACACAAGAAGGAACCAAAATAAATTCAATTTACAACAGAGATGGGGAGAGTAGAGGAGAAAGTGAGAGAAAGAAAGGAAGAAAGTAGAAATTAAACAGAAAAATTTAAAAATAGCAAATATTAACAGAACCAAAATCTGGTTCAATAGAAAATCTAAGCAGGCAAACCTCTTGAACAAATAACATTGGATAAAAAAATGACATAACCTTAAACACAGTAGGATTTTTCTTAAAAAGAAAACTGTAACTCAATTCCATGTCAACATTTGAAAACATGGATGAAATGGCTGTTTCCTAAAATAAATTAATTAGTAAAACAAACTCTAATGTTAAAATGTGCACAAATCAGTGAGTGCTGAAGAAAATGAACCAATAATCAAAAGCCTATATAATCCCATGCCTCACCCCAAAACCCCAGGTCCAGGCAGTTTTATAAGAGTTTTACCAAGTTTTCAAGAAATAGATAATCCCAATTTTATGCAAACTATTATTGAATATTAAAAAAGAGGCGATCTACTCAACTCATTTTGTGAGATTAGTAACAAAGACAGTCCAAAAAAAAAAAAGCAAAGAAAATTAAAAATGAAACTTATTAAAAGTTTCAATGATCGTAAATTGTAATATTGGCAAATCAAAGCAAAGTTTATCCCAGGAACAACAATACTGACAAAATCAGAACACCTACTAATATACCATATCAAAAGATTAAAGAAAAAAGCATAATCAGTTCAATAAACGCTTTTTAAGAATCTTCAGTAAAACTGAACACTCATTCGTGACACAACATGGTCACAAACCAGACCAGCAGGAAACTTTTCTGATCTGAAATGTGGTATCTATCTAAGCCTAAAGCCAACACTGTTTCTAACAGTAAAACTTTAAAATTCTTTCCATTAAAGTCAGATACAAGACAAGTATATGCTCTGTCTTCTATTCATCATTGTACTAGCACGGGTCCTACCCAATTCAGCGACTCAAATTAAAAATGAATATGTAAGAATTGAATGAAAGAGACAAAACTTACCTTATTTGTAGATGAGTGTTTACATTAAAAAATTAAGAGACTCTTAGAGAAACTATTAAAATATAAAACTATTTTAAATAAACTGCTAAAACTATTAAAAATAAGAGAGTTCAGGAAAGTTGGTTTCAACATCAAATCTATAAAAATGAGTAATTCTCCAAAACCCTATGATAACCTAGTTCAAAACAGAATAAAAGATCCTATTTATAGTAGCAATAAAAACAAAATGCCTAGAAGTAAACGTAATAAAAGATCTTGCTTAAGGCTTTTATGAATTTCAAAGATAAGACTCAGAATCATAAAGATAACAATGCTCTCCAATTGATTTCCACTTCAATGTTACTTGAATCAAAATCCCAAATTTTTAAGGAAGATCAAAGGCTCTAGAGTAGCCAAGACAATTTTAAAAATTAAGAAAAAGGTAGAAGAACTTGTTCTGCTAAATGAAAGACTTATAATGTTGTAGTCATCAAAACAGTTGGCATCAGCATGAAGAGACAAAAGATAATATATAATCATAATATATAACAGAAGAGCATTACAGATCAGTGGGGAAAGGATAAGTTGTTCTGGGACATCTGCTATCCATTTGGAATTTTAAAAAAAGTACACTCTTACCTGATGTCACACATGAAACCAAATACCAGGTGGATTAAAGAGCTAAATATGAAAAACAAAATCCTAAAATTTTTGAAGAATACATAACTCATATTTTAGTTGGAAAGATAGATATTTTAAATCAGACCGAAAACCTGCACAAACCATGAAAGAAAAGACTGATCAATCTGACTATGGAATTTAAAACATCTCCTCAACAAAAGACACAGAGACAAAAAGTCACAGATAAGCATTTGTAACACATACAAATTACAAAAGATCAGTATATGGGATAAAGGTTGTATCACAAGATAAATACAAACAATCCTGCAGAAAAGTAAGTAAAGAATATGTAAACAAACTGTAAGATATCATTTCACACCCATAGATTGGTAAAGGTAAAATTTCTGGCAATATCAAGAATTCCCAAGGATGTGAAAAGGAAGAAATTCTCACACACTACTGGTGGGAGGTAATACTGGCATTTCGGTGTGGGGAGCAATTTGCAGCATCTAGTGAAGGCTGAGTGGATCTGCAGTCCAGCATTTCCACTCCTGGGCACATTTCTTAGAGAAATCAGCGCCTGTGTACAAACCGCAGCCCCCCACCCTACCCCTCGCCCCAAACACACAAGAATGTTGGTTGCAAACTGTTGGAATTGCACAAAATTAGGAAAAACTTAAACGTTCAACATAGAAATGGGTAAATAAATGGAGATAGTTATGAAAGAGAAAAACTACAGAGCAGATCCATTACTAGAGCTGCATGTCCCAATGTGGCAGTGTCACCAACATAACAAGAAGTAGTAAAATCAAACTGCATGATACTATGCACAGCAGGATACCATTTAAGTTCAGTTTGAACGTATGCAAAGCAATACTATGTGTTGTTTATGGACACATTTGCTTGTAGAAAAGGCATGAAAACATACATACAAATAATAAATACCAATTCAGGAAAGTTGTTATTTCTGGAGTGAGTGGTGAGTTACAGGTTGAGGAGAGGTACACACGTTCAAGTGTCTATAATTTTTTTTAACTTTATGATACTGGCACTGCACTAGTTATTATATTGGGTGATGAGTTCATGAATTTTTGTTGAATTGGTGCTTCAAAGTTTACGTATGCATTACATATATTTTTGTGTACATATCAATTACATAATACAGAAGTTTAAAGATTTACTAGAAGAAACTGCCTCTGAAATTAAGAAAGAAATCTTCATATTGAAAAGAATATTCGTACATCATGTTTTGGGGAAACCTGATATAGAGTAATTGTTTAAAAGATGATGAGATTATAGAACTGGAGTATTCTTCAGCCACATACACAGAAAAATCCAGCTGCAAGGGGGGAACACTAAGTTGATCTTAATGTCTCTCCATATTGGTTAATGGAGGAGACAATGGGAGACAAAGCCCAACAATTCTGAGGGAAAGAAAGTTAGACGCAAGAACATTACACTCATTCAAGTTGTGGGTCCAGAATACACACAACAGGAAGGCATATGTCAAAAAAGGAAAAACAAAAACCCTCAGGGAAGATGGTATCCAGGAGCCGTTCTTAAAGATTATTCTATACGAGGTGCGATCAGAAGTATGGTGAATGTTTAAATCAAAAAAAAATTATTACAGTAAAAGACACATTGCCATTAATCCCCCTCAGAATACTCCCCTTCACTTCGAACACACTTATCCCATCGTTTTTGCCACTTTCAGAAACAGTTCTGGAAGTCCTCTTTCATGAGTGTCTCTATTTCCACTGTTTGGCTGCCTCGATGTCCTGAATCAATTCAAAATGTTTAGCTTTCATGGTCATTTTGACTTTGGGGAAGAGCCAGAAGTCACACAGTGCCAGATCTGGTGAATAAGGTGGATGAGGGCACATGGTAATGTTTTTATTTGACAGAAATTGCCGTATCAGAAGTGATATGTGACACAGAGTGTTCTCATGATAGAGGATGAAGTAAAGACACTCAGGAAAGAGGACTTCCAGAACTGCTTCAGAAAGTGGCAAGAACAATAGGGTAAGTGTGTTTGAAGCGAGGGGGAGTATTTTGAAGGGGATTAATGGCAATGTGTCTTTTACTGTAATAAATTTTTAAAATGTAAACATTCATCCTATTTTTTGATCACACCTTGCATGAGTAACTCCAGCCCACTGAGAGATAAACAGAGAAGGTGTATTATGGGGGAAGGGACTAGAGTTAGCATGAAATCCATTTCCACAAAGAACTAAAACCAAACAATGCTATGATTACAGGGGCTACATTAACAATCTTAGCTGCATAAAATAATAATATGAAAAATAGAGAAGTTGAGGGAGAAATAGGAGAGAAAGTAAAAGTATTAATCCCTTCATTTTCTTAAAGAGAAGTTGACAGATACTGTCTATGTTTGGCAAAATGTTATGAAATGTTCAAACTGGAGAATGAGTATGAAGGTGTTCCTTATGTCATTATCCATTTGATTAAATTTTCAAATAAATTGTTTTTAAGAATTAATTGTATCTACGTATGATTAAAGACAGACAATAATCAAGTGTGACAGTTTGTAATGTTTTACTTTCTTAAAAAGTGGAGCCAACTAACAGCAATGTAACCAAATCATTCCCTTTTGCTTGCTTTCCACTGTACCATCATGAATGGGAAAGGGGTGGAATTACAAGTAGCTTGCTTAGAATTCTGCATAACCCTGGATATACACCCCTGTGTGTGTGTGAGGCATGTGAAAGCCATCTGTGTTATAGCAGAAAACAAGTTGAAAGCTAGTGAATCAGAGCATTCAAATCAAATAATGAATGCAAACAGACCCTTACCATGAGAAACTATGTTCCCAGGAAGAAGGAAAACTGACAGAGACACTTTAAAATAAACAATGAAAAACATAAGTCCTACTTGGTGAATAATGTTAAACTGCAGACCCACTAAACCTTTTCAACATCTCTTAACTAACAGCAACACCAGTGGTTTGGGTTTCAAGTCCTTCCATTCTTTTTGGGTCCTTTGGAAAAAACACAAAGGAAGAAATAAAATGCCAAAACAGCAGGTCTCTAGAGAAAAGGCGCTAGAATTAAGAGTTGGTAAAATTCACAACATAAGTGACTTGTCCCAACAATTACAATGCCAGAAGAACCTAAGAGGCTGTGACTTAATCTAAATGGGGCACTTCTATTTATTTTCAATGCACATTTGACACCGTAAAAAGAAAACGTTACAGGAAACCACAGGGGTAAATTAGCTGAACATCTCCACTGTGACCACTCTCTACTTACGCCCGTGCAGAGGCCCAGAACCAGCATGAAGAGCGACACAGGCACAGACCCAAAAATGGAATATTTTAATTATTATACTTATTCAGGAACAAAAAAGTATAGTCATAAACAACTGATAACTGATGCATACAATTATTCAAAGAAAGTGTTAACCTCTGAAAAAAAAAGTGTCACTATTTTAAATACTAAAAACATCTCCTTTCAAAATATAACATGTTCTTAGGTTCACAGTACTGAGACTTTCTTAAAGCCTCTAATGGTGATAGTATTTTTCCAAGGTGTGTCATTCTTTCTAGCCCCTACAGGTGATTCACTGGAGCTTCTTTAGAATATATATTAACACTGAGGACATTTTTAGGCCCTTCCCTGTGATTGAAGCTACGAAAGATAAATGGATAGGGTAGAATTAAGTGAAGAAAAAAATTCAAATCAGACTGGATTTCCAAGAATGAGACATTATTCATGAAAACACTACGTGTTGAAACACCTTCAGAAGCACAGTAATACTTAAAGATAAACTTCATCAAACATCAATAAAACTGTTACCTTTAATTTGGCTGAATATGGTGAAACTCCTCAGGTTAACCATTTCTCTATCCCTTTCATTAAGGGGTACCACGAAAATAGAGTCATTAAGGCCCAGTGAGCCACCTCCCACTGTGGCTACTCCCATTCTGTTTTTAACATCTCTCCTCGGGCTAACTTGACCCTTTGGTCTTTTTGTCCCAAAAGATTGAGGAGAGGGAATATTCTAGGAAGAAGATATAAAAGGGTTCTGAGGAAAACAGGAAGAACATGAGAGAGCCTCAGATAGGAGGACAAGTAGTACGAGACATTTCATTTATCTTGTTTTAAAAGATTTTCTGTACTGTTAATCAAATACATATTTTTTTAGAAAGTAATTTTTATATTACTCATCTTTCCTTAAAAAGTTTAAGGCACATTTTTTAAATATTTACCACTGTAATATAGGGACTAAGGGAAAAGAAAGAGAAAAAATCTACAGAAAAGGTCCAAAGGTAACAGGTAACCTACATATAACACGGCACTTCTATAACACAGTTTCGCTCTAACACAGTTTGAGAATTGGGAGAAACCCTCGTACAACACGGCATCCTAGAACATGGTTTCACTCTAACACAGTTTGAAAATTAGAGAAATCCCCAAACAACACAGAGCATAATAAGAGTTTTTAAAAGTAAAAATATCTCATTTGAAATTAGGGAAAATTCCCAAATAACACAGAACGTAATAAAATCTTTTAAGAACAAAAGATCTCTCATTTGAAATTTTTCATTCGAGCGTGGATGCTGTATCAGATTTGACTGCAGAATTTTAAAATTTATTAGAATCTTAAATCCATTTTGTTCGTGGAGTATTAAGTTCAGAAGATGAAGATATCTTGTCAAAAAGAAAATGCCCTTGGTTAATGGTGCTTAGTAGTGATGACGAATAAAACATTATTTAATACATACTAATATGTTATACTTTTGGTGCAAATTGCTTTAATAAAGATATTTCTCTTAATTAATAAAAATATAATAGTATGTTTTTTTTTTTAATTTTTGGAACCTAACCCCTTTTGTACTAGTCCTTTGTTTCGTATAACACAGATTCGCATACCACGACATTTTTTAAGGAACCTAACAACCGCGTTTTACAGGGGTTACCTGTATTTCCAACATGGCTTGTAGGTTTCAGCTGCTGCTTTTGTAAGGAAAGATACTGGTAAAGAGGTAGGGGATTGCTTCCTCTGGATTCATCTACGACAGCACCAAACACAATGTCTTGATTTTGCTGTATCAGTGGACCCCACAGTAACCTACTGACAAGTGAGAGAAGACCAACCCCATGAGCTCCTTGACTTATGTCAAAGCTCGTATGAAGAACGTGACACAACACACGGGGTGCTGCTTGTGGCACTGTTTACCAAGGTCAGGCATCTAGCAAATACCTGAGTGGCCTGTATCTATGTAGCAGGTTCCTTTGGGAAAACTAGAATAAACCTATGGCTGTCTAAAAGAAATCATTCTAGAAAGCTACGGGAGAAGAGCTAATGATATGACACCCACAATATGCTAAGTAGTATGTTCCTTGGTTATTATTATGTAGCGACGACATTCTGTCATTTGTTTAGTGTGTCAATTTGGAAGAGACAGCCTTGCCCAATATTTAGCTTAAGGGAAGTATCACCAATGACTCCTGAATGAAAAGAACAAAATTAGGAACTGAAAAAAAACCAAAGTATTCTTTGCGTATTTTAGGTATATAAGGAAACTTAATAATTGCTTTGCTGGAAATTGAGTGCACTTTTTGAAATATTAATCATCAAATGTCAGAGCAGGAAGGTCCTGACACCATTTACTCCAAGACTCTTATTTACAAATGAGGAAGCAGAAGTCCAGAAGGTTGGGAGACTTGCTCAAAGTTATGTGGCTTTTGGGGATCAGGGTTATATTCATTTCTTGGAGCTACCATAGCAACATACCCCAAACTGGATGGCTTAAAACAGAAATTTATTGTCTCACAGTTTTTGAGGCTAGAAGTCCAAAATGAAGGTTATATTCATTTGAAGGTGTCACAGGGCAGGTGCCTTCTGAGGGCTATGAAGAACAATCTGTTCCATGCCTAACCCCTGGCTTCCGGTAGCTGCAGACATTCCCTGGCTTGTGGATGGCTTCCTCCCAGTGTCTTCACATGGTCTTCCTTCCGTGTATGACTGTCCAAATTTCCCCTTTGTATACGGAAACCAGTCATATTGGATTATTGTTCATTCTAGTGACATCATGCAAACTTAATTACCTCTTTACAGACCCTATTCCCAAATAAGGTAACATTTTGAGGTTCTAGGACTTAGAACTTCAATGTATCTTTTGTGGGGGATACAATTCAACCCCTAACAAGGACTATGAGAGAACTCTGCTCAGGACCTGAGCAGAATCCAGGTTTCCCAATTCCATGCCAGCGGCCTTTCTTATTCACAAGACTCTGTCTGCTACTGGCACACATTGCATATTGCGGGGTCCACAGATGACAAGCCCTACTTATAAAGTCAGGTATGGCTTCTCTCCCCTACAATAAACTGTTATTTTGCAAAAGCGAGCAAAGGGAAAACATCACTCTACTTGGTCACTACATGTTCACCAATGTGTTTTAACTTCCTCCCTCACAAAATGTCCCAGACATATGTCTGTGATGGGTTGGCCCTCTTCTCTAAAATGTCTGCTGTTCACAGGAGGAGATTATATGAAAATATGACTGGAGGAAGAACAAACTAAACCCGTTCTCCCATTTTGTCCAAGACCACCCCTGTTATGTATCTTAGCCTGCCTAGAAAAGGAAAGACATGTGGAATTTCCTTTGGTGAGAAGAAACCTAGAGGGCCCTGGATTTCCAACAGGCCTGTTTCTTTCTGCCACCAAAGTTACACAATGAGTGGCTGGCTAATCAAGCAGGGTCAGAGGCAATGAGCCCAGGTTCATCCTTCAGTTAGTGCTCCATCCTGGCCGTGGTATCTCTCAGCAGCCTCTGTTCAAACTATTCAATCATCACTCACCCTGCTGCCTAAGTATTCTGGAGTCTGAAGATAACTGTCATATGGTCTCACTATTTTCCATTATAATCACATCTGTAACACTGAGTCATAAAAAAGTCTATCCAAAGAACTGTATTAAAAATTACATGGAACTGGTTTTCCTAAGCGGCCCCTTGACAAACACGTACCCGCCCTTTTCCATTAGGCCTTTAGAATCCAGATCTACAGCTGGTCTTGGAAAATCGGGACTTGTTTTACTGCACAAGATCTAACAAGTTATCACAGTTCCAAAAAAAGTTTGAGCAAATAAGAGCTGAGCAGGATTAGAGTGGATGCATTTTTTGTTGCTGTTTTTTGTTTGTTAACCCTCAAAGAGCTACTGCCTTAAGAAATAAATATTTTTCTACAGTACAGGACAAAGAGCTCAGAGCTGGAAGGGTGTGGCAGTTCCTCTAATCCAAACCCGTTTACCGGTAGGACACTAATGCCCATACTGAAGTGGATCAAAATCAGTGATCAAGTGAACTGAATTAACACTTAATTGTACCCTTCATTTGACTATTCAAAAGAAAGTAAGTTTGAATGTAGAAATTCAGGCATAACTTCGTTCCAATAGGAGGAATTTTTTTCAGAGTAGAATCCTTTCAAAGAGCAATTTTGAAACATTCTGAGAAATGCTAGGGTTGAATGATTAGTCTAACTAACTTGAATCTAAGCACTAAAGGACTATTAATTCTTAGAGTAACATTTTGTAAACAGTGTCATTGAGCTGCCTATTTATACTTCTGCTGATTATTTATTCCAGGACAGATGTAATATTGAGTTCTTTTACAAGACCTGATTGCCTTTCCTACCAACATTCCCTCGATCAGGAAATTCATCCAAACCTACCACTGTAACTCTCATGTCCATATACATCAGCCCTAAGCCTCATTTCGCCTCTGTATATAGGGAGTTAAACACTTTTACCGGGATATTATAAGGATTAAAATGAAATGTGTAAGGAAGTGACTGGCATACAGGTCAACTCTTTCAGTTCCTGGCTCCCAAGCAGAAAACAGTACCTTTTCTCTCTACTCCAGCGGCATTTCATCGCTATTTTTCTAATCATCTCACCACCCTGCACGGGGTATCTCTTCATCTCTGAACTCCTACGTAGGACTTGACGTCCTGCCTACAACACACCCTCAATGACCTTCTGTCTGAACATTTCAAATAAAACATTCTTGTTCTTATTTGCAAGACCGTTAGAATCCCTATCTAGTATAAATAAAAAAACAAAAGTGAAGAATTGATAATTATTTTGCTTAAGGTACCAGAAAAAAAGAAAATGAAACAACCAAATATACAAACCTTCTTAAATGTATGTCTTGCACATAAAAGATGCAAAAACCAGCCAAATTATCCAGTGTCAATTACTAACTTTAACAGTAAGTTTGCAAATTTTTATCTAATTATTTCTTGGCTCAAGAACCCACTGATTTCCTTAATGCCCAATGAAACAAGCCCAATCTCTCCTTTTGGCCTTAAAAGCCCAGGGGCAATCTGCAACAAGCTCTGTTTTCCAATTCTTCCCTCTGCTTCAATCAGTCCTATCTCTTGATGGTCCCCCACACAAACCATCTTCATTTCTACCTTGGAGCCTGTGTGTGCAGCATCCCCAAGTACGTTCTCTGTTCTTGGTCAGGGATTCCAATATACCCACTTGGGTACTACTAATTCCAAAAGCTTTTCTGAGCTGCCCTAGCCTCCATCGTCCTCCTCCTCAGACACTATGTGGACAATCTGAACACCTGGAATTTATATGGGGTCTTGCACTATTAGCTCTCTTTTTCATATGGGAATAGCTTAGTCTCCTAACTAGAATATACCTTTCTTAAGGATAAAGACTATATCTTATTCTTTCATTCAGTATGCATTAAATATGTACAGAGCACCTGTATTGTACAAAAAGATAAGGATTATAAAAAGGAATTCATAAGACACAGCCCTTCCCTTGACGACCTCCCAATTTTAGTATGTCCCACAATGCCTCACACAGAAGTCGTCACATGTAGGTTTAATGGAAGGCTGACTGATGGGAAGCTTGCCATATTTCTTCCTAGTTGATCACCAGACTAATGAGCTCCCAATAAATACTCCTTAGATAAGTGGATGAAGTTCCTGCGGAAAGGGAAGTAGTGGAAGTTATTTTGTAATTCCTTCAGCCACCCTATATCTACCTTTGTAACTGAAAGACCATCAAGATTTGACTCTACTAGATTCTATATTTTACTATTAGAATAGTAAATTCTAAGTAGTAAATTCTGAATAGAAAAATAAATAAAAGGCTACGTCATCAAAGAATTTTTTTAGGAAAACATTAATTTTTTTTCCTTTATTGCTACTTTTATATTTTAACAGTTGGGAAGTAATTAAAATCTAATTTGCACGTTCACAACATTTAGGTAGGTCTTTTTCATTTACATATCATCCACTCAATTCTAAACTTCATAACCATTTTGTTTGCTAATAAAGGGTATAAAGTAACTCATTCCATACTAATCATAAAACTATCTTTCCAATGTTACTCATCCATGGCAGTACATATCCTCTAAATGAATTAATAAACATGAACGGTAAATGGTTGGGATTGCTGAATCATCATCCTGAAAATTCTTAAAATACCTCTAATTCTGGGAAAAGGTACACAGAACATACATGCTTTTTAAAAATAGCTTTATTAAGATTTAATTTGTATGTAAAATTCAATGTTTTAAGTTTCTAGTTTGATGAGTTAGTAAATCCATAGTGGTGCAAATGTCAGCATAAGTTAGTTTTAGAGTACTTCCATCACCCCAAAAAGCTCCCTCAGCACATCTGCCCACTCCAGTAGACATGCTTTCCTTTTCCTCCACGAAGTATGGGAGGGACGTGGCAAGCTGGGAGACAGAGTTAACAACAGGACAACCTCCTGGAAGAGCATCCAGCCCTGTCCTACTCCTCCCCAACCAGGCATGAACGCTGACAGAGGACCTCTAACAGGAACTCAGATAAGAGTGTGATCCAGGTATTCTGGTATTTAACCTCCTCACATCAACTGGGCCTTCTTCCTCCAGAAACCAACCTTTAAGGCTACATAAAAGTAGATTGGCCAAAGTGCCTAGTACTCATAGCTTGCAGGGAAATAAAATTGGCCTCAGATACAAAGGGAAGAATATAGCAAAGCAAAAAGAAAGTGTGAAGAGAGCCACATCAGACCAAGACTGAAATAAATGGCATGGCTTAATTATACTTCTATCAAAAGCACAATATAAAAAAGAAACACATGTGCAAAAGGCGCATGCCAAACCTAAAAGGAAACATTGTTTGAAAAACAGGAGTACCTGACTGTTTCACGTGACAGAGAAACTTAGGGCCATGGTGGGGGTGAGGGGCTCATGAACTCATGAGCCCGAAGACAGATGCTGTAAGTCACAGAACAAAATGAAAAAGAGGCTGTGGCAGGCAGCATCTAAGACAGCCTCCAGTGAGCCTCACCTCCTGTTTCTCACACGCCTGTGGAATCCCCTCCCTTTGAGTGTGGATGGGACTTAATGATTTGATTCTAGCAAATATAATGTGGTAGAGGTGATGATGGAATATCATATTGATTTTAAGTTACAAAAACACTGTGGCTTCCATCTTGGGCTCCCTCTCTTGCTCTCTCTGAGGAAAGCCAGCTGCCACGTTGTGAGCCACTTTATGGAGAGGCTTGCATGTTGAGAAATGGATGTCTCCAGCTAACAACCAGCAAGCACCTGAGAACTCCTGCCAATACCTTGTGAGGGAGCAGATCTTCCCCCAGTCAAGCCTTGAGAATACTGCTGCCCCAGCTGACACTTTGATTGAAGTCTTGTGAGATAACCTGAGCAACAGGCACCCAGGTAAGCTATGCCTGTATTCCTGAGCCACAGAAACTTCAGTAAATGTTTGTTGTTTTAAGCTGCTAACTTTGGGGTAATTTGGTGAACAGGAATAGATATCTAATATGGGGAATGTAAAGAAACAGAATGAGAATCAAAATCAATGTCATTATGGAATTAATAAATAACTGAAAACAAGACAGACAAGAAATTGACAATCCTGAAAATCGATTTACCGACAGTGAAAAGATTTGGATAATCACGGTAATATGTTTTGGATATTTTATGGTCTGGATAATCCTTTTTCAGACAAAAATGAAAGAACAAGGAAATTAAAACAATTAGAGAAAAGTAATAAGTATGGAAGATAAACAAAAATAATATAATTGGAGGACATATCCCTGAAGTGAAGAACTTAAGAAATGGAACAAACAGGCAATGGATTTCCAGATATGAGACAATGTGAGACTCTGTCTGGAATGAAGAATGAACAGAATTTTCAGACTAAAGCAACACATGTTCCAGAAAAAAAAAATGATGCAACTATACTCTACACTAAGATATATTTATAAAATCCTTTAGGTATCTAACAACAAAAAACAAGTCATCTATATAATAGGGGAAATACTTTATATTTCTCCACAACAATACTCCATGTCAGAAGACACTGGTAAAAATTCTAAGGGAAAGAAAGTATGAGCCAAGGTATAATTCAAATATAAACGCAAAGAGGCGACATTCTGAAACATGAAATAATTCAAGAAACACAAAGCCCATCCATCACCTGTTCTTGAAAAAACAGTGCTGAGAGAACTTTCTGCAACACCTGCACTATCCTATCGCTACTAAGCACCTAAAATGTCGCTAGTGCGACTGGAGAACTAAATTTTTAATTTTATGTAAATATAAGTTTAAAATTAAATAGCCACATGCAGCTAGCAACTACCATACTGAATAGCAAAGGACAAGAAAGTGAATAACAGAAAAAAAGAAACACCTAAAAATAACAACAAAAAGTGGGAAGTGGGAGGACAGGAGACAAAGGAGGAGACGCTGTTCCCTTACACAGCAAGGGGGGGGGGTTAATCAGTACTATCTAAAACTGAAATTTAGTTTTTAAAAAGTGAGTTCCATCTCTCTTTATTTTATAAGCTATTTTAATCTTAGACAACTCTTTTAAGACATACAATCTAATGAGGAAAAGTTATTTGAGGTTCAAGAATTCCTTACATGTCAATTCAGCTTCTTTTTCCACTAAGGAAAAAAATTACATTTTATGTTTTTAATTAAAGTAACAGCTGTTTTTAAATTAAATACCCAATATTTAACAAATTTTTGTTAAAAAAAATTTAAGCAATATTTAACATATTTCTGCTAAGTATCCAATATTTAACAAAAGTGTTTCTAGCTTTTGCTGTAATCATTCAATCTGTACACAGGATATATCCACAGCATCCATTTGGAAAGATGTTCACCCAGTGCTAACAAGAGTTGTTTCCATAACAGATTTGCAGTGATTTTTTTTTCACCTTTGAGCTCTTCATAATGAAAATGGGTAATTTTTTAATGAAACAAATCTGTTTTTAAAATAAGAGCCTAGAAGCTAATACTACAAGATGTTAATAATGGGAATATGGAATTTGAGTGGTCAGAATATAAAAAATTTTCTTCTTTATGTGTTTCAGATTATTTTAAATTTTCCAAAGGGAAAAAAAAGTTTGCAAAGTGTCTAGAAGTTATGTAACACTGATCCTCAATTTGCATCCACACTAGCTGACTACTGGATTGTCCTCCACTGGGCTGAGAGGCAGGTTCGTCATGTGGGAAGCAGCCATAGTCACTGATGGCCTCTAGGGGGAGCTCAATGTTCCTACCCACTGGTCAAGGTCTCCCTAACTTCTACCCCAAGACCAGGTCAGCATCTGGGCAGAGGCCTTAGTCAGGGGAGGATTGGCCAGCCTGTCCCTGGAATACTAGATCTTGGGTGGTTTTTTCCTTGCTTCTTCCTGACTATGAAGGTAACACATCTTTTTCTCCAGGACTGACCCCTTCCTTCTCTCACTTTCTCTCTTTGCATACTCTCTCACCCGACCCCATTTGGTAAGCCAAAGGAGCTCAGGAATTTCTCCCTGGAGAGAGGCACCCTCCCCTTCGAGAGTCTGGCAGAGGTGGCCTGGTTCATGAAGGTTCTACAAAGTAGAATGGGACCCAGAACCTTTGACCAACACAGCCCTCAATGCATTTTTTTTTCCTTAAAAGACTTTTTGAGGGAGACTGGCAATAATGAAGAAGAATCAGGACTCCAGGGTTCTCTTTTTAATAATTGTACCTGCCTTGCCTACTTCCAAAGATGTGTTTTAATATGGTTAGTAAAAGTTAGTGATACAGTTAAAAAAACTTAAAAAAATAACTATAAGTAGTCCTATTACTGGACAAGGATAGTTCTAAACTTGTCTCTTCATAAGACTGTAGGTAGCATTCTCAATCTTCTTTATCAAAGCATACAACTTGCAGTAAAAGATCCCAGGCTTGAAACATGCCTTTACCATTCTCTACCTCCACCTGAGCAAATTACTCAACCTCAGTGCCCCTCACATCCGTGACCCATCACAGTAAGGTGTAGTTGACAGAGCTGAAAAAATTAAATAGGATATGTGAAAAACACATATTAAATAGGCTAACATGTGAACAAGTGTAGTAGGTAGCCAGTAAATGTTAGTTCCCTTCTTGGTCCCAAAAGCTTTTAAGAGAGAGCTTGTAACCAAAAAAAACACCATTAACACACTTGAACTTCACGTCTTATGCAGCTTCAACGAAAAACCTGATGAGGATACGAGGGAGCCTACATAATCTTAATACTGGTCTGCTTCCCAACAGGTATCTTTAATTTGATTATTAATAGCTAATTTAGTAAATGCTAAATAATTGCCAGGCACTGGGTTATACACTTTTTATGTAACAACGCTATGAAGGTTGACGCTTATTATCCCCATCTTGGAGAGAAGGAACCAAAAGTCCACCGCTAGAAAAAGTGGGGTCCATCTGCCTATTGTGTAATACCCCAACGAAAATTCCCTCAGAAGTAAAATCAGAAATCTGAGGAATACTGGTCTCTTCAGAACCTAGGTAACCAAAATTAACAGCTATGGTGGCTGCTTTTGTCATGGGAAAATCCACATTAATGCCCTAAGAAGAACTCTTCTTACACTTCCAATATTTCTTAGAATTTAAACTGAAGACAAAAGGAAAGAGCTGAGGCTCTTTTAGTTCTGTGGAGGAGAATTACTACTAACAGCGCTGAAATTTGGAAAACTCAGCTCAAAGTTAACACCATGTGGTACCACTCACTTTTTAAAAACTGGCCTTTGCCGATTTAAATTACTTCATTTAAAATTGTCCTTAACGTTAGAGATGGGTGATGGATGACACATCAATGTCCCTTACACTCGTCCCCCGTTAATAGTTTTAAAATTTTCCATTAAGAGTTTTTAAAGTCTACACACACACACACACACACACGCACACGCACACACCGCTCCCATGATCCCTGCAGTGAGAGGCTGATTCATGTAAATTTTATGGAACACCCATCTCGGGATAATTTTAACTTTTCCTAAAAATAAACATTCCAGTCACCACCACCGAGGGGCTAGCAGGAATGCACTGTCATGGCAGATGGAGAATCAGTCATTGTGGGAAGTGAAACAGACTCAAGCAACATCGGAACTGATGCAGTGACATCTGATTCTATCAGGCCATCTTTGAAAAAGTAAGCATTTCATCAGCTGTTCGAAGACTTTTGCAGTGGCTAGCAGCACCACTTGGTGACAAAAATACTAATGCTACAATGCAGTTTCTGTTGTTTCACACATTGGAGAAAGTACAAACGGAATGCTGAGTCAAAAGCAAATATGCACACTCATAGCTGACTAGCGAGCGACTCGCTGGAATGCATTCAGGGCTTCAGAATTTAAGATTTAACGCCAGATTCGTGCTACGGAAGGCTGGGTGCTCTTCTGACTCAGAATGTCATCTACAGAGCAGATATTCAAAAGTTTTAATAGAATGACAAACTGTTTGATACTTTTCTTGATTGTTGCAATATTATGGTTTAATTACCATAACATGTACACTGACGGATGTGAACAGCCAAAAAATGCCTCCACATGCACACCGACAATAAAGCAAGTTGCAAACTGCAAGTAAAGCAGTAATTATGATCATGCTCAACCCTGGCAACCGAGAGAAACTTCTCAAGGCTCAGATTATTTTAGCTGCCTCTTGGATGCCCCTGAGGCCTCTCTAGAAACTTGAAGTGCTCATTATTTTCTGTAAGAAGGCCTGTCTATGGAATTGCCAAAGAGAAACTTTATAGTAAAGCCTCTGAACCATGAGGTACTGCTACATTAACTTTGGGGGCAATCTGTGCCCATTTTTCTGACAACTGCCAAGGCAGGGCATAGGCACAGCGAGCCCTGGACGCCCTAAGTACCACTGCCCCTGCGCCACAATCACTGGAGCAAAGGTGGGCACCTACCCAAACTCTCCTCCAGAAGTTTGCTTATTGGGGCAGAAAGCACAGCAGTCTTGCACTTGGGAGGTTAGAAGCCGTCCTGGTGCCCAGCGTGCACTGGGGAGTGGAGAGAGGCCAGCAGGGGGAGAGTAACGAGGTGCGTGCACAGACCAGGGTCCTGATTCTCAGAAAGGCCCACGGGGGAGCTGCAATGCGCAGCCTGAAGCTGTCTGAGGCCTTCGCAAAGCTCAGTGCCCCCTACTGGAACACTCCCAGCCCCTACCATAAAGTATACTTTTCCAGTTCCAGGGGTTCTTTCTCGCACAGGTTTCTTTCTCCCTCCAGACCCAGTAGAGCTCTTATGTCTCTAAATAAGGCACTTGGTTCTTTTAGGCAGCTTTTCAGGTCCTCACCTTCTGCTCCACAGGCCTTCTCATCTCGTTCATGAAGGAGCTGGACTACATCAGCGGTTTTCAATGTGTTTTATGTCCCCCAGACCCCAGTTAAGTTCTATGTAGGACCTCAGTACATCACACTGATGGTGGCTGAGCCACCTGGGCTAGAGCAGGGACTAGAGACTTCTGGCTTGGGCCTCCATGGGAACCAGAAACTTTCCGGGAACACTGTTGGAAGCCCTGAGCACAACGCTCGCTGGGGCGCTGGCTCGGCCTGGGCAGCCCGTCCTCTGAGGGAAGGGCAGCTTCATGTGAGCCACTCCACACACTGGCCTTAGAAGGTGACACACAAGAGGACGACGACCAGGATGCACACGGAAGACACCATCAATCACTGAACCCGTGGCTCCCACGGGGAAAGCAAAGCTTCCGAGCCTGGAAGGAAGGGCCAGAGGGAGGCTGAGGTATGTTACTGCTGACAGCTCAGCAGTCAGTGACATCCCAGAGAGCACCCATGCCTCTGAGTCAGCAGAACCCAAAGACAAATCAACGGCTTTTCATTTGGGATGTGGCTTAAGCATAGTGGTAAGGAAAAGAAAAGAGGAAGTGAACAGGCAGCGGGCTGAGGTGCATAGGCTCTGGCCCCCGCCCAACCCTCCGTGGCCCAGCTCTCCCCGGCCCAGACGGCCTTCCTTCCGTGTTAGTCTTTTAATCTAACAATATTTCAAGTTGTCAAATAAATGAAGGCTTGTTTCAGCAAAGTCCGAAGCTGCTCTTACAAAAGCCTATAATTTCGAAGAAGATATTCTTTAGTCTAAAGGGATGTTGAGAGACCATATAACATAGTTATGCAAATATGTTCAAAGCCTTAATGTTTGTGGGACTCATTAATACCATTTAATGAATCCCCCAGCAATGTCTGAACTCTGGAGTTTGCCTTTGAAAGCCATTCTCTCTCTAGACCCCATTTTTTTCTTCATTTTAGATACTGATTTCCTTAAACAAAACTTTATGCTTTTTTTTCCCCTCTTCTTCTCTTTTTAATTTGTGGTCAAATAATAAAAAGGTCTAATAAGAACTCCAGTAGTTTTAAGAATAATTGCAAAATAAGCTGCTTCATAAAACATCCTGAAAGGAAAAAATTAATCACCATGATGAACATTCAGTATGATGACGTTACTGAAAATGCCTGACATTCATTAAAATGATTACCTATACAGAGCACTTTCCCCGGACCATTTCATTTAACCCTCAGAATAGCACTGCGATAAAACTACCGCAAGTAGTGCAGGAGATGGTAATACTGCCGGTCCAGGAACACACTCTGCAAGCCTGTACTTTAGAGAATACAGTCTTTCTATTCTCTTATTCTCGGAACTTTCGGACCCATTGCGCATGGCGGTAGAAGGGCACGTCCCATCTCATCTATCGGTCCTGGCCCACAGCCGAGGCACCACCACAGTCCAAAACAGCCAGACTGAAGTGAAGGCTGGCCACACTACATGGCTTTCTCTTTCTTCCAGAAAAGATACTAGAAATGCCCAATAAGTCAGCTGTTTACAGACGAAAGTGCATTTCAAACTAGTTATTTTTTAAGCATCCTTTCTGAATACCACGTTCTAGGTATAACTTATGACACTAAAATGGGTGAACTGAACAGTCTTGTTTGAACTCCTGGTCTCAGAAAAATAGTCTAACACCCGTAAAACACAATGAAATACCTTCATATTAGAGTTAAACAAACAAACAAACAAAAAAAACACTGTGATTAATGTCTTCAGCGACTGTTGACTTTGAACATGCCCATATCAAGTAACGAGGAAGGGAAAGGGGAAGGATGCTAACACTTTCGGAGTGATGACTCTGTGATTAGATGGACCATTATCCCAGAAGGAAGTTTGTATTAACACAATGTATTAATAGTTAACCTCACTTAACATATGGGTACAGAAGCTCAGAAAGACGAAGCCATTTCGCGAAGTTCATGTCAGTGTTAAGGTTCTGAGTCAAACCCAGGCCTTTCTGCCTCATAAGCCCAAATTCTTTCTACTATATAATATACAAAACAAATTCTTCAAATAAAAATCCATAGAAGTATAGAAATGTAAGGCGAGACAGGTCCTTAAGAGGCTTCTAAATTCAATTCCTCATTTAGTAGATAAGGGAACTATGGTAAACAGTCTCCCAAGACAGCCACTAATAATTCCCCCTCTCCTTTGTACAAGCACACTGCTCCTCCCATCAAGAGGTGGAGTCCATTTCCTCTCCTCCGGGCCTTGTAGGAGACAGGTCTGCTTGCTGCCCAAAAGAATATGAGGTCTGACAATTAAGTTCACGAACTCATCCTAGAAAAAGTGCTACACACCTCAATATCCAATAAGTCAGCTGTTCACAGATGAAAGTACATTTCAAACTAGTTATTTTTAAGCATGCTTTCTGAATACAACAATGTTCTACGTATAACTTATGACACTAAAATGGGTGAACTGAACAGTCTTGTTTGAACTCCTGGTCTCAGAAAAATAGTCTAACACCCGCAAAACACAATGAATACCTTCATATTAGAGTTAAACAAACAAACAAACAAAAACAGCTGACTTATTGCTACACACTTATTTGTCTGTGAACAGCTGACTTATTGCTGAATATCACTACGGTCACCTTCCAAGTACTCCCCTTGGGAAGCTATGCCCCGATGCCAGCACCTAGTCCACCCTTCAAAGCAATTTTGGAACTCTTTTTCTGGAATGGCCATCAGAGCTGCAATCATATTACACATGATGTCTTGAATGTCATCAACATGTCTTCCCTTCAATATCTCCTTTATCTTCAGGTAAAGAAAGAAGTCACTGGGGGCTAGATCAAGTGAGTACGGAGGGTGTTCCAATACAATTATTTGTTTACTGGCTAAAAACTCCCTCACAGACAGTGCCGTGTGCACAGAGCTGGTGCACTGTCATGATGCAAGAGCCATGAATTGTTGATAAAAAGTTCAGGTTGTCTAACTTTTTCACGCAGCCTTTTCAGCACTTCCAAATAGTAAACTTGGTTAACTGTTTGTCCAGTTGGTACAAATGCATAATGAATAATCTCACTGATATCAAAAAAGGTTAGCAACATTGTTTTGACTCTGGATTTGGCCTGATGAAACTTTTCTGGTCGTGGAGACTTGGCTGACTTCCATTGTGCACTTTGACGCTTTGTTTCAGGGTCGTATTGGTACACCCATGTTTCACGACCAGTGATAACACGGCCCAAAACATCATCTTGCATCTCCAAAAGGTCTTAGCAAACTTTGACTCTCCTTTGCTTTTGTTCATCGGTGAGCTCCTTCCTGAAGACCATTTTTGCACACACCTTTCTCATGCCAAGATTTTCAGTTAAGATTTTCCTGTTTCTATATCGATGTTTACTTGGTCTGCTATGCTTCTCACAGTCAGCCGACGATTGTGACGCACAATTCGACAAATTTTTTAATGTTTTCATCAGTTCTGCTTGCTACTAGCTGTCCTGACCTCTCTTCATCAGTGACGCGTTCTCTCCCCTCAGAAAAACGTTTAATCCATTTGTACACTGTTTTCTTCACGGCATTATCCTCATAAACGTGGACTAGTATGTCCCTGATTTCACTTCCACTCTTGCCAAGTTTCACAGAAATTTAATGTTTTTTCATTGCTCTAATTCAAGCTCAGACATTCTCGCGACGGCACACAAAAACTCAGAACAATAATGAACGCCACTCAGCAAGACACCACCGCACGTCAACCCGAACACAGCTGTGAGACACTGATATATCAAGGTTATGAAACCTTACCGAGCTGTTTGTACAGTGCTGCCAATGTAAGTGCACGGTGGCAAGTTCACGAACTTAATCGTCACACGTGGTATGGTGGAAGAAACAGTTTGCCAGTTCCAGACGCAGCCCTCAGGAAGCCTGGCAGCTTCTACTGTCATTCTCTGAGGAAGCCAGTCATCATCCTGAAAGGGCGCTCAAGTTAGACTACTGAATGACAAGATACCCTGTGAAGACAGACATCGTGGAGAAGAACCGAACATGTGAGTGAAACCTTCTTGAGAGCTCTAGCCGAGTCGGGATCTGAATGCATCCAAGTGACTGACCCCAGCCAATGCCATGTAAAGCAGAAAAACTTCCTAGCTGGATTTTCTGACCCATGGAATTATAAAAAGTTGGGGCCTGGTTGGTTACAAAGACATAGATAAGGGAAACAAGAGGTTAACTGGCCTGTCCATTGTCACGAATCAATAGCAAGGACTCACATCTAACCCCTGACTTCTAGCCCCGACCACCTGCCACTGTAGTGCATCATGTAAAGTGACACACAAATAGGGCACCCAACAGACTGAGTGGCCTGTGGTTTTGCCATAATAGCCCATTCAGAAACAGATGTGAACAAAATTGCTGCACGCATTTGTTCATGACTCAGCTATGCAGGGCACTCTGGCATCTCTGTGTTCCACTAGCCTACTGCTATTTAAAGTGTGATACTTTAATTTCCCATTGCAAATACCCCCAAGGAGAGGGACAGGTGATCATCAGCCTTGTCTGTGTCTCTAGTGCCTAACCCAGGGCCTTGCATGCCTGGGATAAATGAGGATTTGCTAACTGACACCTCAAATATTAAAATAATTAAACTAGTCCTCACTCCAAAGAATTATGAGACCAGGAACAAATAAGACGCCAAGGCCAATTCCCTCTAAATCTATACAGAATGTCACCGTAAAATAATTACTGAAGGCCCATTACAAGCATGTTATTTTCCCAAACACATTCACAGGACCATGTTTTTTATTATTAATCTGCTACCCACAAAAGACCTTGTCAAACATATATATAGTGTTACCATTGAAGAAATGGATGCTCAGAGAGCTAACAGGATTCACCCAAAGTCATACAATTTTCACAAGTGAAACCACATAAATTCAGAAAACCTTATTAAAAGTCTGATGCTAATATCATCTTCTAGAATCCTTTCCTCAAAAAACCTGATAATATAATTGTTAAAAGTACTATAAAATAACCTAGGGCAACATGAATCATAGAAATTTAGAATTATACCTGATCTCAATATTGATCTGAAAAATATCCAGTTGACTTTTTTTTTTCCAGATTTTTTTTTTTTTTTTTAAATCGGGGAAGGGGAACAGTGTGTATTTCCAGAACTTTTTATTGGGGAACAGTGGTGTGTTTTTCCCAGGACTCATCAGCTCCATCCAAGTCAAGTTGTTGTCCTTTCAATCATAGCTGTGGAGAGCACAGTTCAGCTCCAGGTCCAGTCACCGTTGTTAGTTGCAGGGGGCACAGCCCACCATCCCTTGCGGGAATCGAACCGGCAACCTTGTGGTTGAGAGCACGTGCTCCAACCAACTGAGTCATCTGGCCACCTGGGAGCTCAGTGGCAGCTCATTGACTTCATTCTAGCTGTGGAGGGCGCACCTCGCTGGCCCATGTGGGAATCGAACTGGCAGCCCTGTTGCCCAGAGCTTGCGCTCTAACCAACTGACCTACCCATCAGTCCCTTCAGTTGACGCTTGAACAACATGGGTTTGAACTTTGCCGGTCCACTTATATGTGGATTTTTTTCAATAAATAGATAGCGAATTTTTCAGATAATGAGAACTGGGATGCTAGACCTGGCACATGCCTTGCCAGAATCTATATGTCACTATAGCTTTATGAACCAAATAGCATTAACATTCTTCATCACCTGAGATCATACTAGCAAAATACAGCATGTGCCTATGTGAGTGTGTAGGGTCACTATTAAAATCCATTATTTGATTTTTCTGATAGTCTGAAAATCAAGAAATTATTGTCACATGTTCCTCACATGTAACAGTCTCACACACACACACAGTGGCGTAGCTTTCTATATTACTCAATCACGGATATTCCAAGAGGTTAATACCAGAGAAGTATTTAAAGGACAGTGTAAGTGGACACTGCATCTTTTTACATTATTTAGCTAATGACTGGATTGCTGCGCATACAGGCTATTTCACTGGAATGTCATTTCTATGGAATTCCCAGGGATTGCACAATGCAAGAACGCTGTCAGTCCCCACCCACCTCTTGATTCCTCAACCAAGCATCCTCCAAACTAACAGTAATGATAACAATAAGCAAAAGTGAGGCAAAAGAGCAGTTACTGTACTGACACTGTGACTGCAAGGGCTTTGTCCCATTCCCAGTGGAACCCCTCCAGCCTTCACTGCTAGAACCAGGGCTGGGCTGGGGTCCCAAAGCTTCCCCAGGACAAAGGGGATCCTTACTCTCAGCCCATTACTTTCAGTTCCTGAATTGGGAAAAGAAGCATGCCAGAGACAGTCTTGTGTCACTCTGAGAATGCTTTCTCTCAGCCCACTTTAGATAGTTTGGGTTGTTGTGACTGTTTTCTCCTGCGGCAGTGAATGGTCTCGTTTCCTGGTGAGGAGAACTGTAAGACATAGCAATCTAAATATCCACAGGCATAACAGGCTGTGGATGAGAGCATGCACACAACTCCCAGGCCAACAAACACAGACATTTAGGATGTCAGGATAATTTAGGAATGAGGCAGCGATTTTGAAAGCACTTTAGTTGCTATGCTTCCTTGGATCACAATGTCTGCAGCTACTTTACAAAACATGGGACAATGATGCCCTCTACCGCACTCAGAGAGAATCCAAGGAACTCACTGAGTTCTCCTATCTGTAAGAGATTGTGAGTCTACTCTTCTACTAAGAATGATGTTTTTACACTAGAATAATAACATACAAAGCACATGTATGTTGGAAAAAAATATAAGGTCTAACACTAAGGTGTTACTTAAAATAAAATATAATTAACATTATTACACTGAAATAATTTACTTTCCTAAAGGACAAATAGAAGTAAACATTACTCACTGTCATTTTGGCTACTAACAGAAGCTGTTTTTAAAATAATTAGTTAAAATATTTTCAAAGTGGAACCGTAGACTCCTAAAAGGAGAAATAGGTTGAGATGATTTTTTTTTTTTTTTAAATGTACCACAAATTGAAGATTACAACATTCTCTGTCTGGAACTGAAAAAAGAAGCAAGCAACATCTCCAAGATTGAGTGACTTCCCTCTTCTCCATGAGCAATGAGGGAAGAAACTTCTCATCTTTGTAATAAGGAAAGTGAGGGGTACTGGGCACCTCAGAAATGCTCCAGATTCCTCAAGGTCTGTGTGGATACAAAAGAAGCAGAGCACAGGTCCTTTTTCTCAGGGAACGTGGCTGGGATAGTATGTTGTAAAACTATGTACATGTATATATATCATGCAATATAAGCAGCATATAGTGGTCAAAGGAACAAAGTGAGAGGGTAATCAATGTGGGAAAAGTCTGGATTGTGCGTCAAAGGAAAAGCAAGTCATTGGTCAAGCCTGTACAAAGCTGATGGGCAGAGACTAAGTGGACCATGTTCGAAAGTTCCATGATAAAACCATGGATCAAAGTTCAAGAGGAAGGGGAGAGTAGTTATCAGAGTGCTTTAAATCTAGCTGAACAGTTTACATTAGATCTGATTAAACAAAAGGAATTACTCTGATCCCCCCTAAGCAAGGAAGTAACGATGAAAATGGTGTTCTCCTGACACTTGTCTAGATGAACTGGAATGGCAGGACAAGAAAGGCACAGAGATTAATGCAGAAATACAAATAAGAGGGATAATAAAGGCTGAATTTGTAAGAAAAGAGAAATACAGCAAGTCCAAGATACTCTACAGAGGGTGGATGCATTCAATAGGCGATTATGAATCAAGAACAAAGATACATCATAATCTGGCAAGCTCAGGATGTGAGAGGGCAGCACCAGGGACGTTCAAAGCAAAAGTGAGTTTAGAAGAAAAGTGCAACGAATTCTTAGTTTGAGGTTTTGGAGATCAATTTTGGCAGAGACTTCATGGTGGCAGGTGACAATTTAAAACTGAAAACAGGATGAAAAGCCAGGACTGTACCTAAACACTTTCTAATCATCCAAAAATAAAAAAAGAATAGATGAGCTTATACACATGGGAAAGAACTGGGAAAATGAAGCCCAGAAAATTGGGTGTCTGGCCAGAAAGGCAGAGAAAGCTCTTGGAAAAGGAAGTTGCATTTCAGGTCCAACAAGAACTTTATTTCAAAGTCATCAACACTCAGAGCAAATGCTCTATTGAGTGAGACGGTATCTAAAAGCTTTAAGCCTGAGGCAGAATTAACTGGGTAACTGTTGGTGAACTTTCATGAATTTTATTTTTATTCTATCACATAATCAGCACACATTTAGTTGAATAGTTTCCAGCATGCACAATGTAACAGAACAGATAATATGCAATGGGGAAGAAACAGCAGCCTACTTTAGTCTGAGCATGTCATCAACCACTAGGCACACTCTTACTGATCCTACATGTCTTTAAAATTTAAAGCTCCCCCAAGGAATAGACAGAATTAAGAAGCAACTGGAATATGAAGAGTTTAACTACCAGGAAAATAAATACAGAGGTACTTCTTTCACTCTGAAAAAATTCACAAAGACAAATCCTTTGTAAAAACATTGTTAAGGATAAAGGTTGCACACTCCTCAAATTCATTGCTAGTAAAAAAATGTAACCATTTAAACTTTTTGTGATTTATTTTGTTAGGACACTTCAGTTTAATTCTTCCTTAAAACTAGAGCTCAACTGATAGAAGATATTTGCATAAGTCTGTTTTTCAATTAATACACAGAATCAATGCATCTATTTTCAAATGAGCCCTGATGCCAAAGGCAGTACCACATTCCCCTTTAGGTAACTGAAAAACCTAGGACACAGAATTGAAGTTATTCATTGAGGCAAACCAGTGAGACAAAAGCCAATTTGCTATTCAACTTTCTTTCCATGGAAGTTCAAAGCATTGCTCTTCACTTGTACTTTTACTATAAAGGGGAAATTATTGTCAATTCTTGGGCATATTTCTCTTTCTGTGGTTGTTCTAAGGAATGCAAAGACTAAGGTTAACTGAAATTCAGAGTAGAACATAAAACTATAATTGCTACAAAGTAGTGGAAAGAAAACATAAATAATAAAGATTCAAGATTTTTAAAAAGTAAAATCTCTCCTCATTAACATTAATAAAATCTTAATCCTGTTATTTTAGATTTAGAAAATGACTCACCCTTCCTACCCCAAAAATTCAGCTCCCCACCCTGTCTTACTCCCCACCCCCCTAATAAAAAGTGAACAACTATCAACAGCAAAAGTTAAAGCTTTAAGTCTCCTGGAATGGGTGGGAAAGAGGCGGAGGGGGTCATTACACATTCCCTGTGGAAGAAGACAAAGCCAGATCCACATTCCAGGGAAATCTGGCTGGTCCGAGTTTCTCCTTAAATACAGATTGGCCTGTCACCAAACCAGGCTCTGTAATCTTCCCAAGCTGCCACATCTAGGGAAGACAGGAATCCCTTCTAATTAATCAAGCCCTCCCAACAAAAATTTTCCCACCCACAATAAAGTGGGCCGGGGGGAGGGGAAGCAGCAGAACAAGCTTTGTAGCCAAAAGAATTCTAGACTTTGGTGTAATACCTAACTAATCCAAGAAAACGGATGCAGGAAGCAAAGGAGACAATAAGCTAAGAACCTTTCATATTGCTGCTTTACTGGAACCCAAGTTGAAATTTTAAGTCATAAGAGCAAAACCTGGCAACATTACATACTTTTAAAAATAACTTTAAAGGTTGGACTCATAAACTTTTCAGAGGTACACACCATGCATATTGATTTGACACTTTTAACAATTATTTATTATTCAAATTTATTTTCTTTTTACTAAAACTTTATCTTTTAATGGATGAAAAGTCCATGATTAATACCATTATATGTCCATGTCTATTTCTTGCTTCCACTTGAAAAGGAAACAGCCTTGCCTGGGCTTTGCTAATTGACCCACCCTTGCAGCCGGTTTAACCCAAGGTGACTTCGTTGAATGTTTTCTCTGACAGGATGCAAGGAGGCAGGCGTACAGAAGGATGCAAGGTAATATGATGTCCGATTGTGATGTCCAATAAAGCTGCTACTAGCCCTGTGTGCCACCTGAGCACCTGAAATGTGGCTAGCAGGAATAGAGATGTGCTTTTAGATATTTATATACCCAAATCAGCATTTATAAACATATAAATATTTCAGACTTGGCAGGCAATGAGGTCTTTGTTGCAACTATTCAACTCTGCCACTGTAGCATAAAAAAGCAGCCAGCGACAATACCTAAACAAATGGAGTAGCTATGTTCCAATAAAACTTCATTTACAAAATAAGCAGCTGACCTTGGCCCCCAAAAAACTTATAATTTTGGAAAATCTAAAACACTGGGGTGGGTGCAGAGCTAAAATTAAGATCACTAAGGAGACTTGGGGAGACATCTGTCTTCCGTCACCATTACTTTCAACTGAGAAAGGAATCACTAAAGTATGTATAAGGCATATCTCCCTATCACAAGCTTCAGTGGCCCAGAAGTCAAGAGACCCTGAAAGCTGTGTTCCAAGGACTCTCTCACCTCACCCACTGCTGCCATTTCCTGGAATTCTGGCCTACAAGAGTTCAAGGCAAGAGCCGCAGCAGTTAAAAAAAAAAAAGCCTCTTTCATGAAGGTCAGAAGACCTTTCTACACTTGAAGAAGGATAAGATGTTTGCATAGATAATAAATGCCATTCCATGGAAAAATCAGAGATTAAACAACTGAGATACAACAGACAAATAGGTGCTGCTCATCTGGTTTTCTGTTATGTTGAAAACCATGCTCTATCCAAGTATTTTTCAACCCAGATAGTCAAAAATAGATGCATCTATATGAAAATTTGCATGTTAATTCTTAAATTTTATTTATCCATTTAATTTTTTATCATAGTAATACATATGCACAGATTAAAATGACATATCAAAAACAGGCCTCTTCTGCCCCATCCGGCTACAACCCCTACCCCAACTCTCACCAGGTACAACACTGAAAACTTCAGCTATTTGATCTGGTATTCACCATCACATTTCTAAATACTATGTTTATACTACAATTTCTTATTATTTCAGTTTTACATACATTCTATTGAAAATGAGGTAATGCTTACAACCTACCGTCCCACACATCTCCTTCCCTAGTCTTCCAAAATTTAGAGTTAACAATATATGAAATATACCCTTTGCTCAAAGCTGAGACATGTAGCATACAACGCTTACTTTCCTATCTTACACAGCCTTTTGTTTGCTCAGTTAAGGGTTACATCATTCTTTTTTCATTTAGTTTCCCATGTTCCTATCACTAAATTGTTCCCATACTCTCTAACAAACCTAAAAAACAAAACAAAAAAAACCATATTCCTGTTCTAACCTGCTTCTTCATAAAGCATCTAGAGTGATAACATTAAAACTTTTAAGTCAGAACACTACATTCCTCCACTCAATCCCTTCACAGTCTCACCAATTCACACAGTGAATGTGGGAGGGACCTGTGAATTAATTATAACCAATAGAATTTGGCAGGGGTGATGCTACACCACTTCCATCATAATGTTACAAGAGAGTATAACTTTTATCTTGCCAGCCAACTGTCTCTTGGCTTTGATGGAGCAAACTACTATGTTGTGAGCTGCTGTATGGAGAGACCCACATGGCAAGGAACTGAGGGCATCAGGTGGCCAACAGCCAGCAAAAAATTAAGGCCTTCAGTACAACAACCCACAAGAAATTAAATTCTGCAAACAACCACATGACCTTGGAAATGGATCCTTCTGCAATCAAGCTTTGAGGTGAGACTGCACCCTGGTGAGAGACCATGAAGTAGAAGGTCCTGATAAGCTGTGCCCAAACTCTTGACCTACAAAAACTGTGAGATAATAAATGTGTGTTGTTCTAATAAATTTGTGGTTATGTTTTAAAGAAAAAGAGAGAGAGAGACAAAAAATGCTGGAGAGGATGTGGGGAAAAGGGAACCCTGGTTAGTGTGGGGCTGGTGGGAACATAAATATGTTACAGCTACTATGGAAAACAGTATGGTGGTTCCTCAAAAAATTAAAACTAAAACTATCATATGATCCAGCAATCTCACATCTGGGTATATATCCAAAGGAGATAAAATCACTCTCTTGAAGAGATACTTGCATTCCTATGTTCATTGTAGCATTCACAGTAGCCAAGACATGGAAAGAACTTAAGTATCTATCAATGGATGAATGGATAAAGAAAATGTGGTATACCGGAGGTGCCAAAATAAATGTACACACACGACTTGCATTCATCTTTTGTTATTGGTATATATTGAATATTACAATTTTAATACAGTTTTGTTTTTTCCTTTCTTAAAATGTATATACATTTTTTTTGGCACTCTCTGTATATATACAGTATTATTCAGCCATAAAAAAGAAGAAAATCCTGTCATTTGCAACAACACTGACAGACTTTGAGGCCATTATGCTAAGTGAAAAGTCAGACAATAAGACAAATACTGTATGATGTCACTTATACATGGACTCTAATAGAAACAGAGTAGAATGCTGGTTGGCATGGGATAAGCAGTGAGGGAAATGAGGACATGTTGGTTGAAGGACACAAACTTCCAGTTATAAAATAAGTTTGGGGGAATCTAAAGGTATAACGTGGTGACTACACAGTCTGACAATTAAGTTCGCAAACTTATCCTGGAGAAAGTGCTACACAACTCATTGCTGAATATCACTACGGTCACCTTCAAAGTACTCCCCTTGGGAAGCTATGCACCGATGCCAGCGCCTAGTCCACCCTTCAAAGCAATTTTGGAACTCTTTCTGGAATGGCCATCAGAGCTGTCGTCGTATTACCCTTGATGTCCTGAATGTCATCAAAATGTCTTCCTTTCAATATTTCCTTTATCTTCAGGAAAAGAAAGATAAAGGGGGCCAGATCAGGCAAGTAGGGAGGGTGTTCCAACACAGTTATTTGTTTACTGGTTAAAAACTCCCTGACAGACAGTACTGTGTGACCTGGTGCATTGTCGGGATTCAAGAGCCATGAATTGTTGATAAAAAGTTCAGGTCGTCTAACTTTTCACACAGCTTTTTCAGCACTTCCAAATAGTAAACTTGGCTAACTGTCCAGTTGGTACAAATTCATAATGAGTAATCCCTCTTATATAAAAAAAGGTTAGCGACATCATTGCAACAAGTTTGTGAACTTAACTGTCACACATGAGAGTTGCTATGAGAGTAGAGTTTTATTGTTCCCAGCATAACAAAATGGTAATTATGTGAGGTAAAGGATATGTTAACCTTATTGCAGCAAACAATTCATCATATTTACGTTTATCAAATCATCACATTGTACACCTTGAAGTCACACAATGCTAATGTGTCAATTATATCTCAATAAAGCTGAGGTAAAAATAATCATCCATTTGGAAGATTCAAGCCTGGCTATCAGAATACTTTGGAGCCAGGATAGCCGAGAGCTGGTATCCTAATGCCCAAAAGGGGTAGAAGAGAAAAGGGAGCTGACAATGCACTCATTCCAGCTAAGCCCAGAGTCGTGAAGAACTTCATCTTGCAGTTCTTTATACAATGCTTGACACACAAATAAATACTTGATTTGCAGACATCCTTATATAATACTCCCTGGTTCATATGGGTAAGTTTGTCCATAATTTCTTAGAACAGGAAATAGTCAATAGAGCTTTTTCATTTTATTCTCTTGAGAAACTGCAGCTTTCATGAAAATGCAACTAAAAAAAAATAATCTCTGCTTGCTGACCAAGGAAAGCAACATGGAAGCTTGCCATCTATCCAGGGCCTTCGGAGGGAAATGGGAAAGAGAACAGCAAGGATAATACTGGAAAATACTAAAAACACCAACCTGTGCCAGACTCTGTTGTGGGTTGCAAAGTTATACTACCCACAAGGTGGTGGAATCCCAAGCCATAAAATTAATATAAAACCTGGTCCAAAACCACTGAAATGCCAATGGCTCCAGCAGAAGTAAACTTAAAACTGCTCAACTGCTCTGCAGGGCTCATCGGTCTTTCCGTGTGGGTGTGCATTTGTGTGTGTAGGATGTGACTAACAATGAGAGCACAATTAAAAATTACACACATAAACAATCCAGCAATTTTAATGATCAATTTATTTCACACTTAGTAAATAATAGTGGAAATAACAGAACAATCTAAAACAAACTATGAAATAAATTGCTTTAAAATTATGAAGGTGATAAAAGGAGGAAATGAAAATATGTTGAAAAAATAGGACAAATATATATAAAAAGAACTGATAGAATTTGAATTTTAAAAAAAAAGAAATAAATTTTTAATTTAATTTAATTTAATTTAATAATTCTGAAATGTAAAATGTAGTCACTAAAAATAAACATGTTAAAGAATAGATGAAATGCAGATTAAACAGCTGATTAAATAAAGATGAGAAGATTTTAATGAACTGAAAAAGATCTGATAAAAAGCACTCTGAATGCAACAGAGACATAAAGTGAAGAGAAACAGGAAAAGGCAATGCAGCACTCACAGAAGCCTACAGGAGCAGCTTTCATCAGAGAAGGCACACAATGACAGCTGCAGCAGATGTGCACGTCCCCTGCTAACCGTGACACTCAATGGCAGTGCACAGCAACCTGGCAGGGTGGGACATCAGACATTCAGAAAGATAGCCCAGTTATCGGGCTGCGGGGCTTTTAAACTGCATGATGAGGGAAGCACTGGCCCCTTGCCGGTGTGATCCGAGGCAGGAATACAATCAGGTGATGTGTAGAATCTTCCATTTAATGTGTTAGAATGCTGTCTCTGTCCGTAATCTGTTAACTCGATACTCATGGTTGGGGTAACTTCCCTGACTGGCATGATTTGAGAGCTAGGTTCCAAGCCTTGCTGGTTGACTGTGAGATGGGAAAATATGGTAGCAGAATTTGCCACATCGGTGTGTATGGCTTGGAAATCAATAGATCCACCCATGGTATAATTAGAGACCGGGGTCCGAGCTTCATGGTTGACCAGGACTGCCTGCCCTACAGGACCATCGCCAGTTTTGGGGGAGCTCTGCAAGACAGCCTCGGACAAGTTAATACCACCCCTCTAGCACATAAGAAACTATTATATGAGACTATCCAGCAAACTTCGTGTAAGAATTCCAAGTTCTACTACTTGGCTGAAACTGAAATTATGCAGGGAGAGAATAAAGAGGAGCGGGACCAGAAGATAAAATGATTGAGATTTTCCAAAACTGATGAAAGTCCTGAATCTCCCAAATGAAGATTTATATTGCATTCCACACTAGGTAAATAAACACAGGTCTGTATCTCGAGATGCCTTCAAAGGATGGCAAATTACAATTCTTTCTTCTTTTGAGTTCTTGCAACTCTGGGACACTATGCCTCAAACCTCAGCCGCCATATTAGCAGAAGCCCAAGCCGTAGGGAGTAGCCCCATGAGAACTTGAAGGACAACAATTAACAGTCCCAGGCGTGATTCCAACCATAGCAAGTATCAAGTGACAGCCTAGCAAGTATCAATTGACAGACTATATTGATAGTCGTCTTTGATGTTCTAGCTGAATTGATTCTCCAAATAATTGTAGCTCCAGCTAATATCAAAAGGAGAAACCACCCAACTGATACCAGGTAAGTTACAGAATCATGAGAAAGAATAAAATGGCTTATGTTTAAGCCACTAAATTTTAAGGCGGTTTTAAGCATCAATTGATAATTAAAACATTTCTCAGTTGCAATAACAGATTCCAGAAGACAATGGAAAAATATCTCTAAAGTGCTGAAGAAAAATAATGCTCCACCTAGAATTCTGAAACAAACTATCATATATATCTTTCTAGAGAGACCAAAATACATTTTACACAAACAGTGAAAGTTCACCACTTATAATCTCTCACAGAAAGCAATACTACAAAACATAACATACAGATACAAGAAATAACTGTAAGCAATAAAACTTATTAATATGTTGTAAATCTAAAAAAGCTGATATGCTAAAAAGATACAACTACAATATTAAATAGTTTCTGATCTGGTTAACTAATTTATCTATTTTGGTGTTTTGAATTCATACTTAATATAACACTAGCACAGAGAAAATGTGCTAAAGAACAGCTGACATATATAAAAGCATTTCCTAAACCTTACACTCATTGATCAGTTCTTCCCATCTCCTTCCTTCAAATATGATCCTCCTGTGCCTCCACACCTGAGAAGGTCCCAGCTCCAACCAGCAAGGGATAGAGAAGACACAGTTGTGGGAGGAAAGCAAAAGAGAGCAGCAGGCAAGAGGACTCTCTCCATTCACCAGGTGCAACATTTGATACCTATTTCTTTATTTTTATCTGCTTTGTCAGAATCAAAAATCATTTCATAGATATGCACTATGAATGGTAATTTTTAAAATTAAGGACCATGTTATGACCAAAAGTCATCTTACAAAAGACTTGAAGCAAGAAACTCCCATAACCATATGAACTATTAATTTTCTCCCCCATCTCATCTTAACATGAAAATTTTCAATTGCCTACATAAAGTTTTTAGTAGAGTACCAAATTTAAAGAGTAGAAGGAAAGTTCAGAGCTTCTATTTTCAATTAACATAGAACTCAGATATATTAGAAAGTGATTAATCATTTTAAAGAAGGCTACTAAGCATTACTTACTTTAACAGCAAATTTCTTTGATGCCATGGCTTACTGATTCCGGAGTAATTACAGACCTTTAATTGAAGAAAAAAGAAAGTTGTATCAAAATCTCTATATAGGTATATCAAAATCTCTTTCTATTTGAATATTACATGGGAGAAAGATTGGCTGAATAATCAAGTAGCAATAGGTTTTGCAAGATGGATGCTCTCTTATAACTGGCCTTAACAAAAATATTATACTGAATTAGTACTTTTAAAACTTCCCACACAGAAAAGCACAGGCCCAGATGTATCCTATCAAACATTTAAAGAAGAATTAATACCAATCTTTCAAACCCTTTAAAAGAACAGAAGCATAAGAAAAACTTCAAATAATTCTAAGAGGCCAGTATTATCCGGATACCAACACAAAATACACATCACAAGAAAACTACATACCAATATCACTTATGAATAAAGACACAAAAATCCTCAACAAAATACTACAAACCGTATCTAGCCACATAAAAAAAAAGGATTATACACCATGACCAAGTCAGATTTATCCCTGGAATACAAGGTTGGTTTAACATTTCAAAATTTATCAATACAATACACTATATTAATAGACTGAAAGAAAAAAAACAAACACATGATCATCTCAAATTCAAAAAAATTTAAAAAATTAAGAAAACCCACCTTGGATAAAAAAAAAAAATCCAACACACTAGGAAGAGAATGAACATTCTCACCCTGATAAAGAGCATCCACGAAAAACACACAGCTGAAATCATACTCAGTGGTGAAAGACTGAATGTTTTCTCCCCTAAGATTAGGAAAGGATGAGATGTTTGCTCTTGCCACGTCTACTCAACATTGTATTAGAGGTTCTAATCAGGGCAATTAGGCAAGAAAAAGAAATACTGTGTTTCCCTGAAAATAAGACTGGGTCTTACATTAATTTTTGCTCCAAGACACATTCGGGCTTATGTTCAGGGGATGTCATCCTGAAAAATCATGCTAGGGCTTATTTTCTGGTTAGGTATGATTTTGGGGAAACACGGTAAAAGACATCCAGATTGGAAAAGAAGAGGTAAAACTATATCTATTAATAAATGCCATTTTCTTATATTAGAATAAACAAGTTTAGCAAGGTTGTAAGATATAATATTAATACTAAAAAATAAACTATATTTTATATACCAGCAATGAATAATCCTGAAATGAAATTAAGAAAACAATTTCATTTACAATAGCATCAAAAAGAATACTTCCAAAAAACTTAACAAAAGGACAAGATTTGTACACCAAAAACCATCAAATATTATTGAAATAAATTAAAGTCTTAGGTAAATGGACAGACATCCCATGTCATGGATTGGAAGACTTAATAGTATAAAGATAGCAATACAAGGTCTGACAATTAAGTTCACGAACTCATCTTAGAAAAATGCTACACACCTCACTGCTGAATATCACTACAGTCACCTTCGAAGTACTCCCCTTGGGAAGCTATGCACCGATGCCAGCGCCTAGTCCACCCTTCAAAGCAATTTTGGAACTCTTTTTCTAGAATGGCTATCAGAGCTGTTGTCATATTACTCTTGATGTCCTGAATGTCATCAATCTGTCTTTCTTTCAATATTTCCTTTATCTTCAGGTAAAGAAAGAAGTCATTGGGGGCCAGATCAGGTGAGTAGGGAGGGCGTTCCAATACAGTTATTTGTTTACTGGCTAAAAACTCCTTCACAGACAATGCCATGAGAGCTGGTGCATTGTCATGATGCAAGAGCCATGAATTGTTGGCGAAAAATTCAGGTGGTCTAACTTTTTCACGCGGCCTTTTCAGCACTTCCAAATAGTAAACTTGGTTAACTGTTTGTCCAGTTGGTACAAATTCATAAAGAATAATCCCTCTGATATCAAAAAACATGTGCAATATCATTGCAACAAGTTCGGCAATTTAATTGTCACACGTTGTAATCCTCAAATGGATCTACAGATTCAACACAATCTCTCTCAAAAACCCAGCTGACTTCTTTATAAAAGCTGGCAAGCTTATCCTAAAATTCATATGAAAATGCAAGGGATCTGGAATAGCCAAACAATCTTGAAAAAGAAGAACAAAGTTGGAAAATTCATACTTCCCCATTTGAAAACTTACTACAAAGCTCACTATTTACCAAACAAGACAGAATAGTACTAGCATAAGGACAGGCACATAAATCAACAAAATAAAATTGAGAGTCCTAAAATAGATCCTTACAGCTATGGTTGATTGATTTTTAACAAACGTGCCATGTCAATTTAATGGGGAAATAGTCTTTTCCACAAATGGTGCAGGGACAACTGGATAGCCACATGCAAAAGAATAAAGCTGGACCCTTACATCACATTATATACAAAAATTAACTCAAAATGGATGAAAGACCTAAATGTAATGGCTAAAACTATAAAACACAGATGTAAATTTTTGCAACATTGCAATAATTTCTTAGATATAGCACCAAAGGCACAAATGACAAAGGACAAAATTGGTGTCAGATTTCATCAAAATTAAAAACTTCTGTGCTTCAAAGGGCACCACCAAGAAAGTGAAAACATAACCCACAGAATGGTAGAAAATATCTGTAAATCATACATCTTATATGGGACTCATGTTCAGAATATATAAACACCTCTTACAACTCAACAATAAAAAGACAAAAACCCAATTTAAAAATGGAAAAAGGATTTGAATAGATATTTCTCCAAAGAAGATATACAAGCAGCTAATTAAGCACATGAAGAGATGCTAAGCATTATTAGCCATCAAGGAAATGCAAATCAAAACCACAATGATATACCACTTTATACCTACTATGATGGCTAAAATGAAAAAGACAAACAATAACAAGTGCTGACAAAGATAAATTAGAACTCTCATACATGGCCGGTGGGAATGTAAAATGTTATAGCCGCTTTAGAAAAACAGTATGGCAGTTCTTCAAAAAGATAAACATAGAGCTGTCATATGATCCAGCATTTCCATTCTTAGGTATGTACCAAAGAAAAATAAAAACATATACCCACACAAAAACTTACATAGTAATGTTCATAGGAGCATTATTCGTAACAGCCAAAAAACAAACAATCCAAATGTCCACCCACTGATGAATGGATAAACAAAATTTTTACGAGTATACACACAGTGGAATGTTATTTGTCAATAAAAAGGAATCAAGCACTTCTACTCCCCTCTGCTGTGCTCAGCCAGGCAACTGCCCACTCCCACCCTCCACTACAGAAGCCTGGAGAATTATTTTCTGCAGAAGGTAAGCTAGAGGATCTCTGATCTAGAAAACACCAGGCACAGCATAAGGTGCAGTGTACCCTCACCCTACTGAAAAAAGAGAAATTAAGGGAATATTTACAAATTGACTGATACCTTCTCGAGTCTACATGCCCTTTGTGATGGTTGATTTTATGTATCAACTTGTGTGGGCTAAGGAATGGCCAGATAACTAGTAAAACATTATTTCTGGCTGTGTCTGTCAGGATGCTTAAAGGAAGAAATCAGTATTTGAATTAGTAAACTGAGTAAAGCAGGTGCCCTCCCCTATGTGGGTGGGCATCATTTAATCCGCTGAGGGCCCAACAGAAAAAGGTGAAGGAAGGATGGATTGTTGATCTGTCTGAGTTGGGATATCCATCTTCATCCTGCGCTCAGACATTGGCACTCCTCGTTCTTGGGCCTTTGGACTCAGACTGAATTACACATTGGCTTTCCTGGTTCTCCCAAAGAGCAGATGAGACTTCTCAGCTTCCACAATCACATGAGCCAATTCCTATACTAAATATGTACACACACACACACACGCATATACGAAAGGTCAGACAATTATGGATAGACCCATATGTGTGTGTGTGTACACTCTATTCGTTCTGTTTCTCTGGAGAACCTTCACAAATGTTGCCTCTTCAAATAGGAGACTGAAGCCTTCCCAGTTGGGGAACTGGACTAACCTAAAAGGCAAGGTTTAAAAGTACTGACATCAGGGGTTCCCCAAGGAAACAGCCTGCACAGATGGCTCTGAAGTGAAGCCCACACCCACAAGCCCCATATCTATGTGCAGAACTAACTTCCATCTTTTTTTTTTTAAGATTTTATTGGGGAAGGGGAACAGGACCTTACTGGGGAACAATGTGTATTTCCAGGACTTTTTATTGGGGGACAGTGGTGTGTTTTTCCCAGGACTCATCAACTCCATCCAAGTCAAGTTGTTGTCCTTTCAATCTTAGTTGTGGAAGGCGCAGCTCAGCTCCAGGTCCAGTCGCTGTTGTTAGTTGCAGGGGGTGCTGCCCACCATCCCTTACAAGAGGTGAACCGGCAACCTTGTGGTTGAGAGCGCACGCTCCAACCAACTGAGCCATCTGGCCAACCGGGAGCTCAGCGGCAGCTCATTGACTTCATTCTAGTTGTGGAGGGCGCAGCTCGCTGGCCCACGTGGGAATTGAACCAGCAGCCCCGTTGCCCAGAGCTCGTGCTCTAACCAACTGAGCCACCCATCTGCCCCTAACTTCCATCTTTTTAATGTCCCACTGCCAAATACAAGTAAACAACCAGGAATTACCTGCCACCTACGGAAAGACTCTATCATGAAAGAAAGCAAATCAAACAGAAGAAAACTACTTGGTTGAAACCAAGCCTATGCAGGGGAAAGGAAATACTTTTTAAAGAAACTATCGTTAATATCAGAGAGAGAAAAGATATTACATCCATAAAGCAATAAATAAAAAAGGAACTTTTGAAAAACAACAAATTAAAACTATGACAGCAGAAATACAAAAACTTAATAGGTCTGGCAGATCAAGTTCAGTAAGTCATTCAGAAACTTCAGCAAAAATAAAAAAGATGAAAATTAAGAGAATAAATTAAAAATTAAAGAACCAGTATTAGAGGACCAACACATGAAAATTAATATAGAAACAGACCCATATTGGAGCATATATCACAGTAAAATTTCAGACATTGATGACAAAAAGAATCTTAAAAAAGTGTGGGGGCGGGGTATAGTAGAGGGAGGTGGTGATAAAAGAGTATTTGGCTCCAAACTACCCAAAGCTACTCGGGAGACTAAAAAGTACTGAAGAAATATCTTCAAATTTCTAAAAAAAATTGTTTCCAACCTCCAACTGCATTTAAAAATGAGGGAGGAACACATTTTAGACATACAACGTCTTAAAAAATTTAAGACTCAGGCACCCTTTCTCAGGAAGCTACTGAAGATGTGCTTCACCAAAATGAGAAAATTAAACGAGAGAGAGGAAGATACACGAAACAAGAAGGCCCAGATGGGCAAAGACAGAGGAAATCCCAGGATCCGGTGACAGCAGATCCCTGCACGAGACCATGGGCTTGACCAGGAGAAAAACATCAATGCAGGCCAGAGCAGGTTGCAAGGACCCAGGAGATGCATCTGCAGAAGTGTCTACATGCATGCAGGTGAATTTTAGACAACTGGTAAAGACTATGAGATAGAATTATGACAAGTGCATGAAAAGCTAAGCAACTTAATAGTAGCAAGGCAATTATTGAGTCCAGGATAAACAAAAACTGCAGAAAATAAAAAGTAAAGAGTACTTCATATACAGCTCAGTTACAATTAGCATTTAATCATAACACTGGACCTTGACCTAAATATTATATCGTGTATCGCCGAAAATAAGACCTAGCCGGAAAATCAGCTCTAATGTGTCTTTTGGAGCAAAAATTAATATAAGACCCGGTCTTATAATAAAACAAGTAAAATATAGTAAAATAAGACCGGGTCTTATAATAATGTAATGTAATGTAATATAATGTAATATATAATAAATATAACAAATATAATAAATATAATACTGGGTCTTGTATTAATTTTTGCTCCAAACAATGCTTTAGAGCTGATTGTCCGGCTAGGTCTTATTTTCATATTATATTTACAACAGTATTGCAAAGATGGGAAATGTGTGTGTGTATGTATGTGGTAGGGGCACAGGGGTTAAATCAAGCAAAAGCTCCCTTTAACGTTAAAGGAATGTTTCAGAAGCAAAGCCTAAAACCAATTAAAGAAAAAAACAATTATCACCACGCAGTAATAATAAAGCAGAAATACAGCAAGTAATTTAGTGATATGGAACCAATTCTTCAGTGCTAAACTCTGCTCCAACTTAATAGCAAGTTAAAGAGAGCTGATATGTAGGAAAGAATGGGATGAAAAGAATGCCATAATTCACAAGCCTTGTGCATGTAACTATCTGCCTGTTTAAATCATGTGCACAGACACTATTAGAGCAACACTGTCCAATAGAAATACAATGCAAGCTACAGATGTCATTTTAAATTTTATAGTAGCTGCATTTAATGAAGAATAAACAGGTGAAATTTTAATATTTTATTTAATCCGATAAATCCAACACATTATCATTTTAGCATGTAATCAGTATAAAAATATTTACACTCTTGGTGGTTTAGCTAAGTCTTTGAAATTAGGTGGGCATTTTGTATTTCCAGCACATCTCAATTAGGAATGGACACATGTCAAGTGCTCAATAGGTTTTATTATGAAAAAATAACTTATTTCTGTGTCCCAGATTATTTATTTATGGAACAGAGATAGTAATACTCAACTCAAAATCACTGAAAAGAGTAAGTAAATGTGAAAACCCCCAATATAATCATTTATAAACACTAGGCCCTCAATGAATGGTAACAATTGCTATTACCTAGTCAATAATGATTTTTTTTAAATCTGAACATTTGATTCTAATTTTTTAAATGGACAAAAATATCTTTATCTAAACTCTAAATCATTTTAATTATTCATTTCTATTCTCTGAATAATGTAATGCATATGATTTAGAAAAAAATTTATGTTCATCTTAGCAAGCCCATTTATCAGACACAGGTGTCAATGGAAAAAATAAGTTCCTGGAAGTCAGGAACACGTATTTGAAAACAATTTATAAAAGTTGTCCAAAAACTTTAGACAGATCCTTAAAATTATATTATTCGAGCCTGGTAAACATAAAATCAGTCCCCTTATATATATTAAATTGGGCTTCAATAACTTCTTCTAAGAATTTAGGGAGTCCCTCACTGGGGTACTTAGAGGAGACTCAAGTGGTTCCTTCAGCTGAACAGAAGGGGAGGAGGGAATTTTGTCAGCAAGATTTTTCAACCAAAGCTGAAGCATGTGTGATCTAATTATTTTTTAATTATGCACTCCTTGTCCCATATGTCCTTCCTCTCCTGAAGGCAGCTGGACCACATGCAAGGCTTTCAGAACATACCTGCTGTTGGGTAGACTATGACCCTGTCGTGCAGGGTGTCATGCGGGGTCTCTGGTCCCGCTCCACACACAAGAACGCAGGACATGGTGAGGCCAAAAAGGAACACCCACGGAGCCACAGATAAGGGAGTCATACCACTATATTCTTGCTGGCGGCATCCGCCTCTCTACAATCCGCTCTTGCTAGCTCAGCCCCCATCTTCTTGCTAGCCCCCATTTTTGCTGCTAGCCTAGCCACAGCAGTTATGTTAGTGGCCAGTGGCTCACTGGTTACAGCTGACAGCCAGCTAGCCACAGCTGATGGCCATTTACTACTCGAGTGAGCACCTTTCCACGTGAGGCCAAGAGCCTGGAAACTGCTCTCCTAGCTCTGTCCCCACACCCTTATTACAGTGGTTACATTTTCAACTTACAATAAAGTTTTAGTAGACCCTTTTTAAAAACACTTTTTTCCCCCTTTTCCTTTTATTGGTAAAGAGCAACTGTATTTACTTTTTTTAAGGACTGGATTCTTCAAAAAGTGTCATCAAAGCCCAATTTCAAAAATGTATTCTATAGGAATACAGGACTGAAAAGCATCTATTTTTATATAAAATAACATGGTCTGCTAATGTAAAATAGGCTGCATGAGAAAAAGGAACTGTATAATACATTTTGCTAATTTTTAATCCATTTTTAAATACCATGTGGCATTCTGCCTCTCAATGTATATAATTTTTTCATTTGTTTCCACAATGTTTGGAGCCTCAAAATGTCATTTTAAGACTAAAAGAGACCTTACAAAACATCTACTCCCAGCCCTGCATCTATTCCCCTAATGAGAACTTGGGAGAACAGGCCAGGGTCTCACAGCTGAGGACCAAGGACAAGAGAAGAGTCTTTTCAGCTCACTGAGGGTAAACTAGCACCATCTGTCACCTACAGAACTGCCAAGGTCAATTGCTAACTGGGCCGTCAAAACAGGTGTGCCCTTCTGTCACGCGGGGTGTCACGTGGGGTGTCATGCGGGAGACCCTACTCGCTGCGCCATGTGTCATGGAGGGAGTCACGCGGGGTGTCATCCTGCGTACCCTGAGGTACCCTCTCAGGGTACCGTGCTGGAACAACAGCGACTCACAGTCAAGGTGCTTACATATTCTCGATGGTGGTGGGTCAAGACACAAAAGCAAACATCCACCAGTTCCAGTACATGGTGGTACGTTCCCAAACAGTCAAGCAAACAGTCAAGCGGTCCATTAAATTAGGGATGGAGCCCATTCCCCATAGTCCATAGTCATTCGCCAGGGCTGTCATTGGGGTGAGGGACAACCTTGACCTCACCCTCATGTCCCAAGGAGGACTCAGCAAGCGTTTCCTCCTGGGACTCAAGTCCTGCATCCGGGCTGCCTCAGCAAGCACTTCCCAGCCCACAGGGCCGCAATAAGCTTCGCTTTCTCCGGCCTCTGCTGGTTGGGGAACCGTCCACGTCTTTCCACCCCTCCACGGGGGTCCATCTCTCCGGCAGCTGCTCCTCCTGGTCTTCCTGAGACTGAGTGTTCATATGCACAAACTGCTCCACCGCCTTTCAGACAGTTTTGGCCGGCACCGTACCCTGCTCGCTGCACCATGTATCATGGAGGGAGTCACGCAGGGTGTCATCAGGCAGGGTCTCAGCTCCCGCTCCCCACATAAGAACACAGGACATGGTGAGGCCAAAGAGGAACATCCACGGAGCCATAGATAGGGGAGTCATACCACTATAGTCTCACTGGTGGCTGGGTTGGGAAGACACAGGAAGCAGGAGCCACACTGTCCGCAACCCGCCGTCCTAACTGCAATCTGCGCTTGCCAGCCACCATCCTCTTGCTAGCCCCCATTTTCTGCTAGCATAGCCATGGCAGTTATATTCGTGGCCAATAGCTTACTGGTTATAGCTGACGGCCAACTAGCCACAGCTGATGGCCATCCAATCACAGTTGATGGCCATTTACTACCTGAGCCAGCACCTTTCCACGTGAGGCCGAGAGCCTGGAAACTACACTCCTGGCTCTGTCCCCACACCTTCCTCCCTCAGCCCTCTGCTAAGGCACAAGTTCCCAACACAGAGTATGACTTCAAGTAAAGCTACATAAGTAGTGGTTCTCTCCTGATAATCAAAGGGAGAGCAAGAGCAAGAGACAGAAAGAGAAAAAAGAAGAAAGGAACTCTGCAGATGAGGAAAATGGGTTTGAATTAATTTACCATTATGCTATGTGACATGACATGGCACACCGCTTCATAAACAAAACATTAAGTGTACCAAGATGAAGTCTATAACAATCTGGACACCCAGTTGCATAGACCTTGAGTCTGCATGTTTGACAAAGTCATTTTAAATAAAGAAGACTATTTCCTTTATTACAGCATAGCATTAGGCACAGCTGTTAGAAATGAACCAAAGGGTGAACTGAAATCTGAAATAAACAGAACCAATTTGTTAAGCCCCAAATACAGTAAAATCACACTTACTCATCAAGGAAGGAGTAGGTTCTCAAAGGTGAACAGCTCCCAGAGCACTGCTGAACACTATAGGGTATCCTACAAATGTCTGTTGGATGAAGAGAAGCTCCAGATATAGGAGCAGAGTCATTTACGCGTATAACCATTTATTTGTTTTTAAGAAAATTTTCCAAAAATGTATTGACTCTTTACTGACTTTCATAAAAATACCGTAACTGATTATTTCTTTGATATTCTAGATGAAACTGATCACCAATCATCACACTGGGCAATACACATCTTAACAACCCTCTGAGCTTCTGGTTCCCACACAGAGCTATTCCACAGTGGAGCCTGTGAGGTTGCTGTCAACGGTGTTATCTCCTGCGGTTCCCTTTCTCCTCTCGGTTCTTCAGCTTAATCAGATGGGCCTATAAACCTAAGGGACCAAGTGTGTCAGGTTAACTGGATGCTTTCTAAGTCTCTCTTACATGAATTAGCATTGAGTTCAGAGTGGAGGCTTGAGCCCTCTGTCTTAGAAAATAAAATGGTTGGTAGCTTCCTTCAGGATTAGGGTTTCTGTAATGATGAAAGCACTTGAGTCATGGTACCATAGAAAGCGCCCTCTGGATTTGGGCCTCAGCATTTGATTTTCTGCCTCAGTAGAACAATCCTTAAGTTGACCTCTAAGGTCTCCTGCATCTCTAAACCTCTCTGACTCAAAATCCAACAGCAGTTCAGGAACAAATGATGCCAGTATATAAATTGTTCAGAGAAGAGAGTAAAAGGAGACCACCACCCCCTCAATCATTTTATGAAGCCATGATAGCAAAACCCGCCAAGGGCAGTAAAAGAAAGGAAAATCACAGTCCATTCTATACATGAACATAGCGGCAAGAATCCTAAACAAATAGAAGCAACTTGAATCTAGCAACATATGAAAATATATCAGAACCAAGTGAGGCTCATCTGAAGAGTGCAAGGTTGGTTTAACACTCAAAAAATCCACCACATTAAAAAACTGAAGTGGAAGAAAGCACATCATCATTTTAACAAAGGCAGAAAAAAAAATAAAGAAAAACATTAGAAATCTGAGAAATTTCTTAATCTGAACAAAAGCATTTATAAAAAATGTAGTGAACCTGCTTAACGATGAACCCTACAAGCAATTTCTTTGAAACAGCAGTTAAAAAATGTAGACTTATTAAAATACCATTCAACTAGCATCCCACAAATGAAAAATACTAGGAATAAATTTTATATGTATAAGACCTCAAATTGATCTTTGAACTTAATGCAATTCCAACCACAACCCTGTACAGAGAACTTGAGGAAGAGCGAAGAGGACTAAAGTACTTAGAAAAGAAAAACAGAGGAGGAGGTTTGTCTTCTCAGACCTAAGAAAACTACTACAATGCTATAGTAAACAAAATAATGTACTGGCAGAGGGGTAAACAAAGAGGCTGAAGGGACAGACTACATAGACCAGAAACAAACCCACACATTTATGGAAATGAATGACAGAAGGAGCAATGCAGATCGGTGGGAAATGAAGAGACTATTTCATTCAATAAATTGTGGTCCAACAACTGCGCATCCATTTGGAAAAAAATAAAATTGGACTGCTATTTTACACAACAGACAAAATTAAATTACAGATTGGCTAAAAATTCAAATGTGGAAAATTAGAACCTTTAGAAAATATTTTTATGAACTCAGAGTAAGGAAGCGGTTTTTTTAACTAGACTCAAAAAGTTCAAACCACAAAGAAAAAAATGGTAGATTTGGCTATATTAAAATTAAAACTACAGATTGCAAGAAAAGACATGCCATCCCCATATTCAACAAAGAACACACAAACTAGAACATATAAAGAACTCTCAAAACTCAACAGTAAACATACAAATAATCCAGTCAGAAAATGGGCAAAGATATGACTAAAAGAAGACATACAGATGACCAGAATGGCAAATAAAATCTAGTGAAAACATCAAACATTGGTAAGGATGCAGAGAAAATGGATCTCTCATACACTGTTGTTGAGACTAAAAGTGGTACAAGCACTCTGGAAAAGAGATGGGCAAAGTCTTATAAAACTAAACACACACTTACCATATGACTTGAAAATTTCATTCATAGGAATTTATCCCTGAGAAATGAAAACCTAAGCTCAGATAAAAATTTATATACAAATGTTCATAACAACTTTATTCGTAACAGCCCCAAACTGGAAACAACCCAGATGTCCTTCCATGGGTGAACGGTTAAACAGACTGTGTACATCTACACATATACCATGGGATGTTACTCAGCAATAAAAAAACAAAAATTGTATATGCAACAACTTGAAAGGAGCTCAAGAAAATCATACTGAGAAAAAGACAAACTGAAAAGGTTATATATGATTTCATGTATATAACATTCTTGAAATAACAAAATTATAAAAGTGAAGAACAGATTAGTGGTTGCCAGGGGTTAGGGATGGGGTAGGTATACGTGGTTATAAAGAAGGGGCAGGAGGGAGCCTGTAGCAGGATGGAAGTTCTATCCCTTGCTTGTGTTGGTTACACTAATAGACACATGAGGTAAAACTTCATATAACTAAATGAATGCATGTAAAACTGGTTAAATCTAGTAAGCTCTGTGGATGGTGCTAATGTCAATTTTCTGGTTTTAATATTTGCACTATAGTTATGCAAGATGTTACTAGTGGGGGAACTGAGTGAAGGGTACACAGGACTTTTTTTTTGCCAACTTCTGTGATTCTATAATTATATCAAAATGAAAAGCTTAGAAAATTAAAACTTCTGTTCATTGACCCAGCAATTCCACTCCTGGGTATTTATCCAAAGAAAACCAAAACACAAATTTGAAAAAATATATGAACCCCTACATTTACTGCAGCGTTATTCACAATAGCCAAGATATGGAAACAACCGAAATGCCCATCAATAGATGATTAGATAAAGATACTGTGGTACATTTATACAATGGAGTATTACTCTGCCATAAAAAAGACTGAAATCTTAACATTTGCAATGACATGGAAGGACCTAGAAAATATTATGCTAAGTGAAATAAGTAGAACTAAGAAAGACAAATACCATATGATCTCACTTACATGAGAAATCTAAAGAACAGAATAAACGAGTAAACGTAACAGAAATAGACTCAGATACAGAGGAAAAACTGATGGTTGCCAGATGGGAGGGGGTTTGAGGGACGGGGAGAAGATGAAGGGATTAGAAAGCACACATTGGTAGTTACAAAATAGTCACGAGGAAGTGACGTACAATATAGGGAATACAATCAATAGTGTTGTAAAGTCTATGTAAGGTGTCAGATGGATTCTGGACATGTCGGAGGGATCACGCCATAGATTATATAAATGCCTAACCACTGAGTTGTACACCTGAAACTAATATAAAATAATATTGAATGTCAACTACAATTTTACATACACACACACACACACACACATACATATATCTATAGCTATATCTTTATCTGTATATATATACATACCGGGGGTGCCAAAAAAATATACACATTTTAAGAGATGTTATTTATGTATTACTTTTCAAAGTTGAATTGAATTACAGTAGCAATGAGTAGTACCATGTTTTCCCCAAGGTAAGACCTAGCTGGACCATCTTAATATAAAACCCGGTATTATACTGTATTATATTATATTATTACTATATTTATTATATTATACCCGGTCTTATATTAAAATAAGACTGGGTCTTATATTAATTTTTGCTCCAAAAGACGTATTAGAGACGATGGTCTGGCTGTCTTATTTTCGGAGAAACACGGTATGACATTCACTCAAAAGATGGCGCTAATCAAACGAATGCTAGCATCATTCATTGTATTACAATTTTAATACAGTTTTTCCTTTCCTAAAAAGTATATACTTTTTTTGGTACCCTCTGTATATACATATGAGGTCTGATCAAACATACGGTGAATGTTCAAATTAAAAAATTACTACACTAAAAGACACATTGCCATTAATCCCCTCAAAATACTCTCCCTCGCATCAAACACACTTATCCCATCATTCTTGCCACTTTCTGAAGCAGTTCTGGAAGTTCTCTTTCGTGTCTTTAGTTGCACTGTTGTGGCTGCCCAGAGCCCTGAATCATTTTGACTTAGTGGAAGAGCCAGAAGTCGCACGGTGCCAGATCTGGTGAATACGGTGGATGAGGACACACCGTAATGTTTTTGACACTAATTGCCATACCAGAAGCAATATGTGACATGGAGACTTTCCATTGTGATCACAAAATACAGTGAATGCTGCTGTCGAGTGCCATCCAATGGAAACGCAGGGATCTTCAATATGGGAAGCAGCACGTCAAACCTTAGTAACAGTGTGTGACACATTTCAATTTGTTCGGTGCTGTCAGTCAGGTGTGAGCTATGGTTGAGAGAAGGTGTGTTTTAAAGTGTGCTGTAAATCATCCTCCATCATGACAATGCTCCGTGTCACACATCACTTCTGGTACGGCAATTTCTGCCTAATAAAAACATTACAGTGTGTCCTCATCCACCTTATTCACTGGATCTGGCACCATGCAACTTCCAGCTCTTCCCCAAAGTCAAAATGACCACGAAAGAAAGACATTTTGAATCGACTCAGGACATCGAAGCAGCCATGACAGTGCAACTAAAGACACTCAGGAAAGAGGACTTCCAGAACTGCTTCAGAAAGTGGAAAGAATGATGGGATAAGTGTATTCAAAGAGAAAGGGAGTATTTTCAGGGAGATTAATGGCAATGTGACTTTTACTGTAATAAATGTTAAACACTCACTATAGTTTTTGACCACACCTCATAGTCACAGCGCGTAAAGTACAGCATAGGGAATATAGTCAAAGGTACTGTAATAGCTACATACGATATCGGATGGGTAGTAGACTTGGTGGGGTTATTACTTTGTGAGGGGTTATTACAATGTGTAATCATTATGTTGTTCTGCACACCTGAAACTAATTAAAAATTATTCAAAAAAATCCTTCTGTTCATCAAACAATACACATAAAGAAATGGGGGGAGGGTCACAAAATGGGAGAACATATGTAAACGATATATAACCAGCAAAGGATGAGTATCCAAAATAAAACAATCTAACAGAAAAACAGGCAAAGGCAGTGTCCAGAACAAGGTACCTGTCTCTCAGACAAGCCTCTGGAAGGTGGTGGGGGATAGAGTCGGGAGCATTTGCTGATCCCTGCTATTATGTAGGCCTTAGCAACCACTGTACAACACCCAATCATGAGTCTTCTCTCTCCTTTGGGGAGGTGTGGGACATGTCCCTCACCATTCTCTTATATAAGCTGAGAAGAACGCAGTCTAAATACAGAAAGACCATTTACTGGAGAATCTGGGGAGGCACACGCTCTGCTCTCTTCTCTTACTGTAAGTACATAGCTTTCATCAGACAGTCTCACAGGAAAGAAAAATCATTACCTGGTAATACTAAGAGGGCCCATATTCCAAAGGGCTGGTTATCCTGAAGGTCCCCCACAACCACATCCTCTTCCAGCACCTCTTATCTCCATCCTTCCACTTCTCCACCCCCAAAACCATCACTAGAGGTACCTGAGCAGGAGTCCCCTACTAATAACTCACTGGGGTCTCCCCACATCACAGGCCCTGCCAGCTCCTGCCCACACCTCCACCTCAGCTTCAATGTCCCCACATAGCCAACTCTGACACGTACCCTTGCACGTGCCACTCCAGCTCTCCCCGCCTTTGCCCAGGCATGCTCCACTGCAGACGTCCTCTGCCCTAAGGCAAGTTATCCTCGGAAACCCAACTCAGATGCCTCTCTTCCTTGGACCTCTCTACGAATCTCCAGAATGAACGGCTCCCTTCTCGACCACATCTGTACCTTACACCACCTCTACTCTTACTTAGTTTACCAAATTACACATCAGTCTGGTCCTCAGTCTCTCTCCTCTTCCTGACTATAAGCCTCCTGAGGTCCAGTCTTGTCCCCTTTGATACCTGATGTATGGCACAGGTGCATCAAAAGTTTGTTGACTTCAGTCTGTTGATGTTACTAAACCAGCAGCTACAGACTGTGTTAAATTATTATTTTTTAGATTTATACCTATGTATCTAATGTATCTTTACTGTGCCCAAATCCCAAATTCCACATTAGGCCTTCTTAAAAGGTCAAAGCACTTGATCTATTTCAAAACAAAAATAATACTTAAGTTACATGTATCATGCAGCCAATGTTGAGAGACTTGTAATGCATACAAACATGTAAACAGAAGATCAAAGTGTTTTGTATTGTAAATAATAGGCAACAGATCAGAGCTATGGTTTAAGTTTAGGCCATAAATGTGAGTTTTTCAGTACATAATTTCTTTTGTCTTTAAAATACTGACATTCTAACATTCATTTGAATGGAAAAGGTATTATCAGCCTCTGCATTAGCTAAGTTTTAAACCTGGGAACATCCTGAGGTTTTTCTAGACTTGTTTTATTGATCATTAAAAAGCAAATGTGCACACACACAAAAAGCAATATGCATCTTAAAATTTTACTTTGCTAGGTCCTTAAAGTTGCTTTCAGGAGTGAGCAAGCAACATGCTTAGTGCCTGGGGTCACATGTTACAAAGCCTTGCTATCAGTGCTTCCAATTCAAGTCTAAATTCAGTGGAATTTTTATTTTATTGCCTGTTTTTAAAAAGTTGAGGAGGTTAAATGTCACAAAGCCTTGCTATCAAAGCTTCCAATTCAAGTCTAAAGTCAGTGGAATTTTTATTTTATTGCCTGTTTTAAAAAAAGTTGAGGACAATCTCCAAAAAGGTCAATTTCCAAATCTGAAAGCATATAATTTACATACACATGCTGACAAACTTAAAATATATTATAAATCTTACAAATACCATCTCATCCACTGTTCATTCCTGAGCCCACTTTCTCTGGCCCGAAAACAGGCATTCTTTCACAAAGACGGGACTTTGATAGCGTATGACCCCACCAAAAATGTGTGCATATGAAAGATCCTAAGATCCTTAAGAAAATTAATTTTGGGAAGGAATGGAAGTAGATTAAACAATATCACATGATTGTCCTGTCATTTAAATACAAAGCAGAGATAAACTCTAATAAAGAAAGTCAGCGACCTTCTAGATTATTCTGTGGGAAAATCCAAGGCACTCTAAAATTCACATTTGTCTTCCTCTTAGCATTTTGCTGGCCTGTGTCACAAGCCAAAGCAACCACTCCAGCTTAAAAAGACCAGAAACTAACTTCAGGTTTCTAATCTCTAGATTTCAAATTTTATCAAGAAAATTACTAAACTTCCTCCTATCATCTTTAAAAAACTTTCATGAGAGCAGAAACTGAAAAAAAAACAAAGCCCTACAACTTCTGAAGGAACAACTATAATTCAAGAATAAGAAATCATTTCATTCCCTGTACCCTCATCCAATTTTATCGCCAAAAGAAAAAAATGCAACAAGGAAGGAATCACAAACTGTAACAAAATAACAAGGAAAAATGACAAATGAGCAAAGGTCTTGCTGGTGACAACCTAGATAAGGTTTGAAAAGGCACTTCAGTGTTAAAAAGAACCACCTTTTCCTATTATTCACACGGTAATTTTGAAAGCGAAAGCGGACTTGTAAAAAAAGGAAAACCAAAAAAACAAATAGGGAAGCTCCAACAATAGAAGGATAATGCCAAGTGACCAAAAAATTAAGACTTTTCTTTGTCTTTAAATGTTGGTCAAATATTGAAATCCTCTACCATGATTAACTCCATAGAACTGTGCTACCTTTGCGTCACTCTATACCCTTAACTCAGTCAGGTGACCCATGATCTTGGCCTCTTCTTCCTGCTGTGCCCACAGAAAATCCCCTTCACTAGGGCTGTACAGGATGCTTCACTAGAAGACAACCACTAATCTTTAACACTGTCAGAAACAGACATAGGCATAGACATGTGGGGCAGTCAAGTCTTCAAGTTCTAATAAAACAGACATGTATTCAAATTCTGCCCCTCCATGTGACCTCCGACAGGCTAATCAGTTCCTCTAAGTTTCTGGTTTTCTTATCTATAATAACAACAAATGTCTATTCAAGGGTGATGATTACATAAGATCAGATACATAATATTTGGCTTAGTGTGGGTGCTCAGTCTCTATTAACCATAATCATTATAAGCATGGAGGCCACACAAGCAGCCAGCACATCATCAATCCATTTAGTATCCACTCTGGTAACTACTGTTTTCCAGTCACCTTCACCACAGAAAAAAACACTTCTAATAATTAATGCAGCAGTCTTAAAATCCAATCCTTTCAATGCAAAACCTATAGAGATGGAGAAGGGATCATTGATTGATAAAGGTAGAGCGGTGGAGGTCACTATCGAGGGACAGCAGAAGGAAATTGGGGGTGGTGATAAAACAGTACTGTATCTTGATGGAGACGGAGGTTACATGGTCATTGCATTGGTCAAAACTCATGAAGCTGTACACCAAAAATTTTACCACATGTAAATTAAAAATATTTTTTAATTGCAAAACAAAACCCCGATCATTTCTAAATAAAGAATTAAAATAATGACACAATTGAACTTTTAAATGCCCAAGATATTATAACTACAATATTTTATATATTATCCTACAACTAACACAAGGCATATCCAATTTTATTTACCAGCTCTGATTTACGTATTCAAGCACAAAATATCAATGCTGTAATAAACACGAGGCACTGCTTTTCTATAATAGAAACAAGACTTTGGAAATGTACTTACATCAACACTAAATATGAGTGGTACTCTCCATTTAAGGATAAAAAGTGTAACCGTGACCCTATATCTTGTTTTTGAAATTTAAACCTCTGATGTAATTCAATTTGACAGTGGTTTGGCTTGGGATTTTTTGAAAGTTTTTTTCTCCTTTCCTTGCTTCCCTCCCCTCCCACCAAACTTTGATTACTGTTTACTGTACATGTACTATGCATACCAGTTCCAATGGTTCTGTTTACTTCGGACTAGTGTGCACAGGTGGCCTGATAACTTGAGAGGTTTTTTTTACATCTGTATGGGATTCACTGCTGATTTGGAGGCAGACCACCTCTAGGAAGCGCTTTTTCCTGGAGTTGCCTGGCCAACTTCTCCTTCCTTTTTTCTGCCCCTCCTTAGGTGTCTATAAAACCATTTAGCTCTATTAAGAGAAGGAAGGCAGTGCTTGTGAGGGAGTCCACTGTTTTCCCTTAATGGTGGCATCTTAGAATAAAACCTGCTTTTCTTTACACCAAGCTTGCATCTCGAGTTTTGGCTTTTATGCAGCGAGCACTCAGCCCTTTTGCACAGTAACAAAGGTAGTTTTATGACATTTGAGATTTGATTTCATAGATCTCTACCTTGCTGCCAATTGAGAAGGTTACTTAATGTACATGACTTATTGTTCTCGATCTCTAAAACATAATATATCAATAGTAGACTTTGAGGATTTAATAAAGCTTAAAATGACTAAGTATATACACACCAAGAGATACAATCCCAAAAAAGTCAATGCATACATTTTGCATTTTAAAAAAGCTATAACATGTTACACTCAGAAAACATTAACTCATAAACTGCACAATGGCAAAGGTAAAGTCCCGACACAAACACATTTTATCACTGTCACCTCCTGGTTTCACTGTATGTAGAAGGCTTGGCTACCAAGTAATTAAACATTTTTCTCCCAATTCAAATTAGCTCGTGAACAAAGCAATGTGTGATGAACACTGTGAAAATAAAAACAATCTAATGCCCTTCAACTGGTGCTTGTGTAAATAAATAACAATATCTACATACAATGGAATACCACTCAACAACTGAAAGGGAATAAACTATTCATATTTGCAAAAACAAAGATAGCTGTAAATTATGACTGAAAGAAGCCAGACACTACTCCCTTCAAAAAAAAAAAAAATAGCTCTTAGGGTAAGATTCCATTTAGATAAAATCCTGGGAAATACCAACTTATCTAGAGTGACAGAAAGCAGATCAGTGGTTGCCCAGAAGACAGCGGCCAGAGGAATTACAAAGGGGCAAGAGGAAACTCTTGGGGGTGAAAGATACGTTATCTTGATTGTGGTGATGGTTTCACTGGTGTATACATGTAAAACGCATCAAATTTACACTTCAAATATGTGCAACTTTTTGTATGACAATTATACTTCAATAAAACTGTTTAAAAAGAAAAAGACCACATTAAAACAATATATCTTTCTAGCCTGGTACAGGCGTACCTTGGAGATACTGCGGGTTCAGTTCCAGACACCACTGGAATAAAGCAAGTTGTAATCTTTTTGCTGGTGGAGAGTCTTGCCTTCCATTTGTAAAAAAACACTACACCTGTGAAGTGCAATAACGTGAAGCTCAATAAAACGAAGTATGCCTGTATGTGAAAATCAGAAACAATGAATATTGCACTTATGAAATACTTTTCTTCCTCGTATCACAGAACATATGTATTCACTACATTTTATAATATTCACATGAGGGTAGATTAAAAAACAAGAGGGTCTTCATCTTCTCCCAATGAAATAGATGGAGGAAGGACAGAAAGGCTGGACAACTTGCTTAGGACATAGAACAATAAATGGCAAGTTAACTGGTTACTAGGAAGTTGGTTCAACACATTCCCAGTCCAATTCATTGCCTTTAAATTCTTAATTATTTTAAGTAGAACCATCAGGGAAAGAAAAATCTAGCATACAGCAACGTGTAAAATGAAGTCATTTGCTGTTTCTCAAATGCCTTGCTGGCTTAATTCCATCCACAGGTTTCAACCTCTGCTGATGTTGGATTGGAAAACCCCCAGGTGATTTTCATGAGCACCAACCCGAGACTGAGAACCCCTGAGATAAATTAGATTTAGATTTCTCATTAAAGGAAGACAGAAGAAAGCAAGGTGCCACAAAAAGCTTTGTTCAACCATGGCCCAAGGTTTTCCAGAATCAATATTGAACTGTTGAACACATGCAGACTTTTGGGTTCAACATTTAATAAACTAAAAGTAAAAATATGCACACAGCAAATATATGCACACAGGTGTTGTCAGAACAGAAGTTACATAATATACCAGACTGACAAATTCTCTTCAACTTTTTAGAATGGTAAATTGGCATCCTGACATCAAGTGGATGGGCTGAAAGCACAGAAAAACATGCCATATGTCCACTGCATCTAAATACATGGAATAAACTGACTATATTGTGAACTGTTTAAGAAGTACAGATTGAAAACAGACCGTCTTTAGTTTCAGTCCGTGCCCTGAATGAATGCTCCTTGCACCTGAAGGTGCATTTCTTAGGGAAGATTGATTCAGTTGGGATGGGGTCTGAGAATGAGTTTCTAACAAGCTCCCAGGTGCTGCTGCCGCTGCCGCTCAGTAGACCACACTTTGAGCAGCAGGACCCACAAATTTGAGTATTGGCTTTAAAATCGGCCAACTGGCCTACAAATATGGTTACGTCTAAGATCTAAGTAATAAGTGCCAATATGATTATTCCTAGTACAGGAGAAAAAAAATGGCAGGGGAGGAGGGTTAGGGGAAGGAGCAAGCAAATGCTTTAATACTTTATAGTCTAGCAGTGCTAAGAACCACAGAATACAGGCGTACCTCGTTTTATTACACTTCACAAGTGTTGCGTTGCTGTTTTTTGTTTCTTTTTTTTTTTTTTAACAAATGGAAGGCAAGAGTCTCCACCAGCAAAAATACTACTACTGGCTTTATTGAGAGACTCACTGTTTTGTGGTGGTCTGGGACAGAACCCACACTATGTCGGAGGTATGCCTGTACTTAGTCCTTGTCCCAACCGAATCAGGGTGATGGTTAGAATGTAAACTCCATGAGAAAAGTGGTTTTGTTTTTTTGTTTTTTTAAATTTACTGCAGCCTCCTTATGGCCTAGTACACATTAGGTACTCAATAAACGTACTGAATAAATGAATGAATGAGAAGCGTATACAAACACAACCTGTATTTGTTACAACACAAAAACGTCTGGGAAGAGGACTCTATTTCTACGTGTGGATGTTTGGTACAAATCACTGACCCACTAATTGTACTCCACCGGCCTTAAAATGTATTTCCAAACCAGTACTTCCAACTTTAAAATCTAGACTTCCCGCATCCTCATGTTGAACAATTTTTCAGCTCTTTGAAAACAATGAAGCGAGGCAGAAGCACAGTGAGAATTCAGAAAAGGCTCAAATATCAAAGAAAGAAAAAAAACAAGTACGAGGGATGAGCAAACAGTTCAGTTCAGTTCAAGGGAAGGAACATCTTAGGTTGTCAGGAATCCCATGCTCTTACCTACGGCGGTGGGCGTGTTTGGGTTCGGGCTTTTATTTGTGTTGTTACTGTCCAGGGTCACTCGTGAAGTAGTACGTGGGTGTGGAAACTCAGACTACAAAGGGCCGGCGCTCAAGCCAACCTTCAGAAGCTTTGGAGACTCGTGCTTGGAGCTTACCTCCACCTTCCCAGGGTCTCCCCACGCGCTGGGGAACGTTGCCGCAGCCCAAACACAGGATGATCTAGTCAGCCTCGTCAGCGGCTTGAAGCCGCAACCAGGACTTAAGATGGCGGCGAAACAGTAGCCGAGGGCCTGGATGGCGCAGGAATCCGCCCAAAAGAAAAATGGCTCCGTTCGCGATCTCGCGCCTTTCGAGATCAAAACAAAACTGGCGGCAAAGGCTGGTGTAGAGCCTGTGAACGCCTTGAATGTGATTGGCAGTCGATGAATCACGGTTACCTACAGTGCTTGACAGCGGAGGGGATTGAAAGAAAAATAAAACGCAGCGTGTCTGTGGTACAGAGGGCTTCTTCACACCGGAAAGCTACTAGCACAAGGATGGAAAAATTCTTCGAAATCTTCAATGGGGAAGATTATAAAATAGACAAGTTTGAAAGTAAAGGTGGCTTTCACAATGCCGGATGGACTTTAAAATAGCCATAAACATAATTTCCTCAATAATTCTTTTCAATAATACAAGAGAATAAAAGTTTTGTCATTTAACTAAAAAAAGCAGGACTTGGCGACCTTCCCGAAAACCCCCTTTCAAATTGCCGGCAGAAGCAGCATACGAACAGCTCGCACTGCGCATGCCCGCTTTCCAACCCGATCCAGAGAAATAGTGAATGATTCCTTTTCTCCCGGTTTTCAAAGCAGCCGTAAAAGAAGGCGAGGAATTGGCGCTGAACGACAGAATCCGGCGCTTCGTGATTGGTCGAATCTGAGAGGCCTGGGAGCCGCGGAGAACGGTTAACTACTTTTTCATTCATTCAATAAGTGCCTCTTAAGCACAGGCCATAAGGAAGATACTGTGCCCAAATAAATCCATTTGATGTGTTATTTAAATTTCAACAATTGGCTGAGATTGACGCTGAGTAAACTCCGCCCCTATATTTTCCGGTCTCTGCCACTGCTGTCTGGGCCGAAAACTTCACTAAAACCCGGAGAGCGGATCCACGCCAATCTCAGAGCTGCGCATGCTCCATCTCCAAGCGCGGGGCGCGGGTGATCGGGATCCGTGGCGGTTGCTGCGTGAAGCTCAGGCGGCCTCTACGGCCTGCTGCTGGTGGCGGCCTAGGGAGTCGCAGCGGCTGGTACGCAGGTGAGAGTTCTGGAACCTCAGGTGGAAAAGCCAGCTTCCTACCCGGCCGAAGAGGTACGAGGGGCTTGTACGTGCCTCCTCCCCCTCTCAGAAATGTCACCGATGTCCTCTCTGAAGGATATTTGGGGGCGGGGATAAGGAGGAGACTGGCTCCTTAGAAAGCTAAAGACCTAACTTTATAATAGCTATAGGCAGTCAATACTTGCCAGTGATAGGAATGTTTATGGCGAGGGCGTGTTCCAGTATTGTGGGTAGAGTTCCAGCTATAGAGCCTCCTCTCCCATCTGCACGGCCACCCGGTGAAGTAGATGGCAAAGGTGTCCCAGTGAAAGCACCGATTGCACCTGCGCTGCCACCTTCCGGCTGCAACCTGTGACTCGTTGGTCACTCGTCATTCGCTGGGACAGCATTGTATGCCTGCGTCTATCTGGGAAGTGGGGTCCACCCTCTGACATGGAACTGGTTGTTAAAACTGCTGTAGGGCGAACATGATAGTGCCAACTCTGAAAGCAGAAGCTGGATTCACAGCGCTTTTGAGGTTGTGGGGATTAAAATCCTTTTGAGGTGGAGACCTCCTGAGGTCAGTTTCATCTTCCTCCTAAAGGGGACCGTGCCCAAAATCCTGTTGCTGGTTCAGAGGCTCTCAATACTGGCAATTTCATTCGTTCATTAACATCGTCAATTTAGCCATACTACACATATATATAATGTAATTTATATATACTAACTATACATAAATACTAATATATACAGAGGGTGCCAAAAAATGTATATACATTTTAAGAAACAAAAAAACTGTATTAATTGTAATACTCAATATAATACCAAAAGATGAATACAAATCACGTTTGACTTGTGCTGTTACAAGAGGTGTTCAAAGTGGTTCCCATCAGCGTCCAGATACTAATGATTACTGTGAACTACTGCTTGAGCATAGATATCATCTCTTAAAATGTGTGTACATTTTTTGGCACCCCCTGGCATATATGCTGAGTTAGCAATTACAGCAGTGACCAAGGCAGGCATGGTCCCTGACTACATGGAGCTGGTATTTTAGAGATGGGAAAATAAATAATAAACAAGTACATTGATAAATGAACAAGATATTTCCAGATTCTCCTGGGTTGGGTTACCTAGGAAGCAGACGCTGAGGAGATTTGAGGGCAGGGCATTTATTAGAGAAGACTTTTGGATCATTACCAAGGAAGAAAGGTAGTAGGGCTGGGTGGGTAGAAAAAGTTGAGCTTTAGTGCAGTCCCAAGGAAGTCCTCCACCAGTCTGAAGGGGACTCTGGTGCTGGGTTGCCCCTTCAAAGTTGTCCCCAGCCTGTATACCCCTGCATTGATTGGATGTCCACTGCCCTGGGAAAGGGGCATAACTTCAGGTTTCTTCAACCTAGTAAATCTTGGAAGGAGACTGACCACTGAGGGTGATCTAAGCACTCCCAGGATCTGAGAAATGTCTTTCATTCTTAAGGGGTATTAGGGTGGCACATCACAGATGTGCTAGAGATTAATGGGTGTGGGAGAAGAAAAACTTTAGATTGGTGCTCAGAGAAACGTAACATTTGAAGAGCCAAAGCAAAAGGATGAGCCACTCTGTAGGACAAAGGGAGCAAGACTCTCCACTTTCTGCTATGCACTGAACGTATAGCAAAGAAAACAAGTCACTGCTGCCAATTTTTATAGACATTGACACCCTGCTGTAACTAAAGATGGAGTTAAGTAGAAATGCATTGAGACTAATTCATAGGAAGCTAGAGGAGAAGATGAGAAGTAGAGTTTTGCAAAACTGGTCAACTTGGTAAAGACTTAATCTATACATATGTGCATATATATATATATGTACATGTATATATGACATATATATGTGTGTGTATATATATACACACACATATATATTTGACCTATCCAGACAATCAGCTCTAATGCTTCTTTTGGAGCAAAACTTAATATAGTAAAATATAGTAAAATAAGACCAGGTCTTATGTAATATATTACCCAGTCTTACTCTGATCAAAGACCTCAGAACCTCTCTCTTGAGAATCTGGGTATTTTTATTGACATCTAGTCTAACTGAAACTGTCCAGAAATGTGGGCTTCCTTTCAAAATAATCAAAATAATAATAGTTAACAATCACTGAGTCCAGACTAAGTGCCAGGTATTGTGGTAATTTCACAACAACCTCATGATAGGGAAGTCATGATTCTCATTTTAAAGATGATGGAATTGAGGCATAGTGTGGTTAAGTAACTCATCCAACGTCATAGTTCCAGTTGTAAAGTGGTCAAGTAGAGGTGGAAAGCCCAGACAGTAGGAGTCCACAAATCATATCCTTAATCACTACAGGACAGTGCATTAGTACTGAAATGATTGGCTGTGCTTTACCTTCTGAAGTTGATAAGCAGGAACTAGACCCGGATAGGCTTTTTATACTGTACTAAGAAGGTTAGACTTTATCTTCTAGTAAAAAATGTCACCAAAGGCTTTCAAACAAAGCAGAAACACGACCAGATTTGTGGGGGGTTTTTGTGTGTGTATGGGGGGGAGGGGAGTTTGTGTGCAACATGGCCGTGTTAAGAGTTAACATGGGAAAGGATAAGTGAGGAGTAGACGAGGATAGTGGTTCTCAAACTTGAGCTTCAGAATTACCTAGAGAATTTGTTACAACACAAATTTGTTACTAAACCCCACCCAAGAGTGTCTGATTCAGTAGCTCAAGGGCAGCCCAGGAATTTGAATTTCTAATTAAGTTCCCAGGTGATGCCGCTGCTGCTGGTAAGGGGACATCACGTTGAGAACCACTGGACTAGAAGCAAGGGGGTCATGTGAGGTAATGAAGGTCTGGACTGTGGCTCTGGGGAGAAGTTTCATAAAAGAAATGCCATGTCAAATGGCAGGATGTGTGTGATTGACTTGATGAGAATCAGGAAAAGGGCAGGGTCCACTGTATCCAGATTTCTGAACTGAATGGCTTGGTACATACCCTGTTTCCCCAAAAATAAGACGTAGCCAGACAATCAGCTCTAATGCTTCTTTTGGAGCAAAACTTAATATAGTAAAATAAGTAAAATATAGTAAAATAAGACCGGGTCTAATATAATATAATATAATACCCGGTCTTACAGTAAAATAAGACCCAGTCTTACAGTAATTTTTGCTCCAAAAGACGCATTAGAGCTGATTGTCCGGCTAGGTCTTATTTCTCGGGAAACACAGTAATGCTTTTTTTTGAAACCAAAACAGGAAATACAGAAGGAACAGCAGTTTAGGACGAAAAGAGATTCTTTTATACTCGTATGAGATGAGTTTAGTCAATTTGTGAGTACAGTTAGGTAAAGGTGAACAATAGCAGTTGGATATGAGTCTAAGCTGGAGTCTAAGTTGGATATGTGAATCTAGTGTGGGAGTCATTAGTAGATGTGTTATAGTAGAAGCTTTGGATGTGAATGAGACCACCAGGAAACAACATGAGGAGGACAAAGGATAGATCTTTGATAAGGGTAAATAGGTGAATGGAAATTGAGGGGCTACTAAAGAAGACTGAAAAGGAACAGACTAGAATCTCAAGTACTTAAAAAGTTTCAAGAACACATTCAGAATGCTTAGAGATATCAAGTAAGGGGAGAGATGGTTGATCTTTATGGACAGAGCAGTCTCCATGGAAAATAAAATGAAAGCAAATTTCTTGGGTTTGAAGGTGGAAGTGGGAAGTGACTCAAGAAAAAGACGCATTGTTTGAAAGGAATCAGATTGTGTAATAGCTGGAAGACTGATAATGGGCTGTTGCTTTAAGGAATTTGTCTTTGGTTCTTTTCAACAGAGAAAAATGGTCAGGCTATGCAGAGGAGAGAAGGGATGGTGGAGTTAAAATCCTGAAGACATGATAGAAAGTGGGACTGACTTATAACAGGAGTACACGTTCTTTCTGTGAGACAGCAAGGAAGAAAATTAAGATGAGAGCTGAGATGGGCCGGTCTTTATATGTAGGGACAGGAATTGAGGGTGCTAGTACCCTATAGCCACAATTTCCTCTGGCCGATAGGTTATCTGGGTAAGTTTTCTGCAGAAACAAAGGTGGAGAGTAAAATACTAATCCCAAAAATAATGAAAAGAGCAATCAGCCCTTTAGGGATTCAGAGCTGACCAGGGGTACATAAAGTCACTGCTGTACCGCTATGGGCCCAATCCACTGCACATTTTATCAGGAACTGTCTGGCTGTCTGCATGATACCAACTCTCCTCCCCACCAAGCCCAGCACTGAGTGGCAGCCAAGTGTAAAAACAGTGAAAGGGGACAGAAAGATTCTCATAGAATTCTGTAAACATTATAAACTCTCAAAACTCTAGGAATATACTTCAACCTTTCTGATAAGCCACAGCTTGCCAATAAGCTAATGTCATCTTCCTCATCAGTCACTGATCACTCACTTATTGTTCACATTTTGGACTGCCAGTTATTATTAGTAAAGCTCCCATATAAAACTTGTGATGCTTTCAGTATATTATTTGTAAATACACTGATTTCACAGTAATGGAGGAGGGGACTGGCAGAGATCATAAAATACTTATACATAACTGTGTTGACCTTCGCTATACTCTGTGACTACTCCTGACCCGCTTCTGACTAGTCTGACCTAGCTGGGTGTAGGTCAGACTGACCTTGAGTGGTGTGATGGGGAAGGAGGTAGGATTTTGTTCTATGGAAACTTTAGAACTCAGGTATGATCCATTTAGTTCATCAAGAGTTGACTATAATGTTTTTGGTGTGTGTGTTTTCACAAGACAAAAAGTTCAGCGAAACTGTTATTTTAGGTAATGTAGTTAGGGGAGAACAAAAAAGGAAACTTGTTCTTTTTAGCGTGCCAGTCATTTAAATAGGCATGAAGACAATAAGTAGTCCTTTCTAATGTGTACACACACACACACACACACGCCAACATTTGAACTGCTCTATTAAAAATTGAAGATAAAAATTATTTTTAGTGTCAATGATTGGAATTCAGAAATGAAGAATTCACAAATACCTACAGTCAACATCGTCACTGTAAAAGGCATTGTACAATTGAGTAAACTTCAATTATCACAATCACAAGAGCTGGTTAATTAATTGTTTAACAATATGTCAATGTTCTCTTTGTGATTCAATTACATTGGGTGGAACTTTTTAAAACTTACTATTTTGAAAGCAGAGCAACAGTGAAGACCTTAAAAAAAAATTACCCTGCACTGTGTCCAAAAGACCAGCAGATGGCGCTCAGCAAGCCCAGTAGGCAAAGTGAGAACAACTTTCAGAATATTTCCTGAGTCCAGGTTGTAAGCCTGATTTAGTAATGGCCAATAGCAACACTTGGTTTTACTTGATGTGATGCTACATAGAAAGAATAATCTGGTAGCTAGAGCCAAGCTGTTTAGGATTTTCTGGGAAGCTTAATTGCCTTCTTACCCTTCACCTTACAGCCCAGTTCCTGCCCAGTTTTTACCAAGAAAACTTCATTTAACTTGGAATGTAACAAGTTGCAGTAAGCCTGTCAGAGTCTTTAGTGGCAGAAATTGAAGAGATAGTAATTTCTGTAATACAGATTGGGGAGGGAAGGGAGGAAAGTTGCTATTCTAGACACAGTAATGTCTCAACTTTAAAGAGTATTTGTGATCTCAAGCACCTATCTCAGTGTTTTTCTTTCTTGAGCTTTTTATTTATAGTACTCAAAAAGATTACCATATTTTAATGAGGTGGAGATATATAGTAAGCTTCTCCACATTCTACTCATTAATCTCTTGCTATTCATTGTGTACTAAAAAACTAAGCTAAAGACAACTGAACTAAAATTAGCCCAGCTAATCCCAATTATTAGTAGATCCCTGATGTGTGTTTGGAGGGTAATAGACTCTTTTGCCCTCTCCTTTTGGATCAAGTGTCACAAGACCACAATTAACCTCTTATACACTTGAAACAGGGATCAGAAGAACATGCCAGGCTTGATAGTTGACCTCAGTGACCCTCACAAATATGCACCATGTACTTGGAATGTTCTCCCCCATTATCAGGCACTGGAAATTCTGATTGACCCTCTTGCCGAAACTTGAGACTCCAATTCTTGGCTTTTGAAAATTGCTTAATAGAATTCTAGCCACGATGTTTTTGGACTCCAAAATCTAAGTTGAGTGCCACAATTAACTGACAATCTTGGAATGAATCATTTAGGGTTTCCTCATTTCTAAAGCAGTCTCATAAAATTTCTATGAAAACAAAACAAAAAATATGAAACCTTCTGAATAGTGCAAGGTATATATTTTTGAAAGAAAAGTGAGAAAGCATAATCTGTTAAGATTGCCTCTAAACATTTTCTAAACTTAAAAGGCATTTCAATGAATGAAACCATAAATATCTACTTTCTTTTTCACTTACCTAAAATTTCATTTGTCTTGGTTTCCCCATCTTTCTAAAAGTCCCATACCTTTTTTGTTTGTTTGTTTGTTTGTTTGTTTGTTTAGAAGTATGTGTAAAGAAGATTCAGAAAGAAAGAAAAAGCCAGTGGCAATTACACTAAAGGAGGATAAGAGTAGGAAAAATATTTTCCTGCTGTCATTTCCGTTGCTCCTTTACTCCAAGAAAACTTCAAACTAATGAATGAACAACAAGCACAGACTTATTTTAGGGACCAGCTTGTTGTTGCTCGTAAAATCTGATCATTTTGAGCACAGTCCTGAGAAATTTTTGTTTCAGACTCAGGATTCTGTGGTGTCCATAAAATAGTTTCATACCACGTGGAATGATGTGCCAACAGCTTTGAGGGAAGGGCCATCTCAAGATAAATTTTATTTAGCTTAATTTTCCGTTCCCAAACTGGAACTCCCAATCTCTGGCTGCTCAGCACCACGAACCTATAAAAGTAAAAGTCGAAGTTTTAAAAAACTTCTTGCAAGTTCATTTGGAAAATGAGTTGTTAAGAAATCTGTTAAGTTCTTTATATATTATCCTGAGAAGCAGTACATAGAGGCTGCATGGGCTCTAGAGTGTTTACAAGAATACTTATTGCTATAGCATAGTTAGCAATAAAGCATTGAAAAAGACCTCAAATTTCTATCAATGGGTGATCTATCAAAATCGGATATCTCCATACAATCAACAGCTGTACAGCTAATAAAAATTAACAATGAAGATTTATATTGGGAGGGGAAGATTACAAACAGCATGTATAGTATCACATTTTTGTTAAAACCAAAAAGATTGTAGATAGTTTTAGCTTTCTTTTCCTTATTTCTGTGTTTTCTAACTTTAAAAAGTAAGCCTGTATTACATTTATTAGAAAAAGACAATGATGCTAATTTTCATTTAGAAAAAATCCCACAGAAGAATTGAGAAGAAAAAAGCGATTAAATCAAAATTGTGTTTCCCCAATACATTTTATTTTATTTTAAAGCTCCACAAGAGGATATAAACAAAATGAGGAACATGTTACCTCATTAACTACTACCTCAAATGTCACATTTCAAACCTTTGTTGTCTTTTTTCTTAAAACTAGCAATGAGCCTTATTTAGTAAACTCTAATGTATCTGGGCCTGGGAAGTTAGTTATTCAAGCCATAGAATATATGTAATGTGCAGGAAAGCTATTAAGTGAAAGAAACAAATTAACGTTACTGTGCCATTTTAAGAGTGCTGGTTCCATCTTGCTTGGTGGAGGTGAACTGTTACGGTGCGATAAGGAGTGTTTTTATGTGGATTAAATGTGAAGACTCTAAAAGTACTTTGTAACGTAAAAATCCCTATCATCCTGATGCTAATCCTTTTCCAAGCCTCTCAAGGGACAACAGAATAATTGTCAGAAAATAGTTACCTGCTCTCTCGCCCTGTTAGCCAAGTCAGTATGTGAGATAAGGAGAACTTGAGGAAATGAGGGCATGTAGGTGTTGAATAAACATTAACGTAATTAATCCTTAAATCAGTCCAACATCATTTATTAATCAGGAAGTGCTGTTACTGGGCCTCAGTTATATTTGGCAAATAATGAGTTTTCAGCCAAAATAGATACTAATTCCCAGTTATAACTAAACCTAAATTTGGAAAAAGATGTATAGATCCTTAAGTTATCCTAATGAAAAAGAATAATAAAGAGTTAAATACAATATAAATAAAATAGAGTGCCTCCTTTGTCTCTAACCCATGAATGACTCAAAGATTCATTGAGTGTCAGGAGCTAACACGAATTAGCTAATCTGAGACTCTTACTCAGGAATGTTCACAGTACATCACATTACTGTGATTTACATGGAGAGAAGATTACACTTTCCCAGACATTGCTGTTACGGATTGTAGTTTAATTTGTTCTGAATTTTAGTTATTGAGTTATCCCAACTTTATTATTATATCTTTTTATGCAAATGACTCTTTTCTATAAGCTGTTTCCTAAAAGTTTATACTTCAGGAGAAAGCTGACAAATACTGAGTTTTGCTAGTGATCATGGAGAAGTAAATTGTGAGTAGCAGGAATGCCATCTATTGAAAGTACTGTATTTGATAACCTCGTCTTGAGAGTGACATAGATATTAAAGTTCACCTTAAGTATTGAGGAGACTAGATATGAATGATAGTATCTTCTAAATCTTAAATTAAGGTATTTTGTGAGCAATAATGCCACATGTTAGTCAACACAAACCAGTTGACTTTTGTGCAGCCCCTCTCTCCCTTCTTTCCTTCGGAAGTAACGCTTAAAATACTTCTCATGACTCCAAATCACCCGGTGCCTCTCCCGGATGATTTATTGTGTCCTAAATCTCAGATGCTCCAAAGGCTTTTGCATAGTGGGCTTCAATGAAATTGAATCATGATACAATTATTTGTGATTGACTCTTCAGAGATAGAACATAAGCATGCCAGTAAAAGGGATGGTCTCTAAAGATTGCAAAAAATGTAAAGGATACTAAAGCATTTTAGAAAAGAAAAAGGCTATAAAATACTTTCAGTTCCAAAGTAGGCCATGTTTTTTGTTCATCTAATAGTTTTAAGTTTAGCAACAAAGTCCTTATAAAATGTGAATTTGGACCTTGGAGAGAAATTTCTAGTACTGGGAATAATATATGTACATAGACACAACTCCTAAGCTTTCTATTTATTTTTAATATATATGCACAGACAGAACACAGACAGCTCAGGCCCAGTAGTACTATATTTTAATCTTGACTTAGAAGAAATGAGTAAAAATTGTGTTCAGATATTTTTCTAATGGCATTCATGCAAAATTACCGTAAAAAATTTCACTATACTGAGATTCATACATGCAGTTGAACCTAATTCTTAATATAGCCCATAGATGATGGAACATCTATGGGTGATGGAACCTTATTGTCCTTGTGTGTTCAGAAAGGAACTTAGTGGGTCCATTCATATCATCACAAATCTATATGCTAATCACTAAAGCCTAATGAGTGTCCTAAATAAAAAAATATATAGTCTTTCGAGGTTGTCCACACTCAAGTTCCCAAACCCAACAGGTCATCAGAAATAAATTTCCTGGGCCCACTTCATGCTTTCCAAGTCATAGATAGAGAGGGGAAAAAAATCTGTCTTCAATACTATGTAACTCCAAGCAAGTTATTAGCCCCAATTTCTTAATGTAAACTGGGTTGACTGTAAGCCCTGTAGGGTAGAGTTATTAATAATAAGGGTAAACATTCTAAAATACGACTGTATTTTAGTTCAGCACATAAATGTGGGAATGGCATTAATTCATCACAATTCATAGAGTCTAAGCCATAATTCTTTCACTACAATTGCAATCCATGCATGGCTGTCCCAATCTCAGCTCGTACCATCACTTACATCCTGTCAGAATGTGGAGTCTAAATTCTTTTTTACATATTTAAAGATTGCCATTTGATTCTTTTGTTAAAATTGTGACTAAGTGTACTTTTTTTAAAACAAAAAATCTAATTTCATTGTGGTTCAGAGAAAGTAAAATCAGTTATATAAATACAATTACATCCATGAGTGTTTCCAAAGATTCGTGTAGCTTCCCCAGCAGGTAATGGTGCTCCTTTACAATTGTTAACTAACAGTTTAGTACTGCTTTATAAGGTCCTCAGCCTAACTTCCCACTATCTCTTTAGGTCTACAACATGGCTCCTTTTGTTAATTAACATTGCAATACACTGTAACTAGAAACGTTTTATTAGAGTGGGATGTTCTACTTGTGGTTTATAGATGTAATTCTGAGGGACTTGTTTCTGATTTTGTCTTTTCTTTTAACTGTTGACCTTTTCTTAGGTGCACAGAGGCTGAAGTGCTATGAGCTTCCAGAGCTTCTGGAGAGACTACAAAGTTCTGGTTGTTATGGTGCCCTTGGTGGGGCTCATACACCTGGGGTGGCACAAAATCAAAAGCAGCCCTATTTTCCAAATACCTAATAAGGACAACGTTCCTGAGCCAGATAGTCTGGCACTTGCAAGTCCTCAGAAGGACCACATCCAAGGGAAATAGCAGGCTTGCATTCTTCAGGTAAGTTCAGTTTAAATATTGTCAACCAGATTGTATGTTCCAACAACGGGAAACATAATCTTTAAAAACAGCATCGAACTCGGGGTGGGGCTGGGGGGGAGCCTACATTGGTAAGTTACCTGTTGATATTATTAGCCACTGGCAAGATATTATTCTACAGTTGCTTCTAGGAACAGTTTGTTCCACAGAGACCTTTGACACTTGCCTGAGACTCATTTGGATGAAAAGAGGAAGCCCGTTACTTGTCCTGCCCTTTTCCCCAGCAGCATCGCCATGATGATGAATGTGTCCAAAGGAGCAGTTGTCTCTTTGTTGTAAACCCATTCCAGCGCATACAAGTCTATAACCTGCAAAAGATTCTTCTCTTTATCATTATTCTGTTTTTTCCAAGACGAAGCTAATTGTATTCATTCCTTAGTATCTAATGTTTTAGCTTCAAAATAATTTGTTACTTTTGAGTCACCAACACTTTCAATGATTTCTTTCTTTCTCATTTTATAGAGGTATTAGCCAAACGATGTGGTCACTACCACAACACTGTTGCAGGTGCTAACTTCATTCTGAAATTCTACAGTGCAGGTCACCATTATATGTTGAAAAAATGTTTTACTAAAGACATCATTTGATTGATCATAGTTTCTATTGTGATTTGTGTGTGTGTCTTGTGTGCAAATTCACGTATGGAAGTCACTTCACCAAGGTTTCATTGAAATGTATTTCGTAGATTTTGCTAAATCTAAAATAACCATTGAGATAATATTTAAGTACCTTGAAGAGATTTTTTTCCTCCTCATGCCATAAAAAAAGATGACTATAGCTTTGTCATCATTGCCTTTACTTTATTTAGACTCAGTTGCTATGGTTACAGCCTATTAACTAAATTGTGAGCAGTGGTAAACAAATTGACACTCCACATAACATTCTCTTGTTCTCTTCACCTCTTCTTTGCACATCTTCAAATCATCTTTCTGGTCTGTGTTGTACTGTGCCATAGTCTACTGTAGGTAGTACTGTAGTCTGGGTAGTTCAGTTAGTTTTATTTGCACTAAGTACTGTTCAGATGGCTAGCATAGTTAGCATATTCCTGAAAATAATTAATAATTGACTGAACCCTCACCTCCAAAGCACCAGACCTCAATAAATAAGGTCCATGACCTGAGATTTTTATTCTTTCCACACATTATTACAAGTGTCCACATTTTATGCCTCAAGGCATGCTGTTTACAACCTTGTTAAGGAAACTAGTACAAGTGTTAATGCACTTGGTATATAATCACATTTTATGGTATTTAGACTCTGAGATCGAACTGCAAATCAGATCCTATTTTTCTCTTTGTCATCCGGCACATTTTCTAGTTTTTGTATTGGAGAGGATTAGTGGTACGATGTCAAAACTGAAAATCATTGATTGATAAGGTAAAACTATAGAAAATTAGCTCTGACTCTAGCTGAGTATTTAAAACATGGTTTGTTTTTTGATACAATGTGTTATGCAGACTTGTACAGTTAGACATAGGCTGTACATTAGAGAGTCTCCACAGTAGGAATACTAACAGTTAACTTGTTTTCATTAATTATTTACAAGCAGGATTTGATATAAATGGACTTCTATTCAGACCTCAAGTTTCCAAGCAAACCAAAATTATAGAAAAAACGTAACATTAGATATTGATGTAACAGAATAAAGACATCTGGGACTTTTTAAAGACTCACAGGCCAAATTCTATGAGTTTTATAATGTAGTATTTCTCTTATAGAAGCATGTCATATTCAAATAACTGTGCTGTAAGCTGTCTAGCTGTGTTATTGTGCAATATTAGCACTTTTTTTCACAGGGACTTGTTGAGGAATAAAGGAATGAATGGTTAGTCTAAGTTGATTTACATTTCTCATTTTCTGGGGGCTTGTGTCAGTTGGTAGTTTCTTTTTCTAAAGAATGAAAAGAGCATTCAAATAAATTATTAAACTGCAGTCTATAAAATGTATTGGAATTATTTCTCTAAAATGTTTTATTTTTATTTCTTATAGAAAGAAGCGACTTTGAATCTGAGTTTGATATTGAAAGAAATGAAAAACACCAACTGGATTAGAAAGAACTGGCTTCTTATAGCAGGAGTTTCTTTCATAAGCGTTCATCTCGGAACGTACTTTATACAGAGGGCTGCAAAACAATCTGTAAAATCTCAGTCTGGAAGCAAACTAAAGAGTATTGAAGAATGAAGTAAAATAAATATTTGGAATTACTAATATATCATTAAATCTTTACATGCTGATTAACTTCATAAACATGGAGCTATTTAACTTTATAGCCAGAGCGCTGCATATTCAGCCTTTCATACTTGAAGAATACCATTTTCAAATGTTAAAACCCATGATGACACAATAAATAGAAAACTATGGTTTACTAAATAAAAGCTCTCTTCACAAATTACCACCTGAAGTAAGATGTCTCGTTTAGAAGCTAAAAAGCCATCATTGTGTAAAAGTGAGCCACTGACAAGTGAGAGAGTCAGGGACACACTTTCTGTTTTGAAAGGAATCGTAACGTCGTGCTATGGTCCTTCGGGTAGGCTGAAGCAGCTGCACAACGGCCTTGGAGGCTGTGTGTCCACAACCTCACACTCATCAGCCCTGCTTGCTAACCTGTCTGTCACCCATCCCATTTTAAAGATCCTGACAACTTCGGTGCAGAATCATGTGTCATGCTTCAGTGATTGTGGCTTATTCACAGCCATTCTTTGCTGCAACCTGATTGAAAAGGTTCAGAGAACAGGCTTGATACCCACCACTGTCATTAAATTAAATAAGCATCTTCTGAGCCTCTGCACCAGTTACCTCAAGACTGAGGCCTGTGGTTGTCGAATCCCAGTCGACTTTAGTAGTACTCAGATCCTCCTTTGTTTGGTACGCAGTATATTAACAAGTAAACCTGCCTGTATGCTCACCAGAAAAGAAATAGACCACATCAGTACTCTGATTCTGACAGCCTTTTTGCTTACAATTCCAGAAAATGCCGAAGACCACATCGTTTTAGGAAAGAGTATAATTGTACCCTTAAAAGGTCAAAGAGTTATAGATTCTACTGTATTACCTGGAATACTTATTGAAATGTCAGAAGTTCAGTTGATGAAGATACTACCTATCAAAAAATCAGATTCCCTCAAGGTGGCACTCTTTTGTGCGTCTTTATCTGGAGACCTCTCTGATACTGGAGAAGGAACTGTGGTGATTGGTTATGGGGTTTCTCTTGAAAATGCAGTTCTGGACCAATTGCTTAACCTAGGAAGGCAGCTAGTTAGTGATCACGTAGATCTTGTTATGTGCCAAAAAGTTATACACCCATCTTTGAAACAGTTTCTCAGCATGCATCGTATTATTGCCATAGACAGAGTGGGAGTGGCTCTGATGGAACCCCTGAGTACAGTGACAGGTAAAACCACTCAGCTTTTGCACCTCAGAGTTAATAAATCACACTTTATTTGAGCAGAGATATTCTTGGTGTGTCACAGTTAACATCTTGAAAAATTTTAGAAGCTGCCAACCTCACAGCGTATGTATCATTTCTGGCAACAAAAGTTGTTTCTGAAAAAACCTATATTCACTCATTAAAAAATGAGTGATTATGGCCATTTCCTATGTATTTTCCAGCTCCAAAATGTACTATAGAGTCTGTCGCAGTCTAAAACTTAACCCCCAAATATCTTACAGATTACTGAGAAAACAAACACCCTCATAATCAATAAGGTCTTTCATACTTTACACAGATTCTACTGGAGTTTTACAAAGCTCTTAAATCACATAGTAATTCAGAAGGTAATTTTGCAACTAGATTATCCCCTTCACTTTTATATAGCTCCAGCAACCAACTGTACTGCCTAAATAGTGGTTCCTAAATAAGGCACTGTGTGTGTGTGTGTGTGTGTGTGCGCGCGCGTGCGCGCGCACATGCGTGTGAGCTTTAAATACCTCAAATATTTCCAGCAGAGCTTGAGAACCAGGGTCATCTTTTATTTTCAGTGCTTACAGCAGGTTTGGTACACAGTAGGTGTTCTAAAATGTTTGTTGAATTGACTGTATTAACATGCAGAATTATACTAGGTAAAAAATTAACTTTCACAGACTCAGCAAATTAAAAGTAGATGTAAAGTTGATATTTACCTATTAGAGCCCAAAGAAAAATGACACGTTGAAGAGTTCTGGTTTGAGCCACTTTTCGATATCCCTTTAACGGCATTGACTATCTGGAAGATGATCATTTCATTCTGATAGGTTATAATTGTTAAGTTATTAGATATGAACCATTGTTAAAGTTCATGAGGTTTACTTTTATTGTAAATCATAAAAACGGAGTACTATGTCAAGTAGTGAATGCATAATATCTGGGTTACTGCCCTCTGTAAGACTCATGAATTGTCAAAGGAAATTATTAAATAATGGAAATAGCTCTTTAGAACTCATTGTTGATGTGGGTCAGACACATACCTTTAAATATTTACTGGCTTTTCATGAATCAGGTAATTTTTAGGTGTGAATATTAGGTATTACAGATTATTTAGTTAGTAGGAAGCATTTTCCCATAGAAACAGCATTGTAAATGGGCTCTGGGTTTCCACACCAGCCCACAATTGTTATTTATCCCATATGTAATTAGAACATAGTGTTAATAGCCAGAGCTTTAGTCCTAGATCTTGGGATAAGAGACCTTTGGAGACAAAAAGAAAGGGGGAATATATATATTTCACATATACAGTAGTCCTTTTTCTTCTGATTGCATCTTACTCCAGTCCCCTGTGCAAATTCAGAAATTTACCCCCCCTTTTATGTTTTTGTTGTCACAAATTATTCCTTTTTATGCTGTGAGTTAATTTCCAAATTACAGTCACTATTGTCTTCTTGCAAAAAAATATATTTATCTTTTTAATCTTTATGTTATATTCCTGCATAAGGGTTTCGATTTCCTGTTTCTGTCTATGAGTCATCTTACTCATAGTTTTGTATTCTTTTGTCTTTTTGTTTCAGGTAGAATAACCCCATTCTATTTCCTGTAATGCAGGTCTTGTGGTGGTAAATTCCCTCAACTTCTGTTTGTCTGTAAAAGACTTTATTTCTCCTTTATATATAAATGATAACTTTACAGTATATATTATTCGTGGCTGGTGATTACTCTCTTTCAATAATTTGAATATTTGATTCCGATTCTCTCCTAGCTTATATGGTTTCTGCTGAAAAATCCAATGATAATATGATAGGATTTTCTTTATTGGTTACTGTCTTCTTTTCCCTGGCTGCTTTGAGAATTCTGTCATTAATTTTTGACAGTTTTAGAAAAGGCTTTTTTAGATAGAAATAATTAGGTGTTCTGTTTCACACACACACACACACACACACACACACACACACACTAGACCCATCGCTCAGGTAAACTAAGAATAACTGAAGTGTGTTTTGGGCCTAATTCATCTTCCGGGTTAACATATCTAGGTTAACATTACCTCCTTTCTCCCTCTTCAAACAAAATTTCTCTTTATTGATGATTTGCGTTAAATAGTGGAGTTCTTTATTGTACATAAGCAACGTATGTGTGAAGCTTGTCATGGTAAAGAAGAAAGGATATTCAAAGAAGTGAAATTGCTCAGTGATTATTTTCTGGGTTCTTAACAAATTTTTTGAGCTGGAATTGTTCATAGACATTGTTTTAACCCCTTTGGTTTCAAAAACGAAACTGATCCAAAGGAGTGCGTTTTTCAGTTACAGTTTTAGTGTTAAGACTTTAAACTAGTATTGTTATTTCTTATAGAAGTTTGGCGTAGTTCCTTTTCTTACATAGCTTTTACTACATTTTAGAGATTTTGGAAACCTTCCAGTCAGTCATCCTAACTTCTCATTTATTCTATTTTTATTTGTGTTTTGTAAAATTTTACTATTTTACTATTACCTGCGCTGGAGGGAGGGCAAAATACATATCAAAGAATAACAAAATGAAATAAGAATGTTACGTACTTTATTTTGGCATAATTGATGTAGGAAGGTAGCTATTTACATACAAACAGTTGCTAAGCAAAAAAAAAGAAAGAAAAAAGAAAACCTATATGTTTACTAAATAGAGCCCCAAAACTGCTATTTGGATAGCTTAATTTGTGTGTTTTAACATAGAGATAATAATGCCTTTTAAAAATAGTAGCCTGTCCTCTCATTTCACTCTTATTCCAGATTAGTGGGGTTAATAATTCTGGGTCTCTAATCCTTGAATGGGCTTTCAGAATTTCTGGACTCCCAGAAAATGTATGTACAGTTTTGTGTACTTTAGAGACTACAAAATAGCTTTTGAAAGAGGTTCAAAGAAGTCAGTAAACTAAAAGAACGTTTGCTTTACTTTTATTGGTAGACCATTTAATAACAATACTACTTATTTTATAGGTTTGAAAAAATCCATTTTGTTATTTCTTTATCCTATATTTCATATTTTAAATGATATGCTTTTGGGACTTTTATATTGGCTAAGAGTAAATATTATAATTTTAAATGATTGTATGCTCCACCTTTACTCATACATTTTGTATTTTCTAAAATTTAAAAAACAGGAACACAGCCTATTGGTTCCCTTGGCTCAATCTCTCCTAGTAGCTATGGAAGTGTGAAAGATTTGTGCACTGCAAAATTTGGCTTCAAACATTTTTTTCATCTTATTCCTAATGAAACGACTGTCTGCAGCTTGCTTCTCTGCAACCGAAATGACACTGCCTGGGACGAGTTGAAGGTAGGTAATGAACTTTGACTTCCATATCTAGGAGCTGACGCAGGGATTAAAGTCATTCAGAAAGGTATTATAAGTTTTTTTCACATTGGTGAGCCATGCTTTTTATTTTCATAACTCCCCCACATTGTACAGAAAGCAAAAAGAGCAAAAATGAGAGAATTTAAGTCACAAGTAGACACTACCATTGACTTGGTATGTGTTACCATTTATTGTTTCTAGTATTTACAAACAATCTAAAGATCCTTAACATAGGAACTTTTCTTAAGAAATTAACTTGAATTGTGTCCTCTTTGATGCTAACATGTCTGAGTGACTCACTTAGATAATGAGTTACCCAGTCCCATCATCCACCTCTTAATAGAGTCTGTTGTTCTCTACCAGCAATAGCGCACGCTACTTTTATGTAAGGGAAGTGATAACCGGTCGTATTGGTCACAAGCTTAAAGATTCATGTATGCTCGAGGATATATCCTTGGTAAATATTAAAGGTCTGTGTATTGTGTTTCTTTTTACTGCTGAGTTATAGCTGCATTATCATTCCCATAGCAGCTTGAAATAAATTTTATATTATTCAGCTAATGTCTTTAGACTGAAATAATTTTTTACTAGAAGTAGTGGCAAGCTTTGCTGGCCCAGTTATTTTGAGGCCATTCATTTGTGAATTTCAATTTGCAGAGCAAGTATTTGTGAAAAGATATTAATCCAGTCCATGAAAACAAACATCTTGCTAACGTAGTTTTCTTTAATCTCTTTTTTTTTTAATTCCAAAATGTATTCATCACTTTACAACCTTGGAAACACAGGTTTTGTTCTTTTGCCATTAAAACAGGCTCTTTGAGTTTACTATCTAAGTTGCCTTGAGAACATGGCTATATTTCTTTGTGTATGTGATGTTACTGTCTGATTCTGATGATTTATTTCTTTTGTAGCTCACATGTGAAACAGCACTGCATGTTTTGCAGTTAACAATCAAAGAACCGCTTGTTTTATTGGGAGGTGGTTGTACTGAAACTCACTTGGCAGCATATATCAGACACAAGGTAGGTTCGATATTCCTCAGATTATCTGAATTCTAGGCAGTATTCACTTTCAGAGATGATAAGCCAGCATAATACCGTGGAGCCTTTAATCTTTAATTTCTCGGTAGCCTAAATCAGGTTTGGAAAACATTTGAGGAAAATAACACTGACAAGTATAAGGTAATAGCTTTATCACAATGACTATTATTAATCCAGCCTTTTACCAAATGATCACATTCTTTGAGTATTGTCTAAATACCCTGTTTCCCCAAAAATAAGATCTAGCCGGACAATCAGCTCTAATGCGTCTTTTGGAGCAAAAATAATATAAGACCCGGTATTTATTTTATATTATATTATTATATTATATCATATTATACCTGGTCTTATAGTAAAATAAGACCGGGTCTTTATTAATTTTTGTTTGAAAAGACGCATTAGAGCTGATTGTCCAGCTAGGTCTTATTTTCAGAGAAACACAGTATTACATGTTAAAATGAGTATTCTGTTGATAGGAGTTGTCATATCAGAGATCGCATCTGCTGTGGTACAATAAGAATTGATATCACAAGGAAAGTGTTGAGTCTATAAAATACTTCAGTACCTTCTGGATCATCAAGAAAAGACTCAATTTCATTAATTAAAGGATTCCTTCCACGTGTTAGATTTTATTATAATTTTAAAATTGGTATCAATTTGTGATATGTTTTATTTTTATCAAGTAGAATATTTTTTATTAATCTAGGAAACTGTTTTCTGACAATAGTCAGATAAATTTAATGCATTATAGTTTTGACTAATTGTTTCATAAATACTGACTTACTTTATTTGAAAGTGGATACAAAAAAATATGTGTTTTCCAGATATTTGCAGTTGATTCTTTGGTTAGTCGGTGTTATCAAGAGACTGCATAGTTTCTAGCGGCTGACTGGGATTGGAGAGAGTATAAGTGTTTTTTATAGAAATGCCCCTCCCTGCGTCCTCAGATAATTTAAATTCTATTTGATGATAAGCCCATTCATGAAAAGTCATCAGAATATCCATTATGAAAAACAAAATCAGTGCCAATCTATGTATTGAATGCACAATAATATAGTCTGCAAATGCGATTAAGTAAACTATAAAGTGTTTTGGAGGAGGAAGCTATCTTGAATAACATTTTGAAGAAATGGTACAGCACTGAAAATATGGGAAAAGAATATGCTTTAGAGATGATCTCATCTGGTTCAAACCTCCTGGGCAAAAAAAAAAAAAAAAAAGTGGTCACTATTTTTAAGTAGGTAGGGTATAGGTTTTTAACTATCATTCAGTTACTAGTTTGCTAATATATTAATTTTTGTCTGTCATGAAATTTCTACAATAAACTTTTTAGAATGGTGGAACCAAAAAGCAGTTTAAAGTCATACAATCTTTTCATTAATTTGAAGAGAAAGACTGTTTTTAAAAAACATTCATGTGAAAATTGCATGCATCCCTAAATGGTTTTGTCTTAATAATAATATGTGTGTTCTCATTTTAAACAAATCTCAAACATTTTGCTAAGTATAAATAAGTACTTCATTTGGACATTAGTCTTCAGGAACTTTCTCCTGTGTGTATAAAAACCTGTAATACATGCATTATGCCTTGTTCTTCATATATTAAGGAAGCACTACTGGGCAGTCATACAGAATAAGTTTATGATGGGGTTTATTCTGATTCATTCATTCTGGTAACATGACTGGTAGCTTATAGCTTTACTATAACCAGCCAGGTTATGGGATTATAGTCTGGCCAGCTGACTCATATATGCCCATTAGCATTGTGCCAAACCCTTATGTAAATGGAAAGTAAGTAGTAACTTGACAAACAAGTGTTTCATCAAGTAGTCTACTTTTCAGACACATTTTTAAAACATTAATTGGTCTATGTGTTTTCAATGGTTTCATTACTCTTTAGACTTTTAATGAGCCAGAAAGCCTTCCCAAAGATGATGGATATACTCAAACAGAACTTCAGCTAATTACTGAAGCATTTTGCAGTGCACTAGAATCAATTGCTGGTTCTTTAGAACATGATGGAGGTGAAATTCTCACTGACATGAAGTATGGACACGTTTGGTCAGTTCAGGCAGATTCTCCCTCTGTTGTTAACTGGCCAGATTTTCTTTCAAGATGTGGCTGTGGACTCTGCAATAGCCAGGAAGAACTCAACTGGTCTTTCTTAAGGAGTACTCAGCATCCTTTTGCACCACAAACCTGCCTTCCACATGGAGCTGTGGGCTCAGCCAACAACCTGACCTTGGACTGTTTCACTGCTAAACTTAGTGGCCTACAGGTAGCTGTGGAGACAGCCAATTTGATTTTGGATCTTTCATATGTCATTGAAGATAAAAACTGATGTAAGAGAATAGCATGTTTATATTACAAAAAACATAAAGCTAGTCGGGTGTCAATTAAGAAAAATATTGAATGTGTTCTCTCCCAAAGACCTGTTCTGCATATCTAAATAGATGACTCATAAAATTATAGATTTGCTTATATAAGGAAAAAAAGGTTTGATTCTTAAATAGAAATACCGTAGAATAATAAAAATATGAAGCATTATTAAACATATTGTAGTTATCTTAGTGGTACCACAGGTACCACTGTATGTTGCTCTAAATTTTTGTTGTTATTTCGACATCATTCTAACATACAGAAATTTTTTTAAAAAATCATAATCTATGCTTTAGTTTGTCTATGCTTATTACATTTTTAATTACTAGCAATTAAATATGTTTAAAGTATAAAATTAGATTCCAAAGTATTTCAAAACATCCAGTACATATTGCTCAATTAAAAGAAATATTCAAACTGCACATTTAGTAAAATTCTGTGTTCTTTATGTGAAACAATATTTATTCAGTGTTTAGGTAATTGACGTAGAGCCTGGTCTACCTGCAACTGCTAGTTCATATCACAGTTCTTTGTCTGTGTTATTTTAAGGAAATGTGTGATTAGGACAAAGTAGATTTATATGGTAACTAAGCAGCATAGAGAAAAGAAGTGGAAAAGTTATTTCTCTAGTACAGTCAGTAGTGTAAAAAAGAAACCAGAACAGCTCTCATAGTCAAATTAGAGACACTGATGTTTCACCAAGGAATGTAATTTGAATTTTATGCAAATACAAGGTGTACTGATAAATTGAAGAAGAAGTACAGAGTGCAGCTAAAAGAATAAGCATGGAGTTGCAACACATATTAACCTTTAGGGAAACATTTTGAAAAATTTTGGTAAGTTAAACAACCTGAGAGTCAGTGATCAGTTCTACAACCGTGATAAGAGGAGATAGAGTTTTTAAGCAATTTCTTCCAACAATCTTGCATTCCAAAAGAATTTTTACCCTGAGCCAAAATGAAAATTGCAGTGCAGGCTCATAGCAATGCAATATATATATTGAAAAATCAGCTACCCCTCAAGCTTCATAAAATATTTCTCTAAAATTTTATTTCTTTTATCATTGGAGTCAAATAGACGGGCACTGTGGTGGGCAACGTCTATGATGGCCCGTCAGTGATCCTGCCTCCTGGTTTTCTGACCCTCCCCTTGGGTGTGGGCTGGATGCAGTGAATTCTTTGAGTCTCCATGTCCCCCTTTTTGTGAACCCAAATGTCTTAGCGGGGTTATACATGCCTGATCCATCACTGTATGTTGGGGATGGAAGACAGAAAACTTGTCTCATTAACTTTATGGTTCTTCAGATGGGGAGAACTGTGCTTCAGAAGCTGTACTGAAAGAATTATACCTGAGGAGCTTCATGTACCCTGATCTGATTTCAGTGGTGAGATTCAGTGATAGACTTCGAGTTGATGTTGCAGTACAACGAGACTTGGGAATCTGAGGAAGGTGTAAATGTATTTTGCGTGTAATTTTGCTTGTAGCCTCTAAAATGTCTGCCAATGATCCCACGTCTTGGTAGTCCACTCTTTGGGTGTGGTGGGACCTAATGACTAGCTTCTAATGAATAACATACAGCAGAAATGATGGGATGTCACTTCTGATGTTAGCTTGTAAAAGGATAGTCTTCTCACTTGATCTCTCACTTGTTCGCTCTGGTAGAGGCCAGATGCCAGGTTGGGAACTGCCCCTATTGAGAGGCCCACATAAAGCAAGGGACTCAAGGAGGCTTCTAGTCAAAAGCCCACATGGAACTGAATCCTACCACAGAGTAAAGCTGGAAGCAGATCCTCCCTAGTGGAACCTCAGAATGAGTGTAGCCCCTGCCTACACAGCCACCTGAGAGGCCCTGAAGAAGAGGATCTAGAGAAGCCACTCCTGGATTGATTCCTGACCCACAAAATCCGTGAGATAATAAATTTTAAGTCAAGGTTTGGGTGTAATTTGTTATGCAACATTAGACATTTAATAAAGGTCAGAATAAAAACTTATTTATAATTATATCCTGAAAGCTTGGTCACATAGTGGAAAAAAGCATTCTTGATGCCATGCTTTTGCATTTTCACCATCACTCCAAGCATAAAGGCAATGTTCTTCGGCACACATGTTTACAGTGGGGGGGTTTACCTTCACTTAAGAAGGTGTATCACATACTATGGGAATTGTCCTGGGTCTCCTTGACCCTCTGCTGCGTTTCCAAGTTGCTCCCAGAAGAGATGCCACAGGGAACCTCTTCAATTGATCTTCTCTGTTAAGGTGTCTACTTCTCATGATAGCCACTTTTAGCTCCGTCATTTTCAGCTTTGCCGTAAAATTCAATTATATTTCTTGGTGGAACATCAGTGCTCTCATTTTGAATGTGTCATAAATTTCTTGAAATGTTTAATAAACTTATGTTTCCTGAAGTTATGTACAATCCTTACCAGAAAATACTATAAATATATTTTTTTAAAACTTCCTTTACAATTCAAGAAAATCATTATTCAAACTTAGATGGTAAAATATGAAATGAAGAATATTGATGAAAATGATTTCAGAGGAGCTCATTTTGACAGACGTAAATGATAAGACAAAACGAACTAAGTTAAGCCTCAGGCACTGTTTTGTGACTTAAAGTAAGATTGAGGTCTGAATATTGCATTATGAGGTTCCTCGGGAGACAGAACAGAAAACCTTGATAGCTACAAAAAAAGAAAAAAACAACAATGCAGAAGAGACATGAAGTCAGTGACAGCTGCTCGTTACTTTCGTGGTACTCACAGGACATGTAACATTAAATTTTATTGAACCATAGGGCTCCAACAGGATTAACATCTTATTAATCAAAAGAGATTAGGATTTTGGCAGCATGGAAAACAATGGAGAACTAATGCAAATTAAAAGAGCCTTTCAAGTCAAAATACTTATTTGGTTTTATAAATGCCCCAATTCCTTAATTCTTTCATTTGTACTGTATTGGAGAATCTTTATATGTTAGACATTTTAAATCAACCATTAGGGTGAAGTATTTTCCACAGGATATTTAAATTACATATTATTAGTATCTTTTATTATCAGAGGTATTCTTGAACTCATTTAGTTTCTGTAAGAAAAGCTATTTAGGCATTCACATCATAGAAAAGAAATTTTAAGTACCTCTATAAGATCCATCATATTCTATATTCTTACATTATTGAATTGATCTTTGGATAACTTAAACCAATATTGTTTACAGTCATATAAATGATGTCGGTTATTATTTAAGAGTATTAAGTACAAAAATCACTCTCATAATCAATACAGGCCCTGTCAAAACATCAAATCAGTTAGGTTATTCCTTTCTGATACTCTTTGGGGAATAGTCAAGGAGACTAAACATCTCTTACAGGGCCCTATTTCAGCTGTCTAAATAAATCTATCTCTTAATCTGGAGGAAAAGGCAAGTTTGAAAATCTGATATCTTTATAATTTTTTTCCATGTAGTTAAATGTTTCCACTTAGTAACAATGGTATCCCATAATCCTTGGACATTTTTGCCACTTACCTACAAAATTTGAATTTAGAAGTATCTAACCGAATATTAGTATTTTAGGATTTCAGGTAGATTTATTTACTGCTTTATTAAGAATATAATAATACTCATATAAGAGAATGCAATCTCTGAAAACTATTCCTATATGTAGATCTAGCCTTTTGTTGGACAGATAAGGAGTAGATGAGATGCACTAAAGGCAAAGGAATACCAGTACCTATAATAAATTATGACTTAAGAAGGAAATAAAGCAACTTGACAATCTCCTATTAAAAATTCACATTGAGAAAATATTTATAATAAACATCCTATTTTAGCTCTGTAGCTTTTTTAAAAAAAAATACTATGATTTCATTTTGAGAAGTATTAATTGACCTTTGTTTTATTTGCCAGACACAGTAGTTAATGGGTTTGAGGTTAAAAAAAGATTTGTTCACAGTCCCTGACCTCAAGGACCTCATTTAGCCAGTGAGACATATATTTTTAATATTACTTTTCTTTTTTAAAAAGTAATTTTTTTAAATAATTATCAACATTACGTTGTAACAAAATTTGGAAAATATGAATCAGACACACATGCACAAACACACAAAAGGAAAATGAAGTCAAATGTAGTCCTACTACCTAGAGATAATCACTGTTTACATTTTATATTCATCTTTTCAGTTTGTCTTCTGTACATACTTTTCCAGAAATATGATCATACTGTATGTTGCTTTATAATTTGGGGTTTTTTTTTTACCGAATATGTCATGAACTTCATAGACATGTACAGTCATTACACATTCGACTCCTACATCATTTGTAATGCCTGATGTACAATGTCAGTTGTAGACATTATACCATAAGTTAGTCAATGAACTTTTATTAGAATTCTCTTAGGCTGTTTTCAATTTTTGTATTAATATAAACAAAAATGCAGTGAACATCTTTTATATATCCTTTTCCCACATCCCTTATTATTTCCTCAAGATGGATAAATAGAATTGAGATTTCTGAGTCCAAGTGTATTTAAAATGGAAAAGCTATTAACATATATCATCTAATTGTCTTCCAGAAATGTTGCATCAGTGTGCATCACTTTCCTGAACTTTGGCCAACATTAGTTATTGTCTTTGTCAATTTAATGGCCAAAAATAGACTTCTTTTCATAATTTGCATTTTTTAAATTATTAATCAGATAGATACCTTTTTATACATTATTGACCATGTATTCCTTCTTTAGTCAAGTGCTTCTAATTGGCCTTCCAAGTTTTCTATCAGAAGTTCATCTTTCTAATGCACATTTATATTTTAATATTTATATTTTCATACGCACTATTAAATATATGTACATATTAGAGAGATACAGTTTTAAAGCAAATTCATAGTTATTTTCATGGTCTCAATTTTCTAACTAGCTTTCCATATCCAAGCCAAACATGGTACTTTCTTAATGGTACAGTTTTATACATTTCTTTTGTTTTCACTCAAAGGCAGCAGTAAAACACCCAAGAAGTATGATGAATTTAAAATAGTAGACAAACTATTGCCCCTGAATTTTTACTATCATCTAACTCTTTAAAGAAGCATCTGTGAAATTGGATGATGTATTAGTTTGCTAGGGCTGCCATTATAAATTACCACATATTTGGTGGTTTAAAACAACATAAATTTATTTTCTCACAGTTCTGGAAGCCAGAAGTCTGAAATAAAGGTATTGTCAGAGATACATTGCCTACAGGGGTACTAGGTGACAATCATTCCTTGCTTCTTTCAGTTTCTGGTGGCTATGGGTAATGCTTGGCATTCCTTGGCTTATAGACACATCATTCTCTGCCTCTGTCTTCACATCCCTCCCCATCTCAAATCTCCCTTTCTTTTCTCTTATAAGGACACCAGTCATTGGATTTAGGGTCCTCCCTAAATCCAGGATGATCTCATCCCAAGATCCTTAACTTAATTACATCGCAAAGAGCCTGTTTTCTAATAAGAACACATTCACATGTGTGAGGCATACGACTCTTTTGGGGGTACCATTTAACTAACTACAAATAATAAAAAGCTGCCAAAATATAACTCCTCCTTCCCCTGGGCTATAGCTACACAAAGAGTAAAGTATGCCTAGCTTGGACAGAAGGCACCAATACCAGATTTTACCACTAAACATTTCAAATAATTTCTCCATTTATTGTTCTTTAATTATAATCAAAACGCAGTCTCGTTTCCCCCCTTTTTCCTTAAATCACACCACACCTGGCATTCTCTATTTCCCTTCTCTACCTGCATCATCTTTACTCTTACTCTCCTGCCCCAGGTATCACATATAAATTACCTTGTAGATGTTGTTCCATATTTTCTCTATGCTCATATAATTTATGTGCAAACATGTATAGAAAAGTTTTTACATTGATTTTGTCAAAAAAAAAAAAAGATCATTTTCAATGAAACAGAATAGAGAGCCCAGAAATAAATCTATGCCTATATGGTCATTTAATCTATGACAGTGGGAGCAAGAAGTTACATTGGGGTAAAGACAGTCTATGTAATAAATGGTGCTGGGAAAACTGGACGGACACTTCAAAAAAATGAAGCTGACCATCTTCTTATACCATATACAAAAATAAATTCAAAATGGATTAAAGACTTAAATGTAACACCCGAAATCATAAAACTACTAAAAGAAAATATGGGAAGTAAATTTGCAGACATCACCCTTAGTATTATAATATTTTTACTGATATATCCTCCTGGGCAAGGGAAGCAAAAGAAAAAATAAACATGTGGGATTACATCAAACTCAAAAGCTTTTTCACAGCAAAGGAAATCATCAATAAAACAAAAATGCAGCCTACTAAGTGGGAGAAGATATTTGCCAAGGATACATCTGATAAGAGGTTAATATCAAAATTTATGAAAAACCTCTACAACTCAACACCAAAAAAACAAACAACCCAATTAAAAAATGGGCAGAGGATATGAAGAGACATTTCTCTAAAGAGGTATACAGATGGCCAACACATATAAAAAAAAATGCTCAACGTCACTAATCAGAGAACTACAAATAAAAACTATAGTGAGATACCACTTCACTCAGGTCAGAATGGCTATCGTAAATAAATCAACAAACAAGTGCTGGCGAGGATGTGGAGAAAAGGGAACACTCGTGCACTATTGGTGGGATTGCAAATTGGTGCAACTACTATGGAAAACAGTATGGAGGTTCCTCAAAAAATGAAAATGGAACTACCTTATGACCCAGCAATTCCACTTCTCAGTATTTATCCAAAGAAATCCAAAACACTAATTCGAAAAGATGTATGCATCCCTATGTTCACTGCAGCATGATTTACAAGAGCCAAGATCAGGAAGCAACCGAAGTGTCCATCAATAGACAACATTTTGATATCACAAGAAAGCAGTAATAATTCGTGTAAGTTCTAATGATTCAATATTAGAAAAGCTTTTTTCTTTTAATTATTGAATGCCATGTTAATTCTCATGTTTGGTATAATATCTTTGACATGAAAATAAAGAGTATACATTTAAATGTCTGCCTCTAAGTACTTTTATAATTTATGAAGTTCAAAACATTTCTGATCATTTTGGCACACTTCACATGGAAATAAACATTGAAAAGTGGAGTCCTGATTGAGGGATCTTCAAAAGGTCTTGAAGGGACGGCCGAATGGCTCAGTTGGTTAGAGCGTGAGCTCTGAGCAGTAGGCTTGCCAGCTCGATTCCCGCATGGGCCAGTGAGCTGCGCCCTCCACAACTTGAAGACGACAACTTGAGCTGAGCTGAGCTGCCGCTGAGCTCCCGGTGGGTGGCCCGATGGCTCAGTTGGTTTGAGCACGTGCTCTTAACAAGGTTGCCAGTTCAATTCCGACATGAGATAGTGGGTTGTGTTCCCTGCAACTAAAGATTGAAAACGGCGACTGGACTTGGAGCTGAGCTGCACCCTCCACAACTAAGACTGAAGGACAACTTGACTTGGAGATTATGGGTCCTGGGAAAAACACACTGTTCCCCAATAAAGTCCTGGAAATACACATGGTTCCCCTTCCCCAATAAAATCTTTAAAAAAAAAGAAAGTCTTAAAATAGGCTTTCAAGTGAACAAAATTTTATTTTATTTTGCACCTATTGATTGGAAAATGGAAATATGAAAGGGGATTTTGGAAAAGATTCACTCTGAGAACATCTGAACTCTGAAATGTCATCAACAATAATTGTTCATTTTATCAAAGGATTTGCCCCAGCCTTCCTTTAGATATCTGCTTCCGCTTGAGCACTTAAACTAAATAACCCAAATTTGATTAACTCTGTCATTTTTAAGAACACACCTATTAGAATATCTGCAATTACATTCTGATCTGGAGTCTTCCAAAAGAATGGGTAGTAATTTTTTGTGTGTTTTGTTTTATGCCTTATTGAACTATAACATACATAGACCAAAAAACACTCATTAAATATATAATTGATTAATGTTTCAAGCTAAACACATATATGTAACCAGCACCCAGATCAAGAAACAGGGCATTTCTCCTTTGTGTCCGTCCCTTCCAGTCTTTCAAGAGAAACCACTATCCTGACTTCTGACACATAGATCGGTTTTGCCTTTTTTGTGTGTGCTTGACGAGTATATAAATGGAATCATACTGTCAGTAAGGACCGTGTTTCCCTGAAAATAAGACCTTAGCTGGACAATCAGCTCTAATGCGTGTTTTGGAGCAAAAATTAATATAAGACCCAATCTTATTTTACTCTAATATAAGACCGGTTCATAATATAATATATAATATAATATAATATAATATAATATAATATAATATAATATAATATAATATAATATAATAAAGACTGGGTCTTATATTTTGCTCCAAAAGATGCATTAGAGCTGATTATCTGGCTAGGTCTTATTTTCGGGGAAACACGGTCCTCTTCATGTCAAGCTTTTTTCACTCAGTATCTGGGTGAGATTCATCCATGTTGTTTTGTGAAGTTATAGATATTTCATTCTCTATTTTCGAAATTGTATTATCTAAATAGACCACAATTTATTTATCCACTCTTCTGTTGATGGAGATTTGAGTCATTTCCAGTTTGGGGCTATTATGAATAGTACTGCTAAGAACATTCTTGTACATGTCATTGGGTGAACAAATATGTATCATTTCTGTTGGATATATAACTAGGTGTGTACTGCTGGAGCATGTATGCTTATAGTTAGGAGATAAAGCCAGGGAGATTCACAACTAACACTATGTGTGAGTTCCAGTTGCTTCACATCTTACCTAATATTTAATATTTTCTGTCTTTTTAATTTTAGCCATTCTAGTGGATTTTCATTTGTGTGTGGTTTTAATTTGCATTTCACTCATGACTAACATAAATGAGCAACTTTTCAACTGTTTATTAGTTATTTAGATATTCTCTTTGATAAGGTTCAAAGTCTTTTGCCTATTTCTATCAGATTGCCATCTTTTTCCTTGTTGATTTGTAAAAGTTCTTTATATATTCTGAATAAAAGTCTTTTGTTGGACATATGTATTGCAAATGTTCTTTCTGTGGGTTGTGTTTTAACTCCCTTTATGGTGCCTTTGAACAGAAGTTTATAATTGTAATATAGTCTAATTTAATCATTTATTTCTATTATGGCGAATGTTTTTATATTCTGTTTTTAAAAAACCTTTCCTTGCTAAAGTCATGAAGATTTTCTATGTTTTCTTAAAAGCTTTATTATTTTACCTTTCATACTTAGGTCTACAGTCCATTTGGAATTCATTTTTGTGTGAAGTGTGTAGGAGTCAAATTATACACACATACACACACACACTGGGGATGCCAAACACATGTATATAAGTGGACACCTTGGTCAGCATTGCTCAAGCAGTAGTTTGCCATAATCAGAAGTGTCTGGACGCTGATGGTAACCATTTTGAGCACCTCCTGTAATTGCAGAAATCAAACGTGACTTGTAGTCATCTTTTGTTATCAGTATATATTGAGTATTACAATTTTAATACGGTTTTTTCCTTTCTTAAAATTTGTGTACTTTTTTTGGCATCTTCTGTATGTATTTGTGTAGTAATAGCCATTGGGCCAAGCACCACTTACCTTTCTTTCCCCACTTCTCTGCAAAGCCACCTTTGTTATATAGATCAGATAACCTTGTGTGTGGAGGGGATAAGATTAAATCATTTTGAAAGAATTAATGCGTGGTATATTTGATGGAGAAGGGAAGGTGTTTATGCTCACACAGTTAGAAATGTTTTTAAAATGTACGCGTCTTCCCACCTGTGTTCCCTTATTACTGCTTTCCACCAATAGTGCTCCAGAACAAGATTTTAGATGGAGTCAAGAATTTTCATTGCTCTCCCAGTTAAATTCCTTTCCTTTATTGAATGGAAAAATTATTGAGTCCATCTTACCATACATAGAAGGACAAAATAATTAAGCTTGAGTTAAAAACTCATAGCAACAACAAGAAAAGTTAAGCAAAAGCCATAAAATACCTATAATTTATGAAAGAAATAAAAAAGTTCATATTATTAACAACCAACGTAAATCATGTTTTTCTACAATAAAACAAAAATTCTCCTACTTCCGCCTTCATCATTTCTCAGTCTACCTTGTTTTAAAATCTGCCCAGGGGAACAGCAGGTATGAATGGTAGCAGCTACCATCAGCTTCAGTGAAAAGGATCTGCTCAGGAAGGACCAGAAAAACGAGGAGCTGAAAGTGCAGGAATGTATGTAGCTTCTTGACTTTGAAAACCTCGGCTTAAAAACCACACAGAGACTGATTTAAATCATTCTCAGCCTCAAAAAGCTAGAGGGAAAATTATCAGTGACAGGTAATTCTCCAAAGCAGAACATTGAAAAAAGCATTGACAACATCTTCTGAGTGAAAAGTGCTTCCCAATCAGTTTAGAGTATTTCAAACCAATTTGTTCCAATCTTAGCTTGGAGCTTAATTGCTAAGAATTTGCTTTTTCTTCATCAAAATGTATAATGAAGATTTATCACCTGTGGGCTGATACTGTTTTTTTTCTTTCTTTCTTTCTTTTTCTTTTTTCCTAACTGCAGTATGAAATGTCAAAATGAACCAATCTTTCATTGTTAATTTTTGTGGAAGGGAAATGTAACTATGGAAGTTTAATATACAAGAAACAAGAAACCAAGAAACTTGGCTGGATAATAACCACTAGTCATCAGCCCCAAATTTTAACAGATGAGAAAGCAGTAGCCAAAAAGATGTCAGGGCTTGTCCAAGATGCTGCAGGGAGCAAAGGATAGAGCTAATGGAGAGCTACATTAGGAATGGGGTCCAGACCTGCAATTCTCAAACACGTTCATTTTATTGGGTGCAGTTTTTATTCCCAATATAAGAAAATAGCAAATTGCTAGCATCAGGCAACAAAATTTCAATCATGGGAAATCCCTGTATTCAATTACCTATTGTTACTCAAATTTAACATGTACAAAACTAAGCTTGCATTGTTTTCCCTAAATCCTGTACCTCCTACAGTCTTACCAATCTCAGTTAATGGCAGCTTCATCCTCTGGCTGCCCAGATGTCATCCTTGATGCTTTCATATTCCACATCCAATCCATCAGTAAATTCTAACAGGTCTATTTCTAAATATATTTCAAATTCAACTACTTCTGTTTACCCTCACTGCCACCATTGGGTCTAAGCCGTCATTATTTCTTGATTAAATTATTGCAGTGTCCTCCTGATTGGTCTCCTTGCATTCACCATTGCCCCTATCTCCTCAGTCTATTCTCAACACAGAGGGCAAAGATATTCTGTTAAATATAAGTTAAGGAAAAATTGGTAAGTTAGATCATGTTACTTCTCGGCCCCATCTAAAATTAAAAGTCAAAGTTCTTAGTAAAACCTACAGCCCCTGCATGACCTGGCTCCATTTCCTCTCTGACTTCATTTTCCAACTTCATCCCCTTATTCACTCCATTACAACCAAGTAGTCTCCTTTCTGTAGCTCCAACATACTTCCCACCTCAGGGCTACTGTACAGCTGCTCTCTTTGCTTGGGATGCCACACCCCCAAATACCCCCACATGCCTCACCCCTCACTTGATTTAGGTCATTACTCAAAATTCTGTTGTTGAGTGAGTCTTTCATTGGCTACCTTATTAAAAATTTGTTTTCTGGATCAAACATATGGTGATGGAAGGAGAACTGACTCTGAGTGGTGAACACACAATGGGATTTATAGATGATGTAATACAGAATTGTACACCTGAAATCTATGTGATTTCACTAACAATTGTCACCCCAATAAATTTATAAAATATAAAATAAAATAAAAAATGAAATTTGGTTTCTGCTGTTGAGTGAGTCTTTCATTGGCTAACTTATTTAAAATTTGTTTTCTTCCTCCCCAGATATTCATATTCCCTGATCCTGCTTGATGTTTCTCCTTAGCCTATATAACTCTCTAACATCCTAGATATTTTATTTATTCAATTGGGAGCCAAATTAAATACTTTAAGCAATTTAGGTGTTTGGGAAGGGGGTATTCATAATATGGAAGACTGCATAGAACAACAGGAATTGAGTTGATTTTTGAAAAATGTATGGGTTTTGAATAGTCAGTGAGGAAAAAGGAGAACATTCCAAAGTGAAAAATGGTGAGCTATTTTTCAGATATTTGAGATGCAAAAAGTTTGATCTCTTAATAAGTAGAGCACTGCAGTACTTTTGGAAGTACTGAAAGTACGGCAAGAGAACAAGGATGTTTTCTTCTGTTTTTTGAATGTTTGTCCCAGTACCTGGCAGAGAATAGAAATTCAATAAATGTTGGGTGAATTTTTTGATGAATAAATGGATAGATGGATGGATGGATGGATGGATAGATGGATGGATGGATGGATGGATGGATGGATGGATGGATGGATGGATGGATGATGGATGAATGGATGGATGGATGAATAGATGAGTGAGTAGATGATACAAACTCATGGATCCAGCTTCTTTCTGTTTAAACAGAAAGATTCTTACGCGTTATAATCATAAAGATAATTCTTCACTCCGTGAATCAAAAGACTGAGTTAGTTTTGACCCACACATGAAAGGACCTTTTAAAAAAGACTAAGAATTTTTTTATTGTGGTAAAGCACACATAACATTAAATTTACCATCTTAATCATTTTTAAGTATACAGTTCAGTAGTGTGAAGGATATTCACAGTGCAATAGAGCTCTAGAATGTTTTTATCTTGTAACACTAAACTCTATATCCATTAAATGCTAATTACCCCACCTCCCTTCCCCCAGCTCTTGGTAACCACCTTTCTACTTTCTGTTTCTATGATTTTGACTATTTTGGATACTTTATATCAGTGGAAGCATACAGAAGTTATCCAAAAAAGAATATAAGAAATTTTAACCTCCCTTTCTGCTACTTTGACAGGAACAGTCATTGGAAAACATTCTACTTTGGAAGCTAAAGTTCCCTGTTGTGCAATTTAAAATTAGATTGAGAAACAAGAGCTGATTGTTAATTTCTTGGTTTCATCTCTATATGTACTCAATAGAGAAAATGATTATTATTCTCATTATATAAATGAAGCAAATCAAAATACTATATTTTATCAATTCTAAAACACTGATTTCCCCTTACATTTTAATATCTCTGAAATAAAGGTATGTCTCATAATCAATGGTGTTTTCGCATTGTGTCATAGTTTAATTGGCAGCATTTTTTTTCTGTTGTGGTGGCATTTTTTAATTGGTGTATTTTATAAGCATTGACATCCTAGAGCTATGAATTAATAAAATAAGTGACTAGTTCAAAATCTAACAACCACTCAGTAGTGTAACGAACTAAGGTTTCCACAGATGAAACTAGTCTTTTAATGATTAGATAATATTCTCCCTAAAAAATAGATCTTTTCCCAAATTGCTTTTATGCCATAACTTATGAATTTAAAGGAAGTGTCATTCTACTCTAGATGCCTCCCATTTGATGTTAGAAAGGATAACAAGTTTCAGAGACACTCTTAGTTTCTTGCAGCTGGGACCTCACTAATGTTGCCACACATGGAAATAACAATACAGGAATGTGTCACGTATTGCATGGGACATCCTTACGCTAAAAAACTTATTGTTGATCTGAAATTCAAATTTAACTGGGCATAGTGTATTTCACCTGGCAACCTTAACCTTTCATTCCACATTATATCTAGATGTTTACCTCTATTTGAATATTCAGAGGTTAACAATGAATTCAAAAGAATGACCGTGTTTTATTTAACTGATTTTTTAAAACTCAAAGTGTTGTCCTGAACGAGCAGCGTCATCTGGGAGGAATATGTAAGACTTCAGGCCCACCCTCGACCTACAGCATCAGGACCTGAGGTGGGGCTGTGTTTTAACAAGCCCTCCAGGTGATTCAAATGCACATTGGAGTTTGAAAAACTGTTCTGGAAAAGAATCTCCGGATCACTAACTAGAAATGCAGTATTTCAGGCTCACCCCAGATCTATAGAATTAGAATGTGCATCTTAACAAGATGCCCAAATGATTTTTGTGCACATTAAAGTCTGAGACCTGCTGTCCTAGAAGATACCTAAACTGAATGTTGTGTTTCATCATAACTGTCTCTGAACAGCTGACACTGAAGGACCAGAGACTGAGTGGTCTCTGTGCCCCAGACTGACAATTGGACCTGATTCAAGACTCTTTCTTGATAAATGAAATATGAGGATTATTTCAACGAATGGTGAGCAGATGTCAATCTCATTGCATTCTTCCATTCTGTCCACAGTGTTCCTTTCAACCTTAATGAACATCACTTCCACAAAAAGTCCTCCTAGCTCCTGTTAGCCCTTACCCCTGGCTTTGTTACTCAGCAATAGCTAACAATGTCTCCCTTTATATTTTCATCAAAGTCATTATAAAGGCTTACCCAAAAACTATCATAGGTGATATATAAAGGTCTTCCAATTTGTTAAGAGGCTTCTTCCTGAGTAGGACTTTCCAGCCCTGGCTATATATTCAAATCATCTGATAGCTTTAAAGATTCTAATATTCAAGGTGCTGTCCAAATAACTGAATCTCTGAGGTTAAGATGCGGGAATTATTATTATTATTATTATTATTATTATTATATTATTATTATTATTTTATCAAAGCTGCCCAGGGGATGATTCCAATATGCAGCCTAGGTAGAGAAACGATCTAAAGTTTGGTTTGATTATGCGTATAGTACCTCTTCTGTGCCACATGACCTATGCAGCTAAGCTGGATGCGATTGTCTTCAAATTCAATCAAATGACATACAAAAGGTTTTTTAGTCTGGGAAGTCTCAAAATCTCTTTATTGTCACACATAGGAGCATTTTAAGTGGGAGGCAAGTGGGCTCTACCAAGACTATCACTCTAAAAACTCTCTTCATTGTGAAATCCACACTAAATACACTTCAGGAACTGAGTATTTTTCACCTGCTTCAGATACATCAAAGTTGGCACATTGAAAGTTTGCCACAATACTCAGATTTTATTTTCTATTACTAATCTGGCAACTCCTCCAAATGTGTTCAGTTGCATTCCCCACCAACCCCCTTATCAGTAGGAAAAAGGTCTTATATGTGAGGGTCAGAGTCCTGTAGGGAGTTGGGGACGGACTTTTAATTTTAAATTGCCAAGTTAAATATTGGTCCTGATATCTCAACTTTACATAGTATTTTGGGAGAAAATGTCCATTTTTAACAACTCTTCTGGTCATAAGACTATTGCTTAAATTTAATCCAAATCCCTGCAGCAACTGAACAGCTTCTATACTCTTGAAGAGGAATTCTTGATTACAGCTCCACAATCCCAGATGTACTTTGGAATTTGAAATTTTTGGAGTGTAGAAAGGTAATGCTGTGAATATGGCCTATTGTATTACATCTCCAGGGAGGTCTAAAGCAGCATCCTGTAATAAACACGTTTAAATCTGTGCAGTGAAACATAAAAATTCACAGTAAGGGAGGTAAGTAGACATTATAAACAGTCTCATGTGAGTTCTGGTTTTGTCATTAAATTTAAGAGAAACTTTTAGTTTTCAGAGCTTTTTCTATTTGGGCATTATGGATAAGAGATTGTAAATGGAAGGTGCTGTAAAAAAATGAAGAGTGAACTTCAACTGGTAAAAACTGAAGGGCAACGAATCAACAACAGAAGCGGTGTGCCCTGGAAAAGCTCATTTAACACATTTCTTCCCATAAACCAGCTGGATTTGGAATGAACATTGGCCCCTCAGGGGCCAGGATTAGAGTCCCAAACAGGATACCTTGCAATGAAAATGAGACTGATTTGAATTGGGAGATGGGTTTTACGGTAAGATGGAATGAGAGATATAATAAAAAGCTTTGGAGCAACTAGAAATAGCATCTTATAAGTGGTGTAATTATTTTCCATGATGATTCATCCCCCACACAGTTTGTAGCTGACTCTTCTTTATTTCTCCCTCTCTTTTTATTCACCTACAGCAATGCATTAGTGGTGGGTGGTTTAGGATGTCTGTCCTACCCTCGGACAGACCCATTGTTTTCGTAGCTTTTTAGAAATCTCGTGGCCTCTCTTCAGATCTTTTGATTCTGCGTTCTAAATCCTTAGGTCCTCTCTGCTCCTTGACTGTTTTTCTTGGCAGGGAAAATGGAGGGATCTCTTGGATCTCCTCTAATTATTTAATTAGCTTTTGCTAGAGGAGCATAACAGGTCAGTGAAAAGATGGAAATTGGGAAGCTGTAGCCCCCCTTTAGAGATATATGTGACTATTCTTTCTCAGAATATTCTTGAAGATTTTCCTTTTGGCATTGTCTTTTAAAGAATACATCTAAGTTGAGATGTATCAATTCAAAGATAGGCTAAAAATTGAGAAGTGAATAATTTCTTCCTCTCAAATACTTAACTGAATAGAATAACCAAGCACCTCAGACATGTAAGTCACTTTAAAGATAATCTATGCTTTTTTTGTAAATTTATCCACGTATAGTGCACATACAGAAAAGTGTACAAATCATAAGTGAACACATAGCTGACTTAACACAAAAGTTTATGCACTCTAGCTGGTACCCTGACCAAGAAATGGAACACGACCAGCAATCCGGAATTCCTTCCTATGGTCTCCACCCCAAGGATGACCATTAAATTTCTTAGACCATAAATTAATTTTGTTTGTTAATTTCACTTTTTAGTTTTTTATTTCTTTTGTTCAGCATTGTATTTTTGACATTCATGCACATTGTTGTAGTTGTAGTTCCACTGTTTGCATTGCTGGGTGGTACTTTATTGTATGATATGCTACTTAAACATTCTACCATTAACAGTCTTTGGGCTTGTGACTGCTCTGGGCTATTATAACTAGTGCTGTTGTAAGCATCTTGTATATATCCCGTGGTAAACAGGCACCTGCATTCCTGTTGGATACTCAGAAGTGGGATTCCATAGGTGTGTCAGAAGACATACAGATGTTCAGCTTTAGTACATACTGCCAATACCTTTTCCAAAGTTGTACCGATTTGTGCTCCAAGCAGTAATGCATGGGAGTTCCACGGGGCTTTTAAAAACATATCCATGTACAGTATTATTTTTCAGTTTAGGTATTTGAAGTTGCCCTTCAGACTTATATCTATAAGGATCCTCACAGTTAAGCTATAAGCCTCTCCTAACCTTTTAAAATAATCTCATGTCTTAAAGTAAGTTCCAGGTGTCAAAAGAAAAATGCCCGGCTCCCTGTGTTATGAACTTCATAGCACACCGTGACCTTATCTATCCATTTCTGACTGATCTTCCTCAGCAAAACCTGGTGTACTGATTTGACCATTTCTGGACTTTCAGAGAGCACTTTAGGGGTTTTACCATTTGTGGAGCAAGATTCAGTATTAAAACACAATTCGCAAGTCATTTGAGAATTAGTTGAAAAAATGTCCTCAATTCTTGCAAAATCTAACGCTGACCCTAACTTGAGACAGCAAAGTTACCAGGGTGATTTTCACGTGTGATTTCTGTCTCATTCCTTTGTAGTCACATTTATGGACATTCATAAGGCAAAGACTATATAGAGTCTATATGTAACTTATAGAAGATTTCGTGTCACATTTCTTCTAATAGTGGCCTTATTTCATGCACAAGTGTATAAGTAATAAAAATAGCACCTATTTCTTAACTGCTGACCTTGTCAGGCAGTGTGATTTAGGCTTTAGACTCTTGCTACTCAAACTGTGGTGGACGGTCAGCAGTATTGGCCTCCTCCGGGAACTTGTTAGAAATGCAGTCTTGGGCCCCACCCAGACCTGTGGACAGAACTTTCATTTTAACCAGATGCCCAGGGGATACACATTAAAGTTTGAGAAGTGCTGTTTTAGAGACATTATCTGAATTCTAATAATGTAAGGATGTTAGACCATGTAAGGATGGGAGGAGCAAGAGCCTATCTATCTATCTATCTATCTATTTATTTTCAATGTCTTTTTTTTCCAGCCTTATGAAAATATAATTGACATAAAACACTGTGTAAGTTTAGGGCGTACAATATGTTGATTTCATACACTGATATGTTGCTAAATGATTACCTCCGTAGTCTTTGCCAACACGTGCATCGTGTCACTTATCATTTCTTTCTTGTGGTGAGAACACTTAAGATCTACTCTTTCAGAGACTTTCAAGTATACAATCTGGTGTTATTAACTATAATCACTATGCTGTACATTAGATCCCTAGAACTTATGCATGCTATAACTGGAAGTTTGTACCTTTTGACCAACATCTCCCCATTTCCCCCACCCCCAGGCCCTGGTAACCACCGTTCTTGTCTCTGTCTCTATTGAGTTCAGCTTTTTTAGGTTCCACATATAAGTGATATACAGTATTTGTTTTTCTCAGTCTAACTTATTCCATTTAGCATAATGACATCAAGTTTCATCCATATTGTCACAAACATCAAGATGTCCTTCTTTCTTATGGCTGAATAATATTCCATTGTATATGTATACCACATCTTCTTTATCAATTCACCTGTTGATAGACACTTAAGTTGTTTCTATATTTTGGCTATTGTGAATAATGCTGCAATACACACAGAAGTTAGATATTTCTTCAAGATCCTCTCTATACCCAGGAGTGGGATTGCTCAATCGTATGGTAGTTCTATCTTTAATTTTTTGACTCCGTATTGTTTTTCATACCGGCTGCACCAATTTACATTCCCAGCAATATCCTCATTTTAGAAATGAGGAAGCAAAGGCATAGAAAGTCTTTGAAAATGAAAATTTACAAAAAGACTGACAGTAGAGTCAGGCTTATAATCATTGTGTGACCTCCAACCTATTTCATAAGCATTTGATTCGTGTGTAAATTTTTAGGGGCATACTTTGATATAAATAAATGGTAACAAACCCACAAAGTGAACAAGCTTAATAATAAATTGGGTGTCTGGTCTTTTCAGTATTGACTTTTGGGAATGCTTGTATTTTGCTGGTAAATGATTAAACACGTGAGAATGTGATGATAGAGAACTGGCTGTGGTCTCAGGAAAGGTGGGCAGTTTGGTGTGGGTAGGTAAGCAAATGAAGAAGTGAACTGACAGTGCTAGACTTTATCTGAGCCCTGTGCTTCCAGATAATAGCGCAGTTAAGATATCCTCCCAACTTTTGTTTTCCAAAATTCTACCACCTTTTCCTGTTCCAGGAAATGACTTACTGCAAAGAACCACCCTCCCCAAAATACTTAATAAGCCCGGCTCTCTAGTCTTTCTCATGACTCTCATCAGATTCACAGATAACTGTCTTGTTTACCCTGTGGCAGCCAAACATAGACCTTTCTTCTTTTGCTTGAACTTTTTGAATGGCCTGAGGCAGACCTTCCACTTCCTGTTCTTTATCTTATGAATGATTAGCTGAGATTAGAACTATTTGTCTCCTCGAATCTACTAGACACAGAAATAAACATTTCCTTTTCAGCTGACTGACTATGACGTCACTTGATTGCAAAATATTCCAACTGTAAATGACTCCACCTGTAACTTCTACTGTCCCTGGTGAGACGCTATGGGGTGTTCTTTCTATTTTACAGCCTTAATAAAATCAATGGCATTACTTGTTCAGCTTTTGTCTTGGGCAGAGATCATTGTTTCTGGTCTAAGGGTTAGTTGTTAACCTGGCAAAGATAAACCTTGCCTGACCATATCTACGCTTTGTAATATTAAGGGGGAAAAAACATTTTTGAATCTTGCAAGAATATCTTCTCCCAAATTTACTGTAATCTTGCCCCAGGTTTGGTAACTCTAATAAGCTACCATGTTCTCAAATGTTCTCTAGGGCCCAGGATATCACCTGGGCTCCAGTATCAGCCTGTATTAAGTCCATCCTTAGCAGGCTCAGCAACCTCTGAGTTTCCTGCTAAGGTGCTGAAAATGTTTGAAAGAATGTTTAAAGCAGAAATCCTCTAAATATATAAGTGTGTATAAAGTGGCAGAGTTGATCTGAAAAGGCTTGGAAGGCTTTGAACTAAGATATATAATACAGATGCTCTTTCAACATTTACATTTCATTTAATAATATCATTTTGCCCTTCTAGAAGCCTATTTAACTTCTGAACACAAAGGTATTATGGAAGAAATATGTATTTATTCAGCTTTTTTTTTTTTTGTCAAAAGGAAGAAAAAGCAACCACTTTCCTATACTTTACTAAAAGACATGCTGTCTACAAAATAGAAATTTGGAAGGGGTAGGAAGTTTTTATTTATGCCACAATAACAATTCTGAGATTAATAAAAATTCATCTGAACATCCTTCTTTGCATTGATTGCATCTGTGTTGTGGATTCAACGTCGAATGATTAGACAATAAATAAATAGAGAAATTCTGATTAACAAAATGATTTTTGGTTTGAGTTTTTGAATACTGACAATTGTGCTATTCAGTGGTCTTTTCGTATAAAGTATAGTGTGTAGTTAATGAATTCAAAGTAGAAACTGTTTTCTAGGTTCTCTTAAAATAAGGGCTAAGGCATTAGCATAAACAGGAATTTAAATATCTAATAATTACTGTTTCTGTAAAATTCTGCAAAGCTATTAGAATTCTTATAACCAAAAGTGTCAATATATAAATGTTTCTGACTGTAGAAATTTTTTATTCTGCGTATAGACTATGCAGAAATATCACCTGGTTACTTCTCAGACATTTTTAATGCTCACCACCAACCTGTTTTCACAGAAATTATCAAACTTTATTTTTATTTCTGTGTTTTCTGGTCTGCCTCTAGAGAATAATTAGGCAAAACCAATAATACTGAAGATAATTAAATGGTTGCAGTAGATTTCAGAGGTAGCAAGAAATAACATCAAGCAAAGTATAGACCTTTATGCACTATAGCAATAGAGTGACTGAATTTTGCGCCTAAGCCAACTGAATTAGTTTTGTAATATGAATATACAGTTAGGTTATTGCAAAGTTATCTCAGTGGTTTCACAAAATAATATCTTTACTTCGAATCAATGCATAGGATCTCAGAGCATTGTTCATTATTTTTTCTAAGTTAATTATAAACTGAGGTAATCTAAGGTCAAAATTGTAATACCTATTTTTCCCTGGTTTTATTGAGATATAATTGACATTCAACATTGTACAACTTAAAATGTACAAGGTGATGATTTGATATATATATTGTGAAATGATTAGCACAATAAGGTTAGTTAACACCTCCATGACCTCAAATACTTACGTGTGTGTATGACAAGAACACCTAGATTTACTCTTTTAGCAACTTTCAAGCATAAAACACAGCATTGTTAACCAGAGTCACTATACTATACATTAGATCCTCATTATTTATTAATCTTATGACTGGAAGTTTATCCTCTTTGCAATATCTTCCCATTTTCCCCACCCCATTAGCCCCCGACAACCACCAACCTAATCTCTGTCTATATGAAATATGTCTATTCAGGTCCTCTGACCACTTTCAAATTGGATGATGATGATTTGCTATTGAGTTTTATGAGTTATATTAACCCCTTACCAGATAGTAGATAGTTTGCAAATATTTTCTCCCATTCATTAGGTTGCCTTTTCATTTTTTTCATTTGTTTCATTTGCTGTGAAAATCTTTATTTTGATGTAGTCCCACTTGTTTATTTTTGTTGCTTGTGCTTTTGGTGTCATATGCAAATATCATTGCCAAAACCAATGTTGAGGAGTCTTTCCCCCATGTTTTCTTCTAGGAATTTTACAGTTGCAGGTCTTACAATCAATTTCAAGCTAATTTTTGTAAGTGGTATAAGATAGGGGTACAATTTATTCTTTTGCAAGTGATTATTCAGTATAAACTTCTCTCTTATACCTGCATTTTCTGCATCCCATTACTTTGCATATGTTGTGTTTACATTTTTGTTTCAAGATATGTTTTTATTTTCCTTTGATTTTTTTCTTTTATCCTTTGGTTGTTTAGGAATATGTTGTATAATTTCCACAAATTTGTGAATTTTCCAGTTTTTCTCCAGTTATTGATTTCTAGTTTTATACCATTTTGATTGGAAAAGATACTCGGTATGATTTCATTCTTCTTAAATTTGCTAAGACTTGTTTTGGGGGAATATTCCATGTGTGTTTGAAAGAACGTGTATTCTGCTGCTGTTGGGTGAAATGTCTGTATATGTATGCTAGGTACATTTAGTTTAAAGTATAATTCAAGTCCAATGTTTTCTATTGATTTTCTGTCTGGATGATCTATCCATTGTTGAAAGTGGGGGTACTGAAGTCCTCTACTGTTATTGTATTGTTTATTTCTCCTGTCATATCTGTTAGTATTTGCTTAATATTCCTTTGTGAATCGATGATTTTCCATAGTGGTATACTTTGATTCCCTTCTCTTTATCCTTTAAATCTAGTTCAGGTGTTTGCTTCATGGTTACTGTAAGGCTTACATAAAACATTTTAGAAATATAATAGTCTATATTACACTAATAACAACTTAACTTCAATTGAATAGAAAAACTCTATCTTTTTACTCTCCTCCCCCTGCCACATTTTGTTTGGGATGTCACAATTTACCTTTTTAAAATAATGTATATCCATTAACAAATTATTGCATCTATAGTTATTTTTAATACTTTTGTGTTTTAAGCTTTATACTACAGTAAAGTAGTTAACACACCACCATATTATAGTATTAGAGTATTCTGGATTTCACTATATTGTTAACCTTTACAAGTATGTTTTATATTTTTAAATATGTTTTCATGTTACGTATTGTATTACATATTTTTATATGTTTTTATACGTTTATATGTTTTCATGTTATGTGTTGAAGAGCTCCTTTAAGCATTTCTTGTAACAAAGGTCTAGTGGTGATGAACTGCCTCAGCTCTTGTTTGTTTGGGAAAGTCTTTATCTCTCCTCTATTTCTGAAAGACAATTTTGCCAGGTAAAGTACTTTGCTGGTAGTTTTGTCCTTTCAGCACTTTTAATGTATAACCCTCTGTCTCCTGGCCTACAAGTGGCTTGCTGAGAAATCTGGTGATACTTATAGGGGTATCCTTGTATGCAATGACTTTTCTCTCTCTTACTGTTTTTGAAATTCTCTCTCTCTCTCTCTCTCAATTTATAGACAGTTTTATTATAATGTATCTTGGAGGAGATCATTTTGGTTTGAAATTCTGCAGGGACCTATGAACTTCACAAACTTGGATATCTAAATTTCTCCCCAGTTTTGGGAAGTTCTCAGCTATTATTTCTTTAAATAACACTGCCCCTTTCTCCCTTTCTTCTTTTTCTGAGACTTTCAATAATGCATAGATTGTTTCTGTTAATGGTATCTCATAGTTCATGTAAGCTTTCCACACTCTTTTAAATTCTTTTTTCTTTGTTCTCCAATGAAAACTTGGATAACTTCAAAGGACCTTACTTACACTTCACAGACTATGTCTTCAGATTGATCCAGTCTGTCGTTGATGCTCTCTATTTCATTTTTGATTTCATTCATTGTATTCTTCAACTCCATAATTTTTATTTGATTCTTTTGTATAATTTTTATCTACTAAACTTATATTGCTTATGTACTGTTTTCCTGATGTCACTGATGTTTTTTTTTTTTCTGTTTTCTTATAGATCAATTTGCTTCCTTAAAATAACTATTTTGAATTCTTTATTGGGAAAATCACAAATCTCCATTTCCTTAGGGTGAGTTACTCACAAATTATTGTGTTCCTTTGGAGGTGTCATATTTCCTTGATATTTTCTTATGTTCTTTGAAGACTTGCTTTGCTGTCTTTTTTGAAGAAGCCGTTACCTTCTCCAGTCTCTACTTATTGGCTTAGAAAAAGAAATACCTTCCATCAGTCATGTTAGGGATTCTGAAGCTTTCTCAGAACTTTTCTATGGATATTCCTGTTCCACACCTCTTGTTTCCTCTTGCAGGGAAATTGTTAAGATTATATGCCTTTTCTCAATTCTGCAAAGCCAGTCCGAGTGCTGATAGTGTCTCTTTTGATTTATCTAAGCCAGTGCTGATTGCCTAAATTTGTGTGATTTCTCCCACTCTCACAGAGTTGAACTTGCTTGTGCTCACTAGCCATCTGTTAGGACTTGCTCTTGCCACCAACAGGAGTGTGCACAGGGAGCCAGCCATGGTGTGAGAGTGTTTGTGTGTGAGACACACAGAATGTTGGTGGTGCCCATGGGCCAGTTGAGGGGATCCACAGATGAAGTGTCCCCATTGCCCCATGGGTGAGCTTCCTGATGGAACCCGTGGTGCAGTTCATAGGATCTGCATCCCTTTGATGCCCTCTAAAAGCTCTTCTGCCAGCTGCTCTCTACGCCACAGTTGTACAGCGTACCTCGGTATTCTGGATGGGGTGAGAAGTAAATCTCTTTGGAAAGCCTAGTGCACGCTCACATGCTCTCATATTCCAGTGGTAGGTATCATGTGTTGAGACCGTCCCTCTTGTCACTGAGTTGTGCTGCCTTGAGGGAAGGGTGATGCGGGTAAAGTGAAACGGTTCCTCTTCAGTGCATCCAGTCTCTGGTTTTTGTTTGTTTGTTTTGTTTTGTTTTGTTTTTGCTTCAATGAAGGGCTAGAATTTCTCTACTGGACTCCTGTACTTCCACAAAGGCACTCTTGTTCATGGGTGATTTGTTTAGACCAGTCTTTTTTTGTGGGGAGAGATGGTAGAAAACTCTTATTCTGCCATGATGATGATCAACCTAATAATGAAATTTTAATGACTCAGATTCCACGGGTCAAAACCCAGACATATGATTCCAAACTAAGGTCAAGAGAGACTGAAAAATGTAAATATCACATGTGCCAGGAATAGGAAACAAGATTGATGAACATCTAACCATTCTTTACCACAATATGATAGAGTTAAATATATTAGCGTTTCGTGATACTTTTTCCAAAAAAGAGCATGATCACTTTCAGATTTGTCACCTGAATAATTTGAAAACCATTGAGGTTGGTCCTTATTTACAAAATTGTCACTCCTATTGGGCTCTAGAAATGCTGTTTCATCATTTTCAACCAAAAGATAATTTTCCTGGCCAAAAAGACATGGGCAAATTTGATGATATAAATATAAATAAATATCTTCATTCAATGAATACCTTTATTTTTCTCTACATTTTAGTTCAAGAGCAGAATTTCTGGAATAAAGTTAAGACAAATATTTTTTTCCTCTACTAAAGGCTTATAGGCTCTGTTTCTTTTTTAAAAACTCTTTAACTCAAGAGCCACACATATCATCTAAATTACAACAAATGACAAATTATTTGATTCCAAGTTCCTGAAGCTCTTCAGGCATTTATATTATTCTAAAAGAAATGTCCAGGATGGCCATGTACCTGTCTAGGGGTGATGTGTACTTTGGGATTAAGATTATCACAGTGTATTATTCTTCACCAAAAATACTTGCCTCAAACCTGTTTGTTTTTCAAGTTTCCTCAATTCTCTGGTTCTTCTTCATGTTGACCACAGGAATCTACTTGTTTGTAAACTGGAAGCATAAAATACTGTACAAACTGCATATAGTTTATATAAACCTTTATGCTGTGCTTTGCAATGAAATGAATACCACTAACTTAAAGTCCAAAGCAACAGCCTTTCCAAAAATCATTAAATAGTTCATTTCTAGTACTGTGAAATAAAATTAAATGAATCAAATGGAAATTTGATGGAAATAATAAGAAGATCAAGTATTTAGGATGACCACTGTGCTATTATTAAAATATAGACCCTCCCCCCAATAATCACTCCTGCTACTTATGAGATATTGCTGGTTATGGTGATAAAGCTAGGAGATGGTAACTCAGTGGAGAGTGTGATGTCATGTTTGGTATAATTTTAGCAATATCCCAAAGAGAAAAGTATTATTATTTTAATTTTATTAAAGATGAAACTAAGGTCCAGTGTCTATCCAGTATCTAGCATCACATTTTCAGAAACAGTAGAGACAAGACTCAAATGCAAATCTTCCATTCATTTAAATTAACACTTCTTTTTTTCTGTACCAGAGCTGTCTTCATTAAAATCGTACTGAAGTACAGACCATATGATTTATGGCAATATACCTTGTATTGGCTTTGTTTTTGTTTCTGTTTTTTATAGCTTCTCAGAATGTTATATAATTCAATTCTTCACATAACAATTTCAGACTCTATATTCCTTTATAGCATCTCTGCCTATAAAAATTGTTATTGTTGATTCAGGCTTCCCATTGTCTATGAAGAAGAGTTATGTTTCATTACATCAGCAATGAGAAATAAACTATTGATCTCAACTAAAGCAAAATGAAACATTATTTGAGGGAGTGAAAGGTATATTGGGCTTCCTAAGAGATGATTTGAGCCTCTTATTCAAGTTCCAAACTAAATACAGAAAACAGACTTAACAAGTATATCATGGAAAGTATTTGTGGACTATATAGAAAAAAATGTTAATTCATAAAAATCTCACAGCATTGCTTCCTTTAACTCAGAGTGCCTATATACTTTAGTTTTTAGAAAATATATCACTATTAAAATTGTGTAATCTTTCTGGAGCTCAGTTTTCTTATCTGCAGAATACCGTGTTTCCCTGAAAATAAGACCTAGCTGGACCATCAGCTCTAATGCATCTTTGGGAGCAAAACTTAATATAAGACCTCGTCTTATTTTAATATAATATAAAACCGGGTATAATATAATATAATATAATACCAGGTCTTCTATTAATTTTTGCTCCAAAAGACACATTAGAGCTGATGGTCTAGTGAGGTCTTATTTTTAGGGAAACACGGTAGGAACAAAAGAGCTTACTCTCATCTCTTGGAGGTGTGAAAGTCAAAAGAAAGGATAGTTGTTAATACTGACTTCTGTGCTATCCCGAGTACGCTCTTTGGGCAGGCTTAATCTTCTTAGAGAGTAAGGGGCACAGGCTACTGCAGTTGCTGTGATCCTAAGACAGCCTTCTCAGGAGAGAAGAATAATTCTGTCATTTCTCAGCTTAAGGTTTCTTCCATGTAGTACTGCCAATAGTAAAATAGTCAAGGCCGTGTGGGTATTTGTCATCACTTGATTTATTATGACTGACATTGACCAATGTCAGGGAGAAAAATATCACTTGGACCTAGAAGCTCTCAAATAAGTTCAATTTAACCCTTTTATAAATAACTTAAGAGTGTTTTCCTGTCATCTTCAGCCTTCATAACCCAAATCCCAAGGCGGAGCTATGGTGATCACTGCTAGTTCCACCTCTAATTACTATTTACTTCATTTGGGTATGGTTTTCTTCTCATTAGCAGATGCAGGAGGGCAGATCTTCACTAAGGCAACCCCAGTGGGTATGTGTTCAGGGTCTGTGAGACTCCCTGCCCCATTAGGTCACATTTCAACTGTGTTCTTGGCTCAGTTCACTTCTGTGATTTCAAGAATGTAAATAATTCACACTTTCCTCCTCCTCATTTTATTTACTTCTCCACACAGTCTTGATGACCTGACTACATTGACTTCATACCTTCCATTTCTACAACTGACCTCAATGTCTTTTCCTCCTTTTATACAATAAGCTCCAAACAAATCTACAGTCTTATAGTAAAAAGGCCATAAATAAGCTCGAGACCCTTTATAAACCTGATATTGCTATTATTAGATTTGTGTTTTAATTTCAAACTTAAAACATTATGTTCTCTATACAATAGTTAGGATGCATTCTGTCTTTCTTGTCTCCAGGTTTTAGCTCTGGCTCTTCTGCCACTTTCAATGTCCTCTCCCTTCCCCAAAAAAGTTTCAGTACCAACTCTGGTACTGAAATTTACCTGTAAGCATTTCTATAATTTCTGAGACCTAGAATCATTACTCACTGACATTTATTGTTTGTAGAATGCATTTATTAATTTGCTCAAGAACTGCTTTGTGGATGGCCGGATGGCTAAGTTGGTTAGAGTGCAAGCTCTTAACAACAAGGTTGAGGGTTCAATTCCCGTATGGGATGCTGGGCTGCACCACCTGCAACTAAGATTGAAAATGACGGCTGGACTTGGAGCTGAGCTGAGCCCTCCTCAACTAGATTGAAGGACAGCGACTTGGAGCTGATGGGCCCTGGAGAAACACACTGTTCCCCAATATTCCGCCCCCCGAAAAAAAAGTTAAAAAAAAAAACATAAGAACAACTTTGCAATGTTATTAGGTGGATACAAAAGTAATTGCGGTTTTTACAATTTTTTAACCTTTAAAACCACAATTACTTTTGCACCAACCTAATATTTTGCTAGCTCTCTTGACCATGTATTTATCTTTTATACTGTTTAGTTTCACATTAATATCACTTCTCCAATCTAGAATTTAACTCCTTGAGAACAAGGACTGTTTATTGTACTTTTAGATAATCCCACCCTATTCCATCCAATGCCTTCATTGAGGAGGCCCTCCAGGAATGAGTGCTTGTACATATTTTTTTATACATGTGCTTCCTACATTTTGCCAAAGGAAAATAAATTGGGCTGGTACTTTTTTAACCATTTCCAACTCTTTCACTCTGAATATATTTTTTTGAAATTTAAGATTTACTTTTTTGAAAAGTTAACAGAGCAGAGTTGTTATTGGGGTGGTGGTAATGATGGTGAAACATGCCAGAACTTCCACAAGTTAGAAATAATTATCACCAGTGTTCGATGAATGCTTCCTATCTATCATGCTGTATTATACTAAAAAAAATAATAATACATTTGGTCTTTATTTCCAGTTCCTGGCACAGAGCTTCACAAACCCTTGGAATTTCCTCAGTGAAAAGAGTATCTTTTGCTATTAATAATGAGCCCCTTTCCACCATAACTGAGTTTATGCTAATGAGATGACTTAAGACAGGGCCGTTAGAGAGCTTTAGGATGGGGACTGGTAACCAAAACAAAAAACAAAAAACAAAAAAACAGTTGAAACTTTCAGCCCCATCCCCCAACCATTGAGCAGGGAGAAGTGTTAAAGATGGAGGTCAATCACGTAGCTAATTATTTAATAATCATACCAACACAATGAAACCTCAATGAAAACTCTGAAACACAAAGTAGGAAGCTTTCTGGTCAGTGAATATGAAATACTGGTAAGAGTGGTGGACCCTCACTCCTGGAGACAGAAGCTGTTATGCTCAGGACCCTTCCAGACTTTGTGTCCTATGTGTCTCTTCATATGGCTGTTCACTGGTATCCTTTCTAATAAAATTGTAATTATAAGTATAGTGTTTTCCCGAGTTCTGTGAGTTATTCTAGTGAATTATCAAATCTGAGGGGGTGTAAGCAGCCCTGACTTTGTGGCATGCTGGACAGAAGTGTGGGTGCCTTCAGGACACCCAGGACTTGGAACTGGCATCTAAGGTGAGGGGCAATCTTGTGGGAGTGACTCATTAACCTGTGGGGTCCATGCTAACGCTGCGTGGTTAGTGTCAGAATTGAATTAAATCATTGGATACCCAGTAGGTATCAGAAAGTTGGTATCAGAATGTACATGCTCTGAGTTCAGCATTTTCTGTGTATTATCTCATCTCATCCTCACAGAAAATCCATGAGGTAAGTGTGGTTATCATTATTCTTTTATGCATATTAAGAGGGTGGAGCACACAGAGAGTGACTTCTCCAAGATCAGAAGCCTGGTTGCTTGGTGTCAAAGTCCAACGACGTAACTCATTATGTTACACTGCCCCTAAGTCTGACAAGTCTCATAAGCTAAAGATAACCCACTTGGCAGTAGGGAAGTAAAAGTATATTGGACATCTCTTTTGCTCATCTGCAAATCCTTTTGCACAACCTCCACCCTTATTCTGCCTATTGCCACAGTGACCAGTTTGGGACATGCCTTGACAAGGTTTGGGGTGAAACATATCATTTAGACCAGCCACATCCCTTTTGTGTAAATACCCTTGGGAACTGCTCAGCATCTACACGTGTGAACCCAGATGAGTGAGGGTGTGAACCCTTGACCAATGAGAAATGGAAGTCAATGGGTGATTAAATGCTTCGCCTTTTTGTCCCTGAGATATGTTTCATAAGACTCTTCAAAAGGTCTTATGGGGTCAAACACCAGTTGCTACATAGTAATGGCTCACTTGACAGTGTATTTCTGTTTTGTTTCTCTCTCACCCTGATGCCCTCCCCACCACACATTCCTACTCCCTGAAATTATTTCCCAAGTAAACTACGTACATTTTTGCAGGCTCAGCTTTCCAAGGAAACCAGGTGAAGACAATATACTGTTAACTTCAGCCAGAAGGATATTGATGATAATTTAATGGCAAAATGGCAGAGTGGTAAATGGGCTGTCATTGAATTTAATGCTCCTGCACAACTCTGATTTGTTTTGAAACAAAATACATTGAAAGTAATTAAAAGTGTTTCACATCATGGAGTTTTCTGAAAGGGATGACCCTGAACTGATAACATCTGAAATGATGAATGGCATGGCAATCAAAAAATTATCGTCAGTGAAGAATGTTCATTAGAATTTATGGAAAAATTAACATGATGAGACTTCAGAGTGGATAAGATAGACTTTTATGTGAGTTTGAAATGTATTCTATTTTAAATAAAATTATAATTTTATTTTATTCTAAATCTGAGGTATTTAGAATAAAAACCTTTGATAAATATTATTTGGTTGAAGAAGGCCAGTGGCCATATCATACTGATGTTTGCATTCTCACCATTTGGTGCCTGGCACAAAATAGACACTTAACAAAAGTGTGTATTGAATGACTAGAATCTTACGATTGTGATCAGAGATCGTAGTGGGTTGAATTGTAACCACCAAAAACATATATCCATGGTCTTACCCCGGTACCTATGAACGTGACCTTATTTGCAAAAAGGGTCTTGTAGAAGTAATTAAATGAACGACCTCAAGATAAGATCATCCTGGATTAACAGGGTGGGCCCTTAATCCAATGACAAATGTCCTTTTAAGAAGAAATAGACACAAGAGGGGAAGTCCATGTGAAGATGGTGATTGGAGTTATGCTGCCACAAACCAAGGACAACTTGGAGTCATCAGAAACTGGAAGAGGCAAGAAAGGATTCTTCCCTGGAGCCCTTAGACAGGGTGCAGCCCTGCCAACACCTTGATTTCAGACGTCTGGCCTCCAGAAATATGAGAGAATACATCTCTGCTAGGTTAAGCCACAAAGTTTATGGTAATTTGTTATGTCAACCCTAGAGAACTAATATAGATATATTAAAATAAAACAAAACGTATGACAAAGCTAATAAAACATGATTTCAACCATAAAACCATTCAATATTTATTGAGCATGTACTATGTGCCAGGTAATTCTCTAGGAAAACATCAGTAAGCAGAAGAGATAGAGACCCCTGCACTCATGATGCTTATTATATTCTAGCAATATTCTGATCAGAGAAGACAGCTTATTTGAAACTGCTTTACCCTTAACCAAAATATGTTTGTGTTTGCACCTACGTATATATCAGAACTAATTATTAAACATAGCTAGTGGTACAGACATCATTCAGAGAATGAAGATTGCATAACAACTTGGAAAGAACTTAATCTCCATGGAGAATGCAAGACCTAGATTTCCAATAAAAGATATGATTTTTTTAAAACAAGGATAATGGAAGGAAGACATTCAGGATTTTATGACCTCCAGATTTCTATTCAGCTAATGGGGTCGATTGGGATTGTCCACTCAGCTACAATGAACATAGACTTCCTGTGAATAGGCACAAGGGATTCTGATAAAATGGAGCAGTATTCCAGTTTGGAAAAAAAAATAATAAATCAAGGAAATTTTTCTCAAGTTTGTTTTTCTACAGCACTTTTAAAAATATAATGTTTCTTAAACTTTTGGCAGGTACCATTGATTATCAGCAAGGGAGGACTAGCTGACAACTAGACCAATGAGCATGTAACAGACTAATATTAAGGGATAGGTTTAGTTCAAAAGCCTGTGTGTGTGTGTGTGTGTGTGTGTGTGTGTGTGTGTGTATTTGGATTTGTATACTTGTGATTGCGATATTCCATTGCTTTTCATACTATATATTTTATTAAATTTAATGACCTCAATAAATACAAACTTAAAATAACCAAACATATAATTCTGTGCTAAAGTATTATTTATATGCTTGAAATAAACCATACCAGTATTTCATCATATACTGGAAAAAGCACTTTTGTTTCTAAGTTCACTAACAAGCAGAGCAAAGCTCTAAAATACTGGAAAACTAAAGCATAAGGTGAGAAATCAAATCCTATAAAAATAATAATTTGGAGCTTACAGATGAATCAGAACACTTGTTTACATTTCAATATGTTAGTATTGAACATAAATGTATTTAACTTATATGAATTTGACCACACACACACACACACACACACACACACACTTTTAAGTTGGCACCTGCCATTCTGCTAATTGAGGGTGAGCCCTGTTGTCAGTGGGTCTGTGTGAGATAAGAATCTTTGTTCTTTCAGCTTCCTAAGTCCCTGAATGCTGTGTGTGTGTGTGTGTGTGTGTGTGTGTGTGTTTCTGTGTACCTGAGTTTAATATAATTCTTGTGTTTAATGGTATATAATTTTTCATACAACATGTCCCCTGATTCCAAGCCAAACTCTGTCACTGGCCTTTCCCCAGGCCTCTAATTGTGTTAAATTGTTTTAAAAGGGATACACAATGTCTTTAGTTATAATTTGAGGAGTTTTCCAAAAAGTAAACTGATGCTGGAATTTCTGTCTAATATAGAATCTAAACTCAAAAGAAAGAGAGAGATCTGTTGAACATTACTACATTGAACAAAGCCAAGAATATGAAAAGTGATGACTATAGCCCCAGGAAACAGCTTGATTATAATCTCATCACCCAGCTAAGCTACTTCTGGAGAAACTCAGAGAAAATAAATGTTGATTGTTTTAAGCTGCCAAATTTTGGGAGAATTTGTTAGGCAGCAACACATAACTAATAAAATAGGTATCATAGATTTGAAGAAGAAAATGTAGGTCTACGCCTTTAAATAGTTGAATAGAGAGATAATATGCAGAGCAACTGTAAAACAATGTGAGAAATGCCATAATCGAGACAGGTCACTAGTGAGCCAAAAATACGACATTCCACTCCAGAGCAATAGAGGACTTCATATACTCCACTAGACAAACAATTACTTGCCCCCAACAAAAAAGTTCCCTACTTGAAGTCCAAGGCAATAAAGAAAGAATTGGAAGAAGGGCTGGGAAGCACAAAAGGGGGCTGCTGACTTTTGTTGATTACCTACTGTGTCCTGTGTACTTTATATATTATACATGATCATATTCACTCATCACACCGATTGTACTAGGTAAGTATAATTTTCTTTATCTTATAGATGGGCACCTGAGGCCCAGTAAGTGGTAGAGCCAGGATTTGAATACATGAGCTGCTGGCTCTAAAACCTTATTTTTGTTCTACTGCAGCAGATTGTTTCCCCAGTGGAATATTAGGTCATGAAAAGCCTTTTCTTGGGAGTATTCTACAGCATTGGGCAAACTTGATCACTAAGACTATGCTGAAAGTCAGACTCACTGGCTTGTAGTAGACAGTGACTTGAATTATTAGTCAACTGCTATCAGACACCTGTTACAATCTCATAAGGATAGGCAAGTATTTGAGGAAGGAGAAGGAATTAAGCAGTGAGTAACGTAACCTCGCCAATACGCTGTCTTCTCCACAGTTCCTTAACTTTATAGACAAGCAATACTTTCCAATCTTATTAACTTTCCTGAACTAATCCAAATGGAAATGTTCACTGACTGTCATCTTTCCATTGAGTTACGATTATGTCCAATTTTTTAAAGTCCTTTGAGTAATTAAGCACAAGACATTTCTCTTCCAAGAAAAAAATATTGATAGCTGAAATTTCTTCAAGCACATAAACTTCAGCATCATTCTTATTGCTAATGATCTATAATTCTGTCAAATTAGATTTGTAAAACGGAGCTAAAAGGAAAATGAATAATTACCAAATGAGTAATAGTTAGAAGGTGGCCCAGATAATAGTACAGCCAGAATAGAGAGCCATCTACTTTTGAATCTTCAGAGGTGCTCGAAAAGTTCACCCCGCCAATGATTCTTTCATTGTTTTGTTAAAATACCTACATTTCCTTTGATTAGTGTAATTTCTTTTGTTTTTCTGCAAGACTTAACCCTCAATGTGCATGGGTAAGGGTTACAGGATCAGAAAACAAAACAATAACAACAAAAACAGACACAGCAACTTCCAGTATGAGCAATTCTGCATAAGTAAGCCTCTTTCTTTTTTAATTCCTGAAAAGTATACAAAATCTTCAAGGAGAATGAACATGCATCCCCATAGAGTCTACCTTCTGTGACAGTAGGAAACAAATATGGTTCATAGACTGTAAAATGAGTAAAGCAGCAGAGAGGGAGCAGCAGCTGAAAAAAGAAAGGGAAGGAAAAAGGCGAGAGATTAATGAAAGGACCTAGAGAAAAACAGATCTCAGAAAGTACTGTAAGAATACATTTGCTGAAGGTGACAGTCTCATCCTGAAGTGACTATGGATGATACACAAATGTTACAACTTACAAAAATTGAAGTGAAGATAGGACTCAGAATAGATATGCCAATTGTCTTATCTATAATAACTGATATAAATGACATCATTAAAAACTGACTAATCAACACATAAAAACATTTTTAATAGTACAAAGATAACAGTAAGAAAAGTAATATTATTGATTTAGAATTGGCTGGTTGAGGAAAGAAAGGGAAATGGGAAGAAAGGAAATATTATTTTTATTATTTTTCATAGCAGGGGACTATGAAGCACTGACAAAATGCACTAATAAGGGTAATCGCCAGAAGAGCACTACAAATGCTTCTAAAACAGAGCTATACACACAGAACACACCAAAGGAAACAGACTACATAAACTCTTTAAAATATGTAAAAATGGAAAATATGAAATGATATGACGGAACTGAGACCAAACCTATATGTCATCTCAGTAAATATAAATGGCTTAACGTACATATTAAAAGAAGAAGAATTTTAGATTAGATTGAATTATAAAGCAAATGTAAACTATGCCACATATAAGGGACACACCACACAAAGTAATTCAGTATGGTCAAAAATACAATGATGGGCAAAAGTCTACTAGAAAAAGGCACATTTAAAAAAAACAGGAATTAAAAAAAATAAAAAATAAATAAAAATTAAAAAAAAACTGGAATTATGATCATAATATCAGAAAAAGTTGAGCCAAAAGGCAGTGGGCATTTTATAGTTTTGAAGGGTGCAATGCATATACAAATACAGAGGGTGACAAAAAAATGTTTACACATTTTAAGAAAGGAAAAAACTGTATGAAAATTGTAATACTCAATACATACTGATAACAAAAGATGAATGCAAGTCATATTTGACTTCTGCAATTACAAGAGGTGCTCACAGTGGTTACCATCAGTGTAATTTTAATACAGTTTTTTTCCTTTCTTAAAATGTGTATACCTTATTTGGTGCCCTCTGTATATCAGTTCCAAATATGTCAAATAATAGCAACAAAAATCATAAAGCAGAAATTATAGAAGATAAAAAGAAAAAACAGAAGCACTCTGGTAGTTAAGGACTTCAATTCTTCTAGTGTTTAATAGTTTGAGTGGATGAAATCTACAAAAGAATATGGAAAGTCTAAATAACACAATTTTAAAGTAGAACTGATTGATACGTATCAAGCTGTACCCTGAAAGAAGAGCATATACAATCTTTCCACTGCCCATGAAACACTCATGAAAATTGACCACATTAAAAAAAAATTAGGGCACATTAAAACCCTCAATAGTGATTTGACATTTATATTATCTTATGAAGTAATCACAATAAGTCTAGTAACCATCTGTCACTGTAGAAATTTATTGTGATACTACTACTTGATCACTTCATAAGGTATATAAATGTCAAATCATTATGTCGTACACCTGAAACTAATATAATATAGTTTTCAAGTATAATTAAAAAGAGCTTTACAGTCCAGAATGAAAAAAAGAAAAAAACACTTCAATAAATTTTCCAAGAAATAGAAATACTTGAAAAGCTTGAATGAATGAATGCATGTTTCTTGAGCATTTATTTACCATGTTTTATTTTGGGTAGTTTTAGAAAACAGGCCCTGAGAAAAGGCTTTGAATGTAATTTGGAGGTGAGGAGTAGGGGGATACAGGTGGGATACCATGAGCAGCTGATGCTCCATGGTGCAGGTACAGTGTTTAATATTGGGGAAAGCTAAGATCAGGATGGATGAGTTCTTCTGGGCATACAAACTGGAGTGAGCAGAAGTATGAAATTAGAGGTTTTTTTCCCTGAAACTCTGTTTTCTTCTTTTCTATTTTCTTTGTTTATTTCCTACAGGCTTTCCCAAAAGGAGCCCCCTCTGCCAGCTGAGGTACAAATGCCCCTGTTGTTTTCACTGGACGAGGTTGTACTCAGTCTTGTCTTGATTATGCACAGAGTCCTCCAAGATAAATTTTGTCAATATTACTCTTTTGAACTGTGTTTAGGATTGCATTTTGCCAATACCTGCTTTGCAGATGGGGACAAGGAATCTGTGAAATCTCCCAAATGTCTGTGTAATTCACATTGGTTGTGATCTAATGATTGTAGGAGGTATGACCTCTGAAGAGGCAACATGAACTAGATGCGTCTAGAGTGATATCGTAAAACACTTGCTCCAATACCATTACCAAACAATAATCAGTCGTGTGAGTTTATCTACTTTCGTATATGAAGTTATCAAGGTAAAGTCACAAGCTACTTATTCTTGAAAGTGCAATCCCCTTGTGTGAGCCACACATAGCAAATTCCTGAAGGAAAATACTAGGATATGGATGAGCTTATCCGGGTTGATAATTTAGGTTGAGTTTTTTTATTTTAATCAAAGGGAAGTAAGTATTTTGGAATGCTGAGGACTTAAATGGGTTATGAGCTTTCTTCTTAGAAATTAAAAACTTGGTATTTTTTGGCTTTTGGTATGTGTAATCAATTCTGAAGGAGATTCTGAGAATCTATAATGGTGTCAAGCTGACTTCATTGTACAGTGTTGCTGCAATGCACATATTATTCAGTCATATATGCATGCTATTTAAATTACTTCTGATGTGCCTTTTCCCTGAAGAAATTTTTCTGATTTCACTGTCATGCTTTTTTATTAATATTGTTGCAAAGAAAAAATATTATCCAAAACTTGTTAGGGGAAAAATAAAGACTGCATCACCTTTATTTCAATGTCCTGTTCCTACATCAAAGGTTGGCAAGTTTTTTTGTTTTATTTTGTTTTTTGTTTTTTCTGTAAAGGGCCAGATAATAAGTATTTTAGATTGTGTGGCCCATCCAGTCTCTGTCTCAGCAATTCAACTCTGCAGTGAAAGTAACCATCTACAGTATATAAGCAGATGCCTGTGGCAGTGTGCTAATAAAACGTTATTTACAAAACAGGTGGTGAGTTAGGCCTGGCTGTAGTTTTCGGACCCTTGCCCTAGAGTCACATGAAATACAAGTTTATTTGATTTACCCTTTACTATTGATTAGGGTTCAGAAAATTTACAACTTTGTAAAGTTGAAAATTGATAAGATATAAAAGATTTTTGGCGTGACCAGTTAGCTTTGTTGGTAAGAGTATGGTGCGGCCTTCTTAAAAAAAAAGAAAAACATTTTTGCCAAATATCATGCAAGTAAATTTTGTCCAGGAGCAATGAAAATTATTTTTTGCCTGACACAGACACAAACGACTTTTCTTTTGTAAACAAGTTAAACTCAAAGGCTATGGTCTTATTGCTGGTAGCACAATAAACAGTTTCTCATCTAACTTTGTGATTTCTTGTAGCATTCTTCCTTTCTTTTATTGACTATATAGTTATCAGTTTCATGTATCCATTTTGAACCAATTTTGTCACCCCACTGCTTCCTTCATCAAGGAGTCTAATAAAACTTTGATTTCTGCTCATTATGATTTTCCATGAGGATTGTATTATATTAAACATTTTGAAAATTATACTTTGGATACTGTTCTGTTAAGATATTTACCTAAATTAGATCCCATGTTCTTGTCCTTCAATTTTTATAAACAGGAAGGGAAGGAAATAGTGTCCCCTTTGATTTAAAAAAACTAATTTGATGCCCTAAAATAATCTAACCAAGAGCTGAAAACAAGTAAAAAACATGGGAATATGATAAAGAAGACATGGGTGCCTTGGACAAAGCAGATATTTAAACTAAATGCCAGGATGTGGCTTCAGGTTCAGCAGAAAGTGTAGAAGACCAGAATATGCCATCCCAAAGTATGCCTCTTTAGCACAAGTATTATTTAGAGCTGATTATTTTGAGAAACAGCAGACACAGAAGGAGTTCTAAAAACAGAACAAATTTCCCTTTCCCAAGGGAAATTTACATTTATAAAGGAAATATCCATTTGCCATTTGCAAAGGTGTCTCCCTCGCTGTACCGGAGAAGGATGACTAAATCCCAAGAGACTCTTATCAATAGAGAAGGCACAGACTTAAATCTGCATAACAAAGCTTTCCCTTCTTTACATACTTCTCCCAGTCACCTTTCCATAACTCTCTTCCCCTCCTCATGTGCCTCACACCTTTCTCCTTTTGTTTTAGCTGAAGATGGTATTTAGGCCCCAAGTTCTAGCCCCCTCTTTGAGTTACTCACCTACCTGAGTTTCTCCCATGTATATATGAGCTATACATGTTAACAAATTTCTGTTTGTTTTCTCTTGTTAATCTGTCTTGTTACAGAGGACTCAGTGGAGAACCTAGAAGAGTAGAAGGAAAATGCTTTTTTCCCCTCTCCTACAAAAGCATATGGCAGGTGTTGTTCATTCTGATTGGATAATGTGCACAGGGTAAAGCTCTTGCATCATCTTCTACTTCCTGGCAACATTTATCTCAAGATAGCAGGTATTTTACCCACTGGATGTCTTCAGCACACTCTTCTGATGTTACCTTTGCTTTCACACGTGAAAATGCAACAAAATTAAAGTAATTTTTCAGTGTAAACTAAAACCATTCATTAAATATATTCCCACCCCCCAAACAACCCTCAGAGGAGTTTGAAAATTATAACTCCTGTTCCCCTTTGGCTCACAGCAATGACTGTTCCTGCTTTCAGAGAAGCTGAACCTTTGAAGGACATCTGAGTTCATGCCAATCAGCAGGCAGTGGCAGAATGAAATGGATTTTCTTTCACATTAGACTAGATGGTATAGTGCTAAGCTGAAAAACACTCTGTTTCATTTTGGATTCATGCGTGTTTTTTCCTACTCCATGATACTTGAAAGTCAAACTGAATGTCAGAGATAAAAATGTCATGCAGATTATAACTCAGTTCCCCTGGGTTCACTGGAGATGTACGCAGTTGAGACTCTTGACTGAGGTACAGAGAGGTCAGTTCAGCTATGCTGTTCCCCAGCCATCCCCTGCTATTCCTCACTCTAAAAGAGTAATTCACTTTATTGTGTCCAGTGGAAACGCAGGGAAGACTAATATTCAGCTGGGCTCCTAGGAGCTTAAAGACAGTCAATTTATGAAAGTATTAAAGGATCATTTTTAGGAAAAGATAAGCTCACAACTTTCATGTATAGTATGTAAAATGGGCACGTATCAAAGATTTTCTTTAACTCATTAATCAGTGAGAGAAGCAGTAAGATGTTACAACCCGTTCAAAAAAGAATCCAAAGACAACACACATATGTAGGCTATCAGACACATTGCAATAAATTTGAATTTGCTTAATTGGTGCTAAAATGTCCTCCCACAGACAGGGAAGGAAATTAATTGAACCTTCTTCAAATTCATTTGCACAGTTGTGGGAAAAGAATTGTTTGCATCTTTTTCAGTTATCACAACTTACAGATTTGTATAAAACACCAATACTATGAAAGGTGTAAAGATCCCAAAGAATCAGATAACCTAGAAGGATATGCTAGACAATGCCTAGTTTCCCGATGAAAAAAACATCCAGTAACCTTTTTGGTGTATTTCAGTCCTTAGCAATTTTTTGCTACAAAAGAAAACCTAATAATATGTTTGTATCTCTAGGGTTATATAAAACAGAAAAGGCAACAGTTTTCCCTTTTGCATCCGTTTGCCAAAAACAATCAAATAGGACAACAGATGGACTGAGAAGCAAATACTTGAAAGCTGGAGAAACCAAATGGAAGAAAAAGTAAACTTTACAAAATGCCTTTGCTTAATCATTGTCTTTACAGTTTATTACTTTGTATTTCACATTGTGGAAAATTTTAAGAGAAACATACTAAATAGACTGAGCTGTCTTTTGAGCTACCCTGTTTCCATTTCACATTTGCAACATTTTCGAACATTAGGAAAAGCACCATGACTCTTGAAGCTTTGAATCAAGCGCCTTGGAAAATAATGTGGAAGTTTTATGACAGTTTCTCATGGAAGACTTGGGAGACACTACACTGCTGTGGGGACAGAGTCCCAGAGAGCAGTTTCCAGGCTCTCGGCCTCGTGTAGGGAGGTGCTGGCTCAGGTAGTGAATGACCATCAACTGTGATTGTTAGCGTCCCCCGCACGACAAACGGCGCAGCAGGCAGGGTCTCCCACACAACACCGCATGCCATCCAGCAAGACTTCCTAACAGCCCTTCTTACCCACCTCTCTCCCCGTTCCTAATGGCGGTTCCTGAATCTTTTCTCTCTCACTTGTGCTCCAAAAGTCTGCAGTTGTGCTAGCTCTTCTTACTTCCCTTATCATTTCTCTTTTTTTTTTTTTGTGAAAAGTAATTTCATCTTCTCAACTTCAAGTTTTCTCTCCTTCCACTATGACTGTCAAGACAATGTCCTTTATCCTTTGAAGGAAATGGAAAAGGCTATCACAAAAACTTGTAATTTCATATGCTTCTCCATGCCACGCTTTATTTTAAAGAGTAAATATCTTTGCTATACACCTTGGCACATAAGTAGCTTCCACATCATAATTTAAGTGGGTACACCATAAATGATTTTATTAGACTTTTATAAAAGAAAGGATTCCTAAGCTTTTTCTAAATGCCAGCCAGGTTCCTCCCAACATTCTGAAAATTCAGGCAAGCAAAAAGACTATTAGTTTGCTAGGGCTGTCATCACAAAGTACCCAAAGTACCCCAGATTGGACGGCTTACAGAACAGAAATTTATTATCTTACAATTCTGGAGAGAAGAAGTCTGAGGTTAAGGTGTCGGTAGGTTTTATTTTTCTCCTGAGGTTTCTCTCCTAGTATAGATGGCTGTCCTCTCCTGTGTCTTCTCATGGTCTTCCCTCTGTGTGTCTGTGTCCCAATCTTCTCTTCTTATAAAGACACCAGTCACATTAGATTAGGGCTCACTCTATTGACCTCATTTTAATATAATTACTTTTTTTTAAAGACCTTATCTCCAAATACAGTCACATTCTGAGGTACTCTGGGTTAAGATTTCAACATATGCATTTTGGGGGGGAAACCTAATTCATCCCATTACAAGGACTGTTCATTGCCTTTTAGCAGTGGAAGAATGTCAGGTGTTCAGGGATTAAGTGATCTCTGGACAATCCATCAAGGAACACAGCCAACACATCTAATTGATAACCTGTACTGTGGGCTTTTAAAAGTCATTCTTAGAAGAAAGCGTTGTTAGAGTGCAGGCTTTTTGGAATTTCAGAGTTGGTATTATAGAACAAGCTTGAAGAAAGCGATGCTTTTATTTTTGTCTTATAAGATATAAATGATGGCCATATGCCAACACTAAATGTTCTTCAAGGTACCCTGGTTGGTTGTTCCATACTTGATCTAAATATTCATATAAAAGCATCATAATTGTATTTTTTGTGTTTTTGACAACTTTGTCGTGATATATTGTACATACTATAAAGTTCACCAGTCTATACACCTAAAACAAAGATAAAACAATACTGAACGTCAAATGTAATTGAAAAAAAGTTCACCAGTCTAAAGCGTACAATTATCATAAGTATTTATGTGTGTACTTATGTGGGAAACTATTCTGCACTCTTTATGTAGATTAATTATAATCTCTATGGTAACTCTATAAGGTTGACAGCATCCTTACAGATAAGGACATGACGTTTAAAAATGGAAATAACTTTCTCAAATTCACCCAGCTAATGAGTACAAGCACTGGTCATTCAAACCCAGGTCTGCATGCGTCTAAAACCCAGGGTCTATACCCCGCACTACCCAACTTCTCCTTCCCCATTTTTCCATCAGTAATACATGTATATAATTATTAATAATCCTATTACTCAGAGTTCACCACCTATGATCATGTTGGCATATACCCTTACATTTATTTTCCCATTCATATGTATCAAGCACATGTGACTACATATAAATAAACTCAGTTTTATAAGAAATGTCATACTTTTGTATTTTCTTCAAATAAAATTGTCTTTCTCTGATCTTACCAGATTGTCAGGAGATCCTTGTAAGTATTGGGCCTCCTGATCTTCCTTGGAGTCGAAGAGAAAAATGAGAGACTTATACACTGCTAGGAAAGTGGGGGAAGAAGTATGATCTTCAACCCACCATGGCAGCCTTCATCACTGTCTAATGTCCAGTAGTTCAGGAGGGCAGGGACTCTACTGCTTCGGGGACCAGAGGAGCACAGAGAACCTTGCCCTAAAAGGAAGCTCAGTGTTAGTTTGAGCTTTTCTCTGAGGTCTCATCACTGCATGAAGCATGGGGCCTGGGTCCTCCCATTCACTGTGCAGCTCCTCCCCTCTGAAGAACATCCCTCTTTATCCATCTGTCAATCTCTCTCTCTCTCCTGCAATGCCTTTGCCTGTAGTATAAACCCTTTTGCTCAGGTTTAGAACAACAAGAGCTCAGAAGGGAAATGTTTATGGTTAACAACTCCTTTTGAAAAAAAGGAAAATAAAGACTATTGAAAATTTATTTTTCTATTTATTTATTGTAATTGTTATTTACAAAATCAGGATCACATTCTTTCTGTTGTTTTTATCAATTTTGACACTCTTTATCATATATATATATATATATATAATTGAGTATTAAGAATTCTTTGTATGTTTTGGATACAAGTCCTTTATTAGATATGTATTTTGTCAAATTTTTTCCCATGCTGTCTTTCATTTTCTTAACAGTGTCTTTTGCAGAGCAGAAGTTTTGAATTTTAAGAATGTCCAACATACCAATTTTTCCTTTCATAGATTATGCTTTTGGTATTGCATCTAAAAGCTCATCTCTCAACCCAAGATCATATAAATTTTCTCTTATATTTTCTTCTAGAACTTCATAGTTTTGCACTTTACATTTGGATCATGATTCATTTCGAGTTAATTTTTGTGAAAAGATATATATCCAGGTTCCAGCATCATTTATTGAAAAAACTGTCCTTTATCCATTGAATTGCCACTGAACCTTTGTCAAAAATAAATTGACTATTTTTGTGTGTGAGCTCTCTATTTTGTTCCATTGATCTATGTGTCTATTTTTTCACTGATATCATGCTGTCTTGGTTATTGCAACTCTACAGTGAATCTTGAAAGTACTTTAAATCCTTCAACTCTGTTCTTTGTCAGTATTGTGTGAGTTATTCTAGGTTATTTATTTAGTTATTTTGATCTACACATTAGAATCAGTTTGTTGATATCTACAAAATGGTTGCTGGGATTTTGATTAGGATTGCATTGCACCGATAGGTAAAATTGGGAAGAATTGACATTACTGGACAGGATTATTAACTGGTGACCCATGGGAGTTGGTTGACAAATGCCCAAGCTTTTCCAACCCTCAAGTAAGACATCTGTGTGCATGTTCTACGACATCTCCCAGAGGTCCCCAGCCGTGTCGAGCCCTGGTTGCCCACATGGCAACTTCTCATTAAGACATCCTTTATTGGCTATCTTCTCTCTCCTGCTTGCTTCCCCATCCCCCTACCAGGGTTTCCTGTGATCGCCTCCTTAATAAACTATTTGCCCTCAAAACCTCATCTTAGGATTTGTTTCTGGGGGCATCCAAACTAAGATGGACGTGTGATAACACTGGTGTACGAAAAGGCAGGCTCAATTAGGACAACTCCCTATCCTGTATGTACCCAGGTTCCAGTGTAAGATCATGCCTAATCAATGTAGATAGAAAATTCACAGTCAGCTTAATACCATCCTGGACATCCAAATTTATTAATGTAGGAGGTAGTGAGCAAGTGCCCCATCTCAAAACTGACATCTCTTCAGAAGAATACAAAAGGATAAAAATGAAATGTATTTCATTTCAATAATCATGCATGTGCATGAAAATCTACCTCAAAATAGCTAAAATGGTAAAACATGTGTTGCTATTTTAAAGTCAGAAGATTTGGATTTGCTTCAGGCAGTTTTTGTGTCTAGGGTTTTATGGCTCACTAGTTTCAGGTTAGAATATTAGAATTGCAAAGCATGCTATGGTTTCAGTTTCCTCCTTTCTTTCATAATTTTGTAGTACAGGGTACCCAGTGGGCGAGATGAGGGTGGGGGCGGAAAAGTAGGGAGGAAGGAATGAAAGGTACCAAGAGAACTGGTCCAACTATCTGTCTTCATTTTTAACAGCCTTCCAAACAAGTCGTGCATGCTGAGCACTGCAGAAGCACCAGACATTTGTTGGGGTAAAAAAATCCTCTGGGGATGCATTCCTTGAGGGGGAGAAAATGGCTTCATAAAGAAATGATGCAAACACTGTACTTTGTCCTGCCAGCAACTTCTCTCTTTATTTGCAATTACAGAATGAAATATCCACTACACCAAAGCCTCAGTCAGCTGCAAAAACAATGAGTTGTAACCTGATATTTATTTTTGCTGAAATGGAACCGCAGCCCTGCCATTCCAGATTCTGTAGCCTTGCAAAGCACCCAGAAAGCCTTCGCTGACCTTGGAGGAGCGCAGAAGGCTAATGAAACATCCTCACTTTTGCAGTTTATATTTCTTGAAGAACCTAAGCCAGAGGTAGATGAGTTCCCATCCAGCTTTTGGAGGGAAAAGCAAAAATTATTTAATTAATCTTATCAGAAAGCCTTTAAACATGTAATATCAGCCCTTTATTATGATATAATATCAGCCAACACTTGCTTCACTTTCCCTGGGAGGAACTGGACTGGAGCTGCTGATCATGGAAGAAGCACTTTGTTGTCTCACGCACACACTCAGGCAATTTAAATCTAGTCTCTGAGAGACCTGACATCATAAAGGGAAATTGTGTTCAGGTCTTCTAATCAATGAAAACATTACCTCAACAGTAATCAACTCAGTCACTACCACAATCTCTCTTTCCTCTCTGACTAAACTTCACGAAGCGGAAATTATTGCGCCAGTGCTTCACCACCTACTATGTTATTAACTCGAAGATCTGCTGCCAGGCCTGCCTGGTGGCTCAGGTGATTGGAGCGCAGAGCTCCTAAAGCCCAGGTCGCAGGTTTGATTCCCACATGGGCCAGTGAGCTGCGCCCTCTACAGCTAAGATTGTGAACAACAGCTCTCCCTGGAGCTGGGCTGCTATGAACAGCCAGAGGTCGGCATAGGCTGCCATGGGCTGCCGCTGGCTGACCAACGACAGGCAATTGATGGAGCGCAAGGCTCCTAATACCAGCATGGGCCAGGGAGCTGTGTCCTGCACAACTAGACTGAGAAACAATGGCTGGCTTGAACCGGAGTGGGGGGGGAATGGAAAAAGGGGAAGAAAACAAAAGGTCTGCTGCCTTAGAACACTTGAATGATGCTGTTCTTTTGAAGGTCACAAAGGACCTCACCTTCTTTAATCCAATAAGCATTTTTCAGTCTTGATGAACAGCACCATTGGACACCACCTACCCACCTCTCCTTCTGTTCTGAAGCCTTGTTCCCTTGCCTTTTGTTGACATTCTTCTCTCTTTCCTGTGCCTCCTTCCGGCCTTCCCTGTGGTCATTCTCCTCTGTTCTTTTTTGCAACCTCCCATCCTTTATATTTGTTCTCTCAACAAGCATCCATTCCCATATTTTCAGCCATTGCCTTCCCGATGGCTGGAGCTTCAGCAGCAGCCTTGACTGATAAAGTATTCATGAGGATGGAGTTTCCCAGTAGAGGATGGCAAAGCAGGACATCATATAGAACTTGGACCTCTGATGACATCGTTGGAGACACCATATCTGTTCTGCCTTGACTACCTCCTGATTTCTTCTACATGCTAGGATAAATCCTGTGTGGTTAAGCCATTGTTATTGTGGGTTTTCTGGCATATGAAGTCTAATTTAAATAATAAAAATAAATATAATAATGCTTTCTCATAAAGTCAGTATAAGGTTTATGTGACATAATATAGATCATGTGCTATCTAGGCGTAGTCTATGTAGACAAAACATTATAGACATTGTTATTAGAAACTCCATGCTGGCATCCCCAACTTCACGATGCACCAGACCACAGAACATCAATTATGTCCGAAACAATCCCTTCCCAAACCAATGCTTCCTGCTAATTGCCTTGGTCTGATTTATGACATCACTAATCCCTTGTTGTTAATCACGGTTTTGATTTTTGACATTCTTTTCCTCCCAACATTGAACCAATTGCTAAAACATATTGATCTACTTCTTCACATTTTCTCCAATGAATTTCCTCATTTTTATATTTTCCCTGCAGATCCCCTGGTTGAAGCTGTCATTATAACCTACCCAAACTGTTGCAATCTTCAGCTCAGTTGTTTCCCCACTTCCTGTGTACCTTCCTCCTCCTAGTTACCCTGTGGAAACCCTGAGGTGACTGTTCCACAAACGCTGCTCTAATCTTTTCACTTATCTCGTGAAAAACCCAAGTGGCTTGTCATTGTCCACTCGGTTAGACAACACACTCCTCAACATGGCACTTGAGACCCCAGCCTTTCTTCAGATCCTCATCTCCATCTCCTTCCATGCTCATCAATCTGGACTCTTCGATCTGCCTTCTGCTTTCTTCATTTTGTTGCTTGGCTCATGTTTCACTCACCCAGAATGTCCTATTCCTCCTGCATTCCCTACATTTAAATGTCTGAGCTAACTTTCAAAGCTTCATAGACATACTGTCACTTCTGGAAATCCTCCTTACAGAACTGATGTGATGTTTTCCCTTTACTCGAAACACTTCATCTCTTTTATGGTGCTGGTGCTCTATTGCTTTTCAGTGGTGGTTCTCAAATTTTAAGGAGCAGCCTAATAATCTGAAAGAGTTGTGAAAATACAGATTACTGGGCCCAACTTCCATAGATCCTGATTCAGAAGATCTGGGGTGGAGTCTGAGGATCTGCATTTCTAAAACGTCCCAGGTGATGCTGATGTTGCTGATCTGGGGACCACACATTGAGAAGTGCGTTCTAGTTATCGTGCATCTCATAGCCCTCTACATGGTAAATTTCTTGAGATCAGACAATATGGTTTATTCTAATCTGTGTATTTCCTGAGGCTCCCAGCACACATTAGATAAAGGAAATTGAACAGAACAAGAGGCCAAATTTCTGCTTTCGAAGTTGGCACTGACCCTTTGAAGTTATGTCCAATAGTTAGTTTCCATCATCCAGAAAGAACACATCTAAGTGCCTTTGCTGAGAGCATAGCCAAATTCTTCCTGCTCTTTGCCATTGTTCTTGGTTTGCGGAAGTGAGACCAGAGCATGTACTTGGAGAAACATTGGGTATTGAAGGCAATGACATGACATAAATTCAGGGAAAGCAATAGTTGAAGGGCTTCCCCAAAGGAATAGGATAACAAAAGTTCAACATTTGGTAAATTAAATATGAAGGTTGCCATGGTAAGGTAACAACATATTTCAAATCTATAATTATACCTGGAGAGAGGCACGTTAGAGTCCCCTCCATATACTTTTGTTCCCTCTTATGCTTTCAATGCCTCAGAAGCAAGTCACTCTAAATTCAAATTGTGCTTCTAATTAATTACCTTTATTATTATTCTTGGAATGTTCTTTAGAACCAACATGGTTTTTAGAAAATTAACTGTAGCTTTTCTGGGTTTTGAAATGTGGGCAACTGGGTATTCTGACAAATTCGTGTCCTGTTTTCCTCCTGTGTATAGGTAACAGACTGATATTCTTTTTCTGCTTGTGTATCAAGTTATCTAGTCAGGGCATTTTTTTCAGGAAGGTGAGAGGAAATTTTGCATATAGAAAGTGTTGTTGAAATGACAAGAAAATAAAGAACAAGTCAGCCAAACAAACAAAAACACTACACTCATCCCCCAAAGACCTTTGTTCTTAGCGTTTCATATTTCATGTCATACTTGTCATGAAATAAATCTTACAGAAATAATGAAAGCTAGATGGAGACCATTACCAGAAAGATGTATATCAAATATGGATTTTTTTTTTAAAGAGGCAAATCAATTATACCCAGATGGAACATTAAAAAAGTCACATCTATGCATCATCATTTTTCAGCAGCGGCACAGTTGGTACCTTTTCATTTGCACCGTGTGCCAAACATAGTCAGTGTATTCAGCTGACTGCCCCATCCCCGTCATGATTCTAAGTTTACATGGAAGAAGACATGTTGGTTGAGTTAATTCAGAGACCCTCGGGAAAGTGCATCCCATGGGGCCGTGACGTTACTATTTTATAATATTTTCTTCTTTGAGGATGCAGATGGGCTTGCCAGACGGTGACTTTTACCTACTCTTTTTGAGTAAGGTGCCCCAGAGTTTCCTGCCCCTTCTGCAGAGACAGGCCACAGCTCTACAGTGATGGAGAAAAGCACGCAGCATTTGCAGACTTTTTGTTAAAAGCTCTTGTTTGTTTTAGACATCCTGTTTCCTTGTTATTTATAATTCTAGAAATTAGGGAGATACTTATTCCTTCTTGCCCCAGTAAGGTTAAAAACTGTAATTGATGTCATCAAGGACCCACAATTTCTGTTCTGAGCAAAAAAACTTTCTTAAATCCAAAAAAGAGTGAAAAGAGACCCTGACCACCACCACCACCCATATCTGACTGTCGGAATGGATAGTAGCAGGATTCTGCTTCCCCCAGGGAAATTACTGTGATCTTCTGGGGGCAACATACCCACTTGGAGAGCCTAGGAGAATCCCACCAGGTAACTAATAACTGAAAAACACTTATAATGAAACTGAAGGGAGAATAAAATTGTTTGCCGGCCTATCTCATGCTGTCCTGCAATATCTGCTTCAATGTGATAGAACAAAACTGGCCAGAGAGCAGGGAATACCTAATTCTGGCATACCCATATGCCCTAAAGCATTTCAATCCAGCATCTACCACTTTAATTCTTCGCTTCCTAAGCTTATTGATTTCACCCTCAGTGACAGGCACTTACCATTTTCAACATTTCACAACTATGTTAACCTCTGTTGTCTCCTGTCCCTGGCTGTAAATATAGAGCTGCCAGTCTTTTGAAAAGCACTGTCATCCCATTTTTCATTTTCTCAGCCCTCCCTATACACACGCCCTTTGCCATATGGCTTTACAGCTTCCACCATCAAGAGGTTGAACCTATTTCCCTGCCCTATGATTCTGCTTTCATCCATGTGAGTTGCTTTGGCCAATGGGATATTAGCCGATGTGACTGAAGCAGAGGCTTGAGAAAGAGCTTACTCTTTTCCACTGTGGTTTGTGTCTGCTGTCTCCATGAGCGTGTGCCCAGGTTATCCTGCTGGAGAATGGGCAACATACAGGGCAAAGCTGTCCTATGAGAGGTTACCATTTGTCCCAGGTAAAGACAGTCTAGATCAATCAACAACTAACTGATTCCTTTATTTTTCAATCTATTATCCAATTCTGGTTTTACCTCCAAGATAATTCTTGTTTGTCCACTTTTCTCCACTTCCACGGTCATGTCCTAGACCAAACCACTTACACCATATTTCACATGGATTTTGCAACAGCCTTTTAGATTGGGCCCCTGCTTTCCCTCATGCTTCCCTGCAAGCTATTTCCATTCAGCAGTCAAGGGATCTTTTAAAAACATAAATTGGATGGTACTAGTCCCCTGGATCAACCCTTTGATATGTTCTCCTTGCTCTTAGAATAAAATCTAATATGTTAATACAGTTCTCAAGATTTGCATCTCTCACCTGAACTTATAAAATGCTGTCCCATCCTCTTACTAGACTACTATCCCACTGGTCTGTCCTTTTTTTGACCCTTAAATAAGCCAAGTTCCTTCCCATCTTAGAGCCTTTGCCAGTGTTGCACCCTCTGCTTGGAATGTCCTTTCCCCAGCAATGCTAATCACCAGCTCTATGTCCTCATCAGTTTTGGCTTAAACATCAACCTCTTCCTGGAGATCCTCTCTGTCCTCTGTCTAAGAGGCCCCTCCCAAGTTGCAATCAGATCACCTAGATAATTTCTTTCATAACGTTAATCACAATCTGTAATTGTCTTATTTATTTGCTTCATTGTTGGCTGCCTTCCTAGTTAGAATGTAAGTTCCTCATAGACAGGATCTAGACTTTCTTATTTTCCCTGATATTTCCAGCACCTCACCTATGGCCCATGCTCTGTGTATGTGTAATGAGAGGTTAAAACTGGAGGACTCTTGTACACACATATACACACATACATGTGATAAGTATTTGTGTGTTTATGCTGATGAGTTCTTTAACTTCATACACATATGAAATGCATATGTAGAACACACACATATGCAATGTATACTTATGTGTATAATGTACATATATATGTAATGAATCCTTTGTTTTTAACCTGACACGCACATATATATACAATTTACTCTTCAAAATCTTTCATTATATAAAAATACAAATCAAACATATTTTTATAAAAGCAGATATAGGCCTAAGTCATCCTCAAAGTTGCATAGCATTCCTTTGTATGGATGCACCATAATTTATTTAGCAGTGTGATCTAGCAATAAGATGGTTCTCATGTTAGTGATGAGGAAACAGAAGCTGAGGGAGATACTTTGCTGAAGCCAGCCAGTGTGGAATGTGGTGTCTGAGCTCGGTGGCAGAGCGGGGAAGCGCAGACCTGACCCAGCTCTCCCAGGGGATGTGCACGGGCAGAGTCAAGCTTGTTGGGGATGTGTCCATTCCCTACTGCTGTTGCACTTCTCTGTCTGCGGGTTTCTGTTGATTGTACTTTCTCCAATCAATCCGTCTCTTAACAGTTGAATGAGATGATGTATGTCAGTGGCTTTCAAATGTTGGTGTCCATAAAATCACCTAGAGCATTTCTTAAAACACAGATTGCTGGGCCCCACCCCAGAGATTCTCACTCAGAAGATCTGGCCTGGGGTGAGGGGGCTGAAATTCTGCATTTCTAACAAGTTCTCAGGCACTGCTGATGCTACCAGTCCATGGACTAAAAGTCAGCTGTGCAGAGTGCTCTGTAAAGTCTAAAGCCCACACAAATTCAGGAGAATGTGAACTTTAAGCCTTTATTAAGTCCCTACTAAATGCCAGCTATGGTGACAGGCATTATGGGGAAAAAATAAACACAGTTGGGGCCTCATCCACGAAGACTTAAGAATTTAGTTGGTGAAAACAACATATGTGTCACAAAAACATAAATTTTTAGTGCAAGGAAGAATGAGATAAGTGCCAAAGGAATAGTCTTTAATTAGAAACCAGTTCTGGGGAGGGGGGAACACTGTACTTAAGGAAGACCATCAGATTTTTGGCATCTACTTATTGAATATAAATTTTGTTGATAAAACTTTCTTCCTTCATTTTAGTGGGTGCAGAATTAACATTACCCCAGAACTCACTGACTAGCGGTTTGAATTTCGGCATGCTGATCTGTCACTTAGCTAAGACTCTCTTAAGAGTCACACCTTAGGTTGTGTCCTTAGGGCTGATGCTGAGATGAGGATTCTTGCGCAAGTAATTTATTTAGGGAGAGCTCTCAGGAGGAACCTGTGACAGGGTGAGGGAAGCGGAAGTGGGCAAGGCAGGAGTGGAAGAAGGATGTTGTCTCGTATGTAGCCTCAGTCTGGCCTCATAGGGAGCTCTGGAGCATGAAGGGCACCAGAAGCTGTTCCATCTTGCCCAGGGGTGCACCCTTTAGTACCCCAATATCAGTCAGTCATTGGTGGTGGGTTGCCCTGGAGTGGTACGGCATCATTTCCCTGGTGACGTGCCTCCCATTGGCGCTGGCACTTTCGGTAGGACCTTGCAGGCCCAGGGTCCCCTCCACTGTGATCACTGGACAACTGACTTTCTCCCATTTCCATTCCAATTCCCACCATCTTTGTAAAAACACACTTTTCTTGTTTTATTTGGCAAGCATGTATTGCCCATATATTCTAGGCACTAGGTATTTGTGAGATCTTTTCAGGGCCTTAACTTATCTGTTACAAAGCCCACGGTGATGTCGTTTGATAATGAAATGTGACCTGGTGACTTCAGGGAGAACCCTGGCCCTTTCTCTCCAGGGCTGCACACCTGTAATTTACCCAGTATGAGATTTACTGGTCTGGCTTTAGTCTAGCCCTCTCCTACTCTATTCCACATTTCAGTCTGGAGAATTTCCAGTAAGGGAAATCTGACAACTTTACTCTCACATAAAGTATTTAAGAGTACCCAACTTCCTTCTTCTAGTCTGTAAGGTTCTTCATGTTCGGCTATCTGCTACCTCATCTCTCACCCTTCAAGGGAGGCTGAAATGTCCACTCACCCAGGTTTTTGCATGTCCAGGTCTTTGGTTGTTACAGTGCATGGAATAACTGCCACCCAGAGATATTGGTCTGAACCCCTGGAAACTATTAATCTTACTTTAGAAGGAAAAAGAGTCTTTGTAAATGTGATAGTTAATGATTTTAAGACAGAGAGATTATCCTAGATTATCCAGGTTGGCCTTAAATGCAATCACAAGTATTTTATAAGACAGAGGCAGAGAAAAATTTGACACACAGAGAAGGTGATATGAAGATGGAGGCAGAGATGATTTGGCCACAAGCCAAGGAAGGATGGTAGCCACCAGGAGCTGAAAGAGGAAAGAACAGATTCTCCTTCCCTGGAGTCACCATAGGGAGCATGGATCTGTCAACACCTTGATTTCAGACTCTAACCTTCAGAACACTGAGAGAAAAGAGTCCTGTTATTTGAAGCCACCCACTTGTGATAATTTGTCATAGCAGCCATAGGAAACGAATACAGTTGTGATAGTACCTCTTTCTGGAATTACCTGCCTGCTCCCCTCTCTCCTACCTTGTATACTTCATTAGGACGATTCTTATCTCTGTGGCCCACACACCACCTCTTCCAGCTAACCTCCTAGAGCTCTCCTCCCACCACCTTCAGGATTCAGTCGGAGTAGATACACCTCCTCTGTCTTCCACAGTTCCTTGAAAATCCTCTCTCATTGCTTTTGCCCCATTCTTTTGTATAAGTTTGTAGGTCAATCTCCCTGTTGAATTTTAGATTCCCAAACGCCTTATTCATTTTTTTATTCCCTGAACTTGGCACAATGCTGAGTGCAAAGTGACTTCTCGGTGAATATTTGTGTCTTGCCATGAAGAGGAGGTATGTGCTGCTGTTCAGTGGTTAAAGGGGAGATTTGGAGGCTCGTAAAGCCTCCTATGACTGGCTAAACTCTGCAGGACCTGTGTGGCTGGCAGGCCTCCTGGCTGAGTCAGCCATGTGCAGGCTTCTCCCTATGAAATGCCCTCTAGCTCAAGCCCTCCTGCTCAGCTAGCTCTGAAGCTTTAAGCGCTCTCAGGCCTGAGGTGCTCCCTTCGGCTTTGTGTCTGCAGCACTGGTGTTTATTTTCTGCTTGGCTCTTTTTATACACTCCTCCTCTCTCTGCTCTTCTTCTCCTGGTTTCCAAACAACAGTGACTCACAACCTCAAACACTGCTTCCCTTTTTTCATTATTTTTAGGAGTTGCATGATTTCCCTCATTATCACCTTCGAACTAGAACAGGAGTTGGCCTGCAGGGTTTTATTCCTTAGTGCCTAGCTGGGGAGCACAAAGCAAATGCCAGTTCAACAAATTGGGAGGTCATGTTAGTGTTTTAGTAGTCTAGTTGCTCTGAGGAGGTAGTGGCTGAACATGGAATTTGAAAACTAGGGACTGGCTTCAGTCAAAGAGATGATGTTAGGATATTTTTTAAACTCTTGTACAAATTCGCTTCCCAACTCAGATTCCCTGGACAACATTTGGAGGCAAATTTAACAGTCCATCCTAAAACCTGATAGTTTTCTATTAGCTTCCAAGGAAAGTAGATAATCATTTTTCCTTTTTTTTTAAACATTAGATAGAGGGATTCCACATAGGTTTAGTGTAACATTTACTCCCCTTTATGCTGTTTAGAAGCCACTGTATTGTTTTAATTATGGAAACTGGACTTTGGAGGAGGGTTTAATAATGTATTCACAAAGTAGCTGAAATAGTTACTCATTGCTGCATAGCAAACTGTACCAAAATTTATCAGCTTAACGCAACAAGCATTTATTTTCTCACAAAGTTTCTGAGAATCAGGATACAAGAGTGACATATTCTGTCTCAGCGTCTCTCATGAAGTAGAGTCAAAATGTTGGTTGGGGCTCCTGTAGTCTTCAGAAGGGACTGGAGGACCAGCTTTCAAGAAGGCTTATTCATAAACCCATTGGCTGGATGCCTCAGTTCCTTGTCACATAGAACCCTCTATAGTGTTTCTTGAGTGCCATACCGACATGGCTTCTCCCAGAGCAAGTGATCCAAGAAAAAGAAAGGAAGAAGCTACAAGACCTTTGATAATCTAGTTTCAGAAGTTACACACTATCACTTCTGTCTTATTTTATACTTAGAAGGGAGTGACTAAGCCCACACTTGAGGGGAAGAGAATTAGGCTTCACCTGTTGGAGGGAGTGTCAAAGAATTTACAGATATATTTTATTTTATTTATTTTTATTTTTGTTTCTGTTTTGTTTGTTTATTTTGTTCTTTAGATTCCACATGTAAGTGAACTCACATTGTGTCTGTCTTTTGTTGTCTGACACATTCCACCCAGCACAATACCCTCCAGGTCTACCCATGCCGCTACAGATGGCAAGAACCCATTCCTTTCCCTGGCTGAGCAATATTCCATTATATCACCTCCTCTTTATTCATTCATCCATCAATAGACACGCAGTCTGGCTCCACATCTTGGCCATTGTAAACTGTGCTGCAATGAACATATGGATGCACAGGTCCCCTCAAAGTAGCATTTGGGTTTCTTTGGATAAATACCCAGAGGTGGGATTACTGGGTCCTTCTTTGTTTCTTGTTACAGCTTTTGTTTTAAAGTATATCTTGTCTGGTATAAGTATTGCTACCCCAAATTTTTTTGTTTGTTTGTTTATTTTTCATTTCCATTTTTATGAAATATCTTTTTCCATCCCTTTACTTTCTGTCTGTGTGTGCCTTTCAGTCTGAAGTGAGTCACTTGTAGACAGCATATGTAAGGGTCTTGTTTTATCCATTCAGCCTGCCTATCTTTTGATTGAAGCATTTAATCTATTTACATTTAAAGTAATTGTTGATAGATATGTAGCCACTGGCATTTTATTATTCATAATTTTGATCTTTTTTTTTTTTTTCCATCTTAAAGAAGTCTCTCTAACATTCTTTGTAATACTGGTTTAGTGGTGATGAACTCCTTTAGCTTTTTCTTGTCTGGGAAGCTCTTTAGCTGTCCTTCCATTCTAAATGATAGCTTTGCTGGGTAGAGTAATCTTGGTTGTAGGTTCTTACTTTTCATCACATTGAATATTTTGTACCAATCCCTTCTGGCCTGCAAAGTTTCTGCTGAGAAATCAGCTGACAGTCTTATGGGAACTCCCTTATAAGTTACTAGCTACCTTTCTCTTGCTGCTTTCAGGATTCCCTCGTTGTCTTTAACCTTTGCCATTCTAATTATAATGTGTCTTGGTGTGGGCCTGTTTGGTTCATCTTGATTGGGACTCTCTATGCTTCCTGGAATTGTATGTCTATTTCCTTTGCCAGGTTAGGAAAGTTTTCAGTCATTATTTCTTCAAATCGATTCTCAATTTCTTGCTTTCTCTCTTCTGATACCCCTATGATGTGAACGTTGGTACACTTGATGTTGTCCCAGAGGTCTCTTAAATTATGCTCATTTTTTTTTGGATTATTTTTTCTTTTTGCTGTTCCAAATGGGTGTTTTCTGCTACCTTATCTTCCAAATCACTGATTCGATCCTCTGCTTCATCTAGTCTGCTGGTGAGTCCTTCTAGTGCCTCCTTCATTTCAGTTGTTGCATTCTTCACTCTGACTGGCTCTTTGTTATGGTTTCTATGTCCTCTTTTATGCTTGCTATCTCTTTGTGGAAGTTCTCACTAAGTTCCTTGAACATCCTTATGTCACCATTGTTTTGAACTCTGTCTCTGGTAGGTTGCTTGCTTCCATTATGTTTAGTTCTGTTTCTGGAGTTTTCTCCTGTTCTTTCATTTGGGATGTATTTCTTTGTTTCCTCGTTTTGGCTGCCTCTGTTTGCTTCTATGTATTAGGTAGATCTGCTACATCCCTCAGTCTTGGCCAGGTGGCCGTGTGTAGTAGATACCCTCTGGGGTCCAATGGCACAGTCTCCCTGGTTATCTGCTCCAGGTGCTCCAGGAGTGTCCCTTGTGTGAGTTGTGTGTTCCCTCCTTATTGAGCCTTGATTACTATTGGCATGTCAGTGGGTGGAATTGACCCTCAGGTGATTGGCTGGGGAGTTTGGCCACATCCACAGCTTATAGGCTGCTGTGCGGGGGGCTTACCCCATTGAGTGGGATTTACCCAAGCAGGCTCTGGTGTCTGTTGGAACTGCCCTTTGGGTGTGCCACTTGTGGGGCTAATTGGGTAGTGCTATACTATTGTCTGAAGCCAACCTCCAATTATGTTGGTTTTGGGGCCTCTTGTGAGGGACTCTGGTGCAGACCCAGATCACCCATTGCCTGTGACTAGCTGGGGACTACCTGCTAAAAGCTACAAAGTGATCTGTGATTGTTTACTGACTATGCTAACCCTGGAGATGCATGGAAGAGGCCACGCTGGGAAGCAAGGATGCCTGCCACCAGTACCGGGCCTGGGGTAGCTCTGCCAAAAGCCAGGACACCCTAAGGCCTGCTGCCACCTGCCAGTCCCCTTAAGGTTCGGCCAGTGATAAAACCTCACACGGTATGCTAGCTGGGTGAGGCAGGGCTTCAGGGAGTCACTAGAGTGCGAAGAGTTGTGGTCACCATGTTAATATAAATTCTAGTTTGGTGACAGTGCTGAGCCTGAAGCTACTTAGGAAAAGTCTCAGAGCACACTGAGGCCAGTTGCCACCTGCCTGAGGTCTTTTGGACTCTGATAGCTTTCAAAGAAAGAGTGCAATGTGGCAGAGCTAGTTGCTCTTGGAGAAAGTGCCTCTGGTGTTGTGTGAGTTGGGTAGGGTGGGGTCCCAGTGAGTGAGCAGGGTGGAGCAGTGGAGCTCACCAGACCAATCAGACTCAGATTTGGCTGTAAGTGTAGAGGGCAGGCTCAATACAGGAAAGGTGGCACCCACCTGCTGGCTTCTTGGGAGGAGGGCCCCTCACAGGAAAAATGCCAACTGTCCTCCAGCCTTTGCCTGAAGTCTCACACCCTAGTCTACCCCCCATATGTCTCTGACACCCCCTGAGGTACTGTCCCTCTGCTGGAGCCCAAGGTGAGTGCATGTAAGCAAGAGAGTCTGTGTGTGGGCCATTTAAAAGGATGTCTGGGTTTCCTGCAGCCTTGTGTCCCACCTGGATGGTCAGAATCCCCACTGTTTTTCACAGCCAGATGTTGTGGGTGCGCCTCTTCCCAGCACCAGTACTCTGGGCTGGGGAGCTTGGAGTGGGGTTGGGGTCCCTAGCTCCTCCAAGGGGAACCTCCATGGCTGAGATATCACTCCTGATTCTCAACCACCACACAGAGGTTTGTGGCCAGCCAGTTCTGCATCTCCACCTTTACCAGTCTCGATGTATATAAAGGCTTCTTTATATCCTTAGTTATAAAACTTCTGCTCAGCCAGACTTCAGATGGTTCTCCTGGTTGGTTTGTCTATAACGTAGTTGCAATTTTAATGTGTTCACAGAAGGAAGCAGGCAAAGTATTTATCTACTCCACCATCTTGGATCTACAGGTATATTTTAAACCATCAGAGTGGCTTTCCTTCAAATAGCTCCAGAGAAAGCAAACAAATCATTGTTACCCTGTAAGTAAAATACCACCTGGTATTTGAATGTTATGCTGAGAAGTTGTAAAAAATTCAGAAGTCTTACATCATAATCATTGGAATAGTGAAAAAATAATAGCATATAATAGTAAAAAAATAATACTTATGAGGATGGGTGAGAAGGTGTTCTGCTCTCTTAGGTATGGATAGAGGGGAGGATTTGGGAAGGATATGGGATACCACTGGCTTCAGTTTAGTACTTTCTGTGTAATAATACAATATCAACTTGTTATCTCACTGAGCTTTTCAAATCAGTAATTCAACACCAGGTACCATGATGAATGAAACAAAGTTTCTGCCTTCAAGGATGAGAGACAGATAGAACAGAGCTATCCCACCTAAGCTGTCCCAGCGAAGCCCAGCCCAGACAGAACCCCATTTGACCCATAGATGCATAAGTGAACCTATCAGAGATCAGCAAAACCACCCAGCTTAGGTGTGCTAAACCTTGCAGAAATGTGAGGCATTAATATTTATTGTTGTGCGCCACAGAGCTTGCATGGCTGTTTGTTATACAGCAATAGTAACTGATATAAGTTTATAGTGTCATGAAAGAGACAAACATAAAGGCAAAATTTGCAACCCAATATGATACATATCATACTTGAAAACAGAATAAGGTATTCTGAGAGGAGTGAGAAGGGAGTATCTAAATCTACCTCAGGGTGTTCAGGGAAAGTGAACACTTTAGATGATACCATAATGAAGTCCTAAGGATAAGCAGGCATTTACCAGAGCGGGGTGGAAGACTGAATTTGGGGGTGAGGGAAGCACATCTTTTTCAGATAACTGTACGCATCTTAGTAAGCTGGGGAGCAATAGTAATGGGCTGGTCCTAATTATTGGCAGCTACTGGATCATGGGTAGCTTCATATGTTCTGCTGAAGAGTTTGCTGTTTATCTTAAAGGTAACTACTGAAGAATTGAAGGGGCATCGCATGATCAGATTGATTGCTTATTAAGCTCAGCCTGGGAGTGGTGTGGACCCAGGCAGGAATCGGGGAAGCTAGTCTTAAATCTGTGCTCTTCTAGATATGGCCATGGGAAAGAAGGGGGCAGAGGAGTGAAATATTAGGAGGTGGTGCAGACAAAGCTTGGCAACCGATTTAATGAGGGGGTGGTATCTGTCTTCAGTTCCAAGACAGAAAAATGTGGAAGGGGGTGGTGGTAAGCATTTCAGTGTGGGTCATGATAAGTTTGAAGTGTTTGTGGGTGAGCTGGAGTGAGGTGTTTAGTAGGCAGGCACAAATGTAGTTTTGGGCCTCAGAAGAGGAGCCTGCAGGATCTCGTTTCAGAAGAAGATAACATGACTGTATTTGAATAAATGTAGATTTTTGTACATGAATAAATGAATAAATTGTAGATTGTTGTACGTGAAAAAATAAGCTCTAATGTTTCTTTTGGAGTAAAAATTAATATAAGACCTGGTCTTATTTTCGGGGAAATGCGGTAGGAAAGGAACTTCTGAATCATAGTGAAGGCATGTTTAGATTTCCTAGATACTGCCAAATCTTTTTTTTTTTTCTTAAGTGGCAATTTACACTGCCACCTGCTGGGCGTGAGAGTGCCAGTGGGACCACAGGTTTTCATTGGCACCATTCAGGTATTTGCATGATTTTACCCTGTGTCCCCATTGCCCCAGACAAGGGAGTTTATAGTCCAGGTTTATAGTCCAGGGTTGAAGGACAGAAAATTGAAGATGTTGACACAAGAGTGGAGGGTGTTGTGTACCAGGGCTGTTGGTGACATTGGGAAGTTGCACTTACTGAGAGAAAACTTACGAGAAGGCACTAGAAGTTGAGATAAATTTGAAGGGTATGTGTGGAGATCTAAGAACATGAGAGAGTGGAGGTATGAAATTTATGGTCAGAGAGTAAGTTTAAGTTCTCTGAACTCTGGAGCAATGTTGGATGGGTTGAGACTGAGGGTGAGAGTAGCTTTGTAGTGCAGAAGCTTGTAATCAAGGTCACCTTGATGGTGGCCATGAGAATCAAGGCAGAGAGGGGGACCAAGGAACACAATTTCATCAGGCAGATGAAAGAGAAATAGCCTGGAAGTGGCAACAGGGAACTGAGTTCCTAACCAACGCTTGTCTTCCAATTCTTCAGGTACTATTTTTATTTAAAAGTGCCATTTTGTATGTTCTTTTCTTGTTCCCTTTTAACTATGTCATTCTCTGCCCTGCCTTCCTTTTTCTTCTGTGTTATTATTTTGCCAGAATCTCTCAACCCTATCTTTGATGTCCACCCCCGCCCTTTATTTTTTTAAATCTCCCTCCTCATGCTAAACTTTCTGGCTCTTTGCCTCTGGGTCTTCAGGACTCAAAAACAAAAATGAAAACTTCCTCATTACTTTTCTGCTGTCTTCCAAAATCTTTGATCCACCACCAATATTTAGAACTGTATTTTTCCCATCTATCCTGCTTGTCCTTTTTGTTGGTCCTCCAAATCATTTTAAAACAATGGCTTTTGTAGGTTTCATTTTAGGCTATTTTTGTATTTTCTTTTTTATCAGTGAAAGCTCTTTCAAACAAATCTCAGTTGAGATCTTATATATGGAACAGAGAAATATGAAGCTGCTTTTATAATGTGAATGTGTCTTCTAGGGTTGGGTAGTATGTAACCTGCACAACTGTATGCAGTACACAACAGACACTTCTTAAACATACTGTGGGGACAGAGCCCCAAAAAGCAGTTTCCAGGCTCTCGGCCTCACATAGAAAGGTGTTGGCTCAGGTAGTAAATGGCCATCAACTGTGATCAAATGGCCATCAGCTGTGACTAGTTGGCCGTCAGCTGTAACCAGTGAGCCATTGGGCACTAATATAACTGCCGTGGCTAGGCTAGCAGAAAATGGGGGCTAGCAAGAAGATGGTGGCTGAACCTGCAAGCGACGCAGTGAGGGTTGAGAATTGTGTGGCTCCTGCTTTCTGTGTCTCCAACCCAGCCGCCAGCGAGAGTATAGTGGTGTGACTCCCCTACCTATGGCTCCGTGGGTGTTCCTTTTTGGCCTCACCATATCCTGCGTTCTTATGTGGGGAGCGGGACCAGAGACCCCGCATGATACCCTGCACGATAAACGGCGCAGCGAGCAGGGTCCCCTGCATGACATATACCTTCAAATTCTCTTGTCCCTGCCTGTAATTCCAGCCACAATTTCATACAGACTTCAACCAGTCTCACCCAAGTGCAAACTGACAGTGCCCACCTCAGCCCCGCCTCTCACTTCTGCCCTGGGCTTCTTTGATCCACTAATGCAAGACATTTGAAAAGTACAGGGGAGTTACCACCTTTGACCAAAGCAACCTTTGACCAAAGCCCTTTGACCAAAGCAACATGGAAGTGGATGAGTCAAGCTCCTTGTCTTGTTCCAGGAAGATGGTCCTAATGTGCCTTTCATTAGGTTTGTCAGCTGTCCCATGGGAATCAAACACCCAGGTGCCTACAGAGTGGGCTAACTCCATAATACATTCTGGCATTGGCTCTCTCTCCTTCATCATTTCACTGTCCCATCCCTCATTTCGGCTCCCTGGAATCACACTCCCAGATGAACTTCTTAAACTGAGACCTTTATCTCAGGCTTTGTTTTCTGAGGAGCCAGCTTGTAACACCCCCTGATTCAGCCCATGGGGAGTGGGGAAAGCAATTCCAAGGCACTCCTAAGGCTCTTCTTGGCTGGAAATCATTGCTCTGGAATAAAATGATGTTGAGATACCGTGTTTCCCCCCAAATCAGACCTAACCAGAAAATAAGCCCAAGCATGATTTTTTTAGGAGGACATCCCCGAACATAAGTGCTAATGCATCTTTTGGAGCAAAACTTAATATAAAAATAATAATATAATAAAAAATTAAAAAAAAAAAACAAAAAAAACAATATAAGACCCGGTCTTATTTTCAGGGGAAACACGGTAGTTGTTAGGATATCTTGAGCTGAGCAGGCTATTTGCATTTAAGGTGCATACACGAGAGTTCAGTGGGCAGAATTTCACATGGGCCACGGTCAGGTTCAAATCAATAGGTATGGAAAACAAAGTGGATTTTTAGTGATGAGGTATAAACGCTGTAGCCCCTTAGAGAATTTATTTGGCCTAGTTTGGAGTTTTGCCTTTCATAACAGATAAGAATATGGGTTTAGGCCTCTAGGGCTTTCTATCTCCAGAGCCTCTGAAAGTTTAAAAACACACACCATTAGCACTTGCTTCATCTTTCCTAAACTGGCGGTTGTCATGGTTCCTTTAAAGAAGTAAGACAGCGCCTGAGAAGGCAGCAGTCACCTCCCACACCCCGACTCCCCCAGACAGCCAGGATGCATCTTGTGTATACTTAAGCTGTCTCTGACACACAATTTCTTCTTCATCCCTGAGTAATCAGTCTTTTTTATCCCCTTAGCAAAGAGAATGGTATATTTTTGTATAGAAAAGATTGGAAGGAACATAAAATAAAACAAAAAAAGCTCCCCCCGACTCACTCCCTAACATTTCAGTGTAAATTCCCACACAATAGCAACAAATAAAAGATGGCAGGGAAAAACCACAGAAGTTTCTAGAATAAGGGTATTTGTCAAGGGCTGGGTGAGGATCCAGTTCTACTTTGAAATGTTTTCTTTCAAGTTCTGTTGTCTAGGGCTTCATGATGGTGCTGATCCCTCTTATTGCTTTGAATAGGAGGGATTCGTTTCATTATTTCAGGATTAAGGTCAGTCTTAGGGACAGGCTGCCACATCTTGTCAGCAGTCTCCAGTCCCACAGTCACTCTGCTCATGCTTCTCAAATCCTTTCCTGGGCTGCTGGCCCGCTGAGCCCTATGGGTTTTTCTTTTGAATACTGCTAAAGGGGAAGGATATTAGCATACTCTAAGATACACAGAGGACTCACCCTTCTGTTTCCATCAGACTCTAAGGACACAGAGGAGAGAAGGAGAATTCCATTGGCCTCTTTGAGGTCATGCTAGGTTGATTGTAAAGACAGCCATATTATTCATTCCTCTCTGTATCTATGCTCTTTGTAATAAGACTGAAGCTTTCCCCAATAAGAGGTGGAGTGTATTTCCCTATCTCTTGAATCTGAACTGGTCTTGTCACTTGCTTTGGCCAACAGAATGTGATAGGAACTATGAGCTTAGAAGAAGTTTTGAATGCTTCTACTCTCTTTCTTGGAATTTTTCTGACATTGCTATGAGAAAAAAATCCTGCTTGGCCTGCTGGAGAATGAGAGACCACATAGAGAAGAGGTGAGGAGCCTCAGCCAATAGCTGGCCAACACCCACAGGCTAAGTTGCCCAGCTTACCTGCAGTTGACTCCAATCACATGAGGAGCCCAGCCAGCACCAGAAGAACTGCCAGCCAAGCCTAGCTCAGAATTGCAAGCTAAATAATCATTTATTGTTTTAAGTCATCATGTTTTAGAGTGGTTTGTTTCATAGCTATAGCTAACTGAAGGTTCAGAGCCTCCACCATATTCCTTGGATCATTTTCCTGCTTTGCCTTATTTTATTTTATCTTTTTAAAAGATTTTATTGGGGAAGGGGAATAGGACTTTATTGGGGAACAGTGTGTACTTCCAGGACTTTTTCCAAGTCAAGGTGTTGTCCTTTCAACCTTAGTTGTGGAGGGCGCAGCTCAACTCCAGGTCCAGTTGCCATTGTTAGTTGCAGGGGGCGCAGCCCACCATCCCTTGCGGGAGTCAAGGAATCCAACCAGCAACCTTGTGGTTGAGAGCCAACTGGCCCATGCGGGAATCAAACCAGCAGCCTTACGCATTAGGAGCGCGGAGCTCCAACCTCCTGAGCAACCAGGCCCGCCCAGCTTTGCCTTATTATCATTAATAATATTGGCAGCAGTGATGACAATAGGTAATATTAGAATAGCACTGTACAACTCATTTGGTTCTCACAATAACATCTAGGGAATGATCCCTACTTTAGACATGAACAACGGCAAAAACAGTGTTAATGCCCTTGAATTTTATGACTGGGGGAAAGGTCAGAAAGACTGAACTTCAATGGTGAAAAATTTAGCACATCAATGGCTACAATTTGGTAGGAGGAGATACTTGGATAGCTGATTGGTAGATTTAACAAAGGTAGGAAATGTCTTTAATGTGGAAATTAATTTACTTAAACTTAAGATAAAGTTCAGTGAATACATCTTGTATGCATACCGGGAATGCCAAAAAAATGTATACAAGTGGACACTTTGGTCAGCATTGCTCAAGCAGCAGTTTGCCGTAATCAGAAGTGTCTGGACACCGATGGTAACCACTTTGAGCACCTCTTGTAATTGCAGAAGTCAAACGTGACTTGTATTCATCTCTTGTTATTGGTATATAATGAGCATTACAATTTTAATACAGTTTTCTTTTCTTAAAATGTGTATACATTTTTTTTTGGCACCCTCTGTATATGCAATGAGTGAATACTCTAATTAGAAGTGGCAAGGGAGACCTGTTTCTATCTTTGATGGTGTTGAATGTGTTTCCTTTCACTTTAATTGTCATCTGGGTGGCACATAAGATTTATAAGACATTTTAATGAACACTATCCTAGTTGATACTCTTCACCATCCTGTGAAATAGGTAAGGCAAGCATCATTATATCCATTGTGCTTATATAGACGTAGACAAGTTTCAGCAAAGTCATAAGTTCCCTGGTTGAATTCTCTTTCCACAACAGCTCGATGCTACCCTTTAGTTCATAACTTTGTGGCAGGCAGCACTTGCTTTTTACTATACACTTTTGTTCCTCCAACGCTTGTTTTGGGGAGGGTGTGGAGGTGCATGAGGGGGCAGAATCTAGGTTTCACAGATAATAGTTGGTATTGTTTTACCAGCAGCTCCTTGCTCACCACTGAGGAATGCCAGTTTTTAAATGCATGTAGTAGGAATTAAGAGGCATTTCACTGAAGGATGGGTCCAAAGAATGCTGAGAAGTAGGTGGAAGGCAACACCTTTCTCTATGGCAGTGTTTTGGGGGAGGTGCTCAGAAGCTGGGATGTTATCTCTTGAGAAAGTCTTGCCTGAGGTTAAGCGTCCCCAGAAGCAGTACCTGAAACAAGGATTTTGAGGCAACTAGTTTATTTGGGAAGAGATTCCAGGAAACACATGTAGTGAGGTGGGAAAGAAACAGTTAAGGAAATAAAGACAGTGATAATTACCAGGGAAGTTGTTATGTGAGGAACTGGAGATTGATTCTGCAGAGAGACCTCTGGGAGACAATGTAGAACACACACTTAGAACTGTCCCAACCTGGGGCCAACGAAATGGGGTATCCACTCACCCATCCCCATCCATCCTTGGTTGAGGACTGCTCCCAGGGGCATTGACTTCAGCACTTTTTGTGCTTCCTGACCCAAGGCAGAAAATTGCCGGATTCTTCACTGCAAACACCATTTTGTGATGAGAAGTAAGTGCTCAGAGGATGTGGGCAGGGTATCGGCAGCATCTGGTAGGATTAGGGGCCAAATTTTTCTAAGTTGCATGTGGAAAGAAGATCATGAACTCAAGGTAATAAACCCCTATGACAAGAGCCTGGAGGAACTACTGATTGTGTAAAGGTGGGTGGAGAATATCAGCAGGTGGCACCCTGCCTGGGAATGGACTCTAGAACAGTTCGATGCTTTGGCAACTCATCCTGGAAATAGCTGTGGGCACTATGGTTAAATGGCTTATTAATGGTTTACTTTACCTGAGTTTCCTTGTTTCCCAAAGCTGCCTACATTCTGTGACATGGATTTGAGTTTCCAAAATCTAGATGGAGAACCTGAGGTATGTGACTAACCAGCTTGAAGGTCAGTTAGTAAGTTGATTATTGTACGGATACCACTTAGAGCAAGAGTGTCTAAATCTTGGACCATGAAGTCCACACTTTCTACTCTTCTAAGAAAATTTGACTTGATACTCATTCCTTGCACACTCTTTGTTTCATCCTCTGAACTTGCCTCCTTGCTTGGGTCAAGGATTTTGAAAGTTTCTTCTTGACAATGTAGGAAATACTTAAAACCAGTGTTGACTGAGTTGCTGAGGAGGGACTCCAGTATTACATAATGAAAATATATAGGGAGTTTGTACATTTGTTTCATCACTCCTGGCCCCTGCTTCCCAAGTAGGTTCACTCTGGGTGTATCATTTTAGTTACTCCAAACCTTGAAAAATTCTCTGTTTAGATTTCACCTTATCTCTGAGGTCTTCCCTGATCACTCTTTTAAAATAACACCCTTTCCCTCCATCTCCTGCATTCTGTCCCCCGCTTCATTGCTTTACATTTCTCTGACACTTACCATCTGATATATTTTATATTTTCCTTGCTGCTTTATCTATTTTCCTCCAGCTTGAGTGTAGTGAGTTCAATGAATATAGGGAATTTCCCCTGTTTTTCCCTCCACGGCTCTTCTCTCAATACTCAGAACAGGGCCTGGCATAGAAGCTCATGAATGAATGAGGAAATGAATGAAAGGCAGGTTCACCAAGACCATTTGCTAAGAAGTCCAGTACACTTTCTTTGCTGATTTTTGTGAAACAAAATATCTCCTGGAGTTTCCTGGCTAGTTGAATGGAGAGAGGCACAATCCTGGATTTATCTTCCAGATCTCTCTATAGCTTTGGAGTCTCACACATGTGGTTTGAATCATGCCTACGTCACTTTATTAGCTGAGAGAGCTTGTTCAAATAAACTATTAATTTCTTCTTCTGTAAAATGAGGCATTATATAATAATGCCAATTTTGCAGTTTTAAAGAGAATTTAATATCAACAAAAATAGGGCACTTAATACAGCAACTGACATGTACTGGGTGATCACAAAGTATAAATTTCCTTCCTTTTACTCTTAATGTCCAGTGTAATCATCGATTTGTTGACAATTCAGTGACATGAATATTGGGGAAAGTTGGTCAAAACTGCTGGGCGATGATGTGGAAGAATAATCACAACGAGAAATGGAGAGGCAGACAGAGGAAAGGACTCTGTTACTAGGACTGAGGACCACCTCTAACCTTCTGGTCTTTTGTAGAAGGCTCATGTATGAGGGAGATAGAAGATTTATCCTTTTCAGTGTTCCGCCTTACCCCAATCATTATATTTCTAATGTGCTTCCTGAGTTGATGCATTATCCAGAGCTGATTCATCCCTGGGGAATGTTTTCCTTTAGCCAAAAGGCGTTGACTGCATTAGAGTGGAGGCTGGACAAACTCAATTATCAAAGGAAATATGCTTCAGAATGAATTATGTGATGGACCTTAAAGCAAAATGTCCATATCCTCCCATGCATCCAGTGTGGGGTTTTAATTGCTCAGACAACGTGGAAACTCACTCACATGACTGAGAACAGATGGAGTTTGGAACAGAATTTTCTAACATGTCCCATACATGGCCCCTTGGCAGCTTTGACATATGCGGTATATTTATTCGCTTTCTCTGTCTTCTAGCATCCTCTCTACTCCCTTAGTTTTAAGGAATAAACATGTTACAGTTGGTCCTTAGAATAACTTCCCTGAGCATCTGGGGTACCTTTGGAACCTATTCTGAGGCTTCGGAAGAGGGTCAAGAACTGTAAACATTTACTGAGAATGAATTTGTCATCACTGTTTTCACTTTTTAACTGCTCTCGCCAAATCTATAGACATTGCTGGTGAAATTACCTGGCAGCCAACCAGGCCATCCAGGATAAATTAATCTGCATTGGTATTATGGGATAGGAGAGAGAGGCAGAGGAGGCCGTAGAGGAGAGGAAGGAAATGGTGGTGACGGTGGTGTTGGGGAAGATGGTGGAGGAGATGGAAGTGGAGGCAATGTTGGTGGTGGTAGCAGAGGTGATGGAGGTGATGGTGGTGATTGGGAAGGTAGCAGTGACAAAGGTGGAGGTGCTAGTGAAGATGGTGGAGAGATGGCAGACAGTGGAAAGGTGAAAGTGGTGGTAGTTGAGGCAGTGGTGATGGTGGTACAGGTGATGGTGGTAGAAGTATTGGTGGTAGAGGCTATGATGGTGGAAAAAGTGGTAATGTAAAGAGAATTGAAAACATATGTCCACACAAAAATTTGTACATGAATGTTCAAAGCAGTGTAACTCATAATAGCCAAAAAGTGAAAACAATCCAAATGACCATCAATGGATGAATGGATAAACAAAATGTGCTTTCCATATAACAGATATTATTTGGCCATAAAAAGGAATGAATCTCTGTTATATACTACAACATGATGAACCTTAAAAACCTTATGCTAAATAAAAGAAGCCAAACAGAAAGGACCATATATTGTATAATTCCATTTATATAAAATGTACAGGCAAATCTATAGAGACAGAACAGAAATTAGTGGCTGCCTACGGCTGGGGAAAGTGAGATGAGAGTGACTGCTAATAAGTGTGGAGTTTTTTTGGGGGGATGATAAAAGTATTCTAAAATTCGATCGCACAATTGTGAATATACTAAAAACCGTTGAATTATATACTTTACATGGGTGAATTGTATGATATGTCAATTAAGCTACTAAAAAAAGTTTGGGCAGCAGTGGCGGTGATTGTGGAGGGCTCAGTTTTGGTGGAGGAATATTGGGGAGAGGAAGGAAGATGAAGAGTTGACTGATACCTGATATTCCTAAATCTCTGTAGGGCAGAGTCAGAGGACCACAGACTTTTTCCTTTTTTTTTTCCTATGTCTTTCGGAAAACTATATATCTTCCAATAGCCAAAACTGAATCTACACACAGGTATATCTGAAATAGATTATAAAACTCAAGCCAAGTTTCAACTGCCATTGGAATCGTGTCTAAAAGAGACATCTTTGTTTTTCCCATAGTGTCCTCAGCACACAGAACTGGCCTCTTAGGAGCAATGGGATGGAATAGCCCGACTTCCTCTTCTTGGGTGAGTGCAAAACCAGACGGGGTCCATGAAGAAACTAAAGCAGACATTTGGGGTCTATAATTTTTAATAATTTTAAACTAGCTACAAAATGTCAATCACTTCACAAACTGACAGAGGAAACAGGAGGAATTTAATATTACATGCTGTAATGATATTTATCTCACAGTTTATCTATATTTCATTCATTTATATTATTTTTAAAGGTTTCTTTATCAGCTACTAAACATCTCAGCAATTTGGTGTGCATAGCTCTAGATTAAGCAACAGAGAATTGTACTGATAACAAACCACAGGGGAAGTGGTGATTAATAAGAGTCAGCCTTACAAAATTTACATCTGCACACTGTTTCACAGCAAGATTGCTTTCTCCAAAACATAGCCTTCCAAAGCAGCAAACAAACCCTATATTACATCCATTTGACATAATTTCAGCAAAACGTTTATTTTGCTGGAAATGATTAAATGGTGAGTGTGTTAAATCCATCTTTATTTAAAATTCTTTTTCTTTTTTTTTTAAAAAAGGATGATTATGGTTAATAAGTCTATATATTGACAGAAAGAAAGTGACACTACTGCAGTTTTGCTGGTATAACTTAATCTCGACAGTGTCTCAATACTGAGCATGCTTTGTTGTTGCTGTTGCATGTATGTGTGTTTTCTCATCAGTATGCTACTGTCATGGAAAGATTTTGTTTAAGTAGGAATCTAAAAATCTATTTAGTTCTCATGCATAAATGCATAAACCACATCACTTTTAGTGCAATGCCTGTTATGTAATTCCACATTGTCTAATCATAAAATCATAAAGACAGATGATAGCCATGAGGAACCAAAAACAACAAATTTTGAGTTTCAGAGCCTGACACCCAAAGAAAGGACCGTGGCAGTAGCTCTGTGGAATGTCACAGTTTTACAAGAACAATACTGTGTATTGAAAGAATCAACAGCACATGGAGCATTCCTAAGTTGTTGTCATTCAGCAAACGCCACTGAGGAGAGAAAAGTAACAATGAACCCAAGACATCTTACGTAGGAAGTTAGAGCCACCAAATGACCACTATATACAACCGTTGGAAAGAAAGAGACCCGGACAGAACAAAAGACACATAAGAGTTTTGGGAAGCTGATGGGTGACACAAGACAACATTCACAATGGGGGTAGACTGATGGGTGTATGTGTGCAGACCTACTGGGTAATACCATGAGAAAAGCATGAAGGTGCCGTCTTGTCTGACAGCATTTGGAAGAGAACAGAGGCGGGCACATTTAACCACTCCCCAGCATCTTTGTTGCGCGTTGGTTGGCCTCATCGATTCTGGTTTTGTTGGAATCAGCCTAGTAAAAGGGGGGGAAAAAAACACAACAGAATTCAGGTTATCAATTAACATTCCATTCCTCCTTGTGTGTCCAGTTCAAATGCTCTCTCTTGGGTGAAGACATCTTGAAACTTCCTCAATCAGAATTGACCAGCTCTTATTTTGTGTTTCCAGCACCAGTGCTTATGGCAGTACTTGACATGATCATACAAATTTGGTCTTGGTTCTCATGACTGTTCCCCCACCTCCCCCAGGGAGCATCCTTTTGAGGACAGAGTTATATTATTTATCTTTCTCTCCTGAAATGACACCCAGTGACTTCTACAGCAGGCATTCGCATCTGTTGGATTGAGTTGAATTACTACCATTGTATAGCTGGGTTCGAATTATGGATAACTTATTAGTAGTGTCACTTTGAGTAAATTACTGAACATCGTGGGACCTCAGCTTTCTCATCTATAGACTGGGGGGCGGGGCGGGTGTAATAAAGAGTACAAAATGTCAATCACATGACTAATGAACATGAGTGTCTACTATGTTCCACTCATTCAACTGTGGCAACGTCAAGATTGACATCAACTATGAGGTATATACTGTGATAAGTTCCCTTTTCCAAGTGAGAAAACCAAGCAGGGAGTATGTAGGTAATTTGTCTAACGTTGTCATACTAATAAATGGAGACAGCAGGGTCAGAAGGCGAGCCACCTGGAGTCAGAGTTCACACTGCTAACTGCTATGTTAATCATTTTATTTCTTAGGTTTGCTGTGAGGATGAAATGCGTTTATACACATAATGTGCTTAGAATAATGTTTTGCAAAAAGTAAGTGTTCAATATATTTTATCTTGCAATTATAGCTATTGGGTGAAAACTTGGCTTGCTTTCAGGATGCTTAATAATTTTTAAGCCCCGTTTCTGAAGACTTACTTCTATGAGTCTGATAGCTGACTTGTTTTAACACAGGTACATTTATCATAATTTTGTGCCTTGATTGATTTCCTTATTGCTTGAGTTGCCTTCTGCTGCATATGCAGCATGAAACCCAGGGCTGCTACCAAGATAGTCCTTTGAACCCAGAAAATGAAATATTCCTAACACCTGAGAAATATATGAGTCAGCAAGTAGAGGCAAAAATAAAGATTCTAGGAAAACAGAACATTTTTCTATCAACCACTATTTACTCAGTGATTACTGATATTGTATGTACTACTGTGCTCGGCGGTGGCAATCTCTATCAAGTTGGGTCTTCTTTATTCAGTTTAATTGTGAATGCCCAGGACACTACAGGTTATCCATATTCAAATAGAAGTTTGCCAAGTTAAAATAGAAATATTTCTAGATTATTCATAACTCTGAATTATCTGGCAATCGTTCCCTACCATCTGTTTGGATTATGAAGAGTTGACTTTCAAAACAAGTAAGAGAGAGCATTAATTTTCCTTGATTATTTAGATTTATACACTCATATTTTTGACTTTAGGTTCCTAATTTGGAAAATGGTATTCTCCCCAGTTTTACTTGGCTCTTAAATCTTCCTTCTTCAGATACAAAGCCTATCAGAAATAATGACACTTTGGTGCAAAGGATAATTTTGGGCTCAGTCCAATGTGAAATGTTCCTGCAGTTTAAATTATGTGATTTCTCCAGACTGAACTCTGAGAAAAGCTCAAATGAGAAAAATCATCCATTTGAAAAAATGGGCAAATGTTCCAGGACCTGGTGCATTAAGAAGGGACTGGTGAGGCTTCACATGGTGGTGCAAGAGGATATTTTGAAGCTGAGCATGAGGTTACTCTTTGGATATCTTCAAAGGATCTGGGAGGAGCTGGTACAGGCCTGTGTGCAACGAGCATCTGTGATTTCCACCTAAATTCTTTCTGAAGCATATCAAAATTCTAGCCCATACAACAATACCTGCCTGACACAAAAAGGTATCACATCTTTATTATACATATAACAGAAGTAGTAACTTTTAGAAAAATATCCTGAGATAATCTCCTTTTAGATGTCTATTTTGCATTTGGAGAATGCCCCTGTGTTCCTTCTATTTATATACTCTAGAACTTATTTATAGAATGTAACCCATCCCAGTGTTCATATTTCTATTTAGAGGATCCTAAACTTGCTGACATATCTAAGATATCCTACATGATTTGCCCTTGTATGAAAACCAGGGTGCCCACTGGAGAGCCAGTAAGAGAGTTAGAAGGAGCTGTTTAGCCCACCCTTCTGAACACTCTGGAAATCTCCTCAGCTTCAGACCATGGCAGGTAGGTAGCTTTTAGGCTGCAGCTCAGACTTCCAGAAGTGGAGGCTAATTAATCCACATGGCTTCCCATTTTGACCCCAAGTTTGAATTGTCCTTTTATTATCTTTCAATGAGGAAAACAGGTTATGAAGCTGGTGAGCAGGAAAGCCCTGTTGGACCCGAGATATTAGTTTTCAAATGCCATATTTCCTCATTGATAGGAGAATTTGAGAAATGCTAAAGCTTCAGCCTCACTGTATTTCAATGTGTGTGTGGCATCTACCACTTACAACTTTAAATAGAAGTTTGAACATCATTAACTTCTTTCCTTAGCAACAGTTCCCATAAAGCATCTGATATAAACTTAACCCATTTTTGTAGTTTTCTGAAAGAATTGTACCTTTTTAACCTTAGAGATTGTATATTTCTATATCTATCTATCTATCTATCTATCTATCTATCTATACACCCTCTATTAGAAAGCAAGGCTTTTAAATAGGCAAAGTAATTTTTTTGGCAATATGGGGATATATTGAAAATTACATTGTTTTGGACTCCCAAAACTTCACTATTAATCCAAGTGATGAGAAAGGATCATGATTGATGGAATTGGGTAAAGGTTGTTGTTGGGGTCATGAGAAAATATGGGAGAAACATCAGAAAATTCTCTTTACTACTACTGTGTGATTTTAATTTAATCTTATGTATGTGGGAGACCTTTGCACCCCATTTTCAATTATCAGAAGGGAGAACATACATGAGTAGGTGGAAGTCTATTAATAACTGTGAAACTCATGTAACATGTATCATTTGAGGGCAACGCTGGGTTGAAATGGGCTCTAACTAAATCATGTCCAGGTTATAATTATGGGGTGGGTGGGGGAGCTAGCTATTCAAAGGCAACTAGACCCCTCCCCCACTCCTTAAGTAATTCAGCGTTCTAGGGATAATACAAACCATAATGGCTAGTTCCCATTCACTTGCTTGACTTTTGATTAAATCATAGAGCTGCATAGTCTTTGTCCTTGTAGTAAATTGGGCCTAAAATAAAAGGTTTTTCCTAGAGAAGAAAACTAGAAATGCAAAGTGGCAGAATTAAAATGGCACTTGCCTTTCCAGGAACACTTTTTCTTGGTTAAAGTCCAACACTATCAATAAAGGTTGACCCTTCTCTCTTAGTAAAACTTCTCCTTCTGGAACTCTAATTGAGTTAGAGCTATATTCTCTCCCTACATCTGTGAGTAAATTGGGTCCATTGATAGAAAGCGAATACTTCCTGTTTTTTCAAATCATTTTTCTGTTGGAAGGTAGTTCAGCAATTATTTCTTAGTTCATTTTTCAGGGCCATAATGAGTTAGGTCAGTTTGTGTTGGCTCCAGTGCTTTTTGAAACTCTCAATATTGTTCTAAAATCTATTGATTTGCTCAGCTTTAAAAGCTTTAGTATATCAAAGGCTCTTCACAACGATAAGCATGTCATGACTTATAAAAGTAAGCAAAGCACAAGCATTTTGCCAACCAACAGTACCATTTGTGTAGCTTACTATTGATCAGGCAAAATACTATGCGACCAGAACTTTTTAATATAGAGTGCACAGAACACAATAGGGCAAAGAGTTCCCTTTATGTCTACACATTCCTTTTTCAAGTCAGTGGAGACTGCTTGGGTACCAAGAAACTGATTATTTAGCCTTATGATTCAAGAGGTCTCAAAAGCATCCTTCTCTGTTCACCAAAGTAGAATGAATTGTTAAACAAGGATTCAGGGTCTCAGGCTCAAAACTTTAACATCTGCCAGGGAATAAACTTGCATAATATAAGATTAGCCAACTAAAATTAATTATAGATGCACAATTACCATCTAAACTATAATGTTTCTATTTCTCCCTTTTGGCATTTGGACATTAAAAAAACTACAAGCAATATTCAGGACTCTACTGATTGTGGAGGAAATGGAATACAAGGACATAGAAACTATGTCAGACTTGTATAGTGTGGAATATCAGGTTTTGGTGTCCCAAATCTTTTAATAAAAGCTTTCCAGTGTTTCTTTCTATTCCCTTCTAACTTGAGCCCCCAAACCCACCCCTTCCCATTCTACTCTCGCCACTCTTTCGTATGTCTCATGGTTGACACTCTGCGATCAGTCTTAGAGTTACATCTGGTATCCTTGTGTGAACTCAATTTCATAAGATTATGAGATCTGGACATGTGCACTGTTGGACTGGAAATGAAATCTGGGCCTTTTTGAACTATCATTAAAGCTTTGGCATTTAAAAAATCAAAGCTTATATTCGTCTTCTGGCTAAACTAAAATAACTATTCTTTCCTCCATTTCCTGATTCTATTCCTACACCATATCTACTTGGCAAGCTCCCAACCATCTTTCAAGACTCAGTTCAAATTCAACTCTCCTTTTTTTATTTGAGATTTTCCCACCCCTTGACCCTTGAAATCTTGCCTCATCTAAATTACTTAGCATTTTACGTGTGGCTTTCTTGGTGAATTACATTTTCTGTGGTAGCGAATTCATCTGGAGGCTAACTGCCTCCCCTCGGCTGTGAGTTTCTTGGCAGTGGGAACGGTATCGTCTCCTCTTTATAGATCCTGTGGCGCCTAGCACAATGCCTGAAATAGAAGTACCTCGGAGGAATAGCTGCTAGATTAAATTCTACCCTCTTCTTTATTTATCTGTTGCTAAATTTTTGTCTTGGAAAATTAAGGAGAAAATTTCCATCTACCAGCGGGCCTGAATCCAATGTCGCAGTTTGAGAGTCTCATGCCCTTCATGCTTTCTCAGTGGCTATTTCAGAAGAAGTGATGAGCAATGGAAACTTGCCAACTAGCCACATGCTCACCTTCTCCATGATCCTGTCGATCTGGCGATTCTGTGTATCAATCTCATTGCCCATATCCAGAGCCATGTGACGAAGGTTTCCAATGATGCCGCTGACCTGCTCCAGGTTTTCATCCATTTCATTTTCTCGGGCATCATTTGTTACCCTGGTGTCAAAGAGCAACTTTTAGTGGATAAAGGCTGAGAAATAATGCAATTATCCAGGACCTCAAATTTAGAAAAAAATCCATAGACCGATAGGTATCAATCCTATCCATCTATAATCTCCACTCAATATGAGAACACGATTTAGCTTTCATACATTAGAAAATAATTTTTGTTTATTTTATTTATTTTATAATAATTTTTAAAACTGCATTTTCGAAACCTTGAATTCCTATTTTTAAAGAAGACATGTTAAATAGTTTATCTACTTCTCTCACTTCAACCAGCACATCATTTTTCTCCCTTCAAATGTTTACTCCAATTTTCATTTTTAAGGATAAAATTATTTTAGTTGGGAGGATTCCAGGTCAGAGAACGAAGATGGTACTGGTTAGAAAGTGTATTTTTCTTTCTGAAATGTCAACCAACATCTCCAAGAGTCAAATTCAGATTGAAAGAAAAAGTTCATGTGCTCAGTCAGAGAATTTCTCTGCTCATCTCCTTTCCCATTTGGGACCAACATCAATGAGGAGAGTAATAATAATTACACTCTGCCCCTTAATCCCTCTTGCTTCCAAGAACTCCAAAGGGAACTATTTGTTCAAGATGATTTTTATTTGCTCAGATTTCAATGCTACGGGATTTTTGGTGGCATAGTGAATGAAGGAAAAAAATCTGTGATAAAAGTTATTGTTCCAATTTGAGTGGGTAGAAAGGAGCTGGCTCTCAAAGTACCTTACCATCTTACCACTTTTTTCCACAGCTCAGCTTGAAGGTTAAGAAGACAGTAACTCTTTATTGCAAACAGTAGGTACTTATTCCAGAATGTTCTGGCTAATTACCATTTTCCCACTGCAGGCTGCGATGTGCTAAAAATGTTCAGAGGGGTTAAAATCCTTCCCCCATGGTAACTCCCAGTGCAGACTTGCCCGATAAGGTTTTCAAAGCAGTCCAGTCAGAGAAAGTTAAAGGGGGAACTTCCTAATGTACAGAAGCTTATTTAAATGATCAACAGCTAAGGCCTATTTCTGGTTCCATGGTTCTCAGTCCTGATTGCATATTGGAATCACCTGAGGAGCTTTAAAAACCTCACATGCCTGGGTCCCACTTCTAGAGATTCTGATTCAATAGGTGTGGATTAGGTCCAGGCACTGGTATTAAAAAAAAGAAAACATCCCCTCGGGCCATTCTAATGTACAGCCAGGATTCAGATCCCCTGGTCTCGTTTCCCTGAGAGCAGATAGAAACAGGACTAGAATTGTCATCTGTGAGATTCTAGGTAGATATCTAAACCTTATACCTAAGTAACAGTGACCCATCACTTGAATCCGGGTTATTGGTTGGCAACGTCAGCTACAGTGGCCTGGGTATAGATAGTTGTACAAACAGCTACCCTACTCGCTGTTCGGTCTTGGTATAGTAGCTTATGAGTTTTTGTTCTTTTCAACAACACGAATATTTGTTCCTATTATTCTGTTTTCTGGTCTCCTAAAAGCTGAGTTCTGAATTGGCAGATCTGTGTAATTTGAGATTTTTAAAAATAGATATTTAAGTTGGCTTTTCCTCTAGCTCTGAAAGAAAATGATTAATAAGAATCCAGGTATGCTCAGTGTTCTGTATTTGTACCCCCAGATCCGTTCTCTGATTTTTGCTCTCTTCCCCAAGAAGCTGACCTCTCTACAACTGTGTCAACCAGATTTTCTCACCCGCTGTTTTCCAGTGGGTTTTAGCCAGTGGCCACTGAGAGACTGGAGGGCAAGAGGAGTGAGACATTTATTTCCTTTTTCTTTTCCTGCTAGTTTCGGCAGTGGCTGCATTTCTCTGCCTACAGCCCCTGCCCACAGCCAGAACTATTGTCAGGTTCCGGTAGCAGCTCTCTCCTGTCCCGTCAGGATTCTTCCTGCTATTGCTAGTCCATAAGTGCTTTACCAGTGTTTGTTATTAACCCTGCCCACACTTCTGTAAACAATCTCTTTAATAAGTTCTGTTCAACTAAACGCATGGAATGTGATGCCTGTTAGCTGCTGCACTGACCCTAGATGTGGTCATGTGACTTTGTTTGATGAAACTTTGGCAAACACAACACAAAGGCTGACACACACAAAGTCCTTGTGCATTGGCGCTTGCCCCTTGGAATGCTTTCACCACAATGTGAGAAACCTGAGCTATCCTTTTGGAGAGGCTACATGAGGCTGTAGAGGCACTCTGCTGAAAGCCTTAACCAACCCCAGCAAATGTTGACAGCTCCAGATAAACGAGTGAGGCCATTTTGGATTATCCCACACCCAATTGTATGTAATGAATGAGCCCAGGAGAGGCTCTTAGAAGAGCTGTCCAAGCCAACAAACAGATTCATAAGTAATAAAATGGGTGTTGTTTTAGGAACCACTCCGTTTGGGGTTGTTACTAAAAATAGACAACTGCTACAGTGCGGGCTGCACAAGGCTCACCTGCGGATGAAGCCACCACTGATGGCCATCTGCTCCCGTTCGTCCACCACACGAGCAGGCTGGCTGGCCACCACTCCATCCTGATTATTGCCCCAGGCTTTTTTGTAAGCATCACTTGATTTAAGCCTATGCAAAAAAGAGGGTGAGTGACAAGACCAGGGGGTGGAGCATCAAGCTCACAGCAATGGTTATCTCTTCAAGCCAAGAACTGAACCAAGCAAATGAGTTTTAATTTGAGGCATTAGAGAATACCGATATATCATAATCTGGACACAAACAGTTGGCCACCACCATGCCTCAGCTACTCAGCATTTCATTTCCAATCAATTCAATTGCAATTGTCCAGACTGTAACCTTTGCCCACATTTTGTTCTTGTTTTGGTTTATTTTTGTGGTTTAGTGGGATTTAAGACGAGGATTAAGGTAGCTGGTTCTATTTCAATGACATGGTTAGATTTTGAGACACAAAACACAGAGAAAAACATACTGGCAGACAGACACAAAACAAGACTGCCAAGTAGAGTGTGTACATCACACCACAGCAACACACTGTCATCAAGAAAAACATACTTGACCAAGATTTTACACACCATCATGCAAAGATTCCATATTTAATTGTTTCTCTCAATGCGTGTGTGGAATTAACCATTCCAACTCTGCGTGAAGGACCTAAAGGATTGGTGGTTGGCCAAGAGTGATGGTCTTTGAGTTGCCTCTAAGGTGATTTGAATTAGATAATATATCGGTACTTCCAAACAGTCACCATACATCCAGAGTTGATGTACAAACCTTTGTCCACAGAGACAAAAAGTAAAAGAGGCATAGTGAAATGAATGCAGGAAAATAGAAGAGAGAACAAGCCATCTAGCACCAAAAAGGGAAATCCCTCTACGTCTTCTTCATGCACCAGCTACAGGCATGAGTAGAAAGTGAAGCATTCTCATTTAAGCCAAACTACTCCAGAAGTTGACCATTCTCGAAAAAAGGCACTAGCAGGACAGTAATAGCCTTCATGAGGATTTGAAACGCAGTTTCAATAGCTTCTTTGTCGGGCTCAAGGGCAGGGTGGGAGTGATTATAAACTCCTACTTCAAACTATCCTGGGACGTAGTAGGGGGAGAGAGGTCTGGAACTGGTGTGGTCTCCATGGGCCGTATTTCACTGAGCTGCCTTGGAGACAAACTTAAAATCCAGGCATACCTGTTGTGCCCAATAGAAACACGTGCAGCATATTTTGGTGGGTGTGTTGTAATTTAAAGCAATCAAAGATGTTTTTAGGTTCTTTGCATAGTAGAAACCACACGCTTTTTAGTCCAAAAACAAGAGAACTTCTTTTGGTCCCATGTTTACATTTTCTATTATAAGATACCAGAATTTAACCCATTTTTTACTTTCACTAGAGAACCACAGCCATCTATTAAAACTGGCTCTAACATTAATATTTACAGATTGGGGATCAAACTACCCCGGAGACAAATTAGAAAACTGAATAAATGGAATCTCAGTGACTCCCACAGTCTAGTGTATAATGCCACAGCCCTTACAGTAGTCAGAATTTACTGCACTAAAGAGCCATGGGTCCCCTCAGTGGGACAGGATCCAAAAACTAATTTAATAGAGCCTAGAGTCTGGCTTTGTTTTTTTTCCAATTCCCCATCCCCTCCCACCTCACAGTGATAGAAGTTATATGGACCTTGTGATGTTTTCTGCTATGTAAATGTCTGGCATACCATCTTTGGCAAAGTCAAGGGGTAGGAAAGTTTGCGTTTCTGAAAGAAGGCGAATCACTGCACCCACAATGTTGCACATAGACTCACATAACTGCCGTACATCTATCATAATCCTTTGAAACATGCCGAGACAGGGCGAAGCCCCCCGAGAGTCCAGGGCACCACCAGCCACTGCGTTGTGACACATGGTTTTTACAGCATTATTCACACACAATAGGGAACACTTCGGTCAAGCTTTGAAGCTCAGTTAGGGTCTCTTGTGCAATAAGGAATTAGTACCAACTAACACGTGGAATTCATAGGGGCCATCATTTCATCAGAACATGAGAATCCATCCCAGGGGGGCTTGCCTCCACCCTTCCTCCACATACAGTTGATGAATGGGGAAAATATATCGGTTGGAAATCATCACAAAACAGGTGGAAATCTCACTTGGGGGCAAGTGGGAACTGAAGGATATACAGTTAAGTCTTGACTAACTGGAATGCTTAGCAATGAGTCATTTTGGTGAATTAGATGACTTCAATTAACAGTCAGCCATGGAGGAAAATTTTGCTTCAGGGATGATTATTGACTATCTGTGAGGTTCTTGAGCCACCTTCCTGCCTTAGAGTCTTATGGTAGTGAATGTGATCAAATCATTCCTTGGTTATGGTTTCTCTTGATGTGTCTGATGGCTTTTCCTCGGAACATCAACTCTTATTGTTTAGTCCTCTTAGATCTGAAAGTTATAGGATGGAGACTGAGTGAAAGATTGCAAACTACCAGATTGCCCTCGAAGGAAAACCATTTTCAATCTCTGATGTGATTCTCCCCCCTTTGTTCATTTGTCTTTTTTTGCCCAAAGTGGAAAGGAGGAAAAACATAAATATATTTGAGGGTTCCAGTTAGCTAGATTCCAGTTAATCAGACTTTACTGTAGATCATTCTTTTAAAAAAAAAAGTTTTAAATTTATTTGTAAATTGAGCCCCTCCCCTCCTAAACAGGAAGTGGGATATTTTAAATCAGCCTCAAAGTTTAAAGGATGTGAATGGTCACATAATCAGCTAGAAATGACATCAATTTCTATTCTAAAAGCTAGGATCATGAGAGCTTTTATGGAAAAGCTTCTGTTCAAAGGGAAGTGAGAGGGGTGAGGGAGATCAGGTAAGGGGTTTAATTTTCCAAATGCATGTTGGGAAACCCACTCATGCATTTTTTTTTCACCACTAGTCAAATGAGACTATCTTCCAGAACCCTCGTTTTCAGGTTCCTTCTGTTACAGACCTTTATAACCACATGTCACATTTCTGCTACATTCCAAAAAAGCGTTGCAGGACCTTTAGGACAGTTGAATGTTTTGTGATGTCGTGCATGCAAAACCTACACATTTCAACATTTCGGCCAGTGTACAGGTAGATCTTCCAAGAGGAAGAATTTGAGAGGCCCGATTTGGGGAGGTCTTGAGCACTTCTTGCTGAAGGACTCATCACCTCTGCATTGGCTGCAGCTGTGGCATCAATTATCTAATCGCTGATCAGATTTGGCAACTGGCTGGCAGTTGAAAGGCTGAATCACTGTCATACTCTCTAACATACAGAATGCTTACTTGGGCCAAATTACTTGTCTGTTTTGCTTCTGAAACATCAAACCTTGATGTATGTGTTTCTCATCTTCCAAACTTACCCTCCCCCGTCTTTTCTATATCTGCAATTTTGGCCTTTGGGGTTGGGAGAAAATAAAATGCATTGGGTGCCTCTTTCTTGAGGCTAGTGTCTGTCTTGAGGTACACTTTCTGGAAAATGTTGAAACGTTCATCAGTAAAAGTTGCTGACAGTGAAGCTTTCACTGTAGTATGCCTGATTTTTACTGCATCAACAGTAACTCCCACTAATATCATCTATGCTATGAGATGAATGCACTGGAGACGGTATTGATCTGTTCTGCATGCCACATGCTCATCCTGCCTTTGTGCCTGGCAGGAATGAGCTTGTCAAGGCTTGGAGATGGGCCTTGGGAAACCAAAGCTTCAGGCAGGCAGGCAGCACCTACTTGTTACAGGGACACACACAAAGCCCGCAGAATTTTCCTAGGTCCGTCAAATTCTTTTCTGCTTCTTTCATGTCCTTATTGATTTGGTCCATCCCTTCCTCAATGCGTTCCAGTTGTTCTGATTAAACACAAGTATTTTATCCCCACAGAATGAAGCAGATGAAAAAGGACAAAGAAAAAAAAGACAAAACTTCAGACATTCACTTTGACATTAAAAAAGAAAGAAAAAAGAAAGAAAGAAAACTGGACGCCACAGATTAGAGCTGGTACCCAGTACCTACTTGTTACAAGGACATATGAAAAGGCCACAGCATTTCCCTAAATCTTTTAAATTTTTCTCGGCCTCCTTCATGTCTTGGTTGATATGGTTCATGCCTTCTTCGACACGATCGAGTTGTTCTGGTTAGGACAAAGGGATGACAGTGTGGAATGAATTTTTTTTGGGTTTCCAACAGAACATGAGAAATGACTATGTGAAACGGAATTTGAAAGGGAAAGAGGTATTACAATGCATTGTCCAAGAGGATGCATTGCTGTAGAACTGCTTCTGCTGCCCTACCCAGGCATGGGTAGAAGGAAATGAACAAAAACAATGCTCAAAATCGTTTGTAACTCAGACAAGATGGGATGGGGGAGGTAGTCAGCTGTTTGATGCTGACTGTCCAGGAAAAAAACACAGCCTAGTCACTTACTCAGACACCAGTGAAACACCCAAGAGAATGAAAAACAGGATGTTAGTTTATGTGTTCAGCATTCAGACTTAATGCTGCTACTAGACAAAGTATCTGCTTCAACCTTAAAATGTCTCGATCTTTTTTTAAGCATCCTCAACAGGTAAGGGTAGAAAAGAGAATTCTTCTTCTTTGGGGACAATAACAACCAGCAATAATTAGCAACAATTTCCAGATCTTTTTTTCCCTAGTAGTAGCTATCTAGCCAAAAGTGGCTCGTGGGCAGTTCTTGGTTTTGAACACTTAATCATAGAGGCCATAAAAACAACAACATCAGCACATCACGTTATAAGTACTGGAACATTGAAATTCCTCATCTCATCCTCTGACTTATTTGCTACAAAAGCTTTGGAAAGCATTTCACTTCCTTGCTCCCTGATCTCCCATTCTCTACAACAGGGGCATGCTAGATCTTAACTCCAGGCAGGAAGCAGGGAACACATGTGCATGGGTCTCTGGGGGAGATGACAATACTGAGTCATCGCTGCCAGCAAAGCTGACCTTAGTGTCTCTAAGAGAGATCAATAGCCATAAAAAAGAATTGTACTCCTAGGTTGCCAGGGTTACATACACTATTGATTCATTTTTCAGAAGTTGCGTCACTAAATCGAGTAAACTAGAAGTTCAATGAAAGGATTTTTAAGACAGCTTTTAAGACCATTAAAGGAAAGCAGCAATGGGATGTCTTGGCTGTCTAATTACAAAACCTAATTACACTTCCATTCCTCTTTTCATCTATACTTTGAGGCTTACATGCTTATGCTTCCAGGAACACGGGTATGATTAGAATAAAACTGATAAATACATTTCTGGTCTATGGGCATAAGTAATCACTTAAAAACAATTTCACATTAAATTGTACGGTGGAAATTATCATTCTGAAAAATGAAGGGTCACTGGAGACCCAAACTGGGAAGACCGTATATTCAGAAAACAAGAGCCTATTGTTTTCTCTTTTGTGGGGACAAAGAACAGAATTTAGCTTATTAGGAATCTGTTGTCTCTGCTATACTTTTCAAATGACTGGCGAAAACAAAATTTCAGTGTTCATCCTGCATTGGAGAGCTGGAGGAAATAACAGTGTAGTGCTGGTGAACTGCTGCTGAATAAATACAGGTATAGTAAGTAATGACTTTAAGACAATCCTTGAAAGGGCTGGGAAAAAAAGGCAATTCTTTACATTCCAGAAGATTTTGTAGTTTCCTGAGCACTTCATTTCAGTTTCCTTTAAAGAATGTAATAAATTAGTTTGTAGATCAAATTAATTATAAATGAGGGGATTGGGGGTCGGTGGGAGGGGAAGGAGCTCAACATCATCAAAAGAAGAACCACGTTAAGTACAAATAGAAATAGGGGTGCGAAATCCAATTGAAGAATTGCTAATAGCTTCCTGGAGTGCTGGGCTGAGATGAGACTGAAGGAGTGTCTAGGCTCAAAGGAAAAGTATGCTGGACTCAATTAACGACAGCTGAAATACACACGGATTCTGGCCTGAAATATATATTCACGTATTTGCTTTTCCTGAAGAGTTTCTCTTGACTTTATATTTTTGACCAAAATATTAACTCTCTGACTACATTTCAGGAGCCCCACTTACTATGTCTCCAGGGATTAGGATGTAACATAAAAATTGGCCCATGAACATTGGACTTCTGAACTACAGAATTCAAGTTAAAAGATAAAAACAGGCAGGTCCAAATCCATGTTTCTCAGAAGTGGGTTTTTCCACAGACACCAGCTTGTTTGGCATGGTCATAGCTAGTAAGAAGAATTCTGAAACTTTCAGAAAAGTTGATTCAGAAAACTTTTTTATAGCTACCAATACTGGTCGAATGTATGTTTATACACAATTATAAGTCAAACGCTCATATTATTAAAAAATATTGTGGAACCATTTTGTCACAGATATTCCAAAAATAATATTAATTTTTAGGGTGTACAGTTATGTCTGAGGATATGTTAAGCATATTGGGACTTCATAGCACATCAATCATTTCTATGATGACATTTCTCAGGAAATGCTTGAAAGTAACCAATATTCTCATTCCATTCTGAGGTGGGCAGCAGCACCTTGGAGGCTGATGCAATGCATTGTCCAGGGCTGACTGCTCCTTCCCTTCCTTAGCTTGCTTTCTGGCTGGTTTCTCTTTTTTCTTCGAGCCTCAGAGGAGAGTAACATTTTGGGTGAAAAGAGGTATTTCGATAGATAGCACTATACGTTGCGACAAGAACTTGAAATTTCTTTTGCCATGTTTGGATGACTGGTTATTTGTGATAGAGCCACCAATGGCAGAATGTTCAGGGATCTAAGTTTAGTTATCTTTTCCACTAATCTTACTTAAACAGGGCAGAATCCTCATCCTGGCAAAAGAAAAAAGAAAAAAGAAAAAACCACGGAAGAATAGCAAAATATTAATGCTGTTGATTTGGTGTGCAAGCCTTCATGAGTATATCCAGTTATAATGTGCTGCCTACATGATTTTCTTTTTTCTTGCATTGATGGACATATGGAGATTCATTTAAATAAATTTCAATAGCCATATATGGCTCATGGCTCCTCTATTGGACAGTGCATCTTCAGTCATTCATAACAGTATCGGTGAATGGACTTTAGCAAGACAGATGTTTTCACAAATGCTACCTTGTGGTGCCATGAACCTTTTAAGAACGTCAGCAGGCTCTCTGGATGAAGCTTGACTTTGCCTTTACTCTACCAGGCAGGCGTCAATGATTTTACTTTTTAGAGTTGATCCCATGGGATTTTCCCAAGAGATGCAGCTTCAACATTGAAACAAACACATACCCCAGCAAAGACCAACAAAAGGAACAAGAAATAAGAAAGTGAAAGGTTAAATCATCCCACATTAGTGCTAAGGCTGTTTCATGGGGATTTCTCTCATAGAAAAGAAAAATCCCAAGACTCAGTACATTTCCAGGGCCGTCGGTCATGCTCAGTGCTCCTTGATGTTGCCTGATACCTGGGTATAAAACAAGAATCCAGTAAGGAATTTCTGAGTGAAACCATTTAGCTGGACAACATGGAATGGTTCCTTAGGAGGACAGCTATTTCTTGAGACTCCTGTGCAGCTGCAGGATAGAAGCAGTCAACACTTTTGGTGTTCAGGCATAGACAAAATTCGTAGAGCATAACTGGAGAAAAATTTTAAAGCAGTTACAACTAAACACAGCATAGGCAGAATTAAAACACATTTCGATGGCAGTGAAGATAATTGCTGCTCATCTGTCATTTAAAAAGTTCCTCATCTGCTATAATAGTATAAATGGAACACGTGAAGTCATTTAACTGAGGAATTCGGGAGTTATTCTGGTGTGGCCACAATTGAAATGTTTCAGCTGAGAATATTAACTATCTCATGGGGGAAATCTACTATTCTGTTTTTCTTCTTAGAGAATAATTATAGATGTTCCTGGAAATCATTTGCACTTAAGAATGATATATTTTTGCATTTGTATGGTGATTTCGGCAATTTTTTTCTCTAGATTTTCTTCCTCAAAGTACAATGAATTTTGCAACTCAGGTAAGCATGTTATTCACTTTCTCTCTTTTTGATCCCAGATTTGTATGTATTATTTTCCATGTTTTTATAGTTAGGGGAGAATAAAGGACATTATTCTAAATTTTTCCCAAACCTTTCCTCCTATTGCAATGCCCCTATTTACACCCCCTTCACATACAAATTATTAACTAAAAGAGTTAATATGGTGGAATTGTTAATTATTTGAGTGTATTTGTATCAGTTTTGCTCTGGAAATAAGGTACCACTCTTCTATATGGGAACCCGCTGCTTAACTTAAAAAAAAAAGCATGTTTTGCTGCTGCATCCCGAGTTTCAAAGTCTGGAACAGTTACAAAGATCAAGCCAGTAAATCTTACAATTATAGCAAATTCATTTGGGGAGTTCTGAAGACTGTCATAGCCATTGTAATTTCTTCGAAATACAAGTCCACTAGACAACGTTATTTGCATATAAATTTTGACAATTTGTAGTTTAAAAACTGGGGAGAAAGCACTGGGTTTGATGTTCAATTGCTTTCCAAAAACATTTCTTGACTTTTTTGATTGATTGATGTACACTTATTGAAAACTTTGAATACAAAAAAATAATATAAAAACGTAAGTCCTTACATGACAGCCATGAGGGTGTGACCCTCAGATGTCCCTTCAAGAGGGAATCTGCCAGGAGGAATGTATTAGCAGACACCTCCAGCTGCTGCACCTATGGGATCTGCCACTGCATTTACATGGAAGCCATACTCTCTTTGGGATGTTTCCAACCAAAGGCTGAACATTCGGGGGTTACGAGAGCTGAGGCATTCCTGCTCAAAATGGGGTTACTCTTTGGGTAGTCTTTGCTCCTGGGCTCCCCATTAGGCTGTTGGAGATGTTTTCAGAGCAGGACTGCAGTCTGAAACCCTTCTTACCCAATCCTCCTTCCCCCCTCTTCTCCTCTTACAAATGTCAGACCCATGTCACAGTCTGAAGGCTCTCCCTGCCTACTCCTGCTTCCTCTCTCCTTGACCCATCACAAACATTTCCCTAATAAATCTCATACACTTCTAATTGATTCTTAGCATTTGCTTTTCAGAGGATCCCAATGATACACCTTCGTCCGGTCCCTTCTTCCCCCTGTCCTACAATAAATGGTTGCAGGGTATTTCTTGTATGGCCATACCATAATTCATTTGGTTGGTCTCCCACTGCCAGATATTTAGTTTCCAGTTTTACACTGTTACAGGTAAGGCATGTACATTTTTCTTTATATAGTTGTCAATGTATATCTGCATTCTAAATTCTAAGAATGGAATGTCTTGGTCAAAGATAGGTGTGCTTCAAAATTTGAGGATATTATCAAATTACTCTTCAAATATGCCCATCTGTAGAATAAGAGTTGCTGTTTTCCCAACATATTCACAGCATTGGTGATTATAAATTTAAAAAATTTGTGCCAGTCAGCTAAAGAGTGGTATCTCATTATTGTGGTTGGTTGAAGCATGGTTTCATATGTCTATTTATAAACTGATTATTTTTAGCTTACATCTATTTTTATTTTAGTTTGTTGCTCTTTTCTTTAATAATATGCAAGGGCACTCTGTATTTTAGGAAAATGCCTTATGTCTCTTATCTGTATGGCAAATTTTCCCTAGCTTGACGTTTATGCTTGGAGTTTGTTTATGCTGTTCCATGTTATGAATAAGTTTTACCCTTTTATCTTTGACATTAAAAATTCTTCAAGATTCTGAAGCATTTTCTAATGCTTTCATAAAATATGAATACAGAGAAAAAAATTTCTCAAAAAATCTGTTTATGATAAGAATTCAGTATGAAATCAGGTAACTAACTTTTGGCTAAAATTAAATAAATCATCACCATATGACTATATGTATTGAGACAAAGAAAAATTTTGGTATTATCCTTCTAGATTCCACTTTAGAGATGCTATAATAAAATATTGTCCCTATAATTTTCATTGATTCTAGAATCTCCATAATAATTTAAAAACTAGGTTCAGTATTTCAATTAGTTTAATTCCCCACTTTTCAAAGATCCTCCTCTGCTTATAGCTTGTTAAAAATAGCATCCAATTATTTAAGGAATCCCCATAATGACTTAGAAATCAAAACTGCCAGACCCTGAATTAGGACAGTCAAAAGAAATTGGACAGCATGATATATTCCATTATCTCATTCTATCTGAGAACTATGAGAAGAAAATCAAATTTATGGAAAAAGTTGGGAATAAGGGGAATAAGAGAATTCTCACACTGTCCAAAATACTGTCATTTAAAAAACCAAACAAATGGCTTTTGCCTTCAAAATTCTGTTACTCCCACCGTATGTAACAGGGAGGGTAGTACCATTCCTTCAATCATGAAGGCGTCACCATTTCTGTACATTTACCAATCTTTTCAACAGCAAAAGGAAAAGAAAAAAAAGGCAAGATGATAAATACCCTAGAATCCTCACACTCATATACATGTTTAACACATGTCAAAATGACCACCTGTGTATGCACCAAAAAAAATTTTAATGCACTTCATTTGGATGCGAAATTGTTCTTACTGAAGAAATCTCAACTTACCTCCTTGTTCATCCAACATAACCAAAGTCCTGATACCAGCATCTTTACTCTATATTCCAATAATGGTAGCAAAGTTGAAAAAGAGTTAGAGAGAAAAGAGAGAAAGATAAATCAGTAAGGGGACAATTAGCTCTATTAGAAATGGAAAATGAAGAAGGACCAAAGGAAAAAAAGGGAGGAAATATGGCAAGAATATTAGGAGCTGGGGAGGGACTCAGAGGAATGGGTCACCTGTGGACTTGCTCTGTCAGGGATTCTCAGGGTAGAAGAGGGAGATGTGGCTCAGTCTCCATGGGGTAGGGTTTGGATGAGAATTGGCAGGGAATTGGAATACACATAGTATTATACCGTGATATTGTATTTGAAAAATAAAAATACCTACAGATTTTGTAACACCAACCACAGAAAGCTAATCTTTCAAAATCTTCTAAACAAAGTCTTCTTCTCTGGCATGATACATCAGAAAGTCTCTATGATCAAATTGGGGAGGGATGCCCCACTTATGAAGATGCATAAAAATCTTGGGGAGTAAGATTTTTAGGTTTATCAAAACAAAGGATTGCTTCACAAAGGTCGAGAAACACAGCTCAAAAGGAAACTCGCTCTTCTGTGAAATTTAGAGAAGGGATTGGCAGATGAGAAATAAAGATTAGTCTCATAAAACAAGGATTTCAGAATAATCTAAAATAAATCTATTTCTTATTTCACTTGAAATAAGAAATAGATTTCAGAATAGAGAGATCTAATTTTCTTTACTTTGTAATTTAAAATTCTGCACAATAATATAATGTTAGATATAATTCATTCATAAGCTTTATTATAGTTCTTTATTACAGTTCTCAATGGAAGTAAAGACCTCCCATTTCACAGGGTGAATGTTAAATTTAGTACAAACTGACATTGCTTACAGTTTGAATTAATTGCTTTTCAAGGAAAGCTCCTGTGGCCCATAGAATAAATTCTAAAATAATACTCAGAGCCCCATTTATTTTTCACTGACTTACTTTAAACTAAGAAAGAAAGAGAGAGCTGTTAGTGGAGGTCAACAGAGGGCGGTTATATGTTTTAAAACAGTATTTTAACAATTCAACTCCAATAGTACTTTCAAAACATTAAATAAAACACTAAACATGGTTTCTGTGAGCTTTTATAATTCTCCACTTCCGAGAATGTGTCCAGTTAACTCCCCTGGACACAAAAGCCTACCTTCCTTTTGAACACATTTTCGATAGGTTTTAGTTGTGAAATCAGGGTGTAGTTTGGAGAGTGATGGCTCAGGACAACTTCAGAAGTCATGCACAGCACAGGCTGTGGAGCTCGACTCTGCTCTGGAATCCTGGTGATTTCATTTCCTAGCTGCGGGACCTCAAGGGAAATGTCTTAATTGCTCTGTGCCTCAATTCTCTCATTTGTCACATCAGGATAACAATAGTTAATACCTCATTGAGTTGTTACGCAAATTAAGTGAATTAATATGTGGCATGTACTAGCATGGTGCCTGGTCTATAATTAATATCACTGAAGTGTTTATAAAATAAATACCTTCAGAAAATTCATCTACAGCAGGAAATCCAGGCAAACTAAAAATATTAGTCACATCATTACCAACTACCATCAGAAGCTTCGAGGCCACGACTTCTCAAACTTACACGTGCACATGAGTACTCTGCATAGGAAACACCTTGTTCAAAGGGTGGTCCTGATTCAGTGGGACTGGAGTAGAGTCTGAGGTTTTGCATTTCTAACATGCTCTTCCATACTGCGGCTGCTGCTGGTGCAAGGACATACATTGAGCACCAAGAGTCTAGACTCCATAGTACACTTCAAATCTTTTCCTTAAATGTGTTGTAAATGGAGGTTCGTCTGCACTTGCCTGTATTTTAATGCTTTCTGTGCCCTTTTCTGCAAATGTTAGCCATTGCTTATGACAAGTTATAAAAAGCAGATGGCTTATTCAGACATATGGATGTGACGAAAAAAAGTTATGGTGAGACCAGAGACATCTTAGAGCGTTTTCTTCTCTGAGGATCCAAGTCAAGGTTGTACATGAGATCCCTGTTCCATTCTACTGGGGGCAGAGGGTGAAAAATAGGTTAGTGATTTCAGTTTGGTCAGTCTAACTCTCATCTGTTTATACTTTTTTGGTAAGTTGTCATACCTATTTGTTTTATATGGCGCTCTGCAAGTATAATTTCACATTTGTTTACTTTGGTGCTAAAGTTTCATCAGGGAAATTATTCACAGTAGTTCTGTGAATAACCTCTAAAGGAGCAAGAGCTTGCCAGTATTTGGGAGAACAGAAGCATTGAGCTCCGATTAAGGAGTCAGTAATGCTGGGTTGTTTTCTTAGCTCAGCTAGCAACTAGTTGTGAGATTGTGAAAGAGTCACCTGACCTTTCAAGATGTTTTCCCATATTTAAGGTAAGGGTAAGGATGTAAATAAGATTGGGTGGTTGGGAGGTTGGTTCATTCATTCACTGGCCCGCACATTCATCCATCTTTCATCCATCCATCCATCCATCCATCCATCCATCCATCCATCCATCCATCCATCCAACCAGTGTTTATTGAGCTTCCATTCTGCTCCAGGCACTAAGGATAGGGGTAGACAGACAAATGCATGGCTTCTCAATTGTGCTTCACAGTGTGAGAGACAATTTGGTCACATGGAAGCAGTTGGGATCTGGGAGTCAGTGATTCTGAATTCTAGACTAATATTTGAAATTCTGTTGTTTTAGAGTCACCTCTTTTGTGTCAGTTTTCCCAGCTGTCTAATGGGAACAGAAACAGCTCCTTCACTTCCCAGAGTACTTAAGAGGATAAAATGAGCTATAGAATGTAAGGCTTCTATTATACAAGTTCAACTTTATGAGAGGCCATGGTTCAAGAAGAAGTACATTAAGATAAATGACTTCATTTGTATTGAATCTCAGTCAGTTTAGGACGAACTGCTTTTATTTTTGTTTATTTTCTTTGATCCTTTTGCTTTTTGTGGAATTCTCAAAGGAAAAAAAAATAAGTACTGTGGTAATTGCTGGTAGATGGGAAGTTAAGTTACTGCGCATAAGAATTCACACTCTGGCATCAGGTAGACCTGGACTTGAATTTCATCTCTGCTGTTTGTAGCTGTGTGTCTCACACAAGTTACTTAACCACTGTATAGTTCAATTTCTTCCTTGGTAAAACGGAGATCAAAATGCTGTAGTTATACTCAGATTTTTGACAGCACAGGAAGTGGGTGCCCCAAACCCCCTCATTGTTCAAGGGTCAACTGTGGTAATGAAAGGTGACTACAAGGATGGAATTAGATAATGTGTGTTTGACGATGATAGCTTTGAGCACAATACCTTGCATACAGTAGCCTCTCAATAAATGTTATAAGGTACATTTGTCTCCACTGTTTTGGGAATAGCTTTTATCAAAATAACTAGATTGTTCTCTGGGGAAACTAGAAGCATAAGAGAGAAAGGGCAGGGATGGGAACAATACTTCAGGGAAGGCAGAATATTACTTCCTCCTATTCCTCGAAAAGTATTATGTTTTAATAACTAAGAGTGAGAAAAGGTGGTTCTATTTTTGTCTTAGCTCAATTCTTGGTTTCTATTTCAGATTGCTGGGAAAATTGTCTACCTAAAACAGAGCAGTTTGAGATGTGAGGGATTTTTTTTTTCATTTCCTTCTTTTTTCTTTTTATTTCTCTATCTTTATTTCTCCTTTCTTGCATATGAACTAAAACCATGTTTATGGAACATTTTTAAGTCTTCATTTTGTCATTCTGAGATGTTTTCCCCCAAGTCCAATACTTCTGAGCTGAAACAAGGATGGTCCAGGCACTGTCTCAACTGCCAGAGTTCCGAAAGGCCCACATCTGCCTGTCTGAAAACAACGGCCAGCCTGAATTTTTCATTTTCAGCAGGAAGTCCGACAAAACACAGACATAGCTTTAGAATGCTTATTCTCTTCTCCTGGCCAAAGTGTCTTGGAAGATAAGTTGGCATAAAAAAGATACTAAAACATCCACTAAATGTTGGGTAGCCCTCAGGCACCACTCCAACCTTTTGAATCAGCCTGCCCTAAAGCAGTATGGCCTTTCCTGGGCTTCGTTTTCATCGTCCAAGGCATTAAATGTAGGCTTCATTTCCTGCATTTAGTGTTAGCATTTAACTTTTTTTTGCCTGGAATTAAACACTCCCCTCCGTGAGGATACATTCATGACTCTCCTACCAGACTTAATTGTTCCCTCCTCTATGCTCCTAAGGCAGGTACAGCCTTGAATTTAGAGAGTTATTTTCAGAGCTGTTTTCCTGCATTATATCAATTTATATTTTCTCTCCTTCCACCCTCCCCAGAGTTAGACATGTCATAACCATCTGTTGAAATGCATCCATCAAAAGAGACAGTTCCCACCTCCATGCTGGGAACCAAGTGCTAAGAGTATATAATTTCTAAACTTTTTACCTGTGTGTGGCATTCAACTTTTCTGAACTTTCCCACTGACCGCCGTGTAATTTTACAACGTCCTTGAAATTCTGAAAATGGCTTCTATGAAAAAGCAAACCTCTATCCTGCCACTCTGTTACACCCTACAGTCTATGAGAGATGGCACAAAGTCAGACAGTTTGCCTTAGGGAGACATCATGAGTTTAGTAACCTTTCCTGTCTTTGAGACTAAATTTCAATAAGAATTCTGCTCAATTCAAATTATATAGCACTGATGTGCTTTGGGATCGTGGGCAAGATCCTGGTATTTCAATGCTTAGCTATTTTCCAAATGATTTCTGCCCTTGATGAATATTTAATGCTAATTCTCTTTAAAGAGAATTTCTTTTTTGATTGGAAAGAAGAATATCATCTAAATAGCTAATGCCCTAGACATAATGGGTGTTTGACCATAAATATAAAATAACCCAGGAGGAAGTAAGAGCAAATCAATCTACTCTAATAATGGTTTGCTTGTAATTTCCTAAGTATAGAAAGTCTAATAGCCTCCTCTCACGTATTAGAGATAGGCGAGAGCTTCCATCTGTTTTGCTCCTTGTTCTAAGATACAACTTCATGCTTGATCGAGAAACACTTTAGGAAAAACAAACATGTATGATTCAAGGCTCCTACTTCAATTAATAGAGCTTTTGAGATTCCCCCATCCCCTAGAATAAATTAGAGCAGATACTCTTTTCTCAAGACTGCCAACACTGCCTGCAATTTAAGAAGACACAAACAAGAAGTGTCTGTGACTCAAAGACTCCAACGGGTGAGGGGCCAGTTCACAGTGGTGTGTTATCATGCATTTGCTCCACCACGTTCCATGTTCTACCGTGTTTCCCCGAAAATAAGACCTAGCCGGACAATCAGCTCTAATGTGTCTTTTGGAGCAAAAATTAATATAAGACCCGGTCTTATAGTAAAATAAGATCGAGTCTTATAATATAATATAATATAATATAATATAATATAATATAATATAATATAATATAATACTGGGTCTTGTATCAAGTTTTGCTCCAAAAGACACATTAGAGCAGCTGATGGTCTGGGTAGGTCTTATTTTCGAGGAAACAAGGTATGTCAGTGGACTTCCGGGCTTCCTTCAGGTCAACATCAGAGCTAACACAGAAATGTTACTAAAGTTTGTTTCTTTCATTTGTTCTCAGGAGGGATAATAAATTTACTCTAAAAGCCTCGCCAGCACTGCTAGATTTAGATTATCTGCCCCCTTCTTGGTCCTCCAGTATTTCTGCATGAGTAGTATTCCAGGAAAAAGCAAAGAAAAATCTCTCTTCATTTAGATAGAGAGTGAAGGCTGCTTTCCTGTACCGCCCAGGGTCCCTTACTGGCCTGCCTTCCTCTGGCTGCCAATTTTGCTACAACGCAGGCTCAAATTGTCTTCAATTAATTAATTAATTCATTCATTCATTTATTTATTGTGATAACAGATTTTATTAAGTGCATCTTTCTGCCCTTCCCAAGCATTCTGGGAGCTCCTGGCTGTAACCTTCTCCCTGCTCCTCCTGTGGCACTTCACATTTAGCCATCATAGTTCATTCCTAAGTGAAAGCTGAAACTACAGAAATAAGGGAAGATGCTGGCTCCTACTGTGTTTCTCCGAAAATAAGACCTAGCGGGACAATTAGCTCTAATGCGTCTTTTGGAGCAGACATTAATATAAGACCCCGTCTTATTTTACTATAATATAAGGCTGGGTATAACATAACATAACATAACATAACATAACATAACATAGCATAATATTATCCTTACTATACTGGAAATAGTATCCTGGAAATACTATCCTTCTCTGCTTCTCAGACGATAATATAATATAATATTGGGTCTTATATTAATGTTTGCTCCAAAAGGTGCATTAGAGCTGATTGTCCGGCTAGGTCTTATATTGAGGGGAACATGGTATGGAGTGAGAGGCAGCTGCCCTTCCTTTTAGCCTTGTAAAATTTATCTCTTTTTCTTTCAAGTCATTGTATAAGCAATTTACAGTAGCATGAGGTGAGTAGGCTCATTTAATCTCATCATTCTGCTACAGAACCCCTAAAATCTCTGAAAATGATAACCACACATGAATTTATACATTGACAATCAATTCCAAAAGCATAGCTAAAACAGCATCTCACTGAATCAAAACTATTAGGCTTATTTTATTCATTTAAGACAAATACAACCCATTCCATTCTTTTTCTACTTCATCTCTCCCAAAGGACAAGTTCAACTAATCCATTTATTCTTCCTGTATGACTGCTCCTCTCCCAAATTGGAATCAGTGGGTTTTATTGCAAATGGCCTTTGATTCCATAATTGCTATCTGCCCTATTTTACCCATTTAAAAATAGTACGGGATTCATTAACCATGCCTTGCAAATGGATGTTCAATCCAGAGTCAGGAATATAAAGGAGCTTTTATATTTACCTTATTGGTCTTGATATTTCCCCTTATTAAAGAATTATCCTATTATTTCATGAATTTTAGTGCCTCACTCTAAACTTAATTTCTGAAAATGTTATACCTATAGAAGCATATGTTTTTAAAAGTCATCCATGTAGCTAAAGACAGAACAGAATGTCAAGACTAGATGCAACTGAAAAGCATCAAAATCATTACAAATGAGATTTTTATGTAGATAATTCCTTTATATATTAAAAATCACTCTAATATGTTTAAAGCGATTCAATCTTCTGTGATTTCTTGGGAATAGTTACTTGGAAATACTATCTTTCTCTGCTTCTCAGACTATAAAGCTAGCCTAGGCTGGGAAGGAGAGCGGACACTTTGATGACTAGCTGGTAATTTAAATACAGTATCTCCCTCACTACCTGGCTTCCTGTAGGCTTCATTAATACTGAAATCAAGGGGATCCTGGCCCAGGGAAAGGCAGTGGGGTTTAGGAAAAGAATATGTCAGTGAAAGGGATTAGTATATCCTAAAATATGGTCATTCCTTACCTCTTCAACCAGTTGCAGCATACGACGGGTGCTTTCCAGTGACTAAGATAAAAAAAAAAACACACATAAATATGATGAATGCAGGATCCAGAGGTCTTGGAAAATCACAACAACTTTCTTCCCTTGGGAAACACAAAGGGTTGCTACCACATATTCTTTTATGTTTGTAACTAAAACACAAATGGCCCTCACATTTTCAATCTCTTTCCTTTCAGGCTTTTTACATAATAAAATGGCCTAAAGCAATTACATTGAAGCTGATCTTCATAAAATCAAAACCATACGAAGATGATCTTGATATCAAAGACCAACTAATCTGGAAAGATAATTTTGCATATGCAGGGTGCATGAAAAACTATCTCAAATACTCAGAGGACTAATTGGGCCTTCCTGGAACAGGAATATTGAATTTTAAGCACAAACAAAATTTTTCATGAATTGAGACGACTCTAACATCAAGTTTCTTATAAAGCCTCTAGAAACACAATTGGAAGTTCTTATCAGTACAAATTAAGCTGTTGCCTTAGGGTGAAAAAAATCAAGCATATTTGAAATAATTAGCCTATAGGAGACAGCTATAATAATTATCTTCATCCTTAGATAAGAAAAAAAATGAGATGGAAAGTCTGAACTCAGTGCTGGTCCCTCAGGCACAGTGTTGTCAGTTCCTTTGAAACCACTAGACTCTAACAGCCACTGTGATTTCTCAAAGCTGCATTTTTAAGTGATGAATTTATTTTGGACAAGATTCTGCAGAAACATGAAAAATATTAACCTTCCTGGAAGAGCTGTGAATAGACTGCTTTTGGAAATGGAATGGTTGTAAGCAGTGGTATCATAGTAAATGTTTAACATTTGGCTCTCGGGAAAAAAAATATATGAATAAATATATATATATATGTGTATATATATGTATATATACACATATATATTATAAATATAAATATATTACAAAGATAAATATAAATATATATATTTAAGCTCATTATTTTAATGATATAAAGGATGAATAGCACAAAATTTATAAATAATAATAAAATACACAATACTCTCTATTATAAATTCCTTATAACCGATTGATTCTCACAGACAGCTTTTGTTGATTTCTGCTGACCTCTTTGCCTATAGCTAAGTATGCGTAGAACAAGCGCAGTTCTGGCATGAATGCTGGTTAACATTTTCATTTACATTAATAAGTAAGAGGGAACTGAAACAAGAAGACATATGTTGGAACTTTTCAATGATGCAAGTGACTTCTTGGCTAAAGAGAATCATGGTTTTCAAATACTGGAATACTTTTCTCAATTTTTTTGGTTATCACAGTGAAATAGTTGCAGATACGCACACTTTTAAATATAACCTGCATTATTAATACTTTCTCCCCTTTCTTAAGTCTAGACAATCAACAAACCAAGAAGTCTAGCCCTGATTTGTGGTGTTTGCAGACTCCCACAGTATAAATAACTCTTCCCCTGTCTGATTTCTAAGTACATCATGATGGCACTGACGGTGAACTTGGGAAGATTCGTAGTAACAAGTCATTACATGGAATCCCCACACTACAAACACAATACATTTCAAGAACTTTGAGAGCATAGATATGTAGTAGTAAAATAATTAGGAAGTGGTGAGTTCTGAGTACTTAGTATACTTGTGATTTTAACACAGTCTATTTAATTATCAGTTTATATAATTCAATTTTAATACCAGCTTGTAAGATTCTGGAAAATGTAACAATCAGCTCTCAAAATTGAGCCAGCGCCAGCACACCACTGGCTGTAAGACACCCAAAGACGTTGCTTTTCTTAGAGGATCTTCAATTCTCTAGATTTCTAGAAATTGGGAGTTTGGGCTAAGACATTAATTTGTATGTAGGTTTTATAATTAACACATTTCTGGCTTTTGGTATATAGGAAATCACAGTCGTACTTCACCGCCACCCCCGCTGCCCCACTGCCCCACCCTCTTTCTAATTGAGACATTAGAAGAAGTCCTTTCTTCCCATGAACCTGAATAAGACAGCTCCCTATCTTTTGCTCCCTGCTCATGTTTCCACCCCTCACCTCATCAGCCAGCTGGTCAGCCCGTCGCTGCATCTCCTCCAGCTCATTGCGCATGTCAGCGTCTTCGGCCATGGTAGTGATGGGGGGTGGCTGGGTGCCTGGGTTGGGGGGTCAGGGATGGGTTCGGCCGCAGAACCTGGTAAGAAGCAGATTTGAACATGTGAGAGCTTGTATGTGTATGTGTAGGCGTGTGCAAATAAGAGAAGACATAAATGGCCCACACGTAATCTCCATGATTCAGTCATCTTCTGGGCTGGAAGCCCCACTCATACAGGGGTCAACAGAATTATGCTGCGTCTTCAACAGATACCGTAATGCATACTTGCCAACTTCACCATGAAGATAGATGCCTGTCTACCTATGAAGTATTTTTTAAAGACACAAACCACCCGAGAATTAGGTGTAATGGGATGGAGGGGTGTGATTCTGGGTTAGTACACTTTTAATCTCACATTTATTTATTTATATTTTTATTTTATTGTTAACAGCTTTACTGAGCTATAATTGAAAACAATAAATCCCACATATTTGAAGTGTATAATTTAAGAAGTTTTGGTATTATGTACACACCCAGGAAACCACAACCACAATTAAGAAAATGAACTTATCCATCACCCCCAAAAGTTTCTTAATGTCCTCTGTAATCCTACGCACCCACACATCCATGTCACTTTACCCCGAGCTGAGACAACTGTTTATCTGCTTTCTATAACTATAAATTGGTTTGCATTTCCTAAAATTAAATATAAATGGAATGATACAGTATGAACTATTTTTGCCTCACTTCTTTTACTTAGGATAATTATTTTGACATTCATTCATCTTGTAGCATGTATTAATAGCTCCTTCCTTTTTATTGTTGAGTAGTATTACATTGTATTTAGAAGCATTTGGAAGCAAGAGGCAGAAAATCTTTAGTTGTTTTTAATTACTATCAGAGGTTGACAAGACAGTTTATGTGGGTATGTGCGACTATTTCTCCAAAGAGGGATGGGTCCTTGGCCCTGAAATGTGACCATCTTATTTTTTTGGCTACTCTTGAAATGGTACAAATTATAAGTAGCCAGACTGAGTTATCTCCAGAGCCAACCAGACCCTCTCCTTCCATTCCTTCTTCCTTTCTTTCTCCTGTCCTTCCTTTCTTCTCAAATATTTATTGAATACTATAATATGCCAGGACAGTGTTAGGCACTAAAAATATAGAGATAAATGAGGCAGGCAAATTCATTGCTGTCACAGAACTACAGTCTAATTGGGAAGATGGGAGTGAAATGAGGAAATTAGATTATTCAGCGTGAAGCTAATTATATTTGGTGACATACAAGTACCATGGGTGCCATGGGTCACAGGAGGCCTCCCTGAGGAAGTCATGTCCCTGGAATGACAATCAGAGGGAAGGGGGTAAAAGGCCTGAGGAAGGGTTAAAGAAGATAAGTATTTGATATAACGAAAACTTCTTTGGAAGTAGCACAATTGTAGGTGGGCTCTTGTCTCGTGTCTGAGATAGCCAACCATGCACCAGAAATTATCCTCCCTCTTCCATGGTAGAGCACAGTCTCTGGGAAATGGATGTTTAGTCAGGAATTAAATTTCCAGTTCCCACTTCAAGGAGGTGGTTTTATGTGGCTAGAGGTGGTTCATGAGTTGTGGTCAAAATAATGTGTGTACCTGCCAGACTAAGGCAAGTCAGAAGCAGGCATTCCTTCCACGTCCTCTCTTTCCCGCTTTGCCAGCCAAAACAGGGCCCTCAAGGAAGGCCAGGCCATGAGAGACTAGGAACTTGGGCCTTTTGAATCCTTGCCTGGAGGAAACTTTATAGTTGATGAGAAAGACCTGAACCTTCATATGAGAACAATACACTTTTATTGTTCTACACTACTGAAATGTGAGATATTTGTTTGATTTTGTTATAGCAGCTGGTGTTACACTGACTAATGAAGGCCTAACGAAACTTAAAATGGAATCGAAACATTGCATAGAAGCATGATTTCCCAACTGAAAAACACATTTGTGTCTGTCCTTCCATTAAAAACTGAAGCTGGTAGAGAAATTAGATTTAGGGCTTTGGGGGCAATACCATGTTTCTATTATTATTACAGTATTATTATTATTATTGCTATTATGATTTGTATGAGAAACACTTTTTACAAAAATAAAATGAAAACTCTGCATCAAAAAACAAAACAAAACAAAAAAACAAACACAAACAAACAACCATCAGGAACATACTCAATGGGAGGCAAAGGAACCAAAGTTCACAGAGGCAGGTGCTCGATGTGGGCCCCGGGGAGAGGCCTCTATGCCCCTGTCTCCCAGACCCACTGCTACATTGCTTTCTTGACAGCTAAGGTTGAAATCCTCTGGAACTTTAATTTAGTATATATTATTAGAATCTTCCACATTTATCTCTCTTGTGAAGTAACTCAGACAATCCAGAGTTCCTAGGTAGGAGGAATCCTTAAGTAAAATCTCTTTGGAGATGATAGATTTCTAGTTCTCTTGTACCCAGTGACTCTTGCGCATCATGTATGAATCATAGGAAAAAAGAAGGAGGAAAGCTTCGGGGCTGCGTGCTACTAGAGGCATTAAAATAAAAGGTAGTAAACTATGGTAGTTTACTATGGTAGTTTAAAAATTAACTATGGTTAATTTTATGGGCAGTCATTTAAAATATTGACTGGGCATCATACCATGAGCCTGCTAATTTTCTCACACCTATTCTGGCCACCAGTATGTGTACTTATGATGTGATGTAGAGCTTTTTAAATGCTTTGTGCTTTGCTAAAATACAGGCTTTCATTTTAGAAATTAAGAGATCTAGAAAACAGAAATTGGAAGGAATTTATACCAAATCACTCCTGAACCCTTAGATGAGCAGAAACAAATTTCCTATGTTCCCCCGAGTGACTGGAATCTACCTTCTAGAATAAAATGGTGGATCAATGGGAACTTTGAGTCAATTGTGGGCCATATCTGAGTGGAGTGGATAAGGGCTTGGATGTCAGAAAGACCTAGATGGGCTATTGGCTCTGGCACTCCTTTCCTGGATGTCTCTGGGCAAGTTTATCAACGTCTCTGAACTTCAGTTTTCCCAATAGGGTAAATAATACCAGTCTCATAGGCTTGTTGAGAGGAATATATTATAGGAAGTCCTGATCAAACTTGCTTGTAAGGATGTGGGGGATTAATATTCAGAAAGCCCTGCTCATTCTGGGTAAGCCTGTATTGTACCCTTTGCTAAGAGTAGAGCAAATCCAGTATTTGTTAATTAACTTTCCTTTACTAACGGCTGGGCAGGAGGCACGCTGCTGCTGTGCTGAGCACCTGGGGAAGCCTGAAACCAGGGAGACCAGCAGAGCGCCTGAGTCTCCGGTCTCTAAGCAGCACCTCTCATGGGATTACCATGTGGAGACCTGTTTTCCATCTTCATATTTTGCTGCTGGGTTCCTTAGGGAGAACTTCTTCCTTCAGTCTGAGCAAGAGACTGATCTTTCCTTTCAATAGGCCAGTTTATTAGAAGGCAGAGGTCTGTGTACTTTCTGAGCTGTAATACTGCTGTACTTCCCCACTCCTCCAGGTCTATTTGCTGATCCATGCGCGTGCGCTCTCTCTCTCTCTCTCCTTTCACTCTCATGTGTTTCCTTGGCAATCTCCTCTCAAAGTCGCTATTCTCAGCACCTGATGAACAGCTAGGTACAGGGCCCCATGGCTTCAAGCTGACAGCAACCTATGAGGAGCTGGCTGATGGGCAGTTGGTGTGATGACAGAGAAGCCGCGTGGTGGATGCCCTTGTGTTCACCACTTTCACGCCCCTCTTCCCCCAAGGGGCTCCCACACCTTTGTCCTGCTCTAAAGTGTGGGGGTATGTCTGTGATTTGGGAGGAAGGCTGATGAGACTGACAGATGCACAGCATTTCTAAGCTGTAAAAACAACGTTCCCTCACCTAGTAAGAATGGAGGGAGAATGGACATGGAGCGCACCTCTAGGTCCTCTGTTAGGATGTTTAATGCCAGTGTTTTATAAATTATCCCATACATGCCAAACCCAAGCATATTAACATTTGAGGAGATAGCATCTGAGAGGCATAATAATGTTGATTAATGGTAATTTCAGTAGCTGAAAGGATGTTAATAGTGAAATGGCATTTATTATCTATGGACCACTTCACTCATGTTAGCACATTAAGCCTCCATCCTGTGTATTGCCTGAGCTGGTAGTGTGGCCTCAGCCAGCAAAGCCTGCTGAGTAAGTGAGGAAATAAGAAGCAGAGCCACTCAAAACTGTTCCCTGGGGCTCTGATGTAAGACAATCTCCCAGGCCACTGAGGCCCAACAGCGTTCTATTAATTATCTCAAATCACCAGTATTTAGCTGAGGGTCTGGCCCCTAGTAGGTGTTCAATTTATGTTAATTGATTTAGTGAATGAATGACTGAAAGAACTGTTCTGACACCCGCAGGTGGCATTTAATGTTCCCAAATCAGCAATTTTCCAGATATGGTCTACAGCCATGCTTCTGAAACGTCAACAGGTATCAGAATCACCAGAACCCTTAGTAAAGCAGACTGCCAGCTTCCACGCTCAGAGATGCTGAGTCAGTTGCTCTGAGATGGGGGGGGGGGTACCAGGTTCTGCACCTCTAACAAGCCCCCAGGCGATGCTGATGCTGTTGGTCCACAGACTGCATTTGTAGGAGCTCCTGTCTACAGGACACTCTCTCCTGGAATGTTACTAAGTGTCACCAGGTGGGGTGGCAGGAAGGTTCTGTAGTCATACACAGTGAGGAAACAGTGGACTCAACCAGACGCTTCAGGGAATTGTGGCCAAATCCAGCTCACTGTTCGCTTTTACACTGGCTATGAGCAAAGGATGGTTGCTACATTTTTAAATGGTTAAAAAGACTCAAAGAAGCATGCTTTGTACACGTGAAAAATTATATGAGATCAAGTTTCAGGGGCCATAAATAAAATTTTATCGGAGCGTAACAATGCCTCTTGGTTCCCCTATTGTCGATGGCTTATTTCAGGCTGCAATGGTAGAGTTGAGTGGTTGCAAGAGACCACCTGGCCCTCAAAGCTGAAAATATTTACTCTCTGGAAAACATTTGCTGATCCCTGTGCTAAATAAAATTAAACAAAAATCCTTTAAGCATTCCTTATCAGACTTTCATATCTACAAAGCATTGCACATTTCCTATAGACAGGCACAGTGTGTGGTGTTTTTTGTTCTGTCTGTATTTGTCTGTAGAATTCCCTTTTCATGGAGCTTCCCGTAATGGGGTTCATGTTTCCTAGACCATATTTTAAAACAAGAGAGGATGCATGGAGTAAAATATAAAAATGAATTTACCTTTGATTGAGTATCCTTGCAGGGTTTTAGGACTACAAATCAGATTTAATCCATGGGATTAATCGTGAAGTTCTGGGGTGCCTGCAAAGCCCTCACAAAGATTCCTAATTTCCATGACCACCTGCAGACCAAGATTCCCAGCCCCAGAAGCACTATGTCAGAGACAGAAACACCCGAGGGTCTGTCGCTCTCAAGGTATGTGGTACAAAGTCAGCTGGCTGCAGTTATTCTATGATGTCAAGCATAATTTGTAAAGCTTTTCATTCTCTAATGCTGCATCCAAGTCTATTTGAGCCCCACATTAGACACAGGGCAGATGGATTCCAGAGATAGCCCTCTCTCCCTCATTAAGGGGTTTATTTATTTACATGCATTCGGCTGAGACTGCTTTCTTGATGTAGTGTCTGAACTCAAATACGAGGTTAGGACCCAGGAAGAAGAGGTGAGACTGGCAATAAGGGGTGCGTATTTTTGATATATCAGTTGGACAGAGACATAGATGGCTACTATGCTGGGGACATTGGCCATTATTCCAGGTGTCATAGGGCAGGAACATCTTGGGAAGGTGTAATTCTCTCTATGTCTCATCTTTTAGTTAATTAAAAAAACCCAACGAACCTATTACTATATATGAGTATATCAACATCTATCGGCTGAATTATCACAGAGTTCTGAAACCTACATCTTGATGTCTCCCCACACTGCTAATCATTTAAACAAAGCTTCTGCAGGGTAGATCTCCCCTCCTGTAGACCCTGCCTGCTTTCTGGTGGAATTCAACAGAAGCTTATTAAAGACTCACAATATTCAACAAAGCCCCAAGAAGAACAAAGGGATTTTATAAGGACAATTCTCCTTAGTTATTAATAAAAATAACACCAACACTTATTGAGGGCTTACTCTGCAGGGCACTCTTAAGTGCTTTTCATATAATAACTTACATAAACGTTAAATGGTATATAGTGTGAATACTATTACCATCCCCATGTTGTAGATTAGAAAACAAGCTTAGAAGGAACTCTCCATTCACACACAGATGAATTTCAGATCAGGAATTTGGCTTATTTTCAAAAACATTTTCAAAGAATATTTCTTATCAAACATGTATTGATATTTTGTCTTTTAATTTTTTTACTATTATTGAGGAATATTGGGGAACAGTGTGTTTTTCCAGGATGTCAAGTAGTTGTTTTTTATCAATCTAGTTGTGGAGGAGTGCAGCTCAGCTCCAAGTCAAGTTGTTGTGTCTCAATCTAGGGCTAGTGAGCTGTGCCCTCCACAACTAGATTGAACTCGAACCGGTGACACTGGTGTTATGAGCACCGCGCTCTAACCACGGAGCCAACCGGCCATCCACCTGCGGCTCAGTTCCAAGCTCAAGCCATTGTTTTCAATCTAGTTGTGGAGGGTGCAGTTCACTGGCCCATGTGGGAATCGAACTGGCAACCTCACTGTTAACAGCTTGTGCTCTAACCAACTGAGCCATTCGGCTGCCCTTGTCTTTTAATTTAAGACTGGAAATACTTTATTCTTAGTTTCATTTATATATTGGAAAATAATACAGAGTGTTTTAGTAGGCACATCTCAATATTTCCCAGCTTTTGATATTATTTATCATTTCCACCTATGTTTTTAATCTCCAGTCCTTTTTCTTCCTTGTCTTTATTCTTATTTCCCTTTTCTTCCTAAGATGTGTTATTGTGTTGTTTTTTTTATATCTTCTTAAAATGACGAAAGATTAATTTGTTTCACCTTTTTCTTGTTTTTGGTACAATATATTTATTGCTATAAATTGTCGTCTGTATTATAGTGGCCCTATCCTATAGGTTTTGGAATATAATATGGCTTTTGTTATTTATTTCTAAATAGTTTTAACTTTTATTTTTAATTTCTTCTGTAATTGAAGAGCTATTTGAATGTGTGATTTAAAATTTATATAATATGGGGGTTTCTTTTTTGTAATTTCTAATTTTATTTTCATTATGGCCAGTGAAGGTGGACCACATTATTTTTCCTGTTTGAAATTTGGTGAGATTTCCTTTGTACCTAATCCATGGCTAATTTCTGAGAATGTTTAATTTGTGTTTGAAGAGAAAGTCTATTCTATCTTTGACTCTATCTAGCTCCTTACCTACATCAAATCAAGCTGAAAAGGAAGATTTGTTATTTAAACTCCGTGAAATCCTTAGGCAACATGATCTATCGATTTCTGTGTGTTCATGTCTCCCATAGTAATTGTAGCTCTACCAATTTCTTCTTATATTTCAGCCCATTTTTCCTTTTTACATTTTGCAGCTGCATTCTTATATATATAGGACCATGATTGCTACTTTCTCATGGTGGATTGTAGCTTTTATCAATATTAAAGATTAGTATTATACTCTTGTATCCCATTTCACTGTTATTATGTTGCACAACTTTGGTCAAACTCAAGGGACAGAGATTTATGTCTTAGACGTATCCCTTTCATCTTTGTAAAACAAACCAAAAAAAAAAAAAAAAAAAAAGGCAGCAAATCAGTATTACGCACCTAAGCTGTGGGAGCTCTCATTTGGTTTATGACTCAGAATCCAACAGTGGGGCAGTCACCTACTCTCCTTGTGTTTTTGTCCTTACCTTCTAGAAGGAGTCAGCAATTAGATGTGTATGGAGGCAGTACTTTATTAGCACTGGATGAAATTTCTCCTTGAAGTTAATGGAACTGTAAGACCCAAAATGCCTACTCTGAGGAATAGTGAAGCACAGTGACAGCTGCTGAAACAAGTCCCTAAGATTCCTCAAGTGAATTGGGGGCATTTTCTATTCTGAATAATAAGAAGTCATTCTAGGATTGAAACAGCCTTTCTTGAGTAAGAAAAATCAGCTGAATGTATTTCAACGTTCTATATCAAAATATTACGCACAATAATAGTCATTTGTTGAGCACTTTCTATGTGATAATAAGAATCAAACCAGGAACTTTATATAAAACTGGGGGGGTTATATAGGAACCCCAAACCTTTGCCCCAACTGCAAATGTTGTCCCCAACCCAGCAGGATCAGCCTCACCTTGGAACTTGTTAGAAACACGGAATCTTAGTCTCCATCCCACACTTATTGGGTCAGACCACCTACTGTACGTGATCACTAAGCATCAGAAGTTGGAGATTTGCTGCTCGAAACCACATTATCTCCATAATAAGCATGAAAAGAATGAAGTACAAGTTGACTTGATAACCAACCAAGATCAGAGAGGTGGTTGATGGCAGAGGCTGAGTGTCCCGCCTTGCGGAGCCTGACTCTGTGCCTGTATGTCCGCTGCTGCCCTGCGTGCCATTATTTTACTTTGCCCATTCAACAGGACCTGTAGATGCCAGCAGCATTTGCCTTCCCAGCAGACGGAAAGCTCCATGGTGTCATGATTTCTAAACGTCTCTCAACAGTGTCCTGCGCTCAGAGGGTGAACACACTGGTTGATTTTCATGAGATGAAGTCATTCAGAAAACAAAGGGAAGATGCTTGTCAGAAAAGGCACACTGGAGACTTTCCATCTTCCCTAAATAACAGCCTGTGAAGGTTAAGACTTGCTCTTTAAGATACTTAGAGCTCAAAAGGGAGAAAATACTGAGGATTTTGAGGATTGGAAACCATGGATGGTCCTCATAAATTCTTCTCCCTCTGAAAATAATGATAGTGAAAGTGCATGTCTTAATGTTAAACTAAGGCCCAGAGCAAAGAATTATTTTAGCAGATAACAGGCAGCAAGGTTTTGTTTACACGCCTATTATTAAAAATGGCCGTTTCTTAAATCTTGTGTCAGTGGTTGTGTAAATTCTTTAAAGTGAAAACTAAACTTGGTTCGCCGTTCTTTCATTTTGAACATTTTTTGTGCATGAAATTCAACCTTCTTCTCTTTTTATAGTGGACATGATTGGTTTCAATAAATTTCTTAGTTGAATCAAAAGATTGTCTTTGAAACATGAAAAATAAATAGCTCATGAATGAACTGATCTACCCTCTTACATCCATTTTACGCCTATTATCTGGTTCATGGATAAGTCACAGGTGCTCGTAACTTGGCTTCTCAGTAGTGTGGCCTGAGGTTTCCTTGCATCTAATCCTTTCTAGTTGCTTGTTAAAATGCAGAGTCCCCGCCACATCACCTACGGAAAGAGATCTAGGAAGGTGGGGCTGGAATTTGCATTTTCAACAACCACCATAGGTTCTTCTTATGCCCCCAGAATGGGAGGATTCATGCACAGCACCGTGTAGAGCTGAAGGGCTTTGCAAACATCCCCTGGGAAACTGATAAGGCTATGCTGAAACCATCTAGACATTTGACTACATGGTTCTGTAGCATTTAGAAAACCATCTTGATCTGAGGTTGCATCCTGCTTGTCTCCCTACCATATTCTTCTCAATATTTGATGGCATAGAATGTGCTAGGTTAAACACCATGGATCCATTTCTTATAGGAGAATTTAGCTAATGAAACATCTCAAGTGACAGATATTTCAACTAGCTCCCAGAATTGTCATCATCTCCCTCCATGTCGCTGAGGGGACGCACTGACTACCATTAGGGCCCAATTCCTTTCAAACTTGGCTTACTTATTTTCCAAACCACCTCTCCCACCTCATTTCTTAATGGACTCTATGTCTGTACACCTGGACACACAGACAGATACAGTCCTGATATGGTTTCTCTTGAGAAGGGAAACCTGACTTCACCAATGAGCCCCTTCCCTGGGCTATTCTGCGATTAATGACAGCATGGCTGACAGGCAGCTTGGCTTGGTTTTTGTTTTTTAGGGACCTGGGTCTGGGGTGGCCTGGCATTTCAATGCAGCCAGCGTTGGCATCTTGTAATTGCAACAGGGCAGCCAGCCACAACCAACACTGATTATGTGTAAATTCCCCCTTTTCAAAATGCCAATGTTTCCTTTGTCTGTTTCGCAAGTGCCCAAATGGGTGTTTAGCACTGAGGTTTGTATTATGCAACAGTTCCTGATTGTTTACTTGGAGCGGAAGCAAGAAGGACTCACTGACCAGGAGAGAGGGAAGGGCAGAACTGAACCTCATCTCATTTACCCTGATCATAGTCAGAGCAAACCACAGTAATTGGTTCATCCATTTAACCAATATTTACTTACTGACTGCTACTGTTAGTGCAGCTACATCTGGCTCACAGCTGGAGTGGAACGGCTTTCTCTAAAGAATGGCTGTAGGGGCTCGGGCTAGGAGCCTTTTGCTTTCAGATTTCCTCCTCCATCTTGTCTAGGAGACAGCTGACAAAAATGTTTGTATTGCAAGGTATGAACCCAAAATGGGATTCTATGGAAAGTAACTTCGCAGGGTGATCTGATCATAAATTCCTTACTGGGCAGGTCATGGTGGGTAGTCATACCCCAGGCATATATAAAAACTTCTTTAGTAAAAGGCGTATCTTTGCCTTAAGCCAGCCCTGTCCATTGTTTCTGTGCATCTAGGTTAACACACCTTAGAAATGGCCTCGTTTAGACCCCTCAACAGAGCACATAATCTTGTTATTATAACCGTCCTGTAATCCCATCCCCGCATTGCTTCCCCCGACCTCCATGTAATCTTTCTTACATTCCCTCCTTAATTTCAAATGCATAAAAACAAACTGCAAACTTTGATTCTCAGAAGCATTTATCTCAGTCTGTTGAGATCTTGCTTCTAGGTATAGACTCTGGCTCAAACAAACTCTTCGAAAAATTCTCAACAGGTTTGGACGTTTGTTACATTGACAAAAGTACTTGGCTTGGTTCCTGAGAGAAGGGTGATATCCATGTAGGACTAACACTTGGCCACATGAAAAAGAAGTCTTATTATGCCCTAAATAAAATAATTCCGCTCAGGACTCCACAAACAGAAAGAATCCTAGACCAGGCAGAAAGACCCTCATTTTCATTGAAACAAACTCTTTGTGCCCATGTGACCAGGTTAATGGTGAGAAGGAAGATCCTGTATGTTCTGGCTCACTGATAGTCTTGCCTCCACTAGTGGATGTTGTTGATGCTCTGCTCAGCCCCCGGAATCTCCCCCACTGTCTGTGTGGTGGTCCCCCAGTTTCTGCATATTCCACTCCTGACTCATGCCTAGGACGCTCTCCATAAGACCACCTTAAGAGCTGTTTCATCCGACTCACTGAAAGCTGCATGTATACCTGGGTCTCCCAGGGCAGACCCATAGCTAGCAACTGAATGGCACAGGAGTATGGATGCCCAGTTGTTTTTGCTTTAAGGCGAGGCACACCGTGAGGTATAATGGACATTCCAAAATTTCGCTTGGGGTCATGCCAAAGCTAGGACCCTACCTGTGAGCCTTTTATGCAAGGTGCTTTCAAGAGTGTCTGAGAGAACAGAAAGCTGGGACACAGCATTGGTAGAACAGGTTGTCCAACTAGGATTGTGTCCTCTTTGTCATAAATGTTTGCATGGAGGGCAGAATTCATCCTGAGGCTTGTTTTCCTTGTAACATAATACCTAGTTTAAAAGTCACAGGAGAAGAGACCTGCAAACATCACCTACTCTAACTATTGGCTGCAGATGTCTGCTAAGTACTAACCGAGAATACCAAATTGGCAGAGAGCAATTTACAACAGACTGCAAGGAACAGAACCATCAGTACTGGGGAGAAGTTGTAAGAAAACAGAGTTTGTGTCACTAAAGAACCTTGAAGAGATCTGTCCAAAGTCTGGGTTGGAAACTTTGAATGAAGTGAATTCCAGTTCTTGGAAATATACAAGGAAAGACTAGTGGCCTCTGGAGGTCAAGATTCAATGAAGAGAAGGGGTCACTGGATCCGATGATGTGTAATTTCCTTTCCGAGGTTGAGGTCTCTGGCTCTATGAAGGAAAGTGTATTTACGGTATTGATGCTGCAAGCCTAATCCCCCAGTAAATCCCCATGGGAAACTGGATTTGCTGAGTAGCTGGGGCAAATCCTTTAACATGACTCCTCAGTGTCCCCTTCTTCCCTAGGTAGTCATAGAGATGAGAATTTTGATGGACCCAACTCTACCTTCTTGTCCCTTTTGGTTTGCCAGGCAGGAAGCAACACCACCTGCTTCTCCGGATCAAAGGATCCACTGTGGTTGGAGACAAGGGAAGACATTCCCTAAGTGGACAAACTCTCAGGAAGATGACTCACTTGCAAAGTCAGCTTCACAGAGCTTGCAAAACCAAACATGCCAACCTAACAGTCATTTCGTAGATTAATCTGACAATCTCATAACAAACAACACAGGTATTCACCCTGGACTTAACAATTTTCACCTTTGATTGAGATAATTTTTTTTTTTTTTTTTTTTTTTTTTTTTTTTTTTTTTTTTGCCTAAGATAACAGTTCTGCTATGTCTTTTCTTGAAGCAGCCAGGACCTACAAACACAATTTCACTCTAAACAAACTCATATGCACCGACCTACTAAGCAGCTAAGCTAAGAAACTCATGGAAAATTATTTGCTCTAAAAATGAACTCACTGCAGGGTTTCTTTAAATAGCAAAGCTGCTTGCTTACATTGTAGCATTTTATAGATCATTAAATACTTGACAAAGAGAATGGGAACAAAAAAATTAAAAATTCTGGAAGAAGTGTCAGGAGTCCCAGCTGATGGCAGAAGAACTCCAATTGATGTTAAAGTGTCTCTGAAATGATGTGAAAGTCAATGGGAACAAAAGACTGATTTATAAAGATTTACCCAAATCTCTAGTAGTTTAAGATAAGTAACTAGTGTGACTGTAACTACCCCATTATAAATCTGGCTTCTGCAGTCACTCAGTTTCACATTCACTATCATTAATAAGGAGTGGATTTAAAACACACTTTGGTTCAGACCTAGTTCACAGAGGGCGTGGGGAATTTTACAAACCACACAGCAAGCATGTACTGAGGACATCAGAAGGAAGGAAGCTTTCTGTGGCCAAATGATAAGATGTTCATGCTGGATAAATCTCCACTTGATGTGAGCTTCCTGTGTTCACTTCCATCATTGAATGTGTGTTTGATTATGAATAGTTTCAAGGTACAATTTCAAAAGTTAAAAACATTACTCTCACAAAAATATAGAGTGAATACATGTCAAAGATTTATTAAACATATTAATAACAGAACCAACAAGATGATAAAGCTGGTTCAAATAAAATTCATATATAATAATGCTAAAATGAGATTGCTTAAATTAGATACAAAGCTAGTTAACGTCTTATGGGAAAAAAAAAAGTTACCCTGTAACTTTTATAGTTATATTTTCTACTAGACAGAAATTATTTATCATATAAAAATCTCCAAGTTAACAAACATGTACTGTCAGAGTCTGGAGCCTGATCAAAAGTTAATAGTTGAAAAACAAAAGATTAGATAATCAATGGATGGGTCCCTTAGACATGCATTCATCCTTTTGTCTTATTTCCAAATTTTGGATAATTTGTCTTAATAACAGAAACAGGTGAGTTTCTCCTTGGGCACTACATCATGAAATTTGGTAGCAGTGGGGTGACTGGTTAGCTCAGTTGGTTAGAGCGTGGTGCTCTTAACAACAAGGTCGCTGGTTCGATCCCCACATGGTCCACTGTGAGCCGCGCCCTCCACAACTGCATTGAAACAACTACTTGACTTGGAGCTGATGGGTCCTGGAAACACACACTTAAATAAATAAAAAAGTTAAAAAGAAAAGAAATTTGGTAGCAGCCGCCAGGTGAACTTGTGCTTTTGGATATTCATGCTTCTCCTAGGGCACTTAGTGAAGAAGAGCTAAAAATAATAAATAAATAAATAAATAAATAAATAAATAAATAAATAAATAAATAAAATCTTTTGCCCATGGTTCTCAAAACTACTGGTGGGGAGAGGGGTAAGGGGCAAAATAAAATCGCTTGGGGAGCTTTAAAAAAATCCAGAAGCACAATCAACACCCCAGTTCAAATCAATGAGAATCTCTGAGAATGGGTCACAGACAGCGGTGTATTTTAAAGCTCTCCAGGTGCTGCCATGAACATATTTACACACAAACTTTACTTACTTCTTGGATTATTTCCTTACAATAGATTTTTGAGAGGAGATTTACAGATCAAAGAAAATAAGTGTTTTAAAGACATCTGAGACATAGTACCAAATGTTCTCTACAAAGACTTATCAACATACACTTTTTAACTGATGATTTTCTCAATTTTCATTTCTAAAATATTTACGTATTCTAAAAATAGTTAAAAATTCATTTTTAGTCTTTCTCAATGGTCGTTTTTAATTTAACTTTTCAATCCAGCTAAAATTTATTTTAGTGTGTATTTGGAAAGAGTTAAAGCTCTAATTTGATGTTTTTCCAAACAGCCCCTTTTCTCAATGTCATGTATGGAATAATTCATATTTTCTCCATTAGTTCATTATACAAAGAAGTTTGCAATATAATATGTAGGTTAGTTAAGTGTATTTTGTAATAGTGGAGAGACTCACAGAAGCACGTGAAAAAGACTGAAACTCTGAGCAAACTATTTTGCGTGTATTCTTGTCTCAATTTTAACTATTACTAAGTCTTAGAGCTCTCTAGTTCTGGTGTTAACTCTCACTCACTTGTAAGAACTCTTAGGTGTTGGAAAACAACTCAAAGCTCATCTTCTCTAAGATGGCTTTAATCTGTCTGCAAGCAGCTTGCAACTTTGCCAATAACAGGCCTGCCTAAATCCATCTGTTCTACTTTATTCTCTCTCTAATATCGGATACATCCTCGCATTATCTATGAAGAAAAGGATTTTCTACGTAATGTCCCAGACTGACTTACTGCCAATTCTGAATTTAGTGGGATCCATTTTTATTTTTTATATACACAGTGGTACCTTGCTTTTCGAACGTAATCTGTTCCGGAAGACCGCTCGAGTTCTGAAACGTTTGAAAACAGACAGCAGCTAGGCCTCAGGGTCTTACACTCAGCGGAAGCCGCGTGACATGTTCGACTTCCGAGGCATATTCGAAAACCAAAGCATTTACTTCTGGGTTTATGGCGTTCATAAACCGCAATGTTCGTCAATGGAGACGTTCGAGAACCAAGGTACCAGCGTGTGTGTGTGTGTGCGTGTGTGTATAGTATTATTTCTATAATAATATAGTCTCATTGTTCTGTGCTTAATAGTCCTATTTAAAATCAGTAAATGAAGCCTGAAGTTATCAAAGCCACACTGCAAAAGGAAAAGGAGGATGGAATTTTTAATCATGCTCAAGAAAACAAACATTTTCAATGTTTGTTTCACAATTCTTCTCCTATCTCATAAAATTCCTCTATTAAATCACAGGAAAGGTAGACTTGCCTACTAAGTTATTTTTAATGAGTTTTTGTCATTAGCACTATTACGTTTTATTACCTGTTGAGTCTGAGAAACCTTTATTGTGCATTTCCTATTGCCAGGCATTCTACAGACCACGAGTGATTTTGTGTTACAAAAAGAAACAGCTGACTTCAGTGAATTTCAACCCACAGCCCTGAGATGGCAGAGGAAGCTGTGTGTGTGTGTGTGTGTGTGTGTTTTACTGTTCCAGAAACTAGGGGAAGCTTACGCTGACCCATTCACCATCTCCCACCCAGCCTCTGTCTTAATTAAGGAGTTAATAGCTTATTTGAAAGATACGTGCAAGATGGTGGACAAGAAGTAAGGATGTTGTCTGTGTTCAGGGGAGAAGGCATCACTTGATGGCAATTTAAGCGATCAAATTTTGAAGTGCTTTCCAGCACAAAAGAGGCCATGTGAGACCATCCCTACTTCTGGAAATCTGGCAGATTGGTGGTCACTGTCATTAGACTCACCCCAGGCCCACTTGGATTTTGTAATCCGGAAAACTCGAATGGGCAAACTTTCAGATCTTTTTCTTATCAAAGTCAAGGCTGCAGGCTGCCCTGACACCTTCTAGGGAAGCAACGCCTCGATGTCATTTCAGGTGCCCTTAGCGAGCAAAACGCTTGTGCTGAGGAGTCCCATCGTGTCTCAGCAAGCTTTTGCTTTAAATGAAGAAGCAGCAGACGCCTCAGACCCCTTGCTGTGGCTGAGAGGCAGGAGGAAGCTGAGGGAACTTTTCCAAGATCAGTGAGGCACAGAGCAGGCTGTCTCCCTTTTGGGAGAAGTTCCTGAGGCTCTGGGACGGCCCAGTGCTTGAAGAAAAGGTTCCAGACTCCAGGCAGACCTGACTAGATCGCACCTTGCCTTGGGGACCTGATTATTTTCCTTGCAGGATTCTGAATGCTTCTTTCTCCACCCACTGCAAGTCCCCAGGCTTCCTATACTGCTTCTCCTCCTGCCACCAAAGTGTTTACAAAGCCAGTAGGTCAAGATGAGGCCAATTGCTCAAAGTAAGCCTGGCTTTGTAGGAACTTCAAAGCAGGGCCCTCCTCCTTTGGGATTCCCCAAATTCTCTGCAGAGACACTTCTCTCCTGGCAGTGAGAGTGAAGGTAAAAGGAGGTGTCTCCCAGGAGCCAGCACTGAGCCAAGAATCTATGTGCAGTTTATTGGGGGGAATGCTCCCCGGGGAGAACAGGAAGGATGTGGAGGAAGTAGGTCAAAAAGGGGAGGAAGCCAAGTAAGCCAAGCTCACCCTGTAGAGAGCTCTGGAAACACACCTCAGAATGCACTTCAAGGCCAGGGAGCTGGGCTTTTGGACTCCCTCCCACATCAGTCAGTTATTGGTGAAAGCCACTGACTGGGGCAGGGGCACAAAAGCTCCCAGGTATTTCTGGCTCTCTGTACAGGCGAGGCTATCCTCCATGGGGTTACACACAGGCAACTGTATGCGAAGAGTCATAGGCTGCCTTTAGCAGCCAAACCTGCAGAAGCTGCACAGTGGGCTGGTAAAAGGAACCCAAGGGGGCCTCATGGGGGACCATAGTGCCAGCTATAGGAACTCTCTGGGGATAGATTTTCTGGTGCTCTGGGCTGAGCATACCCCAGGACTAGAGAGGAGTCATCTTGCCAGAGGCAGGTGGTAAGCCATCTGTAGGCTCTGTGGGAACATGAGGGCACATCCTGTTTAGGGAACCCTGCCAGTTAGCGGGGTGGAAAGCCTGGCCAGGTCACCCTGAAACCTGATTGGCCAGGCCTTTGTGGGTGTCAAGACCTTTTCTCCAGTCCCAAGGTATGTCTGTGACATGTAGATCACAGAAGGTTTTGTCATAAATTATATGCAGCTGTGTCGTGCGGGGCAGCCTGCGGGGTCTCTGCTCCCGCTCGCCACATAAGAACACAGGACATGGTGAGGCCAAAAAGGAACACCCACGGAGCCATAGGTAGGAGAGTCATGCCACTATAGTCTCACTGGAAGCTGGATTCACACGATGTGCGACCTGCTGTCCGCTTTTCTGCCAACTGACCGACGACTCTCTCCCCACCACAGCTGTGGCAGTTATATCAGTGGCCAATTGGCCAACCGGCTACAGCTGACGGCCATCCTACCCGAGCCAGCACCCCTCCACGTGAGGCCGAGAGCCTGGAAACTGCTCTCTGGGGCTCTGTCCCCACAAGCTGCCAGACAACTTGGGCTGGTACCCAATATACCTCTAGAGTTACTGTTGAATGACATCACAACGGGGAATTGTCTTGCATATACAAATCACATTTTCAACCCTCATCACTCTGAGCAGTTCAACAATACTCCTTAGTCTTGCTAAATGTCCTTTGCTGCTTAGTCATTCATTTACAGGCCCTGATAATACTGGAACGAAAACTGAGGCTTAATGTCCGTGAAACCCTGGTTAGATCCTTGTACGAAACTCATTACAATAGTCCCAGCAACTCTGTGAGGCGGGTGCCTTTATCATCTCCATTTCCCAGATAGGAAACCAGAGCACAGAGGGTTAAGTGAATGGCCCTGTGTCCCATAGCTAGTAAGTGCCGGAGTTGGGATTTGAAGCTAGACAGCCTGAATCCAGGGTCTCCATGACTCACCACTAAGTTACAGTATTGTGGACATACAGCCCTAAGAGCTGATGAATAGATCCTGGATGTGAAGAAGCCAGAATGCCATCAGGACTTGATTCAGGCCTGGTGAGTGAATTCTACTTTAAAAGTCAGATCCCACTTTGGTCCTCATTTATTCTTATCACAGTTTATAGGTGAGGAATTGAGGAATGAGAGGCACAAGGTAAAGAAAAGTGAGTTGGTCAAGATCACACAGTTCGTAGTATCTAGGACCTCATTCTTGGTCTATGGTCTTTCTATTCACCATATCGTCTCATTCAGGTTCCTTAGCTATCTTCTTCCTTACAAACAATAAATTAAAACAATTAACATTTACTAGGTCCTTAATATTATATGCACCAGGTGCTTTGCTAAGCAGTCTGCATGCATTTTAAAAATTTAATCTTAGTTACATGCGTGTGACATAGCAGTCTATTATTATCTTTATTCTTTTCAGATGGAGAATCTGAGCCTGAGGAGGTTTAAATATTTTGCCCAACGTCACACACTTAGCAAGTGGCCAAAAACTAAGTTTCTTTGATTCTAGAATCAATTGCTTTGATTAGTGTCAAGAAAAAGTATCCAAACTTAGAAACAAAGCAAAAGGATGATGGCATTCTTTTATACCACACTGAAGCATTGACCAATTGGCTCATCCAATGATTATCTAATTTTCTGTTCCTTTGTTTAGTTTACTACTTTTTCTCTTTCCCTTTCATCAGTTTTATTGAGGCATAGTTGATATATAATGAATGAACATATTTAAAGTGTACAATTTGATACACTTTGTCATCACCAGGAAACTATCATCATGATCAAGGTAATAAATATATCCATCACCCCCAAAAGTTGTTACTATTTGCTCTTAATTAGAGACCAGATTGTCAAGTTAGATGTTACTTTATAGAAGATTGAGCATGATTTTTATCCTGTAGAGATGTAAATGATTTCTCTTTGGTAGAGACGATAATCCCAAGTGTTATAGTTTTATTGCCTTATAGAACATTAATCAGTTTCATACTTAACTGAACAAATTTTTTTAGCATTCCTTTCCTGACTGTCTATATAAATCGTTGTTCCTCACATGTTCTGTGAAGGAACTTTACCAGCCCACTGGTTTTCTCATTAATGACATGAATGAACCTTTGACTTATATACGCATACTCACTATATGTTGACAGAAAAGTCATGTTTTAACTCTTTGGAAATTATACTTTGCCACTATCAAGTTTGTGTGTGTCTCTCAGAATGTGCTGATATATCCCTGTGTCTCCAGGCTCTTAAAGAGAGCAAATCAGGACACATATTGTCTTATCCATCTAAGGATGATAAAGCTCTAGATGTTTCTAGAAGGTCATGGCCGCCATGTTAGAAAGCAAGGTTGTATTCTTACTTTCCTATTTAGCATGCTCCAGTGGAGTGCCCTGGCAAACACGAGTGTACAGAGAATTTGTGCCTTGAGTCTCTCCAGCTTCCTGTTCTTTCCATCCCCCCAGATTTGAGATTTGTTTTTTGTAGCTGACAAACATCTACGATTTCCATAAATCCAGGTGTTATAGGCAAACAGGCTTATCTGGGCCCGCAGTTCACTTAAGCTAGAACCTCCAGGGGATGTGATGAAAATGAAAGATTACATAAATAGCAAAAAGGAAAGACAAAAGGTACCCAGGAAAGGTTAGCCTGCTTTAATCACAAGTGTAAACATGACTCCCTTCAAATAGATTTATGTGTTCCTTTCTGGAGGTAGCAGCAAGTTTGTTTAACATTTTCCAAGGAATCAGATCTCACGCTTATTAATCATTGCTCCCTCAGGAGTGAACCAGATGAAAATGCTTACCTACTTACTTTTACTGTAATCCTACAAATCCCTGTGATTTCCTTTGCCATAACATCACCTCTCCACCCCACCCTTCCCTCTTTCCCTGGCCAGCTCCCACCTCGCCTTCAGAATTCAGTACAAATGGCATCTCCTGGAGGAGGCTGGTAGCCTGGGCCAAGGCCCCCTCTAGACTCCTGTGTGCTCTCAGGTGTCCTGTCCTAGTATTTCTCACCTCATGCTACATTGGTCTCTTTAGGTATCAACATCCCCCAGTACCTTGTGACAGGTCGTCAGAGGGCACCCTTTTGGTCCAAGTGGCTAGCTCACAGAAACAATGAGTAAATATTTTTGAGGATAAGGATCATAGCTCACACTTCTTTGTAACATCTTTTGCTTGATTTGATGCTGGGTTCTCAAACTTGAGTAAGCACTTATATTCCGTGGTGCTTAATTGTTTCCTACAGCTTTTGGACACCAATTTTCTTTTGACCATTCAAGGCAATATGTTCTCAGTTAATTTGAACATGTTGATTAACATACATTGGAGAGTCCAATAAGCAATTTAAGAAAACACAGACATACACACACTTAATCACAGGCTGCAGGGTCATAGAAGGTGAAGTACTAAGGTCTAAGAGTGGAAGCGAGTGTTGGAGAAACACAGTAAGGTTTCCTTTCCAGAGAGTTTGGAGGCCACTCTTGGCCATTTGGGTGTCACTTTTGTGGCGGCTGATTCATGCACCCAGAAAATGTCGCCCCATGCAATGTTTATCAGGGAGCTCTTGTTCCAAGTAGATGGAAGGTGATCAAAGTCTGCCAAACATGAAATTGTGAAGCTACACCATACACTCTTCCACTTATTTAGTCTCACCTGGCTCTTTCATGCCCTGAACACTAGAACCAGCTCTATTTCAAAACAGTCTGTGGACTTTGGTTGAAAAATGTGTTTTAAAAGTAAGTGATTTCCAGAAGAAAATGAGTTCCCAAATTAAGAAAATATCATTTTTAAATGTAACTATAGAATCAGAGATCTTGTAAAGGTCTTGTAAGTTAAAGCCAGTGTTTCGTTTTTTTCCTTTAAAACGAATGTTGGCTAAAGGAATGCTAAAGCACAGGCATTATCCATCAGCTTCCCCAGGAAACATGTTAAAATACAAATTCATGAGCCCCACCCTACATTTGCTGCTTTAGAGTCTCTGAGGGTGTGGCCCAGGAATTTATGTTTTAACCAGCTCTCTACATGATCCTGATGGTCGCTAGTTTGAGACCAGAACTTAAAACTTACCAGAGGGTCAGCTATTCTCCTTGGGAAGCAAAATAATTAGTTCTGCAGGGTTCTCAGTAGACCAGGCCATAGACCAGGGCTTTTAAAAATTTAGCTGCATGAAAATCACCAGGAAAGCTTGTTAGAACACAGATTCTTGGGTTCCAACCTTAAAGATTCTAATCTAGTAGGTTTGGAGTGGGCTTATGAAACTGCGTTTCTATCAAGTTGCATAGCGATTCTGCTGGCCCCTGGACCACAATTTGAGTAACAAAGACATCCAGAAAGCTCTGAGCTACTAATCCTACAGGGCTACAAAAGCTACACTCCATCTAGTAAGAACATCATGAAGGTTTGGTGATCACAAGGAGGTTTATTTTTTCCTCGTAAGAAACCCAGAGAAGTATAACCAGGCTCTTTGCTGCTTAAAAATAGCATAGAGTCCTTTGGAGTAGGTTTCTTTCTGAAGCTTCAAAAGGCAAAATCTTTGTGGGTTTTTTTTTTTTTTCCTTCTGATCTTTTTTGGATGAGGACAGTCCCTTATGTATCGTTATAGAGAGGCTGCTGGGGGCAAGGCTTATAACACTGTCCATCCGAGGGCTTCCCAGCGAGAGCCCCTCACCAAGGAAATGAATGAATGAGGAAGGCATGAGGAAGGCATGGCTGCAATCTCCACATCTCACAGTAATGTCTGGCTCCTAGAAAGGCTGCGTTCAGTTCTGAACTATCTCCTTGAGCACGATAGCCTCATCAGAAGAAAAACATAGGCTATAAAACGAGGGGAAAATTACCCAGGTTCATTGCTGTCCAGGAGAGTAAACTGGAAAAGGGATGTAATAGAATTGGCTGTGTGTCTATAGCCTACATATTAAATCTCTCTGAACTTCTATCCCTTCCTCTGTGAAGCAGAATTAACCGTATGTACCTAAATGCTGCTGTGAACAGAGCTACTCAGAGTGGTTCACGGACCCGCAGAGTCAGCATCACCTGGGAGTCTGTTAGAAAGGCAAATTCTCAGGCCACATCCCAGACCAACTGAATCATAATATCTGGAGGTGGGGTTCAGCAATATGTGTTTTAATAAGCCTTCCAGAGAATTCTGACACTCAGTTTGAGTAACACTGGATATGTGGACTGACAGTAGAGTCTCATAGTCGAGAATGGTTTAAGGAATGAGGTTGCACGGCTTTAAATGCTGGGTCCATTACTTACCTGCTGTGAGATCTCAGGCATGATGTTTAACCTCTCTGGGCCTCACTTCCTCATCTCAAAAATGATTATTTTTGTAAGGACTAAATGAGTTAATACATGTAACGCAATTAGCAGAAGGCCTGACACATAGGGCTCAACAAATGGCATTATTAGATATTTAAATATATATATATATATATATATATATATATATATATATATATATATATATAGAAACAAGGTCAATGTTATACCACATATAGAATAATTCTTTATAATTATTGCCTCTGGACCATAAGATCATTGTTGATTATTTTTTCTTTTTTATACTTTTCTTTATATACTGTTTTTGCAATTAACATGAATCACTTTCATAACCAGCAGAAACACTATAAAAATGATGTGTGCTGAAGGAGGGAAAATAATGAGTTAGATGAGGTGATAGGGTTGGTTGTGGAATATTTTATGGGTTTCCCTACAACCATGCCTTTATCCTTTGAACCAAACAGAACTTTATTGACTTCTGTGTGTGAGTTTGATCACTCCCATGAAATCCATCAGTAAGAACAACTTCTTAGGCCTCATTACCCATGGGTCACGGGCTCAAGACGATTGACTGAATTGACGTGTTCTCCATCTCTCCTTGTATCCATGCAACCACTAGGTGACGAATCCCAGGCTAGCCTATTTGATCATGAGATAGACCATGTGGAACAGAAGTAAGTCATCTTAGCTAAGGCCACTCTAGACCAGCTAGCTCCTGGCTGACCCACCAACTGACCACAGAGTGAACCCAACCAAGATTGGAAAAACTGCCCACCTGAGCTCAGCCCAAATTGCTGACTTGAAGAATCATGAGCTAAACAAATGGTATTTGAAGCTACTGAGGGGTTATTTGTTACCCAGCAAAAGCTAACTGATATACTGAGTACACCTCAAGAGTTTGCTGTAGGGCCAGCATCCTGTTCTTTTCTTCGCATCCAGCAGTCAAATTTCTTTTTGCTCTTTTATATTAGGAATTTTATAATGGAAGATGCTGACTTCACATTCTTTAATAAAAGAAAATAGGCCAAGAGGAAATAAAAAAGCCTGACTTAATATACAGTTTTCATATGGCATCTCAGGAACAACCAGCAATTCTATTCTTAGTCTACTCCTCTAGTGAAGCTGAGATTTATGTCCAGCGTAATGTCTATCTTCGTCTGAAAGGGAATGCTAAACTTGGGGGCCAGGACAGGAAAAATGTAGTTGGTAAAAGAAAATGTTGTCATCCCATTTCATTTAAGGAGCCTGAAAAAAATGGATGTTGAGCTGGACCCAGATATCACCACCAATATGTCCAAATGATTATTGATGGCACCTCTTTGCCACTCTGCTAATGGCATCAATCAATGAGAGCTCAGGTGCAGTGTTCAGGGCAGGATTAGAGTGTTCTCTTCAGCTTGAGGGAGTAAGAAAGAGCCTTGCCTTAGCCATTGAGAAATTGCCTATTCTTTTCTAACTTTTGGGCCTTATGGGTTTTAATTAGATGAACTAGTCCGTTCTGAGCGCCGAGAACACCACAGTTAACACACAGCTGGCTCACATAGGCAGTGTCTGACCTCTTCATGTGTGCTAAGTCCCGTAACAATCCTATTATCATCGCACCTGTTCTCTACAGGAAGAAACTGAGGAACCGGAAGGTTAAATAGCTTCCCCCTCGGTCTAAAGCCAGAGTACCCACCGCTAACCCTTACGTTAGAACAGTGCCTGGGACATGGCAGATGGTCAACAAATACTCGGTCTGACTAACATGTGAATCCCAACAGGTATGTCGCACCTGGGGCCAGTGAATAATCCTAGAGAATGAATATTAGTTACAGTATATATTCTCCTCTTCTGTCCCCATCATTCCACTTAAAGGGCCACTCTCAGCACGTCTCTTCTTTCTGGGTTTCAAGGGTTCCAGGAAATTCTTTACAGCTTAAAAGTGGCAATTTGGTAGGAATTTTAGGAGACTTGTCTGGAAAGTGAGTTTTCCCAGAATGCATGTAGTTCTGTGGGTGGGGGACAACTAGGGTATTGATGGAGATTCTGGGCATGACAGGTGGAAAAATCACACCCTCCCCCACCTGCCATTGTCAACGTGGCTTGCCTCTATTCTTCTCTAAAGATGATTTAACAAAACATCAGAATTTCCTGGGCTCAAATGATCATCCAGTCCTCACTGATAAGGAGACTCTTCAAAGTACAATTTGCTCTCCCTCTCAATATATAGTTCAGCTCCTTTGATCTCTTTCCTTCCATCTAATACCCCCACCCCACATACATGTATACAGATGAGCATAGAACACACGTGCCCACCATCCTTACTTTTGCTCTAAACCCGGAAAATTCAATGTGAGACTCTTTGAAATACAATGGCTCAGAATCAGCTCAGAACAATACGTGCCCAGTGAAACGTCTGGAATACTGGGTTTTCCCAGAAGGCTCCAGACAAAAGTGGAGCCCACATATTCAAGCATAAGATGAATTCCAATGAGCTCCAGTGAACAACGCTAACACTCGAGGACACTCGCTACCTGGACTGAAGGGCACTCAGCTTCAAAGTCTCAGATGTCGGTAAAGGGTCCCTTTAAAATTTCAGTCATGATGTGAATTAACATACTTTTATTCCTTGCCAAGTTTGGAAGCAGAAAGATGATTTTATATGGGGACAAGTTGAAACAAAGGAAAGGACATAGCTTATGATTTATGTGTGTTCTTGAAGTATCGAATTTGGATGCAGTTTCAAATACAAAATATATAAGTAAGTCACAGCATTTTACCATGAGTCTATTTAATTATAAATTCATTTAAAAACATATATCGAGCACTTACTGTATGGGAATTTTCATTGTGTGGATAAGCTAGCACTCCTGTCACCAAGAAGTGTATAGTTGAGTTCAGGTGCAAGAATATGGATCTGGGCACACATCCAAGGTGAGGACCTGCATGCATTACTTTGACACCCACACTATCTAGGAAACAGTACTTTTTTTAGATTCCACGATTCAGATGAACATTCATTCTCCCGAAACATAATTTGATGGCTAATCTAAATTCTCACAGTCAGGAACTTCCTTTGCAACACCAAACTCCTGACATAGAAAAGGAGGGCGAATTGATTTTCTTAAGTGTGGAAGACAAAGCATGAATATGTATTTCGAATGGTCCAAATTCTTTTATGCTGATCATAAGTCCCAGTTATTGAAAGAGGGGTCCTACCCCCTCCAATCTCCCTAAAATAAAAGACCAACTAAATTTTCCCAAGGGCACATTCAGAAATTGAGGAAGCAAGAGAGAAAGTGACAGAGAGGTTTCCCATGGGGAGGATACCTAATGTCAGTTGGCTTTGCGGGGAACCAGGAGGCGCCTTAATTTTCCCAAACACCCTTGTTCTCCTTCCTCTATCCCCTGTCCCCTACTTGCCTGGTATAAGCTTACCTAAGATTTCACACATGTTTTTCCTTCTGGGCTTTCCTGCCCTGATCAGGCCAAGCCCCCTTTCCTTATTTGCACCACTTGGTGTAGAGCAGTGGTTATGTGCATGGACTCCAAAGGCAGATGTTTCAGTTCAAATCCTGGCTCTGCCAACTCAATGGCCGTGTGCCTTCAGGTAAGATGTTTAACCTCACTCTGCCTCAGTTTCCTTATCAGTGAAATGGGAATAACAATGGTTCCTATGTCATAGGTTAATATTTGTGAATGTGACTACAAAAGTGCCTGCCATATAGGAAGTGCTAAATACATGTTCATTTAATTAATAAACTCATTGTAAAATAAATTGTTTAATATATCCCTCTCAAATGTAAATTCCAACTTATTGTTTTATGTCATTAAGATGAATTATTGTGGTACTAGAGATCTGATACACAAGGTTGGGGTAAGAAAGGCATTATTACTACAACTATTATTACTACTATTGGTAATTAAAATTTACGGAATGTTTGCTGTGTAGCACTGCAGTCAAAACTTTGTAGGCATTATCTAATTTAATCTTTGCAATAACTCTTAGAAATAGATGCTCTATTGATACCCATTTCTCAGATGAGGAAACTGAGGCTTAGAGGGGACTAAAGAACCTGCCCAAGGTAACATAGCCAGATGTGCTGGTTTAATTCCAGAGGATCTGAGGAGGATGTGAAGTCCTGGATCATTTGAGAAAGTGTGTGTAATGGTGACTGGGAACTAAGGCAGAGATTGGGACAGTATGGTGGCCATGAAAATGTGCCCTTCAGCTTTTTGCCTGTAGGTGGTGCTTGATTACCACCTCCCTACACACAAACACACACAGCCCTGGGAGGGTGGGCTAAATTCATTGACACGTTTCCAAATATCAGCATATGGAATAGGAAAAATAGTAACTTTTTTTAGAGACATGGCAAACACTACCTAGGGCAAGTAGTGAAGTATAACATCACCCATATGATATTATCTGGATTTGCTGTACTGCGTGACGTGAGGTGACGAGTAGGCACTTCACTTCTGCTATATTCCCTCCAAAAACCCATAACCCCAGTATAATGATAAAAGAAAAAAACAACAGAGGACAAACTCAGATTGGGGGTCATTCTACAGGGTACCTGGCAAAAGCTTCTCAAGACTATAAAGGTCCAGAAAAACAAAAAGAGATGGAAAAACTGTCACAGACCAAGGAGATCGGGGAGACATAACAACTAATGCAACGTGCTACCTGGATTGGATCCAGGAACAGGAAGGGAATACTAATGGAAATGCTGGTGGAATCCAAATAAAATCTGGAGTTTGAATAATAGTAAGGGACCAATGTTGATTTCCTAATTGTGACAAATGTACCCTGATAATAGAAGGAGTTAATGGGGGAAATTGGGTGAGAGCTGTACCGTCTCTGGGTGAGAGTAATATCATCTTTGTAATTTTGATGCAAACTTAAAATTATTCAAAAATAAAAAGTTTAGTAAAAAAATGCCCCCAGAAATAGTGATTTGATTGGTTTAGGATATGGTCTGAGCTTTTGAATTTTATAAGATCCTAGGGGATTCCGAAGTGCTGACAAATTTTGGAAACCATTGATCTACATTCTTAAGAGCTACACAGTTGAGAAAGTCACAAGGGGAAGCTTCATTGAGGTGTTACACTCTTGAGGTTATGGTTCCTTCTCTGCTATCACAGTGCAGTTGTTCTTTCTGGAACAGCTCTCCTTGCCAATTGTCCATGTTTACTCTCAGAAACAGAATCAGATCATTTTGGTGGGACACTCTAATGTACTGGATAGGTGGATTTATCCTGAATATCCTTTTACCTTAGCTAAATGGATATTCAGATATAATCTTTGTAGAACTACTCTAAAATGGAGTCACTTATGTCAGAAACAAAATGGAGATGGTCAACATAGATGCGTAAAGGAAACTTAACCTAAACTTACAAGAATTTATAGCTCTTCTCAGAAATCAGCAGAGGTCACTGGTCAATCTCCAAATTCTAAGTCTGTTCACGTCCTTTCTGGACTTCCTTATTCCTCTGACTCAGCTACCTTGATTCAAATAGCGAAGAAGACCAACCACTAGACAGCCAATAAGCTGAAAAAGCCAAATAACTTCTTCATTTATCCCATAAAAAAAAAAATCCCCTTAGTCTGTGAGCAACTCTGAACTCATTGTTCCCATAGCCTTGAATTTCCCGGCTTGCAGGTCAAATGCCTGCTACTCATCTTTCTGCTTTGTTTTATTAAGTATGCAGTGCCTGGGTTTTCACACCTTCCAGTAGGCAGTGAATTTATTCCGGAGAAGCTGGGTGAATAGAATACCCATAAATCAATTCCTATTTTTCAGTGCATAATGGGAGCTGACTATTGAAAGGTTTTTTGAAGAGAACCTGTGGTAATGAACGCTTCCTCCTGTAGTAGACCTCCCAGATTAGCTCACTGAATTTATTTTTTAAAATCTGACCCCAACGTTTTCTTGCATCAGGGCACTTCCTAGTCTAGTCATCCCCTGTCCCTCACTCAGGAAAGTCATGGCCACTATAATGGATAGTAGAGGTGCCCAGTCCAGACCCCTGTTACTCTGTACTGGCAAGTGTGCCAATTCCACAGGTGCTGAGCTTGCTGTGGCTCAGTTTATACCTGTGACTTCTCCTGAGCCGACCTTGTGGACAGGGCCACCTCCCCCAAGATGGCTACGAGTTTACACGCCCCTGCACTTTAGGCTGGCCAGTGACAGACTGATAGCGGGCTACCTCCTTGCCTCAACGCAGGATGAACTGTGGTGCAGTTTACACTCTGGAGCTCTTTGTGGGACCTGGATGAAGCTAGTCACCAGCTAAGACCACATTCTTGCTGGGCCCTTTCCCCCGCCCCCTCCTTTCTTGCCTTGCATTCCTGAGGGCTGACCTGAGAATCCTTCCTCACTGAATCACTTGCGCCTCCAGAAAACCTGACAGTTGGTATCCTGCTCCCAGTGGGACCAAGGTAGTTAGGGCTCTCCAGTGGCCCTGTCTGATGCTGCTCACCCACTAACCATCCCTGTCTAGCTGGGAGCCCCTAGTAAGTCACATCACCTCTCAAGGTCTGAATTTCTTCATCCGTAACCACACTCACGAACTGCGATTGTTTCCTAGTGGGCTCCCTGTTTCCTTTTTTGCTCCACTACAATCCAGTCCGGTTAGCTCAGCTGGTTAGAGCGCAGTGCTCTTAACAATAAGGTTGCCGGTCCGATTCCCACGTGGGCCACTGCGAGCTGTGCCCTCCACAACTAGATTGAAACAACTACTTGACTTGGAGCTGATGGGTCCTGGAAAGACACACTTAAAAAAAAAAATTAAACAGAAAAATCCTTTGAAAAAAAAGAATAAACTTGAAAAAAAAAAAGATAAAGTAGATCATGTCAATCCCCTTCTTAAAACCTTCCTCCCCCTGCTCTTCAAACAGAAGCCAAACTCTCCAGGCCACGGCCGATCTTGCCCTTCCTGCATCCCCAGCCTTATTTCACACCACCTTTCTTCTACCCACTTCTGCCCCCTGCGGTTCTGCAAACACACCAACCTTGCTCCTGCCTCCAAGCTCTGTACCCAACTCTCTGAAATAGTCTCCTCTCTCATCTCGTGACTGATCGTTTGTTCTCATGTGAGCTTACCTGTCCTCTCCTCAGAGGTCTTTCTGACCCCTGTCTCTCATTATTTTCAGCTCCTGCTCAGCCCCATCCCCATCTGGTATTGTTCTTTCCCGTTTGTTGGTTTATTCTATGTCTGTTACCTCCAACTAAAAAGTTATCTCCGTAAGAGCAGATCTTGCCTAACATGTTCACCCCTGCTTCCCCAGTGCCTAGAGCAGGGCCAGGGCCACTTATGTAATAGATGTTCAATAAACGTGGTGAATGACAGGAGGAGGGAGGGAGGATGGATGGGTGCTGCAGACTACAACTGTGCATGACGTGGAGCTGCAGTGTGGAATCCACCCCATGCCCTCTGAGGCCCAGGAGGCATTGTCAGGCTGTCTGAACAAAGATGCCAACCTTGTCCCCTGGTTGTCCCCCACCTGCCAGCCTGCTCCCTCAAGGTCTCTCCCAATCCCTGTCTTTCTGGCCAAGGCCTCCATTGCTCTTTTTGGCTCAAGGCAGCCCAGCATTGGCAGGGCTCAGGATGCCGAGGGCCCCACAGCCCACACTGGCCTCCCTTGAGTGGGTAGGCAGACCCAGCCCTGTTGTTTGGCTCCGTGGAAGCTCAGCGAGGCTGCAGGGCATCCCTATTACTCCCAGCAGCTGCTTTACAGCCATGTTTCTGGAGCTCATGTCAGGGACCCTCAAAGCCTGCAGTGATTGCTGGCTCCACAGTGATTGAAGCTATCTGCCTCACTCCCCAGGATGCTAACAGCAGGCAAACACTGAAAGTTCAATGCTCTAGAGCCCCCTGCCTGCTCTTCCAGGGCTCTGGGGGCCTTGGCTCTTCTGGAACGATGATTGTGGATTGAGGCAATCAAGTCAGAAAATGCATGCAGGCTCCAACTCAGGCTGGCAGGTGGGTCTGCAAATATCAACATTACCCAGTTCAGAACGAGGCCTGGCTGCTGAGAAATGTTCATTTGGGAGTCTTCTGTGTGGTGTGGATCCAGGTGCCCTCTATGGTTGGAGCAAGTGGATGGTTTAAGGAAGCAGAATTGGGCTTTCCCCAGTGTGGGAGGCAGGATTCTAGGAGAGCTCTCAAGGTTCCCACTCCTGGAACATAAGCTCTGTTTGTAATCTCCTCTGGAGCATAGGTGGAACCTATGAATGTGACAGGATGTCACTCCGTGATTAGGTTATGTTATATGGAAAAGGTAAATGGAAGTTGCATGTGTAATTAAGATCCAAAATCAGTTGATTTTGAGATAATCAAAAGAGAGAATCCTGGGGTGGGCCTGACCTAATCAGGTGAAAGCCCTTAAAAGGGGGACCTGGCCCTTATTGCAAAAATAAGAGGGTCATGTGGCAAGGAACCAAAGGTGATCCCTGGTTGACAGCCAGCCAGGAAATGGCCCTCAGTCCTTCCATGCAAGGAATTGAACTCTGCCGATAACTTTAATGAGCCTGGAAGTAGTTCTCAGGCTCCAGATGAGAATGCAGACCCATCTGACCCATGGAGGGCAGCCTGTGAGACCTTGAGAACAGCCCTGCCATGCAGTGCCCAGATGCATGACCCATGGAAACTGAGATAATAAATGTGTGTTGCTTTAAGCCGCAGGGTTTGCAATAATATCGTTACACAGCAATAGATAGGGAATACACTATCCTGGGTTCCAGAAAGGCCGTTGTGGGTTCCCAGTGCTGTCTCTCCAAAATCAGAGGGCTTCTACCCAACTTGTCTCCCTCTGCTCCTCTATGTAGGGGAAGCTCAGGGGTATGCGGGGTAACATGGGGGCTCTATTGAACAAGCACTAATTTAACAGTCATAACAGTGTCCTTACTTGTGAATGAGGGGGTTGAATTAGAGCCTTCGCAACATTTCTTCCAGTATTCCGTAATTCCAGGATGTAAACCTACACATGGGGGCACAGAGGTGGCACGGCATGCTGAGTAGATCACAGCACCTAGAATTGGGATCTAAGATGGGTTTCAAAGCTAGGTCTGAATGACCTAAGGCCCCCTACTCTTCCTTCTCCACTAAAACACTTTGGATTTTACCATCGCATGGTCTATTTGGACCCATGGTACAAAACTTAACTATAAAACACTCTCTGATCTGCACCAGAGCATTTCCATCAAAGACCTCAGCCCCATTGTTTTAGTTTTTTAGTTCCAACTTTATTTTCTATTTTGTCCTAGGAGGAATGGAGAGAATCAGCCGGTCACTGACACTGGCTTCAGGGTACCAGAGGTGGTACTGGCATTGATGCTCTATGGATACTGTTTTTCAATATGATGGTATGAGTCTCAGGAAGTCAGATACATTTCTCTCTAAAACTCGGCGGTGCAGCATTGTTTGGTGTCCCACTGCTCCCTTTTATATACACTTTTTTGTCACCTGGAAGCTGAAGTTCTGTGTTTACTGCTGCGGGGTCGTCCCTGAGACTATGGCAGCTGCCGCCTCCCTCCCACTCCCCTGCTGGCAGGCTGGAATTAAGTATTCCTCTTCTCCGTCCTTACCCTGTGCCACTTTATTTTTAAAGTGTTAACAGCAGTAAACGGGACTTACATTTTGGTCTGATGCTTAAAAACAAAGCATTTAGTTCCATTTGCTTGGGACCCCTGCGTGAAATCAACTCTAAAGTCACGAGATGCCACAAAGAGATGGTTCTCTGACTCCTTCAGCAGGGCACTAAAAGCAGCAGGACCTGTCGAAGCATCTGGTTCACAGACGCTAGATGAAGGAGCACAGATCATGGGTGGGTGTGAGTTGGAGGATGTTCAAGGACACAGAGATTCAAAGATGTAAGGCAAGTGGTCACAGTGCCCAGGGAAAGGGGGCCTGGAGGACATAAGGGACAGCCCACTGCCCTGAGAGAGAGTTTGGAACACAACAAGTACATAAGGTGATTCCATGTAGCCAACTTGAGAACAACAGATAAAGGAACAGGATAGACAAAGAAGAGAGAGTAGCATTCTGGAGAAATGGTGGTATGGGGGCTGGGCATGGCGGGGCTTTCTCTCAAATCAGCAGGAGAACAGAATCCCCGCCTAAGTGGGTGGTGATTACAGTGGATGGCACTTAGTCTTGACGATGGATCTGGATGAGACAACCTCAGGTCTTCCATTTTCAAGCTGAGGGACTAACGATAGTTTATGTAATCTCAACGCATCTTGGTTTTCTCAGCTGTAAATTGAAACTAATAATACCCTGCAGGCTGTCATGGGAGTCAAATGAGATGATAAATGCAAAGACCTTAGCTCAGTGCCTGTCACATGGGTGCTGAATAAATGGTTCCCAGTAGGAGCCCACTGAATATGCATGATGCTTGGAATGCCTGGACTGGACGGCAGTTTACAAAACTGTAGGAGCCATTCTTGAAGCTCCACCTGTATCTCCTTGGCACCCACCTTTCCTGTATATTCTGAGGGTCTCTACTGCAAGCACCTACCACTCACTGCCTTAGGGATTTCAAGTCTTGGGAGTAGACTTCACCTTCTACAGGGCTGGGTGCAAATTTACAACTCATGGAGTAGCCCTTAGCCACTGAGGAATAAGAATTGGCCCATAAATACCCTGGATTCCTTGCCCTTGGAGTGGGGGCAATCCAGGACTGCGTCCCAGTGGGTGGTAACCTGCACACTAAAGCCCCCTGTATTGGCTTCCTTCCAATCTCATCTGCCTCCCCTGCTCACCTACCAGTGCTTCCTGGGATCGCCTCTCACATAAAACATCCTTCTCCAAGGGTCTGCGTCTGGGAGGACCCAACCTTACACTTTTTTTTTCCTTTGGTGGCTCAGTAACCTGAAGCTCGTGAACGATCTGAAGGAGTGGACAGGGTCTGGTCATCAGGGGTCTGCCAGGTGAGCTCCAGATGAAGTGAGCTGAGAAACTGTACAGCCAGGATTCAGGATGCTCTTTGGAAGTGCCTGACTGGACAGCTGGCTGAGTCAGACATCCCCTGCTCATCTATGAAAGAATAAAGATGAAGGCTCTGGTGGGGCCTGCTGCGAGGCCCCATGCAGGGGCCTGGCTTGTTTTCCATGACGCAGCAGCACCGCTGGAAAGCCTTCAGGGTTTTTTCCACTGCCTCCTCCCTTGGGTTCCCATTTCCAAGGCACTCATTGGGCAGAGGGTTGGCTGAGAATTGTTTCTGCCATGATGGGGAGCTCTTGCAATTAGAGGAGAAAGCAAGGTTTGCTTAAACAAGGGGCACTTCTGGAAGGACAGAGAAAAATCTTCAAATACAGTTGCTTTCACCAAGACAAGCCCAAACGAAATTTCATATAAAGAAACATCATCACAAAACAATAAGAAGCTGATGGTTTTTTTTCCAGATTGAATCCAAAAAAGATTACTCATCCTCAATGTTCAGAGAAAAAAAATTCCCTTTTACTCTCCCCTGAATTGAGCAGACAGCTGGGTCTGTGACTGCTTATCTTGGAGAGATGCAGTATGTTCCTCTTAACCCAAGGGTATCTAACACTTAAACTCCAAGGCTCCAAGTTTGGCTGGGGAAGAAATTGGAAGGCCTACAGCACCAGGGTAATACTAATCCGTGTCTAAATTCCCTGGTTTGTGGAGTTTAATGGAAATTATGTAGTCCCAGGATGGACAGGCAGAGCCTATGGTACACGAAGGGGATTTCGCTGACTGACGCTTCTAAGATTGGTGGGAGCTGTGGTAGACGTGTATTTTTTTTTTTTTTTTGCAAGAATGGTTATGTAACTCATCTGTCAGTATTCATAACCTTGGGTGGGCCTTCCCACACCGACTACGTGCTGGGCCATGTGAGAATTTGGCCAATAGGACAAGAGCAAAACTGGCCTAAATAGATGTGAAAAGTCCTTACGCATTGGGGCTTGCCTTCTCTTGCTGTTTTTGGATGATGAGAGACATGTTGCCCTGGCCACAAAGAAGCACCGACCACCCTTCACGGACCAACAAGACCCCAGCCAGCCTACCAACTGACTGAAGAACCACCTAGTTAACCCACAGAACCACAAGCGGTAAGAAATTGAATCGTTGCTGATTCAGGACACTAAGTTTTCGGGTAATTTATTATACAACAAAAAATGACTGCGTCCGTCTCCCAGCTATTATTCGTGCCTGGATGACATATAGACCCACTCCTCTCTCCACTTCACGGGCTTCCTCCTACCTTACCTCTGAGAGGGATGGAGGAAGACTCAAACCCTGCTGCATCACCAGGGCAAATGTCAGATGTCTTCATGTCACTTTACAGTTGTTTCAGGTATCTCAAAATATCGAATGTTCTCACCACTACTTTGGTGAGAATGATGGTAGTTATTAGCCTCACCACCAAATATTGTTATTTAAGGCTTTAATTAAAAAGACAATATATTACTATATCACAAATTAAAAACATATTTTGATAACTGTACTTCAGTATAATTGGTTTCCTATGAAATCCTATGTATTTTATTTTATACATTAAAAATATCACTCTGCGTAAGCTTTACCAGACTGCCAGTAGGGTCAATGGGAAAAATAAAAAAGCTAATTCTATTCAGGTAAAAAATTAAAACTTGATTAGTCTAGTTAGTGCATATTTGCTCAATCTTGTCTCTCAAAATATTGACATAATTTATGAAGACATCTGTAAGAAAAAGTTGTGGCAAAATAACCCAGGAAACTTCTAGTTGTATCTGATTCTGGCAGATCACAGAACAATCAAGAATGCAAAACTTTGGTAGGCAGTGGAAACAAACTCAAATGCCTATAGGGGCTATGAAGATAATAAAAATGTGTAAATGAGACCAGGTACATAAAGACATGCGGTGTTAGGTTCTGGGGCAAATTGGAGAGGAAATGCCCTGCCTGAAAGCATTCAGATCTAAGATATCTGGAAATCCAGCACTGCTCAAATAAAATATATAAGTTTGTGGATGGTATTAAGCCTAGAAGTCATACATTTTTTGTCTATGGATTAGGATCAAAATCAGACATCTGGTCAACCTTCCTCCTTGAGCTGGTTCTGCCATTGACTAAAGAAGTGCTCTTTCCAGGACAAATTTCTTATGTCCCCGTTTTTATATCTGCAAATGGTTATGGTTTCTTTATCATCTTCCTGTCCAGAGTTGTCATGAAGTTTAAAAATTAGATCATAGTAGGGGAAACAATTTGGGAAAAAAAAAAGCATCAATTAAATAGATGCAGTGTGAATCAATAAAATTGTTTGGTAAGTGACCTGATAAAAATTCAGCCTCTGAATATAGGGCACTTTTTTTTTAAGTCACCAGCTAATTGCATCTGAAAGTGGTATCTCAATAATGATCAAGGAATCCTCACATACTTCACCCAGAGGACAACTCTGATCCATTTTGCCAGACTTGTTAGTAAAGCTGGGAGGGAAAAAAACCGTAAGAGCCACGCATGTGAGTCTCAAGCCCTAATGTGGAAGACTAATTTCTAATTTAATAATACACAAAAGCTTTATTCAAGAAACCAAAGTTGAAAACAAGCTCAAATAAATAAAACAAAAGAAAGAAAAATCAGACTCCTGGAATGCTAGAGAAAGTGGGGATCAGAGCAAGTGGAATGAAAACATGACCTTGAACCTGAATTTGCTGGTCCAGAAACAAGATCTTATAGCCTAGTAGCATCTTTGCACCCACTTCTTCTTCTATGGTCTGTGTGCCTCCCTGCATCCCATCATTCAATCAGATGCCAACCTTTCATGTTAAACGTCTCATTGGACCAGAGATAACTTGCTTTATACTGGGTCTTTTTGGTGATTGATGGACAGATGGGCTCAAGTCAATGAATGCAGAAGCAGAAGGTTTTCCCTTTCTTCCCCCTTCCTTTTCTCTCCCTTTTCCCCTCCTTTATTGTGTCCAAGAAATTTGTGGCAAATTCATTATGGTTGGCTGGGACAAGGGCTTACATTCATATTTTTTTCCCATTGGGTCACGTAGTTTTTATGAAGCCCACATGGGATATAGCCTATGTAGCTATAGAATAACGTGGAAGTATAATTTGTTGCCTTAAAGGGAAATCCACCACCTAGTTAATTATCCTAAGCCAAGATCCTTGGTTTGGCTCTCATTTTCCAGTTCATCAGCCTAACATAGGCCATAAGTGTCCCCAGCTCATCAGAATATCCATACACATAACATGCACATTGGAGGCAAAGTGAGCCAGAAGAGGAAAACACTGGACCAGAGTTATCCTTTGTTTCTGCCACTGTGGGCTGTTTGGATTTCATGGAGCCTCTTACACTGTACCATGAGCTATAAGTGCCCCACATTTTGAAATCTTAGATACAAATAAGAAGATAACGGAAAAGCATATGTATATTACTCAGACCAAGGTCTAGTTTACTTTTATTGCTGATAAATGATGGAATCAAGTGCTGAGGTTCTGATAAAGGTATAGAGTGAATGGAAAATAATAATCATTGAGCCTTCAGATGATTTGGTCTCTGCTCAAATGCCACTTCTCAGAGAGGCATTCTCTCATGACCCTTTGTGAGAGCGCCGACTCCTAACCACTAGACCACGAGGGAACTTTCTCATGACCCTTTGAAAATCTGCATTCTGCCCTCTTGGGTAATCACTCTATCCCCGATCCTGCATTATTTTATTCACAATATTGTGTATCATTCTCCATTACAGTGTAAGCTCTATAAGAGCAGAACTTTATCGGCTTTGTTCTCTGCTTATTCCCAATGCTTAGAACAATGTCCATATTATAGTAGAGGACAACAAATATTTGATGAATAATATTTAATGAATGAATTATAATGAGAAGGGAACATCCTACAAAATCAGGAAGTCTGAGCCCAGAAAGATGTGAAAGAGCCATCTTTATTCACTTTTGTTATGTTATTCTATGTTCTTGAGGGCAAGTCGTTTCTTCTTCCAAAGCAACATAGATTTTACCTGTGGTTTGTTATCATGCTAAGCTTTTGAAGCAAAGATGTATTATGTCTGTCTTGAAACTGGTTCTAGCCCCAATTACATTGTGTGGTTCTAGCGTGTAAGTCATACTCTTTCATGACACTCCACACTCACAATTTATTGGTGTAAGCTGGGCACCTGGCCCAAGCTGGACCAATCAGAACCCTTCCCTGAGATTTTTGAGCATAGGGTATGGACAACAAATGGCAGTTCCTTTTCCATAGTGGATGTGCAGAAAGTACAAATTCGGTGTTCATGTTTCTAGTATGTGGAGGGAGGAACTGGCTTTTTAACAAGAGAAGTGAAATCAATGTAATGAAAGAAGCAGGGACAGGTGGCAGAGAGAGAGCCTTAGTAGTGTTTAAACACTGGGCTTGAGTTGTTTCTGAATCCCAGTGACCTCTCTGTCCTTCTCGTGGTTTGACTGTTTAACATTTACTGAGATCTTTTGAGCCAATAAATCCTTATTTTTGCCTAAACCACTTACGTTTGGGTTTCTGTCATGTACAAAATCCAAATAGGCATAAGCAATATAGCTAACTTTTTCAGGAAACTACCTGGAGGCTCAGAATTATAGGAATGTTCGAACCCTGCTTTTATAGACATTGGGTCACCATTTGAGGCCAAAGACCTCTAATGATAACAACAGACAGAGAGTTTTTCTGATTGGAGTGTGGAGCTGTGCTGAAGAGAAAATTTGGAAGAGATGGAGGCAGAAGTGGCAAAGCAACACAAGGAGTAGAAAGAGAACTGAACTGTGAGTCAGGAGCCCTGGGTGCAATGCTCACCCTGCGACTTTGGTAAGTAATTTATTTCTAGGCCTAGTTATTTGTCATTTTTTTAAAAAATGCCATTTGTAAGGTTTACCTAAGCAAACCAAATCTATGATTCTGTATGAGACGAGGGCAGAAAAGAAGGGTGATGTGAGCCATCAGTATTCTTTTCCCGAGGTCAGATCCAGGGCAGAAAACAACAAATTGCACAAATGAATGAAAAGGGGCCAGGCCTCTTCCTTTCACCTGAGGCAGTTTCTTGAGGGGCCCAGAGAAGGAGCAATGAGAACTGCTTTATCTTTTTCACAGTGGGTACCTTTCCTCTCTGGTATCCTTCAGAGGCTGCAGGCTGGGACTTTAGAAAGAAGAAAGGGTTTGTTGTGTCATTTGGTGAGATTTTAAATTTTGATGAGTTTGGAGTGGGGGAGATTCCGGGAGCCAGATCCGTTATTGCAGGGGCAAAAAGCAAAACAAAGGAGCCCTCTGTCCCTCTCCCAAGACCAGTGTCCTTATTCTATAGACACTCATCTTCCTAATCTTTCAAATCCATTCTGATGAACAATAGCATCTTTATTACTCCGTCAGCAGGGTGAGTAGAGACTTCTATCCAGCGGCCCAGAACAGCTTTTCTCTCTCCCAGTCACAGCTTTCGCAAGGTAGAGAACAGTGGAAACACCACATCCTCATCAGACCTGGTTTAAGATCAATGCGAACACTTGAAGGAGCTGCTAAGATCTCCAGGACATTTGTTCTCAAACTTGAGCATGCATCAGAATCACCTGGAAGTGATGAAAACACAGAACACGCTGGCTCCCTCCTAGGGCTTGAAATTTAGTAGGTGTGGGGTAGGGCCTGAGAATTGCATTTCTAATAAACCCCTGGATGCTGCTGCTACTGCTGGTCCAAAGACCGTAGTTTGAGAATCAACGTCCTAGAACAATGAGTCATTGATTGTGGAGGCTCAGTAGCATTGCTCTTAAAATTCAAACTCAAGTTCTCTCTCTTATTAGCTGTGTGGAGCTCTAAGGAGGAACCATTTTCTCCCTCTCAAAGACTCATCAATTTCTACCTTGTCCCTTAAGATGGGAACCGCCACTCTTTGGGAAGACCAGTATTGCGAAGATAGCTTCCACCATCCCCTCTACACCTTCCTTTATTTGCCCTTTCCACCCCAAATTTAGTGCTCTGTGAGATGGGAACTAGGCAATGAGCAAGCCTAGCTCAGCACCCACTGGGCTTTTTCTCTGCGATCAGTCTCCCCACAGCAAGCTGGCATTTGCTGCTCCTCCAAGCTGCAACCCTCCTGAGGCAGGTTCTGCACCTTGGGAAGGTTATTGGAGAAGGGAGGTAGGACCTAAGGTACTCTAGTTGTGCTGTTTGATTACAAATATCTCTGTAGCCCTTTCTCCTTTGGTGGGTCCTAATGTCTAGACTTGGATTAGGACTATTGTGATTCTGGCTGCTGGTCCCAGTTTTTCTTTTTTTCCAATCAGGCTTTAACAAAAAGCCTGCAATTTTCACCTCTAACTCCTGTCTATGAATCAGTTGATTCATGGAGAGGGGACCAATTAGCACCTTGGAATCTTTGGTAGGACCTCGACCAAACAGTATCCTGAGTCAAGTGTGGAAAATAACACCTATGATTCAGGAGGTTGCTGTAGAAATTAAATATAATACTTACTACAATAGACAGTAATATAATAACTATCACATAGTAGACACTCAAAAGATAGTGTGGGTTTCAAAAACTTTTCCCAAGCTCTCCTGTTTGCCTACGTTTGTAGGAAATCTCCCAAAAGCAGAGTTTAAGGTCATTGTTGCATACAGGATTGCTTTGGAAACCTTTTCCAACTTTGAAGAGGAATCATTCTGTGAAAGCAGCAAGTGGGCAAATATTTTGATGTTCATGTAACTTGCAGGTTCTATATTTATTGGTTTATAAATAAAGCTAAAGGTTTTGAATGAGGTGATGCATGCAGGAATCGTGTACCCAAAGTTGGCTGCACCATGAAGGGGTGTGTTTACACCCCTTTGCTTTCACGTTATGTGTGCATACAAAAACTCACATGCACACACACAAAATTTAATAAGAAACCCAAACCTCCCCAACAGCAACAATAAACCTTATCACAAAGCTGAAGACAAAATGAAGCTAACAGATGTTACTTTAATAATGGTTCACTAAATTGCTCATAGCAAATTTCTTTTTCTTAAGCTAAAGAACAGCAGGAAATTTTGCAAATCATCTTATTTAACTCCTTAAGGGCCTTGAAACCCAAGGCATTAAGCAAGAGGGGACCAGTGTTTAGTTAAACCATAACCAAGTCTCCAAACATTATCCTGAGAATGGGCCATTCCCAGAGATGATATTCAAAGGCATTTTTAAAATCCTCCCTCAAATAGAAAGATCAAAGACAATCGACACATTTCCGCCATTTTACCATGCATGATACTCAAGCTAAAAAACAAAGCAAAACAAAACAAAACAAAAAACCCAACATGATACAAAGCCCGTTGTTTCTTTCAGCAAACTCAACATTATAAAGAGAAAACAAAGCATACCTGCAATAAAGAACATTGGAAATCTGGCATGGCAAATGGCAGATAGTGAAACGTGATAACAACAGATCCTTCCTCTCTCCCAGAATGGTGGAGGTAACAATACTTCACTAACATTAGCTCCTTTAGGTCTCATGACAACCCTGTGACACATGCATGGCAGCTACTGCTTTCTTTTTACAGATGGGAAAACTAAGGGTCAGTTAAGGTAAGTCGGGCAGGCTCATACAACTGAAGTGGCACGGATGGGCTAAGTATGCAGTCACCTGACTCTCAATTCAGGGCTCAATAAGCTTGTTTGGATATTTAGTTTCTCCTGGTCACTCATACTGTCATATCTGACCTGGCTTTTTAGCCTATAGGACTGACTTCATTGGATTTTGCTGTCTCATGTTCTGTGTCAGGAGCATGCTTTCTATTAGGAGACCGCAATGTGTAACTCACTGGGATATTCAGTCAGAAAGACAAGAATTCCAAACTCTTTTAAGGTTGCCATGAATGAAATAATGTATGCCAAGGGTCCAGTGGAGCATACCATAGGCATTCAATAAGTTAATTACTTGTTTTCTTGTGGTCAAGTAATGTCTTCACTCTAAACTGAGACAGTAGGGTGCAGAGTAACTGACCAGTGGTTTTAGACTTGTTTCAAGAAAAGAACTGGAAGAAATGCAACATTTAGTGTTCAGATGGTGATGGCTGTTTCTTAATGATAAATGGGTCTATAAAGGAATTGTTATATATATATATATATATATATATATATATTTTTTTTTTTTTTAAAAAGATAAATGGGACTAACTTATTTATCATAGTTAGGTTTATTTTTCTATCCTATGTAAGAGGGCATTGGATGTTTGAAAAAAGTTAGAGATTGATGTGTTTGGAAGACACTTTCTAAGAAGACTTAAAGTCAATGTGGAGAGCTTATATATACCATGCCAGCAATTCTAACAGAGCAGTAATAAATATATGACCCCGAAGGCAAGGGTTGGCCTAAGCTGCCAACCTATCCCCGGGGGACTGTCATCTATATCTCAGTGGATACGTGGTCAGTAGTATCAAAAATATCCTTTCCATCTTAGTAAAAAGTAAAGAATTTAACTGTGTATTTCGTACATACCAAATAGCTTGGTTTTATATGTGAAATTTACTTTAATCACTCAAAGGCAATGGTTTTTCATCCCTGAATGTAAACTTGTTTTTAGCAATGCTTTTCTGGAGAATCTTCTAATTCTTCATTAGCATTTTAACCCCTGATTCATAGGTGATATAGCAGCAGGTCACAAAAATAGATTATTTACCAGAGGTTGGCAGCTGGTTGGGGTGGATCAAAGTACTTCCTTGGGACATAATTTTATTCCAATATTTAGGGTGAATCTACATTCCTGAGTTGTTCTGATCATAACATTTGATCAATTAGGGAGGAATTACTTATGTGGTAGAATTCTTTTCTCTGCAAAGGGGTAACGGATATCCCCATTCCCTCATTCATTTCCTGTATACCTGGTATGTGACAAGCACTGTTATAGACACTGAGGATTCAAAGATGGTTAAGATCTTGCCCTTGCTCTCAAAGACTTTCATGGTCTATTAGGGAATAGAAATACATAAGTACATAGTCACACAGCAAAGGGATAAATCTTACAAGGGAGATGAAAACATTGCTTATTGATAAGAAGAGGTAAATTTCTAAAATCAGTGGTTGGGGGACTAACACCTGGGAGATTGATCCTAAATCTTTGAGTCTTATTTAATGGTAGGGAGTTTTCAGAGGGGGTAAATGGATTGGCTTGGGAGGTATTGTCATGCAAAAGAAACTTCTGTTTCTTTCTGTCACCCTATTCTTACATTGCTCCCTGAATTTGAGTTGAGACTAGGTTTTCCAGCCTAGAAGGTGTCATGTGTCTTGAAGCTTGACCTGTTTTCACTATGAGTGGTGGGAAATGGCCTATGTAGGGAGAAGTCTATATAGGGAGAAGTCCCAGTAGACTGGGATACTGGAACATAGACATGTATTTAAGGGAAATTTTAGTGAAATCCTAGTTAATTGCCATGTAAATAGAGACAAATTTATATAACGGCATAACTAAGATATTTACGAAGTTCCTTGATGGCTGTTTCTTAATATATATTCTGTTTATGATGTAGCAACTTGTCTGTGGATACTGACCACTCAGTAGAAACCTTTAATCGATTGCATATTTTGGATAGAGAAGCAAGTTACTTTCTAAGGTGAGTTAACGTCTTAGATTATAAAAGGGACCTCATGTGAAACATGTCTTCGAAAATAATAATACCTCAAAAGGGAACGCTCAGGAAAATGCGTCGAGGGCAGAAACACACCTATTTTATTTACTGCTCTATGTTCAGTTACCCGTATAGCGTTTTCCTGGAAACATGACAGATACTAAATAATATTTGTTGAATGAATTAATTAACGAAGAGTGTCATAATAACAGATGATTTATGTTTGAGGAATAGAGGGACAATCATCTTGGAATTGAAAGAAGTAGATATATTCAGCAGTTTCTCGGGCTTAATTCAGGAACACCATCTTGATTTCTAGTGTTATAGTGAAGTTATAATAGAATTGCCCATTAAAAGAAAATGTACTTCACAAGACTAATGCGTATTGAAAGCATTTGTTAGTGTTCTTTCTAGCAGGGATTACTGGTATTTACTTCCCTCTGCTTTCTGTTTATCAATGGAGAAGATGCAGTGTGATTTACTTATAGCTAGCTGTCAGACCAGCCTTGGACGAACTGCAGGAAAATTTAATTTACAGTTCTGCAATTTGTCATCATTATTCTTTGAAACTGTACAAAAAAATGTATATGAATAATGGAGATCGGTAATTTGGTCTGAGATTCTCCATGGAAAGGGAATTCTGTCCAACCTGAAGAAATCTCAGAGCTAAAATAGGAATGAGGTAGGAGAGCAGGGTGACTCTGGCCTCACCGGGGCACCTACAAGGCTTTCATTTGCTTACCTGCTGTTATCAGTAAAGGACAGAAAGCACTAATTCAAGCCTGCAGACATGAAAAGCCATCTCCCAAACTGAAAATCTGTGACCAGTTTGGATGTAGGAAGTGATGGGGAAGCCTGGAACATATAGAACCTACCATTTTAACAGGAAAATAACCTTATTCTTCGAGCATAAAATGGACCACCTTGGAAGACAAGATGAGGTGAGTCAGCAGAAAGTGCACTCTCAATTTAAGCATGAGATTTAAGACATGCGATCTTTGGGTAATGGGAATGAAATCAGATCAACAACAAAACCTAAATGCAGAAGACAAGGGAAATGAATTGTTTCAGTATTCCCTTCCCATGGATCAGAATTCGGCTTCCTTTATTAGCTAAGAGGATCAAATATATTTTTCCGGACCTAAGAAAGCAATCCATAAATCTCATGCAGCTGTCATTCAACATCAATCCAGTGCAGGCGTTGCAATTCACTTTGAGTTTCGCTAGAATGGTTGTTAAGCATTTAAAAGGAGACATTAAAGGCAAATCCTTTCAACAGGATTTTCCCCCATCTCTTTTTGGAGATACAGATGTGTTCTGATCATCAGCTAATCACGACTTATGCTAACCTCTTGTGAGTCAGCAATAAGAAAATCAGGTAGGATCTCCTCTTGCAACATCATGTTTTATTTTGGGAAAGATGCTGAAATCTGCAGTAGAAATGGGGTTGTAGCAACAGGAATAGGGCTTTTCTGAAACATGTGGATTTAATTTACATATGACTATGTATTTCATTAATATCATACCGACAGTTGCTAGCCTCTGAACTTCAAATATCCAGGGCTTTCGAACGTCCTCCTCTTCTGACCCTAGTCCTTAAAACTGTTTTGAAATGTTATTTTACCAAACCCCACCCCCATCCTCCAGATTTGATTAGCTTTTGAGCTGGCAACTAATATCGTGTGATTCAGGTCATATGGAAATGTTACTTTTTAAGTACTTAAGAGTTCACAGATTCTATAAAAGCTTCTGTTTTCCCTTTACTAAAGTGACAAAGGAAGAAAAAGGAGGAGTGAGGAAATAGCAGTTAATAAATTCATTTAAGTCAGACAGAGGAGATGATCAAAAGGGGGTCTAGAAAAAAATAAAAAATAGTTAATTAGGTGGAAAAAAAGAATGATAAAAAGTTCAGCCAGGTTGTAAAAAATAGTCTGTGCCAGAGAGCAATAAATCTGCTTGAGAAGGATGGAGATCCCCAAAGCAGTGATGACTCAGATCATGGCTTTGAGGAAAGAGCCAGGATTTCTTACATTTGACCAGACAGACTGAAGCAAGATGACGACAAAACAATTATTGAGGAAAAGAAAAAAAGCGATTGAGGAGGAAGGAGGCTGCGGACGTAATTGATCTTACAATAGTGGAGGAAGTCAGGTCAATAACTAAGGCAGTATTAAGGCGGTGCCACCTGAGACTATCAGGTCACTGGACCCAGACCTATTACCCAGGGTTTTCAGCACTGATTTCGTTGAATTCTGAATGGTAGGAATATTGGAAAACATTAGTCCAGTTTTATCATTCTGCAGATGAAGGAACTGAGTTCAACAAAGCATGAGTGACTTATTTAAAGATGGTATGATTCCAAATACAGGAAATTATAAGCAGTTGCTTCAGATCTAGAACCAGGTGTCCTGACTCCCGCTCAGCATCCTTGCCATCACACTCTGCTGCCCAACTGAGGGGGAGAAGATAGTGCAAAAAAATCATGTATGTTCTCTGCGTCTCATTTGACAAATATGAAAAATGTGGATGATGCAAGAGGTAGAGTTAAGAGCTTAGTCTTTGGAGTCAGAGGATTGCATTGAAATCCTGGTTCTGCTCTGTGATGTTACTTAGCCTTTCTCTGCCTCAGCTTCCCTATCTGTAAAATGGGAATAATAATGGTACCTTGGCTACAAGGTTGTTATGAGGACTAAGTGAGCTAGTACAGGTAAAAGCTTTTAGAACTAGTGACTCACTCTTCTCCCCCCACAAACCTATTCTGATTAATCACTGCTTTGGGTACATGTCTTTCAAAATCAGATTTATGGTTTACTGAATGTTATCTAATATTATATATAAACTCATATCACTATGGTTTAGTTTGCATCATTAATTTGGAAATCAGAAACTGCTTGGACTTTTATATTAGGTAAAATGCTTTGAGATCTTTATGAAGAAAATTATGTAAAAATGAGTAGCTATAATCTTTACAGCAATAATAGCAATTCTGAAGAGTTCATAGGGCAGCCAGAGTTCTCTGGCAATTTCTCTGAAGTCTCTTACTTCTAAGATTAATTTTTTTCAAACTCTCCACTCGTCATGCCCTGCTTCCTCAGTGCTATGTCACTTCTCTTCCCTCCCTCTCATTTGATATTTGGAAAGCCCTCTGCACAGTCAGTCTGACCTCCTCCTAAAGAATCAAACCTCACTACCTCCAAATTTCTCCCAGGGAGTCAGCTTGAAAATCAAAGCGTTTTCTTAAGGATGTCTCTTCTGCCAGTATTCTGGGGAAGAACACATGAGGATAGTCCCTTGACACTTCAGAGCCAGAATGGAAATAGCAACAAGATTTATCTCTGCAGTTGCTATTTCTTCCTCCACACAAAGCCATTAACTATTTTGGTTCAGCAGTTCTGTCAGCATTTGGAATTTTAAAGCTCTGCTGAGAGAGTACAAGATTAAAAAAGAAGAGGGTATAGTTTAAACTAGCCCTTAAATGAGAGTAACCAGCCAAAGTCACCAATGATAGTCGGGGGAAAAATAGGATATAATGCCCACCTCACCTTAGTTTTCCAAATTTTTCACCACAGCATCTTTTTTGTTTTTTTTTCACTTTTAGCGACTTGGGGCTTATTCTATGTGTCATATTGCATGAAACATGCACAGAAAAACTGGTATTTTTTTAAAAAAAATCTTTCCAGCCAGTGTATTTGACAATGCAGACTACTCAGAGGGTGCAAGAGACGGGTACACATGTTTATTATTCAAGTGTATGCTCTGGGCACCTCGCATCACCAGATTCCTCACCCACTTTTCAATCTCTCTGGTAAGTGCTCGTCTTGAACAATTTGTTTTAATCAGTAATGGAAAATTGAAACTTACAATTAACTTCTGGGCAAGACTTACAAATCTATCTGTATCCTGAAGAGTGATCATAAAAGATGCCTGAATGAGGACTGATTCTTTTTAAAAATTAATCATCCCTTATGATATCAATTGCAGCCCTCTATTTCTGGAAGAATGCAAATTCAATCCACTCTGTCAATAGCAATTCCTAGATATTAAAAAGGAGCTGATTACTTTGTTATGTCAGCTTCTGCTCAGAAATCAACTGTAGAGGACAAAGTACCAAATCCTCAGCTTGGCATTCAAAGCCTTCCACAGAAGGCTCCAACTCTTCATTCCAACATATTCCCCTGTACAAGCTTCACACTCCTTCCAAATGGATGAACGTTTTTTGGGTTCGCTGACCATAACTTGGGCTTACCTAACTTGTAGTTCTGCCTATGCCGTAACTTGTACTTAGTTGTAGAATACCTCCCTCACCTCATTGTAATCTCCAAAAAGCCAGCTCAAGTCCTAACTCTCAGATCATACTGCATTATTGCGGCCCTCAGAATTTACATTTCTTACTTTTGGTCATGTTCACTGGCAAATAATGATATACTCTCTCGTGATTTTTCTTCTACTGTTTTATTGCATTTTCATTCTGGTATTATTTATTAATTTCTGTTATTTATTGTTTTCCTTAAGATTACAAGAGCTAAACTTATTGAGGTCAAAGACCATCTAAGCATGAGGCTTTATATCCTCCACGGGGTTCATTTATGTATCTGGTGCTCACTGATTGATTGATCAATATCCTCCTATCAGGTCGGTCCCTGCTGACAAGGTATGACACTGCAGAAACATATCTAGCACTGAGGCTGAAAACACCAATTTTCTTATCTTTATAGTATTGTAAAGCAGTTCCATAATGTGAGAAAAACAGTTTATTCCTAATGCACCGTCTAAAAAGCAGATTTATCTATTTTATCCTTTATGCCTTCTCTCTCAACCTTTTTCTCAAATTATCTCTCATTTCCACTAATCATCAAAGTCTACATGTTCTGCTTGAAGACCAGCTGCTACAGGAAGAGGTGCTACTGGCAGAAACATCAGCTGGTTGATAACCATCACTTGGGTGAACACTTAGAGCTTAAGAATGTCTTTAGACAAGCTAATTAGGGGCAGCTTGTACTGTGTTTGTGCATGTGTGGGTGTGCATGTTTATAACAAAGTAAAAATAAAATTGTGAATTCTTGGGAGATTTTACATGGAGAGGTTAAGAAAATTATAAAGTGTTTTGTATTCTGAGTGTCAAGGTGGTAATTCAGAAAATGCCAGTGAGCAAATAAGCAGGTACTATTAGAGGGTCTGTGGGAATGTTTCCTGATGCATCCCTATGGCCATCTGCTCCTGCCCCTTCTCACTGTATTGCCCTGAATTTTTAAAATTTAAAATAGGACGTCTCTTCATTTTTCCTGAAGCTTATCAATAAAGTAAATGTTAAATTCATGCTTCAATATCTTTTCCTTTAATTTCTCAGTAAGCTATTCCAGAATTAGCTCCATAATTTTGCACATCGCCACTTCCTCCCAGATCTGTGCCCTTTGCCAGCTTCACTGCAGTCTTCTACCTCCACACCCCCCACTCCAGTCTTCCACCAGCAAACAAACCCAGCAGTAATTACTAATGTCCAAGCACGTAATGCCAGCAGTGCTAGGCTTTTTCATTTGACGCAACTACGCAGAGAGTTGTCTGGACATGTAGCATAAAGTCAAAGCCTTTTTGAAGACTCCTACCCATCTTTTCTCCCCTCTCCCCATCACTAAAACACAGTTGTTTATTTCATCTGCAGATTACAGTTATAAAATTCTTCCATGCAGTTCCATACTCTTGAATAATAATTTTACATCACATACAACAACAAATCGATATATATTTATGTGGAAACACATGGTTATCCATAAAACTGAAAACCTTCGAAAATCAATGGCTGGGAATGAAAGTACCCTGTCTATGTGGACAGGGCATTTTAGCACCTCTAGTATGTAAATGATTGGAGCTATGACTAACTAAACACAATCCAAGATCTTATTTTGAGGCTTTTCAGGGGACCATGATAGTATTTCTTCAACACGTTGTATATATTCTTACATATGGCACTGTTACTCTTATTTAACACTACTCAAATAGTACAATTTTGCTTCTGGTATTTTAATGCAAATTTTATCTATATCAAATGGCTGGAAATATCCTGTGATAATTTGTTCACTGAGAGGCTCCAAGTCTCAGAGTAAAAAATGGTTAAATTACTTATCACCACCTCAGCAAAATCCCGCAGTGCCGTAATAGAAATTGCAGTAGATCTTTATGTCAGAGTCCAGTTTCAGTCTAACACCACGGTCCTTTCACCAGCATTACCCTGAAGGACATAGTTGGGTTCACCTGAGGAAAACCAGTCTTAGTTGTCAAATCAGAAACTATCACTGAGATAACCAATGTCTGTGGAAATTACTTTCACTCACTCTGAAACCACAGCCAAAAAGAGTAAATTTACATCCCATAAGACCTGTAATTTGTAGAAATGTCTTTTTTGTGGGGATGTGCTTGGGTTCATGCGTAATTACAAGGATGGAAGAGAAGGAAGAAGAAGAGGGGTTCATTCTTAAAGTTGATTCTGCTTAGTTCAACTACCCCATTATTTTTATCAAACAGAAATATATATGGAGAAATATAATTCTTATAAACAAATCATATGGCATCTTCATATATACCTCACTCATGCCCACCTAAGATCTGTAGATAGATCTACAATGTGCTAAAAACAAAAATAAACAAAACCCTTGATATCCGACTCAAGAATAAATGCATATCTTTTCAAAATATGTTTATTTCTTAGCAAAATAAGGGAAGGGGCAACACAGAAAATTTCTACAAGTAGACTACTACTTTTTTTAAAGCTTTGCTGGAGCTGACAGGATGGGAGCAGGCAATTGCCAGCAAAGGAGTCCCTATGGGTAGGATTTATTTTTCTTTTCTTTTCTCCCCTTCCTCCCTTCCTTCCTTTTTTCTTTTCCTTCCTTCCTTCCTCCCTTCTTTCCTTCCTTCCTTCTATGTCTGCTCTGTTAGGGGTCTCTGTGAGACCAGGGTCTCAGAGATGCAATTTGGCCTCCAGCCCCGGAACATCTAGCCCTGGTCAGGAATCTCTGCCACAGATGCAACGCCGCGGCCGGACCGCTGTCCGCCGTGCTGAAAGATTGAGGGTGTCAGTGCGGCCCCTCGGTATTGCTGTCCAGGGTGCTGAGTGCGGTTCGCCGCAGTCCCTAAGGCGAGACCACCTCCGCCAGCTCTCCGCAGAGCCCTCCCACCCAGCACGATCCGCCCGCCTCCCGCCAGCCTGCAGTTGACGTGGAGCAGGCGGCATAAATCAAGTCTGTGGGGCATGGAGGCTGCTGTCGCTTCTGCGGCCCAGCTTGCCCGAGGCGGGAACAACCCCTTCTCCTTTCGCCTCCCCAGTGCCGACACCCTGCCTTCTCCCCAATTCTTCCCTGGGTAATAGCGCCCTAACGTCAACAGTCATAATAATAGGAGCAGAACGACAGAGTTGGCTTATTTCGGTCTACAGAAAAAAAAAAAGCAGCCTAAACATCTCTGAAAACTGCATCGCAAAATGGAAGAGAGGATCCCACTACAGTTTCCAAAGAGTAAGTTATTATTCAGTACGTATCCTTCCTTGCGCTTCCTCCCAATCGCTCCATCTGCAGGGTCCCCATTCATCCCTTCCCCAAGCAGCTCACCTCGAATATACTTTCTAAAGCCCCAGGCGGGAGTCTAGCCAGACGCGCACGTACTGAATACCGCACCCTAGGTGCACAAATTCTTGTATTTGCCCAAGCTCACTTGGTCTGCCCAGCTGTGCTCCCCTCCGGGTATACAGTCATCCAGATCCAGAACCACGACCTGGGGAGTGGGGCCCTTACCTTAGCTTCTCCAGAGGGTGGTGTTCGCCCGGCCCCTGCAGGTTGCGAGTGTGGAGGAGCCGCCGAGCAGGGAGGGAAGGAAAGACAGCGCCTGACCTCCCCGAGGTTTCGTCTTCAATGCAACGTGAGCTGTGCCCTCATCAAAGATGGCCGTCCCTTTTGACGTCAGCAGCTTTTAATAGCTGTGTCCTGGAGGGGCGGGGAGAAGTGTGCCGTGGGGGAGGGCTGAAGGAGGCCGGCGTCTGGGAGTGGGAGGAGAGGTGCGCTTTGCTGCAAACCTTTGTATTTTAGCCTTTTATGAACACCCGAAAGGGACGAGTCTTCTAACTCCATTTTAACATCCGGTCTCGGGCAAACACATTTGTCTCACGGCTGGTTTTCTGATATTCTTTATTTGCATATGTGTACGTATGTATATATATGTATGTGTGTGTGCATGATATATATGTACTGTAAGTATATGATATATATGGATTGTATATACATATATAAAATTTCCCCTGCTGAGTTGAGTGTTTAGTTGAGTCATTGAAAGAGAGGGGAAGGCAGAGGAGTAGAAGGCGGGGGGGGGGGGGGGGGGGGGCGGGGTGGAGATTTCAGCTGTAATTTATTTTTTTCTGAAGAAGAGAGAGGGTCGGAAGGGGCATCCCTATCCACCCTCACCAGCTCCATATATGGACAGACTACGTGGGTTGCTATTTTTATGAGTGATTGCTTCATTTTATTAAAGCAGCATCGAGGGCTTGCAATTCGCATTAATGTGGTCAGCTGGAGAGAGAGACTCGCACACGTTATTTTAAAGTACGTCAGAGCAATTATCGCTGAGAGATATGAAATGAGTTAGGGGGGAGAGAACGGAAGGGTAGTTAACCCAAACAGCGTGGGTTTGCTGGAGTTCAAGGCTTAGAAATGAGAGTTGTTTGCGGAGGGCAAAATAGATGACGCTGTTTTCGGTTGAATTTGTCCTCGAAGCCTGGGGTTTTATGATGGATTTCTTACAAATAGTCCACAGAGGCGCGCACACGCCTTATAGAACCGTCCAGACTTTCTGGGGGAATGCGAAGGGCTGCGGGTCCGAGGATCTCCCGGACGCTACAAATTCTGGTGGTCCATTCAGTGCGCAAACCCTGGGTACCAGTCGAGGCTGGCTTGGTTGCCAGCCCAAAACAGGGTGTGGGCGAGAAAGGGTACTTGTGCAGGTCATATGACAGATTAAAAATAATAATCGTAAAGCAATAATCCTAACTGTCCTTCTTTACTGTGTATTGTGCGCCCGGGGAGGGGAGGTATGCAAATGGTTCTGCGGTGGCAGCCTCTCGGATGAATCACAGGTGTTTGGGAGGCTGGAGCGGGGCTCCGAGGGGAGGGCGAACTGGGAAGCGCGTAGGAGGTGGGGGACCTCCGCTGAAGAACTGTTTGTACTTTTCCGGAAAGGATGTGATGAGAAGTCGTGCCTCGAAATATTGAAACTTGATGGCCTCTTTTAGGTGATGGAAAATCCTTGTCTCTGGTCCGGGAAAATAACGCACGCTTCCGTCGCACCACTCCACACTCCCCGCCACACACACACACACACACACACACACACACACACACACACAAACTCACACACACGTGCTGGCCTGAACACCAAGCTTCGGTTTTTAATTGCACACTATAGGAGATGGAGAGAAGGAAAGAGGGAGGAAGTGAAAAAGGGAAGGAGGGAGGGGGAGACAGAGAGAGAGAGAGAGAGAGACCCAAGAAAGGAAAGGAGAAAGCAGAGTTGTAAAGGGGGTGTTTGGAGCAAGCAGAGCTATAAAAATTTAATAAAGAAAGTCTTTAATTGAAATAAGTGAAAGTCATTTTTTTCTTAAAGATTCCATGGTCCAAGGGGTATTCTGAAATATTGTTTTCAATAATAATTAACAAATAGTGTTTGAAATTTATTAAAGCTGGTTTCCTAAAACAAGGTATGTTGCTGAAATTTGTCTGCTTAAATATTCATTAAACATTTAAGATTCTTAAACAATAAAGAAGAAAATCTGCATGGTTCTTAGACACTTAATTGCCAATAAAACTAGTGATGCTTCTTACTTTCATTATGAAGCACACTGGAATTGGGCTGGAATTGGGCTGGGAGAAGTGGTGACGAATGCAAGGTTACTACAAAATCTTTTCTAGTCAGGATTTTTTTTTTTTAATGTGATACTTTTTTAGCATGAGGAAGTTTTGGGGGAATAAGCTTATAGTGAGGAGAAATAAAACATGTTTATGGCCCTCAGACTGAAAGTCATTCAGCAGAAAGTTTTGTGAAGGAATGGAGGAGGTGAGGGATTTTCCAGAATTAAAGAAAACAATAAAATAAAAGTAACTACGTCACTGATGTAGTCTCTTCCTGCTGGCAAAAGCTATGTGGCAGTCACAGGGGAGGACTGACTTGGTATTCTGGATTTTCAGCTGCTGATGCCCCACACTGACATTTTAAGAAATTACAGGTAAGAGGAGAGAGGCTGATTCAAAGCATCACAGAAAATACCACAGGCTCTACGGGATTATCTTGTGGCGGCGGCAGCGTTTTCCATTCACCTGTGCTTGTGTTACAAATGATACTGTTTGAGAGGTTCTCCCATCTTGTTCTGGGAAAGGTATTGGAATCTAATTTGAGAAACATAAACATTGGATAAATATAAGTCTACTAAGGACGACAAGATAGCCTTAAATGTATTTTTAATATGATAATGAAATTTTCTCCCCTAGGGTTTTCTCACTGCTTGATTAAAAAAAAAAAATCCATAGTCATCCTTGATAATAGGAAACCAGCAGATTCGTGTTATTCAGGGTCTATAAAGGCTTAAATCCCACAGAGAAGAAAGGTGATGGAAAATTTGCTCTGAAATGATTCAGATTAGAGAGCTTAAATAACCTTACCAAGGGCACAGCTAATATATGATACAGCTGGAATTTGAACCCCAGGGCCCAAGTTCATAATCACTATGCTTTACAGACTCTTTCAGCCCCTTCAGACTCATCTCCTCTGTATTAGTCAGGGTTGTCCAGAGAAACAGAACCAATAAAGTGTGTGTGTGTGTGTGTGTGTGTGTGTTTTTGTGTGTGTGTACACATTCTCTCTCCCCTTCCTCTCTCTGTCTCTGTCTCTGTCTCTCTCTGTCCATATGTGTATATATATTTATGTGTGTGTATATATATATATATATACATATATATATATATATGTATATATATATATGCAAATAGATTTATTACAAAGAACTGGCTCAAGTGATTATGGAGACTGACAAATCTCAAGATCTGCAGGGTGAGTCAGCAAGCTGGAGACTCAGGAGAGCTAATGATAGTGTAGCTCCAGTCCAAAGGCCAGCAGGCTCAAGCCCCAGGAAGAGTGGCTGTTTCAGTTTTAACCTGAAGGCAGGAAAAAGCCAGTGTCCCAGTTTGAAGGCAGTCAGGCAAGAGTAATTCTCTCTTTCTCTGGAAAGAATCAATCCTTTTGTTCTATTCAGACCTTTCGCTGATTGGATGAGGCCCATCACATTAGGGAGCGCAATCTGCTTTAATCAATCTACTGATTTAAATATTAACCTCATTCAAAGACACTGTTATAGAAATACCTAGAATAATGTTTGACCAAATATCTGGGCATCTGGCCCAGTCAAGCTGACATAAAATTAACTATCATACCCTCCTTTTATAGCTAACCTCTCTGCTTCAGCATATTGGGGTTTGTGTATGACTCTTTCATTGGCAGCTTTAGAGTTCTATTTGCTAATGGGATGAGTCTGTGGATCACTGACCACAAAGTTTGCTTGGGGTGAATTCCAAGAGAGGGATCTAGGCTGGTGAGATGATTCCATGGAGTAAACAGAAGCAACATATTCAAAGGAAAACAGTGCCACGTACAATCAAGGAGGGATTTCAGAGATCAATACCCAATAAAGAGCATAAATAAAAATTGGGTCAGAACTTGCACTCAAAATATACTTGAGAGAGTCAGCCAAAATTCAGAACAGAACAGCAATATTATTGACCACTGGTTTTGAGGAGATGATATGAGGTCTTAAGTAGGAATTTATTCCAAGGGCCAGGAACTCTGGCTGTGAAAATCAGGTTGAGATGGGTTGAGGTGACTAATTCAAGATATGGCTGGGGAATGGAGCAAGGATATTTGGGACCATACAATTCATGTTGGTCATAAAGGGCAGTGCAGTTCTTCCAGCTAGCGGGCACCAAGCTAGGCAAGGCACAGTCTAATGCCTCAGGAGATAGCATCAGTGATCTCTTGGTTATATCCAATGGGCTTCCATCTTTCTGAACCTCTGGCTTCACCCGACACTGTACCATTCATTACATTTCTTAAAGTGCTCTATAATGTGCCTTCACCTCTGTTTCTCTCTCTTATCTGTGGGTTCCTCATTTTCCATGGCAGATGGGTTGAAGCAGAAAAATTGTGGTGCTTAGCAGGTTAAGCTGGACATTTCCCTGAGCCCCACACACAAGCCCTCTGGGAGCTCCATATGTCCACAGAACGTCTCCTGACTCTCCATCATGAAAACTTATATGCTTTAGGCCAAAGAGAATATTGAAAATATTGAACAGCTCACATTCGTCTAGCCCTGTACAAATTCTAAAGCACTGTCACACACATGATCTCATTTTATTCTCACACTCTGGGGTATGTATAAAAGTAATTATTAGTTTAAATTCCAATTAATACATGAGAATTACGATTGATTTTCCAGACTCCTGTACTGACCCTGGTACATCAAGAGAACCCAATGTCCTATTCCTTCTTTCATATGTTGTCTTAAAAACCCTGATCCATGCTCTTGAGTTTAACCATAATTTATGTATGCATGACTGTTAATTTTATATTCACAGTCCCATATTCTCTCATGAGCTTCAGAGTCATATTCCTAGCTTCTTAGTGAATACTCTTATCCGAAGGATCAAAGGCATCTCAAACTGAGCATATTTATGTATCAGTTGATTTCCTTTATTCTTCTTCTCTTCTTACATTTTTAATTAACAATTTCACCAGGTATCCCATTTACTAAACTAGCAGTCAGAAATATCTTAGTTTTGTTCTCCTTTTCTGGCTTTTCTTCAGCTCTATGCACTCATTACTTGGTGATTTTATCCAATTCTAGAACCTCAAATAGCATCTATGTGTTAATACTCTCATATTTATATATTCAACCCTGATTTATCTCATGAACTTCAGCTTGTATATCCAACTTCATACTCAATACCTACACTTAAATATAAAGCAAATATAGATATATAACGATCATGTATGAAGAATTTGAGGTTTTTAACTCCAAAATGGCTTCCCTCTTCAATGTTAAATATATTACTAAATAGCAATTACATTTACCTAATTTCTCAGGGTGAAAATCTTGTCTTATTTCACGGATCTCTTTCACATGCACATCTAAACCATGAGCAAATATTGCTCTACTTTCAATACATTTTTTAAATTCAACCACTTCTCAAACTTCAACAGATCCTACCTTAGTTTAAGCCACCATCATTTCTTACTTGGGCTATAACAGTAGCCTCCAAATTTGTCTCCTAGACCCTATTTCTCCACATAGCTGCCACGATGATATTTTTAAAAGACAAATCTTTCTCAAAAATTTTTAATGTTTCCTATAACACTTAGAAGTCCTTCTCTTAACCTGCAGGAGACCAGGCTGCTACCCACCTCTCCAAACTCATTTCCTAACATTCTCCCTCTACTTACTCTCCCACCATTACAATCACATTGCCCTTCTTTTTGTTCCTTGTACAATCAAGCTCACTCCCACCTTAGGATCTTTGAATGTGTTATTACCTTTATCTGAAAGAATGTTCTCCAGACTTCTCATGTCTTGCTTCCTCAACTGCTACTTTTTCGAAGGAGTCTTCTTTGACAATTCAAATAGCTAAACTTGCTAACCTCCAATTCACTATCATTCTCTATTCTTTTAACCTGAATTCTTTTTCTTCATAGCACTTTTCTCCTTGTGAGATTATGTGTTTGTTTATATTTTTATCTATATCTTGTTTCCAAGAGGCAATAATTTTCAATGACATTAGTTTTTCCTTTGAGTAAATTCTTTCTTTTTGTTTGTTTCTAAATAATATGCAGACATTGCTAATTCTTTATTTATAACATAGACTATCATTTAACTTCTTTGATGATAATGAAGCTCACTTACATCACCATTTTTTTCTCTCACCATGCACTCAATACCAGAACTTTTTGTTAAATAATCACTCAGCCATTAATATGACTAGGTAAATATTGTTCATTGCTAAGTGAGTACCTCACAATGAGTATGCTTCTTCTTTTGAATAATTTTCCATTTTCCTTGGTGAAGTTTTTAAGGGCCTCTATAGAGGAGAAAAGGATGGTTGCTAACAAAGAAACATGAATCACACCAACATCAGACTTCTCACCAGCAAATCTAGATGGTAGAGGCCAATGGAATAAGTCTTCAAGTGTTGGGGAAAAAAAATAAATTTCAATCTATACCAAGCCAAATGTTAATTAAGAATGAAGGACAAAATAAAGACATTTCCAGACATATACAGACTCAGGAAGTTTACCTCCTATGTACTCTGCAAATAAAAACATTTTCTAAAGATTGTGCCCCAGCAAAACAATTCACAATGGAATCCACAATATGTAGGAAGACTAGTGATATAGTAAATATCAGAACTAATGTAGAATTGATTTACTTGGATCAAAGCTAGGAAGCAACTATAAAAATAAATCAGTTCAAAATAGATCATTTAACAAATAGTGTAATTTAAAAGGCGGCTGATCCTACTATTAATCTGGCAATGGCATAAGCATCTTATAACAACAATAAGAATAAAAGGTTCTTATAAATGCCAGGAGAAATAGAAGCTATACCATGTATTTTGGGTTCAAATACGACAAAAATTTGAGCAATTTTTGATGGAGATTAAGGAAAAAATCTTCCAATTGTTCTTTCTCTTTGATTATTTTCTTGTTCTTGGTGTGAAGATTTAGTGCCATAAGAATATTTAAAAACACTACTCTACCTGGTTGTTCAGTGAATAGTACTTATATAATCTTAATGCTGTAAATGCTATTTATTGATTTTCAAAGTTTATTACCAAGCTGTTGATCAAGCACAAAAGATAATTATCTTTACCTAACAGAATCTAAATGTTATGAGGCCTAACATATAAAAGTGATGGTAGAACTGTCATAATGCAGTAGTTAAAGGAAGGGGCTGAGAAGGCCACAAGGTGAAGGGGTGTTATTTAATGTACAAGTCCCAATTACTCATTCTACATGGAAAGGGGTAAGAACATCGGTATAAAGTTGATAAAAGAAAGTTAAAGTTCAATCATCTTATATGATTACATATAAAATTATATGTAAAATAATGAAATTAACCAACAGAAAACCAAAGATAAATATAAGTAACAAAGTTTGTGTGTTAGAATAAGGAAGAGTCAATTAGATCATGGTCTAATCTTTAATAAGAGAGAATTAATACATATTATTCAAAGCTAGTAAATCAAGAAATAGAAGTATACCATTTAAAATTAAGGTTGTAAACACAAAGAAGAACTTAAAACTGAAATATTTAAAGATGGTCACTTTGGGGAAGGATAAAGACTAAAATGCATGATTTTATTAGAACTCTTTTTTTCATGTAACTGTATTACGCTTCTTAAAAAGAATGGAAATCTTAAAATTATTTCAAAATGCTTTTAAGCAGACACTGCTGATTTCAAGTGGGCTGCAACATTCTACCTTGGCAATTCTAAAAACTTTGTTTGTTTAGTCTATCGAAATGGAATCCACTTTCACAGTGGAGAAGAAAAAATATTCCCTGAAATGTATTTTTAACCCTTTTGCTTTTCTAGGCAATGCTAAGGACAGAGTCTGTATTAAAATTGAAAAGTGAGATGTGAGATCTGACATCTGGGCAGAAGGCCTCTTGGAGTTAACATTTTAAGAATAAAATTATGATTATGAGCCATTTTTGGAATGGTGGAGTAAGGAATTCCAAAATCTGCTCCTCCATAAAAGTGATGAAAGCACTGGCAAAAATTGTCTAAATCAGTATTTTTAGAACTCTGGAAATTAACCAAAGGTTTGCAACAATCTGAGTAGCATTTATTCAAGAAAAATGTCTGAATCTATGAAAGAACAGCAAACTTTGTAGCATTTGACTTTCCTTATTCTCATCCTTTTCTCCCCAGCTCTGTAGTAACCTTGAAACCAGTAGCCTAGAAGTTAATGGAGAGGGACATACTTTCTTTGGAGCTTCCCAGAAGCCCCATGCAGAGAGAATTGTAACTAGCTGACCTGCTTGAAAGTTTTCTGGAAACTCCCACTATCAGGGCTTGATTTTATTTGACATGACTCAGAATTCAATCAGTATAAACAGTTTTTTCCTAGGGCATTTGTCAAAAACAATCAGCAGCAAATGCTTAATATAGTAGCTGCCTGAGGCAATGATAACAATCAAGGTAAACATGAGGCTGACCAAAAAATTTAAAAGGAAGTGCTGATAAATGAGATGTCCATATGGGTTTTCAAAAGCTTCAATGTATTTCTGGGCATCTAGAAGATCATGCACATATATAGGACTGTATGCATGCCCAGGAAAGATCTGAGAGGGTCCTATTCTGTGAATGACCGTGAGACTTAGCATAAGCAGGAAGCAAAGGCTAAGGCAGTGCTGTAAACTGCTTTCCAGGGTGTTGAAACCTTACCCTAACACAGACAGAACTTCTCTACAAAGACTGTGAGACTTATTGATAAAGCGTTTAAGGAAATCTTTCCACTCATTAGCTGACCACTAAGTTAGCTGAGCAAAGACTTCAGGCCACATACAACAAAGAATACAGACTTTACAGAAGTAATGTAGCAAAGTCACTGAATAAGCAAGCAAACAGTGGCAGCAACAAACACTGGGGATGTGTGTGTGGCAGAATCTGATTTCCAGAGTTTCCACATTATACTATTTAAAATGTCCAGTTTTTAACTAACTATTGAAACATGCAAAGAAATATGGCCCATAAGCAGGAGAAAAAAACATCAATAGGAACTTGCCCTGAAGACACCTAGACATTTGAGGAACTGGCAAAAAATTTTAAATATGTTCAAGAACTAAAAGAACTCATGTCTAAAGAGCTAAAGGAAAGCATTAGAAAGATGAATCACCAAATAAAGAATATTAATAAAGATATAAATACTATAAAACAGAATCAAATAAAAATTCTGCAGTTTGAAAGTATAATAACTGAAATTAAAATGCACTAGAGGGGCACAATAGTAGATTTAAGGTGACAGAAGAAAGAACCAGTTAATATAAAGATATGTCCATTAAAATTATTAAGTCTGAGACAGTAGGAAAAAAAGAATAAAGAAAAATTAACAGAGCCTCAGGGTCCTGTGGGACACCATCAAGCATACCAAATGTGCACAAGGTGAGTCCAAGAAGGAGAGAAAGTGATAGAAAGAATATTTGAAGAATAATGGCTCAAACTTTCCAAATTTGAGGAATAACATTAACCTAAACTAATCCAAGAAAGTTAATGAACTCCAGGTAGGAAAGCCCTAAGGAGATCCACACTTACATTCATCATACTCAAACAATCAAAAGCCACAGACAGAGAGAATCTTGCAAACAGTAAAGGAGAAGTGTCTCACAACATACAAGGGATCCTCAGTAAGGTTAACAGCTGACTTCTCATCAGAAATCATAGAGGCCCTGGGATGACATAATCAAAATTATGACAGAAAAAAACTCTTAACCAAGAATTTGATATTCTGCAAAATTCTCCTTCAAAAAATGAGAATCAAGACATTCTTAGAGTAAAACAAAAACAGCAAATGAGAGAATTTATTGCTAGCAAAACTGCCTTCCAAGAAATGCTAAAGGGAGTGCCTCAGCTGAAATGAAGGGACACTAGATCAGTGACCCAAATCCACATGAAGAAGTAAAGAGCATCAGTAAATATAGTTACACAATTAAACTTAAAGTAAATATTATTGTGTATATATTTTTTGTAACTCTTTTCTCATACTAATTGAGAAGACAACTGTGTAAATCAATAATATGAGACTTTTGATGGGTTTATAATATATAAGGATGTAATTTATATGATAATAATAACACAAAAGTAGAGAGAGGGAATGGAAGTATATCAAAGCAAAATTTCTGTGTAATATTGAGATCAGTTTTCAATATTAACTAATTAATATTAATTGGTATTATTCTGACCAAGATTTTTTAAAGTTAATATGTTAATTGTAATTCCCAGTGCAACCACCAAGGATATAACTAGCAAAATATAGTAAAAGAAAAAAGATAAGAAAATTAAAAAGGTACACTAGAAAATATCTATTTAACACAAAAGAAGGCAGTAATGGAGGAATAGAGCAAAAAGACATAGATGGAAACAAATAGCAAAAAGGCATGAATAAATCCTGCCTTATCAGTTATATTAAATGTAAATGGATAAAACACTCTAATCAAAAGGCAGAGATTGGTCAAATGAACTTTTTAAAAAACACATGCTCCAACTATATGCTGTCTATAAGAGACCAAATCAAAGACACAAATAGGTTGACAGTAAAAAAGATGGAAAAAGATAAACAATGCAAGCAACCAAAACAGAACTAGAGTGACCTACTAATAACAGACAGAATATATTTGCACACAAAAACTTTTACTAGAGACAAAGGGCATTTTATAATTGTAAAGATGTTAATCAAGAAGATATAATGCATACAAAATGTGATCAAAAGATACAGTGAATGTTTAAATTTAAAAAATGTATTACAGTAAAAGACACATTGCCATTAATCCCCTTCAGAATACCCGCCCTGGCTTCAAACACACTTATCCCATCGTTCTTGCCACTTTCTGAAGCAGTTCTGGAAGTCCTCTTTCATGAGTGTCTTTACTTCATCCTCCATCATGACAACACACCGTGTCACACATGGCTTCTGGTAGAGCAATTTCTGTCAAATAAAAACATTACGGTGTGTCCTCATCCACCTTATTCACCAGATCTGGCACTGTGCGACTTCTGGCTCTTCCCCAAAGTCAAAATGACCATGAAAGCTAAACGTTTTGAATTGATTCAGGACATTAAGGCAGCCATGACAGCACAACTGAAGACTATATATTCATATATATTCACCAGAATGATTTATATATAATATATAACATATAATATCATATATATAATATATAATATCATATATATATATATATATATGAACAGCAGAGGCCAAAATTGACAGATTGAAGGGAGAAAAAGACAATTCAACAATTAATAGTTTGAGACTTCAACAACCCACTTTCAATATGGATAGAAAACCTAAGTAGTAAACATCAACAAGGATGGAAAACTTGCATAATTCTAAAACTCATCAGACCTAATGGATATCTGTAGAACATTCCACCCATAACAGCAGAATACACATTTTTCGTAAGTGCATATCAACTTCTCCTCTGTGCACATATGTCCAAATCTCTCTCTGCCTCCCTTTTATAAGAATGCACGGAGTTGATTTCATTTAGGCCTCACCTGATATAATCTAGGATAATCTCATCTTAAAGTTCTTAACTTAATCACCTCTGCAAGAACCCTTTTCCAGAGAAAGGAATGTTTATAAATGCCAAGGATTAAAACCTGATTTGGGGGATATATTCAGCCTGCTAAAGGGAGCTTTCAAAAAACACTGATGCTTGGGTATCATTTCCAGAAATTCTGATTTAATTGGGTTAAAGTAGACCCTGGACACTGATAATGTTTTTAAAGCTTCCTAAGTATATCTAATGTCTTAAAATATTGTTGTGGGTAAGCCACAGATACACTGATGAACAAGAGTTACCTTGTTTGTTTCCTTTTTGGTCCTTTCCATCTACTTAATCCTTTTTATTCAATTCCCTTCTCCTTTCAAGAAACCCTAGTGGAGCTAACCTGCTACTTCAGGTAGCTTCTACTAAGAATAGATTATCAGGTAAGTAATTCATATTAAATCAATTTATATTCACCATGCTAAAAAAAAAATTCAAAGTAATTAAAAAATATTTAACTCCCTACAACTTCATCAATGCCCAACTGTTATAATGCCCATTGAACAGATGAGCAAACTGAGACACAGAGCAGTTAAAGATCTTGACCAAGGACACCCAGTTATAAGTTCCTATACTCAGGCAGCTCAGCTCCTAAGCACAAGTGCTCAAATACTATCCTCTGTTCTTTTGAACCTTCTCAACTCTACAGTATCTTCTCATTCCTGTTCTGCTGTGTCTGTGCTGTATAACTTTGAAAACCTCTTAACATCTCTAGAGTTGTTTTCTCATCTTTAAAATACAAAACTGTTTCTTGTGGAAGTGGATGCCATGCCAATTGGTCTAACCAATTGCTGACTGATAGAGGCACTCTTTTATTTTTCTGCCCCCTGCCTTTCCTGTTAAATTGCATGCTAGGCTGTCAAAATTTGATCCAGACACCCAAAACATGAGTGTTTTAGAAAGTCCAGGGTGGTGTAAATCTCTGAAACAGTCTAGTCTATTTATTTCACAAATGAGGAAACTGAGACAGAAGAACTACAGGACCAATCTTTGAACTCCCCAGGCAATAACTATTTCCCACTGTGTGATAAGTGTTTTAGAGTGGCATTTTTCAACTTGTGCACATGAATTACCCAGGGATCTGTAAAGATGCGAATTCTGATTCAATAGGTCTGAGGTGGTGCCTGAGATTCTGCATCTCTAACAAACTCCTAGTTGATGCTGATGCTGCTGGTCCACACTTTGAGTAGTGAGGTTCTAGATAGAACCTAGCACTTCATATCTGTGTGACACTTGGGAAGAATTGTGTTTCCCCAAACCCTAGAGACATGCCCAGGATTATCTCATGAAAACCATTAGACTTATGACTATAGCAGAAAATACAATTTGGAAGTTGGAAAATGACCATGTCATAGGTGATGGGGAATGGAAGAGAGACTAGCAGCTGAGCTGAGGACTTGTGTGGGGTCAGCAAGGTTGGAACATGGGGCAATTTTGCTCCTCCATAATATGTATGTTAGGATTATTTTGCTTGCAAGTAATAGAAATACAAATCATAATAACTTAGGGGAAAAGGTAACATGATGGCTTACAGAATTAAAAAGTCTGGGATCAGGTCTGGCTTCAAACAAGTTCCGATTCAAGTGCTCAAACAATGTTGTTGAAAATTTATCTCTTGTCATCTATGTGTTGACTTCATTCTCAGATAGACTCCCCCAGCTGTGGTTAGTAGCAGAAAACAACAATCCACTCTCCCAATAGTGGGAAATTTCTGACTACTTTTTTCATTAGCCAAGCCTGGGTCATGTGCTCCTTCTTCAACCAGTCACTGTGGCTGGAAGGTTGTTGTGCTCTAATTGGCTAGCCTGGGTCAGAACCACGATAAGTCTCATCCAAAACACATGGACTGAGAGTGTGGGAGGAGAGTTGTCTCAAACAAAAATCAGAATGAAGTAAACAAGAAGAAGGGTTCATGCTGAACAAGTGAAAATAACAAACACTCATTCCAGAGAGTAGGGCCAGTTGAGCAACTGAAGGTGGTGAAAGCTTGGGAGGGAAGTCAGAGACTCAGCATGGTGCTGGGTCTTGAAGGATTAACTCACCTATGAGAGCAAATCAGGCTACCAATGCTATTTTAGTGGTGTGTCCCCATTGTGATTCTTGCTAAAGCAGTGCTTCGCAGATTCTGATTCAGGAGGTCTAGGATGGAGTCCGAGTCCGCATTTCTAATCAACTCCCAAGTGATGCTGATGTTGCTAGTTCATGGACCACATTTTGATGTGAGGTTGTGCTGAAGTATCAGGGCATGTCCGTTCAATCATCTTTAGCAGTGGTGAATTCCCTATCTTGATTGTCCTTTTCTTGAAAGGGGAAGGGGGTAGGTTGGAAGGGTCTGTGTGTCCTCAGTAATGTCTGTCACCTCCATCAGAGAACATGGGGATGAAAGCAACCTTTCCATCAGAATCATGGCCTTCCTTATTTCCTTACTCCAGGCCTGCACAGATTTAAGACATTGGACCAAGGGAGATCCCTGGCTTAGAGTTCCGGGAAGATGAGTTAGTTGGCCTATGGTCAGCATTTTATTCAACGAAGGAGTCAGAGATTACTCCACTTCCTGCTACTCATTTATTGTTCTTCGGCTATAGACTAGAGAGATTTGCCAAACCCCAGATGATTGCAGCTGCATGAGTAGGCCCTGCCAAGGCCAACTCAAATCAGTAGAATTGCCTGTTAACCCACAGGTTGACAAGCCATGCCTATTGGGTGTTGTTATTATTCACTGAGTTTTGGGGAGGTATAAAATACTGCATTATTGTGATAATATGTAGATCACTAAAAGAGTATGTGTATGAACTTGGGAAAATTTTTAATTCTCTGTAAGCTTCTGTTTCCTCTGTAAAATGGAGATAAACATCTATAGAATTATGTAAATATTAAATGATGAGGAAGGTAAAGAATTTAACACAGTATTCCAATAAATGGAAGAATTAGAACTACAGTTTGCCCTCCTACAGGTCTTCAAGAAGACTTACGGAGAAAGAAAATTTCTGGTAGAATTAAGAAGAGATGGTGTGAGAGAGACAGAAGAAAGAAACATTTAGTGATCTCTGCTTGGTGTCAGGCATTTTCCTATGTCCTTTAATATATTTTATAGCATTCTATCTTTCTTATCAACTTATACAGGATGTTTTATTATTCCCTATGTATAAATGAGGAAACCCTGATTCAGAAAAGTGATCTGACTTTGTCAAAAATCAGACAGCTAGTAGTGGAAGTCCTGGGATAAGAAATAATTTAGGTCTTTTCACTCTAATGACCTTGCTCTTGCCACTATTACAACCCAGTTCAAACCTTAATCACGTTAGATTTTTTTATTAAAATATTGCATTCAGGACTCTCACTACAGAGTAAGAAAGTGGGTGTCTGAGCCAAATCTTTCAAAGATTATTTTTGCTTTTTCTATTTGATTTAATGTTATTTCTTTCTTTCTAGAATCAGTTCCTCTCTCTTTCTCTCTCTCTCTCTCTCTCTCTCTCTCTCTCTCTCTCTCTCTCTCTCTCTCTCTCTTTCTCTCTCTCTTTCTCTCCTGCTGCCTTCAGATCCCTGTAGCTAAAATTCAAGCAGAAGGCAAGTGACTCAGCAAGCATTTCAATGGTTTATTTATTCTTAGAGGAAAGAAATTCTCTTAGCCTCCTATCTAGAAAGAGGGTAATAAAAATTCTAAAGCTTTTGTAGGAAAAGCATCTTAGATATATACAACCTATATAGTATTTTTTTCTTCAAACTGGTCAGAAAGGAGGCTCAAGCTCACAGCAAATTTTAAATAAATCTCAACACACCATTTATGTTCACATGAACAAGCTGTTGGTTAATGCCTATAGGAAATCAGGACGGACTGTCAAATTTGATCTCTTGCAGAGACGAGCGATCTCGTTCTTGATCTGCACAGATGTAGCTTTTCTATTTTTAGTCATAAAAACAAAAAAACTCAAAACCCATTGTTTCCATTTTGAGCCATATGACTTGGAGTTGGATGATATATTGGTCAGAACAGGCTAGATTATACTGCAGTAATAACACCCTCATGTTCATAATGGCCTAACCTAGCAAAAGTTTATTCTTCTACTTGCTACTTGTCCAATACAGATTAGTAGGCATGATCTGGATTTCAATTAATCACTAATGGATTTCAATTAATGAAGATTCCAGTATGGGCTTCCCTGATTGTCAGTGTCGGGAGAAAGGGGGAATCAGCCAAGCACAGGAACTTAAATACTTCCACCGGAAGAGACATGTGTTACTCCTGCTCATGTTTAATTGTGCAAACCAAGTTATCTGGCTTCTCTTAATTTATGGGATGGAGAAGTAGAGTCCCCTGTATTCCTGGAGAAATAAAGCCAAGGGTTTTATGAATAATTCTAACAACTAGCCTAGATGGTCTCTCTGATAGTCAGGTAGGCTCCTTGCTTCCCCTGAACCAATGATAAAATAGGACCCTGGCTAAGTCATTTTCTTCTTGGGTTGACTAAATTCTTCCCTTAGGAAAAAAATCATGTCATATCTTATTATATTGCTTAGAGGTTAACACATGTAAAGAATATATATGTTTCAGTGCTTTGAATAAAGTAATATAGAATTTTATTTTTTAAAACGATATATACTCAGAGGTAGTACACTTAAGAATAGTCAAGGTTCTTTTTCAGTTCATTTTTGCTTCTATGTTTCCTGGAAAGAGGTTCATATTTCTTATATTCTCAGGAGATATTAGCTGTTTCTTTAACCTATAATCTATAATGATTAATGAGCTCTAAGCAGTTAAAACTTTGTTTACGTTAGAGACATGAAATTTAGCTTTCCATAGTGGACTGACCATTCAAATAAGTGAAACTGCCTGAATATGTCTAAATTTTAGCAAAATACAGGTCCTCTTTCGATTTCCTAAAAAAAAAAAAAAAAAAAAAAAAAAAGTTTATCATATTTTCTACCAAATACAGTTGAGATAACTTGATCTAGAAAGCTGGACACACTGATATGGAAGCAGTTTCAAGAGCAGTGCTGTCCGATAGAACCGTCTGTGATGCCAGAAAATGTTCTGCAGCTGCATTATGCAATGAAGTAGCCACTAGCCACATGCGGCTATTTGGCACTTGACATGTAGTCAGTGGTGACTGGGGAACTGCATCTTAAATTTTGTTTAATTTTGATTAGTTTAAATTTAAATCTAAATAGCTACATGTGGCTAGTGTATTGAATAGCACAGCTCTAAAAGCGGGGCTTTCAACAAATGTTTATCATTGTTGAATTTAAAAATAAAACTAAAATTCGTCCTTAACTTCAAATAAAGGAAGGTCATGTGTGCATCCCTGATCTGTCTGCTGAAAATCTGTGACTGCCACAGGGATGTTTTCTAATTCTGGCATATGGGGCTTCTTGGAATTCTAGCAACCTACAGAATTACTTCTGTGGGAGGGGACTGTGAATTAGGCCATGCTGGGTAGCAGTGTTGGACTGTGGGATGAGTGGAGAAAAAACCAGCAATTATCCTAGAGCAGAACTATTATGTCAGTTAGTGTGGTGGTCCTGACATCCTCTCCTGGTAAGGTCTGTGGGCTCAGGGAGGTAGCCTGAGGTGATCAAGGAGAAGGCCCTGCCAGCTTATGCTGAAGATCTGAGATTCACAAACACATACAATCATCCTATTACTTATTCCCTCTATTATCATCGCCCATCACTGGTGGGCATCAAAGTTGATAGTTCTACCTCCCCCACGAGCCATTTCAGTAAACCTTCCTTATCTTCTATGAAGTGACAATTGCTGTTTCCTCAAACTTTTCTCAAGTATTAAATGAACATAATTTTGCCCTCACCCCCAAATACACACTCAAAAGTTAATTGCTGACCCTGTAAATCATCCCTCCCAAACATGGATATTTGGGAGTGGGCACTGACTACCACCATCACAAAGCAGTTGGGAATATCGCCTTTTTTCTGATTCATCCAGGATCTCCACTACTTTATATATGCCATATACTGTCCTACACCCCAAAGTTTCAGAGATGTCCTTCTCTCGGGGATCTCCCAGCCAACAATGAGAAATAGACATATAAACAGTTAATTTATATGAGGTGCTTGGGAATACAGGGTAAGGAGTGACACAATGGGGATATTCAAAGTGAGATTAATATTCCCCCTATTCACTTAGGATTCAGAGAAAGGAATATTTCCAAAAATGTTTATGGCAGAGATTGGCTCAATATCCACCAATCCTATTGCTGCTTTCTGTTCTCACAGGCTACATTCCTCAGCTTCACTTTTTTTATTCTGAAGCCATGTGACAAGGTTTGGTTAATGTATCTGGCCAAATAGACATACCTCCTATGAAACCTCCTGTTTTCTTCTTCATGTTCTTTCTTCTTTTACAGGGAGGCCAAATGCAGAGGCTCATCATAAGATGAATAGAGCTGAGTCCTTGAAACACTGCTTGGAGGTGACACTAAGAAAGACTCATGAATCCAATTGGACTGTTGTGTGAGAAATAAACTTGTGCTGTGGTAAGCCACTATAATTTGGGGGCTGTTTGTTATAAATGCTAGCATCAATTACCTTACTAATATGTTGTCCAATTGGCTTCAACTTGGATATCAGATATAGTCACAGAATTTTAGAGCTTAGAAAGCTCTCAGTGTACTTAATCTCTTCATTATTGAAGAAGAAATGAAGTGACTTGCCTAAGTTCACGTAGCTAGTTTTCGGAAGTACCAGGATTAGAATCCAGTCTCCCAAATCTCAGTCAAAGGTTGGCTCCACCAGGGAAAACTTGCCTCTATTAGTCTATATACTTTTCAACAACTCTTGTCTGACTGCCAGTGAAACAGAAATATACAGATTGAACTTTGTGGGAGATAAAAATCATCATTATGAGGAGGGGAACATTGAAATTTAGGCAAAAGTGATTTATTTTGATATTGGCATATTTAGGTTGCTTGTAAAGTATTGAATTTAAAACATGGCTGGACTGATTTATCAGGAAAATTTTAGGTTTGTCATCAGGACAGAGGCTTTTTATATTGTTTGGTTTTGTTACACTTTGCCTGGTGTTTAAGTTTATCCATTGTCAGGAGGCGAGAGTTTGAAATTCTTTGGGTACAACATTGGATTCATCAGTTTTGAGAAAAGCAGGCTGTAATCTTGCTGACCTTCAGTGTCGTCAGATTGAACTACAGGTTTCTTAGTTCATGAATTTTCTTTCCATGATAAAGTGGGACAAAAGAACATGGGGTAATTGAACTGCTATGGCAGATGCTGTTGCTTGTGTAATCAATAGACATTCTCCACTTCTGTCATAGATACTGAGTTGTGATGCATTTGTGTGGCAACAAGCCTAGCCCAGGTGATGAATGATGACGAATGTAAACCAGATGTGACAGTCATGGTCTTCTCTGCAAATGATTTATATAAAAATGGGAGTGGGACCAAGTTGTGGCCAATGAAATGTAACTAAAAATCTGCTGGAGGCTTCTGGGAAATGTTTTACTCTCTGTTAAGAGTGAGGTGCTAAGGAAAGACTGTTATTGTCTTCCCCTTCCTTCCTACATCTGACTTCAGTCATATGAGGACGTGACTCTGGAAATTGCAGTAGCAGACCAAGGGTGAGAAACAACTAAAGTGAGTTGGGGCATTTTGTTTTTCATATCCCTTTGCAACACTCCCTCCCCACAAATAAACAGTTGTTTCTTTCTTAAGTCACTGGAATTGAGGGATAAATCATTAGGCCCCCAATAAGTTCCCAATAGGTTTATTGGATCCCAGGGCTCCATCCCTTCTCTGACAAATAAGCCTAAACACTATGTTTGCATACCTTTTATCTACTCTGAAAAAGGGTGATACTGTTAATATTTGCCCTCAAATTTCTTATTTGTAAAATTGGGATGATAAAAATCTACCTGTTATCATCATTGGAAGAATTATATTAAATTCATTTATTCAAATAATATTTACTGAGTGTCTATTGTGAGTCAGAAATTGTGGTAATCATTGATGATACTAAATGAACAAAGTAGACATGATCTCCTACCCTCATGGAATTTGTGATCTAGTAGAGAAGACAGGCCCCAAAAAGTAAAATTTTAAGTAAACATACCAAGAATTAGAAATTATAATAATTTCAGTGAGCTGAACAGGAGGGGATGATGGAGGACAATGAATGAGGAAAGAATACCATTTTAGATAGGGTCCAGAGAAGACCTCCAAGAGATGGTGAGATTTAATCTGAAAAGCATGTAATGGAGCCCACCAGATGAACAACTAAGGAAGAGATTTTGTAGCAGATGGAACAGCAAGAACAAAAGTCTTGAGATGGAAGGAGCTTGGTTATTCTAGGAGACGAAAGAAGGTAAGTGTGGCTGGAACGTAGTGAGATAAAGGGAGAGTGACAAGAGGTGAAACTGGAGAGAATAACAGGAACTAGCTCATATAGAACTTTATAAGTCATAATAAGAAATTTCAATTTGATTCTATTGCAATGTGAAGTCTTTGAAGGGTTTTATGCAGAGGAGTGGCATGGTATTGTACGATTTTTAAATCAAAACTCCAGCTTTCGTGTGAAAAAGAGTTGGAGAAGTTCAGAAGTAGAGTGAGGGGATCAGATAGGAGGCCACTATAGCACTATAGGCAAGAGATGGCAGAGATTTAGACTGAGAGAAGTGATGTTAGAGGTGCTAGAAAGAAGTGAATAAATTGAAGACAAATTCAGAAAGTAGAGTCAACAGGACTTGCTGTTTGGGTGTAGAAGGTAAGGGAAAGGAAGAATTAAATGGTATCATCCAGATTTTTGGTTTGAAGAACTGGAAAGATGGTTGGGATACATTATAAGAGAAAAAGAATTGAGGGGGACATATTGGACTTGGGTGAGAAAATCTAGTCTAGTGTAGATTTTTTTAAAGATGGCAATGAAGCATTCATATGGAAGTATGAGGTTTGTAGTTGAATGTATGTCTATACAAAAGTCTAAGTTGGTCTATCAGTTATCTCTTGCTGTGTAACAAATCACGCTAAAAGTCAGCAGCTTAAAGTAACTGTTTTGTTACCTTATATTTCTTCAGGTTGGTGAATTCCCCTGGACTAAGGTGGGGGTCTTATTTGATCCCACTTAGATTACCAAATACATCAGCAGTCAGCTGTAAGTTGTCTAGGTGGCTTTGTTTCTGGTAGTTGGTTGATTGTCATATGATGTATATATGTATACGTATATGTATATGTGTATATATATATATATACATACATACATACATACATACATACATATATATATATATATATATATATATATATATATATATATATTAGTAGATCGCTTTGAGCTTGCTCATATGATAGAAGGGGGATACCAAGAGTAAGCAGAGCCTTAAGCTAACAATTTGTACACCATCACTTCCCCAGCATTCTATTGACCAAAAATGTTATAAGGCCAGTCAAGATTCAGTGGTGGAGAAATAGACTCCATCTCATAATGGGAGCTATTGCAAAGTCACATTGAGCATTGAGAGGTCATTAATTGGGCCATTGGTACAATTAATTGACTGTAGTACGGGTTATAATTTGAAAGTCTTCAGCCTATATGTTTATATTACTTATGTATGTGTATGCTATGGGAACAATTGAGCTCAATAGAGAGAAAGAAGAGATAAAGAAGAGTCTTAAGAAACTCCAGCATTTGGCCAATGAGGTTGGGGCCAGCAAAAGGTCTTAGAAGGTGAAACAGGAAATAGAAGTATGTAGAACATGAGTTAATGTTTAATAAAATGAGTCTGAATGTAGTTCATATTTATTTATTGAGGGTATCCTCAGTCAAGGCACTTAGCTAGCTCTGTGGTAGAAAAAATGAGGTATAAACTGAGGTCTTTCTTACTGTAGAAATCATGTAGAATGTATCATTTAGTTAGAGGGACATGTTCATGCTTACATAAAGTTAACAATATAAGACAACTATACAGGTGTTGCTCAAGAGCCCATCACTGAGAACCCTCCAGCAAGATACAAGTCAACCCTTTGGCTGGGTACATGCATGTTTTCACTTTGTGGAAAAATTGATAAATCATACACTTATTATTTGTGTATTCTTCCATATGTATGTTATATTGCAAACAAATTAAAAAGTTAAAAGAAAACATCCATCTCAATCTCTGGGTTATTGAACCCTGATAGTGATTTAGTTCGATTAAAAATACTAAATGTAAAAAAAAAATACTAAATGTCTTTTTATAAGAACTTACTTTTGTTTTATTAATTTACATATATGTAATATAGTGATATATATTTTAGGACCAAAATTTAGAGAAAGAGGGTTGAGAATAAACAAAATAAGTTCTCTCTCCTTATAAGCAATTTAATCATGATGGATTTTTAAAACTTTTATCTTCATAGTTTTGGAAAACAAATATTAACTTTATCTTCTACCCCAGCTTAAATGAACCCCCAGTATGTAAAAGGACTTTAGTTCTCTGCTCCAGCATATGAGGTCAGACAATTAAGTTCACGAACTTGTTGCAATGATGTTGCTAACCTTTTTTGGTATCAGATGGATTATTCACTATAAATTTGTACCAACTGGACAAACAGTTAACCAAGTTTACTACTTAGAAGTGCTGAAAAGGTCGCGTGAAAAAGTTGGGCAACCTGAACTTTTCACCAACAATTCATGGCTCTTGCATCACAACAATGCACCAGATCACATGGCACTGTCTGTAAAGGAATATTTAGCCAGTAAACAAATAACTGCATTGGAACCTCTCCCTACTCACCTGATCTGGCCCCAATGACTTCTTTCTTTACCCAAAGATAAAGGAAATATTGAAAGGAAGACATTTTGATGACATTCAGGACATCAAGTGTAATACGACAACAGCTCTGAAGGCCATTCCAGAAAAAGAGTTCCAAAATTGCTTTGGAGGGTGGACTAGGTGCTGGCATTGGTGCATAGCTTCCCAAGGGGAGTACTTTGAAGGTGACCATAATAATATTCAGCAATGAGGTATGTAGCACTTTTTCTGGGATAAGTTTGCGAACTTAATTGTAAGACCTCATACACTTTTAACATAGAGCAAAAGAAAATTCAAGACGAGGAAAAATTGCTTTTTAAATAAATTTATGCTAACAAAAGGTTAGAAGTTTCTTTTGAGTAAGACAACTAAAGAAAATAAGAATGGGACAGTTAGAAAGAAAAGAAGACCCTGCAGGAATTTTAAAAAGGCCAAATCAGATAGGAGCTTGCTTAGAAAACTGGAATGCGGACAAATTGGCTGCGTCAAAAAAGAGAAGGTAGCTTTTAGAAAATTGGCTATAGCAATAATCATGGCATCTGAAGTCAGTTTGGATGATTTACGGATGCTGAGGAGTAGGGATGGCAAGAGAGCTCAAATCCTCCTGAGACTTGTATCATATTATAAGAAAAGTTAAAATAGAAACGGTCCTCATATAACTAATACAACTAAAAAATTATGATTAACGGTGCATTCATGGCCGGTGAGCATGGTCAGTGGCTGAACTGTCTTTAAGTTGGCTAAATAACAAGGCACTCAGAGATGATGAGGTCCAAGGACCCTTAATTCAGATGAGGAAACTGAGGCCCAGAGAGATTAAACGATTTGCTGAAGGCTATCTGAAGAACAATAAAGGGGTATAGGGCTGGTCTGAGTTAATCACCTCAAAGTCTAAGCAGAGAGGCTTGTGTTTTTAAGGTAAATCATGCAAAAATTGACCTTATGGCAGCTGGCATAGATTTTGTTTTTTTTCCATATTGAGCAAGGCCTGTGATTAGAAGCCATGGGAATGCCAAAGAAAGTGGTTTACAATGGGTGCCAATTTCAGTAAGGATGAGTGTGGCAGGTTTTAGAAAAATGGCCACAAACTCTTTGACACCTCGTTCATTGAGAGCGTGGGGGCCCATGTCACTGTCCCCGGATCTGGGCTGGCTTGTGACTGCTACCTTAAGGACAAGTGGCAGGTTGGGGAGCAAGAAGAGAAGCCAGGACACCAGTTCAGAGACTGTTGCTGCCATAGAGAATTATGGCAGCTTGGAAATGGAAAGAAGTAAAGAAATTCCAAATATATTTTGGAGGTAGAATTAACTGAACTTGATGATTGAATGGCTATGGGAAGTTATGGCTTGAATTATTAAATGGTGCTAATTTCCCTAGATGGGAAAAACTAGGCATAGAACCTAAAAGTTCCATTTTAGCCATGTTCTGTTTGGGATGACCATGAGATAGCCTAAGTTCTATTGGTGTTTGAATATCCAGCGGACAATTGGATCTACAACCTGGAGCTCAGTGGACATCTGAGCTAAATATAGAATTTCTCTTATGATACAAAAATGAGTTTTTTCAACGTGGATTACTCTTTTGACACAGCTATGTCGGCTTTGCTCCAAACCTACGAATCTCAGTCTCCTCCCGGATTTCCCAATCACTTCAGATCCAGGTTTCTTCACACGAAACTGGAGTCATCTTCCTCCATCTCTGTTTTTTGTACCTATGAAGATTTTCTTCAGTTTTCTCCTTTTGTGAAGGAATGGAAAGGCTAACCAAATTTCTGGGCTCTTAGGCACAGCATCAGGGGAAAAAAAAGAATCAAGGTCTGAAGCTTATTTAAGCTCCACACCACACATTTGTAATTTCACAGCAGCCCCTAGGAGTTGAGGAGAAGTACTGGAGACCCAAAGTCTGAGAAAAAGGTAGTGCCTCTCATGAGTTTTGCCTGTAAAATTCTGTAACCCAGTGTGGTGGATTACATCCATTTTTCAGTCTATAAAGCCTCAAGGAATGGCTGCTGTACCACATCTATTAACTAACTCTCCATGGGACGGTACTGCTGGTTGGTCCCCTGCTCCCAAATCCACATTGTCTCTCTCTCAGAATTACCATTATTTTCCCATTAAGTCATTTCTAGTCCCTCAAACTTGTTAGCCTGACCCCATTAAGTCATAGCTTTGGAAAGATACACCTGTTTAACTCCTTTCCTCAGAAATCGTTTCCATCATTTCTACAATCTTTGTAATTGGCCCTTATCATAGAAAATCAAAATGCTAAAAAGAATAGAAAAGGATGCTTTCCTCTAAGATATGCCACATACCTACATGTATCAATGTTGCTCTGGAAATGTCCCCATTGATACCATGTTGAGGTAGGTTTTATACGATAGGGCAGGGAGTGGTCGTTGGCAACAATTTTGTCCCTTTAGAGGATTATATTATTATCAGGGGGAAAAGTAGCATCTTTCACAAATGAGTAAGATCATAAACTCTGAGGACAGACCGACCTAAGTATATAATCCTAGCCTGACTCTTCACTAGCTGTCTGACTTTGAGCATAACATTTAATATTTCTGTAAAATGTTCCTTTCATCTAGACTGTTGTACGTTTAGCTCATCATCCTTCAAATCTTCATCCTCTGAGAGGCCTTCTCTGTTTGCTCTTTCACCTAAGTAAACCACCCCCACCTCTGGCCAATTATTCCTTTATTCATTACTCTATTTCCCTCCTTGTACTCATATTTATTTGTAATTGTATTACTTACAATGTTTGTTTATGTGTTTTTATATTTTTCAGTAGCTACTTTATCCCTAGCTCACAATAGGTGCTCAATTTGTGTATGTATGTATGTATGTATATATGTAAGTATGTATGTATGTATTTTACTGGGGAATACTGGGGAATAGTGTGTTTCTCCAGGGACCATCAGCTCCAAGTCATTGTCCCTCAATCCAGCTGTGGAGGGCGCAGCTCAGCTCCAAGTCCAGTCGCCGTTTTCAATCTTTAGTTTTCAATCTTCAGTTGCAGGGAGCGCAGCCCACCATCCCATGCAGGAATTGAACCGGCAACTTTGCTGTTGAGAGCCCGTGCTCTAACCAGCTGAGCAATCCGGCTGCCCCGCCTGCAGCTGAGCTGTAGCTTGTTGTCTTCAATCTAGTTGTGGAGGGCACAGCTCACTGGCCTATGTGGGAATCGAGCCGGCAATCCTGCTGTTCAGAGCTCGCCTTCTAACCAAGTGAGCCATCCGGCTGACCCAAGGTGCTCAATTTATTAATGAAATGTCTGAGCAAGGCCAAAATCAACAGTCAGTCTGGTAAGAAAACACTCAGTCTAATCGATTATTTGCTATCCTCTGCCAAGTGCTATTCAATAGAAATATAATGCAAGCCATTTATGTAATTTAAAATTTTCTAAAAGTCATCACCTTAAAGAAATAAAAAGAAACAGATGAAATTAATTTTATAATGTATTCTGTTTTACCCAATATATCCAAATATCATTTCAACATTATAATCGATATAAAATTATTAATGTAAAAATTATTAATGAGATGCTTTACATTCACTTTTTCTGTAGTAAGTCTGAAATCTGGTATGTAATGCTTATAGTATATCTTGATTTAAATGTTAACTTTTCATAGGAAATCCTTGATCTGTATTTTAATTTTATAAAATTTATAGTTGATATTGTTGTTACAAACATGCTTAAATAGTTTCCAATACTTGAATCAAGTATCACATTTTAAATGTAAGTTTAAATAGATTAAAATGAAATTAAATTAGAAGTTCAGTTCCGAATTGCATGGAAAGTTAGTCAATAGATACATTTCAAGTGCTTAATAGCCACAAGTGGCCAGTGGCTACCATATTGTAGCTCTAGACGTCTTGCCAACTTTTCTCATCATGTTGTCTTGTGGAAACTTATCAGACTATGTTATCCACCATGAAGAAGAATAAGGAACTTGCACACATTAAGTGGAGGTGTATGCCAGGTACTTTGGCAAGTATTTTCCAAACAACCCTTTATAATAAGCGTGAAGCTGGTTTCATTGTCCCCATTTTATACATTGGGAAACTGAAAGCTGAGAGTGAGAGGGAACTTGCTGCAAGCACATGGCATCTTTCTCTCTCTCCAGAGGTTTCCAAGTGAGAAAAGAGTAAGCAAAGGGTGCTCACTGACAGCTTTCTAGCCTGTCTTCCCCATCTTGTTCTATGCACTTCCTGAACATGAGAGAATGCCCAACTTCTTTAGCTCAGGTGTAAGCAACACAAGACAGGCTTTCTGCTTCCCGTTCCTTTCAGAGCCTGGGGAAGACTGGTCACAGGTGAGGCTCTACGCCCAAGGAACAGAACTAACTTCCCTCCTCCTCCCTTGAAGAGTACCTGAAGGTAGTACTCCTTTTCGAAGGTGAGGAGAGCACTGCTTTGCTTCAGAGCCAAAGACTCTCCAGAAAATTAAGATCTTTCCCCACTGTTCTATGGTGAAGACTCTTTGGGTTGGGCTGGCCTCCGGAGGTATGGAGATCATTTGGACTGCAATCATTTAACATTTTCTGCATTCTTCAGTATGGACAATAATTCTTCTATGCTCCTTTGGAAAGAACAAATTGTATATTTAAAACAAGCTTGAGGTGCCCAGTCATCATTTCAAAAGAATTCAGGCAGAAAAAGGAATTTGATCACTTTATATGTCTGAGATTACTAATTACCCCGCAATATCACTTTTTCTTTCTTCCTCAATAATAGAATACCTTATTTTCAGTGGGCACATGCCCCTCCCCTGAGAACAAAGTCTACCTTTCTCAGCTTATTTTGCAGTTAGCCATGGTCATGTGACTACATTTTGGCCAAGACAGTATAAGAGGATGTCTTGTGTGAGGTCAGAGGTGTTTTCTTAAAGAAAGAGTCTCTACCCTTCTCCACTTCCTTTAGCCACTGTGCAGGCTGGAATGCAAAGTTGATGGCTGGTATTTTGGTGGCCATGTTGGATCATGAGGTGGAGGCCACGTGACAAGGATAAGGGAGGAACAAGATAAAAGGAGCTTGGGTACTCGGTATCACGGAGTACTAAAACTAGAGTCTCCTTCTGTGAGGGGGATATAAACTTTTATCTTCCTTGAGCCACTATTAGTTTGCATTTTCTGTCACATACATGCACCCAAATCAAATCCTAAGTGAAACATTTATACTTTGAAAGTAGAAGACACTTATGTAAGTGAGGCTTCTGCAACTTACAGGCCCAGTTAGTAATAAGACTAAAAATGGACTAAAAATTAAATGGGAGGTGTGAGGCCCCATTCGGCCTGCTCATTATTAAGATGTATCTAACCTCTAGGCCAATCACCCATATTTATTCGGGATGTAATATACTTCTATTAGTCCTTAGATTCAATATCGGACCAGAGGATCTCCATAGCATTTTCCAGATTTTTTTCACTTCATCATTTTTTTCCAACTTGATTTTTTTTCTTCCCTTTGTTTCACTCTCACCTACTTTTTTGGTTCAACATTTCTACATTAGATTTTCCAATGTTATTCTTCAGAGATGCAAAGTGGGACTGTCGTGCGGGGCGCCCGGCAGGGTCTCTGGTCCCACTCCCCACACAAAAACGCAGGATATGGCTAGGCCAAAAAGGAACACCCACGGAGCCATAAGTAGGGGAGTCATATCTCTATACTCTCGCTGGTGGCTGGGTTGGAGAAACAGGAACCAGGAGCAACACAATTCTCAACCCTCACTGTGCCGCTTGCAGACTCAGCCACCATACTCTCGCTAGCTCCCCCCTTTTTCTTTTTGCTACTAGCCTAACCACGGCAGTTATATTCATGGCTAATGGCTCACTGGTTACAGCTGACGGCCAACTAGCCACAGCTGCTGGCCATTTGATCACAGTCGACGGCCATTTACTACCTGAGCCAGCACCTTTCTATGTGAGGCCGAGAGCCTGGAAACTGCTTTTTGGGGCTCTGTCCCCACAGGGACTAATTACCAGGGGGAATATCTTTCTGGTTAGGGAAGGATGGCACAAGGGCTGAACAGAAAGAGGAAAAGGCTGGCTTTCTGGACTGTCAGAACGTGATTCCTAGAATGTTGGTCTCATTACCCCAGCCCTGTTTAATAATGAACAAAAGACACACGCAAAAAGTATGTGTACAAGAGAAAGACTGGAAAGAAGTGCCCAAATTGAGAGCAGTGATTATCCCTGGGGAGTCAGATAGAAGATATAATATTTTCATCTTTTATACTCTTGAATTATTTGCTGTTTTTTCCTTAGCATGAGCATTTCTGATTCTACAATTTGAGAAATGGAAATAACATGTCTATAGTCAAGGGCTGGTAATGATTATAAGGTCACGGAAGCCAGGAAATGTTCAACTGTGCCGTGTCTTAAGGTATGCACAGGCTAACACCACACTCTTGAAAACCTTAGCTCCTATTGGATCTGCACTTGTGCCTTTTGGAAGCTTCTCTTCTGCTAAGTCAATATGTGGGATTTGTTGCTAAGTAAACTGTAGGAGGTATTTTCGGCCACACCGGAACTATCTGCAGACTAGATCTCCACAGACTTACTTACTCCTGTGCCCACATACTTATTCCAGGTGCTTATGCATAAACTCAATTTCACTTTGTTATCACACTGTTTTCTGACCTTCCTGAAATACCCCAGTTCCACTTACACCAGGCATTTTGCTATTCTTCCTTTTAAGAACCCATTTCTCTGTTCAGCTTCATGGTTATTGGCTTGCCAACTGGAGATTGATTGCTTTAATGGACACAGATTTCCATGCATCCTGTTATCCATAGCTTTGGTTAGTGACCTTCCACACTGATTCTGGGCCTCACCATGAGATGTGTTTGATTAACGAGACAGTCGCCATACCATTGAAAGAAGAGGCTTGAAAAAGTGCATGTGCATTTTTGCTTTCTCTCTTGGATCCTTGCATCATGAAGAGGACATGCCTGAGCTAGCCTGCTGGAGGGATGTGAGAGGTACATGGAGTGGAGCCAGGTCATCCCAGCTGAGGCCACCCTCCCTCAGCCAGGTGACAGCCAACCTGGCAGCCGGCAGTGGATGTCTGAACAAGCTCTGCGAAGATCAGTCAGAACTGATCCAGAGTTGCAGAACTTCCTAATGGAACCATAGGCTGATGAGAAATAATAAACTTGTTGTTTTATGCCACTAAGATTTAAGCTATTACACTGCAGTAGCTAATTATTTCAGTTGCACACTTCCTTCTCTACCTGCCCCCTTCCCACCACCTCACCATAACCAGCTCTGCCATTCACCACCTATGTGACTCTATAAGTCAGTTTTCTCTGTGTAACTAACCACCTCAAGATTTTCTGGATTAAAATAACAACCATTTATTCATGATTATTCATGAATCTGTGGGTCAGCTAGGAGTTCTGCTGATTTGGGTTGAGTTTGCCTGACCTTGGTAGGTTTTGCTCATGCATTTGTCATCAGTTGGAAGTTTGGCTGGTGCTAACTGATTTATTATGGTGACACTGGAATGATTGGGGTCTCTTTCCATTTACCCATCATCCAGTAGACTAGTCTATGCTTATTCACATGATGGTCACAGAGTTCCAGAAGTATTCAAAAGTGGAAAACCCTAATGGGAAAGCACTTTTTAAACCTCTATTTACATTATGTTTGCTCTATCCCACTGACCAAAGAAAATTACATGGCCAAGCCCAGAGTCAGTGTGGAAAGGCACTACCAAAAATGTAGCTACAGAGAGGCTGTAAAACTTAGGGCCACTAGTGTAATTCATCCACCTTAATGACATCACACTAATTCCTTGGTTTCTCTGAGCCTCAGTTTCTTGTTTCAAAACATGGTGATAGTAATACTAGCCTGTTACAAATTGAATTGGGTCCCTCCAAAAGATATGTAGAACCCCCGGACCCTGTGCATGGGACCTTATTGGGAAATAGGATCTTTGCACATATAATCAAGTTAAGATGAGGTCATCAGGATGAGCCCTAATCCGATATGACTTGTATTCCTAAAATAAGAGGAAAATACCATGTGAAGATAGAGACGCACAGGGAGAACACCATGTAATGATGGAAGCAGATATTGCCATGATATAGCTACAAACTCATGCATGCCAAGGATTGACAGCCACCACTAGGAGCTAGAAAAAGGCAAGGGAGAATTCTACCTAGAGTCTCAGAGAGTACATGGTCTTGACAACACTTTGATTTTGGACTTCTAGCCTCCAGAATCATGAGAGAATACATTTCTGTTGTTTAAAGCTGCCCCACTTTGTAGTTCTTTGTTATAGCAGCCCAAGGTAACTAGTGGAGCCCAACTCCTCTGGCAAAGCTTTTATCAAGGATCAATGAAAACAGTAACTGCTGATGGACAGACTCTAGCTCTATCAATGATTATTCTGAGATAATGCTGATCCTATTTCATTTTAGAGAAAGTTCTTCAAGCAGGGTAAGGTTGTACAGTTGTTGCAGCATCAGAGCTACCTCAGACCTCTGGTTTTAGAGACCTAGGGGATTCCAAGGGAAGAAAAGGGTAGCATCACTTGTCTTCCCATTCGTACCCCTCCTAGTTTATGGTCAGTTCTTGACAGACTCTTGCCCCCACCAATCCTTGAGCATAGAATGGGCATGTCTGCAGGGCCTGGGATATTTCCCTCTTCTGAAGGAAAAGCCCTGAGCTCTGATTGCTGGCCTTGCTCCCATGCAGCTCTAGTTCGGGGAACATTCCAGGAAGACAGACTAAATTTAATCTCCCTTGCCTTGTGATTTCTATACTCTGTCCTTTATTTGGGCTCTGCTTATGCAGGGAACTTGGGCTGGGCATTGCTAGAGGTAGTAGTAGTTGTTTTTGCAGAGCCAAGTACAGGTAGGGAAAGGCTCCTCTCTACCGTGGGAAGTCTCACATATCCCCAGGTAGTTTATGGGGCTAGGAACACGAAAGTACTCCCAGAATGCACCACTAGAATGCACCATTCTCCCAGAATGTTCCCTATTGCCTGCCACCTCCATAGCATTGATCACTCTGTTCCCTTTGACTAGAGAGGATTTTCTACTTTCTCAACCTGTTGAAGTGGTTCATAAACTTTGAGAACTTTAAAGCATCAGTTGGGTTGGAGAGTGCACAAAACTCAGACAAAAGACTTGAGTTTGATATTCATATGTAACAATGAGTTTTTGAGCAAGTCATTTAACATCTCTGTACCCTTATATTACTATCATTATTATTACCTGGTGGAGACAGTAACTATTCTGAGGATCAGCTAAGATAATGGATCTGAAAGTGCTAAACTGTGTAACAGTTACTCGATTTAGACAGAGAAACTTCACTCACTCATTCATCCAACTAATAATTATTGGAAGGCTATTTTGTGTCAGGTCCTCTGCTAGGTGCTGGGGATAAGGTAGAGAACAACATAGTCGAAGTTTCTACCCTCATAGATCTTATATTCTAGTACAGGAAATAGGCAATAAACTAGCAAAAAATAATTGCAAAAAATATATAATTACAAGTTATAAAAATTTCTTGGAAGAAAGCCAATATAATGGTGAACTAGAGAATAATTGAGGAAAGCCATTGGATTAGATGTTAAGCAACATGGACAGTTAACATCATCTGAGATTTGAAAGCTTTAATCCTCTATGTCTGGAGGAAAAACCAGGCAGGCAGAAGTGTGATAGGAATACATATACATATACATATACATATACATACATACATACATATATATATATATATATATATATATATATATATACATACACATATAATTTGTATAATACATTCTGAATTTTCTGTAGATCTGTTTGTCTTGCTGCCTTGCTACTCTCTATTCATTGGATCACTGGCATTTGTATCTTCATGGAGAAGGTAACAACAGCTCGCTAGACAAATTTGAGTGTTGCAGAATTATAAAATGGGCTTTCTTAAGTGTAGCAAAACAAATGTTTAGAAAGCTAGCTTTTGTTGACAAAGAAAAATAAATTTAGGAATTTTAAGCCTTTGTTTTATACATTAAGAGCAATTGGAGTCTGAATACAGGGTTTCACAATAAACCAGAGGTGGTTTTTAGTCCATATTTAAAGAGAAGTTTCAATGAGACAGAAAGGAGTAGAAATTTTCCCACCACGAAAGAGTGAAGGAGAGTAAGAAACTGAAGGACAAGTGGTCAGATATGAATGTGCTAGTCCTTTTTAGTAGATATAAAAAAACCTTTTGAAATATGGAGAGGACACAATTGTTGAACAGCAAGCATCCATAATTGCCCACCATTTTATTGGTGGAATGAGGATTTTGTTAGGTAACCATCTTTACCTCACACAGTCCACATAACTAGGGAAACTGAACTCACTCTCAGTTACAAGTTTGGGGTTTAGTGGAAGCAAATGAATGTACTGTACTCCCATCCCCTGTTGATGACAGCTGGTTCAGAAACCCAGGCTTTAACCAATCAGCACATAACATTCTACTGTCCATTTTTTTTTTGTTTTGAGTTAGTCCAATCAGGCTGAAGAAAAAACCTAGTACAAGGTTACAGAGAAGCTTTTTCCTTCTCTCTCCCATTGGTGATGGAGGAAGCAAGCTCCCAGTACGATTTACTGCAAACTTCTGATCAAGTGGGAAACCTGCTTTGCAGTGAGCCAAAAGTGTGGTTCTCAGAGTGAAGAAAGAAAGAGCTCATGTCTGAGCTGATACTGCTGAGGTCTTTTTTATATATATATAGTTATGTCTTAGAGATTTTTTTATATATATATAGTTATGTCTTAGAGATAAATTATCAACTGCTATTATACTAATAAAACTTAGAGTAACTCAATGATTTATATAATAACTTGACAGAAAGAAAATATATGACGTGATCAATATAAAAATTCATGACATGTATTTTTAAACCAAATGTGAAAACAGATTTGATGGCAATCACACATTTTCTCCCTACATTTGGAAAAGCAGATGCGATGTTGTTTCTCTCTTTCCATTTTGACCAATGCTATTAATTGTTACAAAGAGAAAACATAAAAACTATTATAAGTTGTTAATGTTATTTATTCGAAGTGGTAAAATATACCATATTTATGACAGTCAGTTTGATAGGAGAAAAGATGAGATAGAGAAATAAAATAAATGAGACTTCAGTTTTATCTATAATATTCTAGTTATTTTAATTAAAAATTCTGAAGGAGATAGAATTAATTAATGTTTGCTTCATCATTCTAATTTTCTCAACTTTTGAAAAACATGTTAAAGAACAGTTCTTAAAACAGAGTAAGGAATATTGTCACGAAGGCCTCTTTCGGGGCCAAAATTCTGATTCTACTCTCGTGTCTAATATAGAAAGAAAAATTAGGAAAAAAAATAGTTCTTTGGGACTGCAGGCTAATATTAGAGCATTATTTACTATAGGAAAAAATTGGGAAAACCTTCAATGTCTTGAAATAATAAAATTGACACATACCTTTGTGGGCAGTATTAAGCAGCTATTAAATTCATGTGCTTAAAAATATCTCATGACATGGCAAAATGTTCACAATAAACTGTTAAATTAATTAAGTGGGGGTACAAAACCATATTTACATATATGCATAGAAAATTAACCTGCTCTGTGGCAGCTGGCATTAGGTAATGTTGGGTAGGGGGCTGATTTCATATAAGCTGAAAGAAATTATGCAGTACTTTAAAAAATAATTTTTAAAAAGTCTTTTTGTTTTAAATTAAGTGATGAGTGTTAGTAGGCCAGAATCATTAGAAATTATTCAGATTATAGTGTTAGTTATTTTCTGCCTCTCACTTCCCACCTAAAGGCTCATTAGTTGTGGATTCAGGACAAAGAAACAGACTGACAGGCAGTTGATGAACCCAAATGTAGCATGCATAGTTCATACTGCACCCAACCCCACCATAATAAGGTACATAATAAGGGTATGGCCCACTAGAGACATTTTTATTTGATAGAGATTTAGATTCTGAGACTGGGATTGCCTGGTCTCACAGAACTTTGACATCCAGACCACTGGAGTCCGCACTGCATTCAGCCCAAGGAGTGCCTCTCTCTGGCTAAGAATCTTATTGTTTCTGGCCTTGGAATATGATTTACCCAAGGATAGTCTTCTTCTATGGTTTGTATCTACCCCACTCAAGATTTTGACATTGGAACGAAGAATTTGATTTTTAATGCAAGGGAAACTGCTTGCTGAGCTTCACTACTTCCCAGCAGTCCTGAAAAGCAAACCTGGAATGCTAAGGGCCCAGGACTTACCAAGTTGGAGGCCTCTGTGAAGTATGCATTTAGGTGACCAACATATTTCAGACGAGAACACAAACCAGCATCTGGGCCGACAACCTTGCTCTTCCTCAAAGCAAAGATACCCTCAGAAACCAGTGAAAACACAAATTAAAGAACGGAAGCCTATCATGTGGCACATAGGTGGCAAATGCTAAATGATTTGCTCCATTGTCATCCGTAACATTACATATATTAGTACATTACAGATATTAATAGATAACAAACAGCATAAAAATGTCTTTATTCTCATAAGCCTGCGGGAAAGAAAGAAAAAAGCTCTATTTGGCACCACAGCATCATCTGGAAACTTGCCTCTGTTTAATAGTAATTGTCTAAATCACTAAGAGTGTTTGCTTATGCCAGGCTTTAATAACTAGGACTAGCTCTTTAAAAACTATCAGCATTTCTTTTCTTCCTGCAGGAACTAAGTTTCCTAAATTTGCATTATTAGTACACAGAGGACTTTAGGGATGAAACAAAGCTTGGTTGATTTGCTGCATTTCCTGCTGCCACAGCTTGGGCTGGAAATTAGACTTTGTGCCCAGGAACAGTGAAAAGGGGCACCTGTTCAGTGTCCTGCTTCCGCCTCCCAACCAAGGATCTCTGTGGATATCTGCCAAACTGTTAATTGGTCTCCTTGGATGGACCAGCAGCACATGCCCTGGGGCTCTGGCAATTCCCAAGAAAGTATGCCTTTACCACACTGACCACAAGACTCTTGTTAGACCATTTGCTTCTTCTCTAACCATTTAAATCATCTTTCTCGTGGAAGCCTGCATATCCTTTATGGAAATGCATGGATCCTGCCTTTAGTCTCTTGAAACATGCTAGACTGCTCAGTATATGTTATGAGGTTTTATCCTTGGACGTAGATGTACGTATGTAATGGAAACTGCAACCACAAAGCAACCGTTCAGTTACGAGGCTGTCGAGTGAGAAACAATCTTTCTCTCTGTAGTTAAGTCTTTACTATAAGTTTCCTCAAAGACATAGCACAGGGGCTTCTCACAGTGAGTGGCCCAGGAAATATTGTTAATATCCTCTCCAGTTACCTCTCTCCAAAGTTTTCCAGCAAGAACAACTGCTAAAGTTTCTCCCTCTCTTTCTGCACATTTCCTTTGAGCATCATGTGTCTTAACATTTCCTCATTTCAGATTCTCCAAAAGGCCTGCCCACAATGCTGGATATGCCCCTTATACCGTTCTTTGGAGAATCATCCCCCTTCCTTCTCCTAACTTTAAATGAAACTGTGGTAAATAAAATTCTTTACTACCGTAAAGGCAGAACTCCCTACCCTTAAGTGTGGACTACAGGTGGTGACTCACTTCCAAAGAATACAGTATGGGAAGGGAGACAGAAGTTATTTTACAGTGGAGCGAATTGGCCAAATGCTACCTCAGCCAGAGGATTGAGGTTAACATAATCGGTGATAAGCCAGACTGATAGCATGTACCTTGACATGATGTCTTAAAAATGCCACTTTGTCTCTGTGGTCACCTTCCATAAACCCATATCCGAAGTCTAACCATGAAAACTGAATGGAAAGACATTCTACAAAATACTTGACCAGTACTGCTGAAAAATGTCCAGGTAATCCGAAAAAAAGAACAGCCTGAGAAACTGTCACAGACTAGAGATGTATAAGGAGACATATAAAACTAAATGTAAAATGGTATTCTAATTGAGATCTTGGAACAGAAAAAGATCATTAGAAAAAAAAACAAATAGAAATCCGAATAAAGTATGGAGTTTAGGGTTTTTTGTTTTGGTTTGTTTTGTTTTTGTTTGGTTAGGAAAAGGACAATTAAATTTTCTTTTTTTTTTTTAATCTGGACCGTGTATCTAGTGAAGGTTACAACTTTGGTTGTTCTGCCAGGGGATATAATGACTCTTAATTAAATTTGCCCTAGATAAATTTCTAGTTCCCATGTAATCTAGGTTTGCCAAAATGTTATATTAAAAAAATTCAATAAAGTTAATAACGAAAAGTAATCAAAACAATGAGTAGATCAAACTTTATTTGCATATGTAGAAGAAAAATAAAAGAGATCCAATTCATAACTCAACGCAGCATTTAAGAAAATGCTTCTCTATAGTTTTCACATAACCTGTAGCTTTTCTGGACTTTCTGATTTCCAAATCCCTTCCTTTCTTTTCTCTACCTCTGCTATAGCCCACGTATGGCTCTCCTGTCCCTCATTTTCTTAATCCTTTCCTCCTGCTTCTTCCATACTTTCTCTACTCATTATCCATATTCATCTGTCACAAAAGCCTTGAATCTTATCCTGCAAAGAGAGAACTCTACAGGGGAGAGAAGAAATGGCTGATTTATCAAAGAGAAAATTCTCCTTAACAGGGAATGAAGGAAGGCTAAGAACTCTATAAGTTAACATAGATTGCTCCCATCACAAATAAAAATATTTGGCTTTGATATACAGACCAGCATTGGAAGAACCATAACAGTGAATGGGGATGAAAAGCATACTCAGGGGAGAAATCTGATGGTCTTGGTTGAGATCCCAGACACACAATTTAAACAGTAAATTCTATGCTTTGTGTAGATAGAGTCCACGTCTGCCCTGTTTTCTGTTGTGTCCCAGTGCTTAGCTCAGAGAAGGAACCCCAATATATTTGATGAGCATCCTTGAGAATAAGAGTGTCCATTTCTTTAATTGTAAAGTAGCAAATTTAGACAAACGTCTGCCTTAGTCACTTCACAGAGATTTTACCAGGAGCCAAGCAACCTATATCGTATGGGAAATAACTAACAAAAGGGAAGTGTAGTAAACAAAGAATTGGTGTGAACAGATCTTCAGTGTGGAGGCCCCTCCATAACCAGAGGGGCACTTGAAGAACCTCACTGGCTGTAGTTTCTCACTTGTCAAATGGGAATAATTGTGTCAAATCATCTCTGAGTTCTCACTGGCTCACTGCAATGTGACTTGGCAACTCCTCCCATCAAGAAGTAGATTGTGACTTGCTTTGACAAATAGAATATGGTGAAATGACAGCATGCAAGTTCTGAACCTACACCATAAGATTCCTTGCGTGATTTTCACTCTTGGAACCCTGCCTCCACTATATAAACAAGTCCAGGCTTTGCTGAAGGATGAGAGACACATGACCCAGTCACTTCCATCACCCCAGCCAACAGCCAGTCAATTCCGGAAACACAGCTACTTAATTGACCAGAAGCTGAGTGTAATAATTCACTCACATGAGTGAGCCCAGTTGAGAGCAGAACTATCCAGTTGACCCTAACTCAAATTGCAGAGCTACAGAATGATGAACCAAATAAACCATTTTTAAGCCACCAAGTTTAGGGGTAGTTTGTTATGCAGCAATTGCTAGCTGATATAACTTTCAAATTGAAAATCCAGTGAATCAATTACTCTTCCCTCACTTTTACCTTCATACAATGGGCACATTTTCCAGGAAACTTCCCCTGACCAAGAAAGTATCAATGCATTGTCCTGATGGTCTGTTACCTTATTTTTTTTGGCCATATAATTTCCTGTATTATTGTTAAATTGGCTATTTAAAAAGCTCTAAAGACATGTTAAAATATCATGCATTATCCCTGGGACCTATTTATTTCTGTCCAAGGTCTTTCTTATTTAGCTAAGACTGAGCTACTCGTGGATCTTGATGTTCACTGAAGAAAATAATGGAGTAGGACATGTCCATCTTTAGTTTCTGCATCTCCTCTGAGAGCCACCAACCTCGCGGGTGAACAGCTTACTCTTGTCTTTAAATGCATTGACCACGAACATCTAAGTTCATTTATTTGGTGACCGTTCAGATCAGAGCTCTATACTCTGTATTTCAAGGTAACATCTCTTATATAACAGATTCATTCTGCTATGATGTAGCTCATCAGAAAACTCTGCTCAAATTGGCTTGAGAGAAATGGGGGAATTCATTCGTTTCTGTTATTGAAGGGTATCTGGCTTCAGGCATGGTTTTAATTAGGTTTCAGTCTTTTTCACTCCATCAGTAATCTCTCTTTTCTTGTGTTGCCTTAATTTACAGGCAGGCTTTCTCCATGGGGTGGCAAAAATGGCTGCTGGGAGCCCAAGACTCCCCGGTTTTCTGCTGAATAACTGCAATACAAAGAGACTTTTCTCCTCCTAGTAGGAGGACTTTCAACAAAAGTCTTGAGGCTGATTTTCATTGGACCTCCTTGGGTCATATGTTGTGCCTGAACCAATTGCTTTCTCCATGGGAATGGGAAATGCTAATTGACCGAACTGGTAATCTGCTCGCTGGCTGTCCCCCAGGAAAGGGTGATGTGAGAGGTGATGGTGGGGTTAGCATAATTCACTCACGTGGATCAAAAGAGAGTGGGCTTTACAAAGGAACGTCAGAAGGGAGAACAGATGCGGGTAGGCAAAACCAGCGTTACCATTAGAACAGTGGTTTTCATTCTTACGATATATTTTAGTCACCTAGGGGAACTTTTAGAAACCTCCAGAAATAGTGATTTACTTGGCCTGACGTGTGGCCTGAGCAGCCAACACAGAGAATCTCTGTATTAGGGAATATCAATAGCCAATTAAGCCTTAACCTTGGTGAATGCCTTGAAGTTTTATGGGTCATTCTAAAGAAGTGCATCTCTCAGGTACAAATTCCAGCACTGGAGAAAGCTAGGAGTTGGTGTGGTGCCGTAGATGTGGGAGTGGACTGGGGAAGGCGGATAGGAAGGTCTAATTGCTTCCAATTCGAAGTATATTAGCAACCACCTGCTGTGCACATGAGTTGCCAGCCGTGATGACAACCTTTAAAATTAAATTTTAAGAAACTGTTTGCTCCAGAAAGCCAAAGAATCCACTATGACACCCCCATTCACAGAATGAAAGGTACAAGGTTAGCTACCCTGGCAGAGGCCACCTCCTCCAGGATCAGGTGTAGAGAAACTTGGGGGGTCCCCAACATCGTTCAGACTGATGAGCCCACTCCCGACTCCCCTATAACTATCAAAGGGGGGTGGAACAGTCATTCCCACCCATCTTTGCTACTGCAGTGTTTTCTCCCAGGTGCTTGTAGGAGGCAGATGCTTCTCATCTTTCTAGTGAGGACAAGTTCTGACCAATCACAAGAAGCCAACTTGAGACTGCAAATATGTGGATGAGATGGCAAAATCTGTTTTGGGAGTTGGAAGAGATACCCCTCTAGGTGCACAGAGCTGCCCCAGAAAGCTTGCTATCAGGCAGTCTCTGGCAGTTGCTTATAGCCCAAGAATAGGTGAGAGTGTCAGAGGCTGCTGGCTGCCTGGGTCTCAGAATTCCTGCACCCAAAATTCCACATCTTCCTTAACCAGGGCCCAGGCCCTGAACAAATCACAGTGTGGGGCTTCTCCCAGAAATTTCATTTTGGAGAAATCTGGAGGGAAGAATGCTCAGGGAAACACAGTGGGGTGCAGTCCTCAAGGTAATGGAATAACACATTGATTCCTGTCCTGTCTTCCTTGACTGGGGCACATCACAGAGCCTCCCTGAACCTCAGTTTCCTCATCTGTGAAACGGGGTAGTAGATGCTATCTGAAAATCCTCCAGGCTCTGTAACTTCTGAGATTATAATGAAAGGGTTTACAAGGAAAGGTTATAAGGAAAGGAAAGGTTAAAAGGAGGGGTTTACTTTGCTTTGGGGGGAAGTGGTAGTTTGAGGTCAGGGGAATGTTTATGACTCCTCCCTCCATTTTAAAGAGCAAGTGACACTCCTTTTCCTCCTTGTCCTTTTCTTCCCCTCTGACCACCATCACTGTCATTATAGAAGCATAAATACCGGGGATGATGCTCCAAGTGTGGGAGGGGTAGCCAAACCAAGTCCCCCATCTCCTACCTAGGGCTTTAATTCCTGCACGTTACACAGAGAGACCTTCTGCACTTCGCAGATATGTAGGCTGAGTCCGCTTGCGTTTTTGTTCTCTCTGATCCTGTCTTCCTTCCTCCCCCGCCCTCCCCCTTCCTTCTACTGCTGTTTACTGATCCCCCAAGTCGTGATGACGTGCCAGGCAGTGTGCCAAGCGCCAGGGCCCTGAATTCATCACGGGGTGGATTAGAAAACTCTGCTCTAACGGAGTCTCCTGGGGGCAGATGTGGAAATAAACAAACAGTGACAATACAGTGACAATACAGCGCCCCAGGGCTCCCGCGGAAAGGAGCACAGGCTGCTTGGAAAGCCCACAGGAGGACCCAGACCCAGGGAATGCCTTGCGGGCGCACCACGCCCCCGTAGCAGATTGTAGGGGGCGGGGGAGGCACAGCTACAGCCTTGCTCGTTGCCAGCCCTGCTGGTGCCGCACTGAGTCAGAATCCCCGCCTTCCAGCCTGCACCCGCGGACTAATCACCGCCACTCAGCTCACTGCGGCAGCATGGGTAGAGACCTCCCGCCCACGCCCTCTCTGCGTTCCCCCCCCCCCCCCCCCCCCGGAGCCCTCGCCTTCTGCTCGCCCGGGGATCTGCCTCCATACCTTCCTCCCGCAGCCCGGAGCTGTGGCCGCTGGAGCCAGGCCAAGGGAACGAGGTAGCTGCCCAGCTGAAGGGAGGCTGTCGCCCAACCGCAGTGTTTATTTGCATCAGGAACGTTGCACAGGGAAGGGGGAGAAACAGAAATGGTGAAATGACTCAGGATTCTTGAAGGAACTGACACAGCTGTGCTGAAGGCTCACTCCAGAAGGAGAGGTGGGAGGCAAGAGGCCTTGGGAGTCTCTTAAGTTTCAAACACAGGGGCCCTGCCCCAACCCTTACCTTGAAATTGTGCAGGAAAGTAGAACTGCAGGTATAATGTAGAGCTCTAAAAATATCAACCTTGCATTCTCATTAAAACTATTTTAATAGCATATAATAAGATCCCAAAGCTTTGAGCATCCACAGAATAATCACAGTGCTGGCCAAAGACCAGTGCCTTAACCCCACTGGCCTTTCCAGGTGACCGTTTGGAAAGAAAGGCTGGTGGCTGGATGAAAATGAGAGGCAGCAAATAGGGTCATTTCTGTCTGAAACCACCCAAAGTTTCCATCTCCAGAAAGCCGCCCTGAGATGCTAGTCAGCAGGTGCCACAGGAGCTCCCCCTGCGGCTGGAGTCTGTCCTTCCCCCACAGGCTGATGGCAGAGCAATGGCACCGCCCTGGACCTTTGGGGTGGAAGAGTTACATCAGGCCTCCATGTGCTTCCTCCAAGATGGGCGTGTTTTGTTCAGCAAAGCATATGCCTTGGGATCTCAGCTCATAAAGAGGCAGTGGGAAGCTCTCTTTCTTTCTCTTGTCCATACCAGTTTGCTTTCAGGTGAGGGAAAGGCTGTCCTTCCTTCATTCAGCAGCCCAAGTCATGCTCCTGGAACCTAAGTCAGATCATGTTGTCACCTGCCCAGATTCTTCTAATGGCTTCCCATCCCAAGTTATTACCCAGCCTAAAATCACCTCCGTCATCACTTCCCTCACGTCTCACCTTATCCCCTTCTACGTCCTCCGCTGTAACCTAACCACAATGTGCCCTAACCACAATGGCCGTCTTCTCCCTGTTCCAAAACACACCACCCACAGTCCTACCTCAGAGCCTTCCCACCTTCTGTCCCCTCCACCTGAAACTCTCCTCTTCCAGGTATGTGTTTCATTTCACTCTGCTCGAAAGATCATCCTATCTTTATAAATAATATAATATAATATAATATAATATAATATAATAATATAATATAAATAAAATAATACCTTATCGACAGCACCTCTGCTCGCTATCTTCGTAAACCTCCTTACTGTTTTCATGGCCTCATTATATGCTTATCTATCTGATTGTCATATACCTCCCCTAGAGTGTGAGTTCTCTGAAGGTCAGAACCTTGTCTTGTGGGCTCCTCTCTGCCCAGTGCCTGGCACATTGTAGGTGCTCAATAAATATCTCTGGAAAGAATGAAGTCAGGATAGGCCAAGGAATTGGCTCAACTTCATATAGTTAGTAGAGCAGCCAGGAGCTGCACCTTCGTCACTTCCTCCGGACCTAGAACTTTTCTGGTATCTCATGCTCAAGCTGGTTATTGATTGGAAATGATTTCAAAATGAAATCAAACTGAACAATGGCCAGTGAGAAAGCCAGGCACCATCTCAAGATGCAGTTTTTAGGGTCCTCCCAAAGCCCAAGTGCCCCATTATTCTGGAATGTAAACATTTATGAAAGTAGTAAGTTCCAATAGATGCTGAGTAGTTCATGATGTGCCAACCTTTGGTCTTTCCTGACATTTCTTCTTTAGGCACCTTTGGAGGCTCAGCTGGAAGCCAAGGTTTATAAACTCTAGGGCCTTTGTACTGAGGCTCATCCTATCCATTAGGGCTGGAGTTATTTTTGGAAGAGTAAGTCCTGCCAACTAAACCCAGAATCATAAGATCTGTATTGATGTGTTGGAATATGGCTATCAGTCATTTGGGCAAAGACGGGCATTCTAAGTGGTTCAGTCTCCTTATGGCCTTTTTTTGTGCCATAACAACTAGTTCCTTTTCTTAACAGTTATTTATTTTCTCTTCTAAGTTTGTATATTATAAAGGATGTCCAAGAATTTCAGCAGTGCTAGTACTTTTTAAAATAACATGATGCAAAGAAATAACTCCCAGAGTTGGAGGCAGGAAAACTGGGTTTGTGTCCTGACTGCTCTATATACTGACTCTGTGACCCTCTTTGTATTCCACGTCTTCGTTTGAACAGGTAAGGTTGTACTCTCTATCTGAAGCACTGTGGTGAGGGACAAATAAGTAGTATGAAATAAAGTGCTTTGTAGGTGGTACAGCACTGGGTACTTGAGTGCCTAGCATGATGTTCTTAGAAAGAATATTAAAAGGAAAATTGAGAATCAAAGTCCATGTTTCTGGGGTGACAGCCAGGGTGGGGGCTTTGTACAAAATCAAGTGCACTGGGCACATTAAGAAAGTTTAAGAGCTAAAATGAGAAATCTGCAGGTATCAAGAGTCAAATCTGAAATATGCCAGGGACTGTGGAGAATGTGATCAATGAACAAATTGTGATGGCTGAATCATAGGGCTGGAACCAGTGAGAGTTGGAGCGACCAGACAAATAGATGACATTTGATCAAACTGAGATGAAATGGAGTGGAAGGATGGAAGGATGGATAGGGTGAGAGCTGCTTCCGATCTTCCTCTCTTCTTTCATTTAGTAAATACAGTCAGCTCTCTGTGTCTGTGTCTTCTGCATCTTTGCGTTCAACCAACCTCAGAAAAAAATATTTGGAAAAAAACATTATGTTGTTGCTGACACGTTAGGCCTATGACAGTTGTGTCTGTACCGAACACGTACAGACATTTTCTTCTTGTCATTATTTCCTAAATGATACACTATAACAGCTATTTACATAGAATTTACGTTGGTATAATACATTAGGTGTTATAAGTGACCTACGGCTGATTTAAGTTACACAGGAGAAAGTGCATGGGTTATATACAAATAGTACCACTTTTTGTATAAGGCACTTGAGCATCCGCAGATTTTGGTATCCATGGTGGGAAGGGAGGGGTGGTCCTGGAACAAATCCCTAGTGGATATGAGGAATAATTGTTTTGTTGAATGCTGACCAGGTGTGAGGCATAATCTTCCCATCATCTCCAAGAACTGTCTGCAGATAACTGAGGAAGAGCCACGTCCTTCTTCTTGTAAGTGGGCGAGTATTGGTACACTTTTCTCTCCTCCAACCCACCCCAGCTGGCGGTAGTTTATTAAGGAACGAAAGGATTTGAACTTCCTAAACACCTAGAAAAACATGTAATTTTCTATAGATGGAAGCCTGAGGTAGGTTTCTAGGGAGGGAAAAGACTTGGGTTTTCTGGGGCTTTGGAGATTAGGATGCAGTCAACAAAGCTGAAATGGTAGAATCCGACCAAATAAAATATCTAATCTTATCCTTTTATTATCAATTTATCCAACAACTAGTCTATATTTAGTATCAGTTGCCTGCCTCTGTGTTGCCTGTTTTAATCAATAAGCCACTAGGGGATGGGCAGTCTGTCTTCCTAGCACACCAAGCACCTAGTCACTATGTAAAGAAGCACATAGAAAATATTATCTAATGGCAATGTGTTTTCTCTTACATGCTAACTATAACATAGCCTTGAAATGCCCAAAGTTTTCAATCATTCGTTGACTGTTTATCTGGCACCTATGGTGTTCTCTTTTGTAGCTATAACTTCACCTACCTTATTTTTACTACTCTGGGTCCTTAATAATAGCTATTCATTATCCTATGATAATGGAGGTCCTGATATTGAAACCCCTGCTTATCTAGGACTTAAGAAGAGGTGGTGATTCACTGCCTGGAAGAAACAGAGAGTAATGATAACAAAAGGGCAGACCCTATTTGCGTTGAATTGGAGGTGGGAAGATGAAACAAAGGTAGACTGTAAGTCAGATTTTGCTGTATAACAAATCAGCCCCAAATTCAGTAGTGTCAAATAATGTTTTCTTCTTGCTCATGTTTCCCAGGTTGGATGATCTAAGTTGGATTCAGATTGGCTTGGCTTCAAGCTGAAGATTCAGTCTATATCTGTCTTTTCCCATGGTTCAGTGAGCTGCTTTGGGCAGATAATAGGAGCACAAGAGTGCAAACCCAGCTAAGCCAGTTCATTTCAAGTCTTTGTATCGTGCTTGCTAACATTTCATTGGGTGAAACAAGTCACATTGCCTTCATCATCAGTGAAGAAGGGGAATGTATTCTGCCTCTAGTGGGAGGAATTGCAAAAGGTCATGGATGCAGGAGAAGTGAAGTACTAGCATCAATAACGCATAAAGTAGAATTTAGTGTCTGTATTTGGAATGTTTACAGAATATAGGAATATCACTTTATTCTACCCCCTGATGTTCTAACTCATTAAAATCAGTTAATCCATGAATTAGGCTGTTCTGGCCACAGTTGGAATTCTTCTCCAGTGAATGCCTTTTTGGCTGTCGATTAACTGACAAATGCCAAATAAGATGCTTTGCCAGACATAGAATCAAAGAGTCTTGGATTTAAGTCCCAGTGGTACCACTTATCATCTGTGCATCCTTGAGTGGACATTTAACCTCTCTGAGCCTCCATTTCCTCATCATAAAAGGAGCTTAATAATAATTCATACACTATTTATTTCATAGTTATAAATTATGTTATAAAGATTGTTATAAAGATATGTTACATAGATTGTTATAAAGATCAAATTAAATGAGATCATGTGTATGAAAATGTTCTGTAAACTGAAAATACAAGGTAGTATTATTACTCGGCAAAGAGCTGAAAGCCTTCTGACTGGTAACGTTTGCACTGGAGTTTTTCAGAAGTCCAGCTTCTTATCCAATTGCACTAATTCAGTGACTTGCATTATTTTTATTGTGCCCCTTAGGGCGTTATTGTGCCCCTTAGACCTTGTTCCTGAGGCAGCCAGAATGGAGCATAAATAGTTTGAGTTAGGGGTAAAATAATTAGGGTGGAAAGAAGTGGTAAAGCCAAGGAAAAATTCAGCTCACTTCTTGTTTTGCTGAATGCCAATTCTGCCACCAGTGGCCTACTAGGGTCTCAAAGCATGGAATTTTGACGTCAACATCCTCTGTTGCAGTTTTAACATTTCTTCCTCGTTATTTTCTAGTGGCTTTATGGAGGTTGGAGCATGCCATGGAAGCCAATGCCAACAAATAGAGAATAACACACAGCTTTGAACCGTGTTTTGTGGTTTCCTTTGCTTGGCTTTCATTTCAGCTATAAAATTCTTGATTTTCATGAATGTACCTAAAAATACATACTTATTTAACAACCTTAGCAGTCTACATTATACATATTCATATCTGGAATGCCATCTGTTCTATCTCTTGGCGTGAATTGGTTCCTAGGTGTATGCCATCCAACCTCATCCGGGAGTTGGCCTGGGGAGTCCATATGGCTTCTGGCATTTTCCTGGCCATACCAGTACCTGGGCTCAGGCCCAGGAAGTGGTTGGTTAGATATTAGGGATGAGCATCACACCAAATGGACTAAGGCTGGATCTTCAGTATAATCTGACTTGTCAGCCTATATCTGAAGGGAGAAGGAAAGGCCATAGGATATTTTTTTGTGATTTCCCAGTGACAAAACCCACTACTGAGACGGTTTCTCCCCAGTGCAACTATTTAGGCGAGGCCACTAAATGCAGTACTGTAATCTCAGGTTTTCTAAGAAGAAACATGCCACACCACATCCAAGATAGGTTGTAGGGTCTAAATGTGAGGTTAAGTTAAAACAGACATGCAAGTGAAACAGAAACTCAAAATTAAATCAAAATGAATGAAGGTGGTTTGGGGGTGGGGAGCAGTAGATGGAATTAAGATTCCCTAATTCCAGCCTCAACTTTGTCTCTAACTAGTTTTGAAGTCTTGAGCAAAGCATTTCACTGATCTGTGCCTGCATTTCCTCATCTGTGACAGGAGTGAATTGGACCAGATGCCCTGAAAAGTCCCATCCAGCTTTGTCATTTAAGACTTTCACACCTTCCCTCTCCTGATAGGTAAAATGAGGAAGTTAAACCATTTTACCTTGATGGTGCTTTTTTATCCCACGATTGTACTTTCTAATCGGAGTGAAGTGGAATTGCACTGGACTCAGTGCAAGCCCTGTTGGCCATATGTGTTCTTTGGCAAGATTTTAGGATTGGAAGATGGAAAAGAACACAGATGAGACGTGGACCTTTTCCCATTGGCGTTAAAGGGAATGTTTTGTTTAAAATGCCCCAAATAAAAATAAAACAAAGGAGTCTGCATGTTAACATTTTTCTTGTAAATACTAGACAACATCCCATTAGTGAGACTAGTCAGAAAGTGCATTATTTAAAAGTTCGGTTTTCATTTGACAGGTGCCATTTGGAGTGCAAATGCATGTTTCTGGCAAAGCCCCAGGCCTGGTGATGTTTTTCTTAGCAAGGAGGGTTTAGGAACTGGGAGAGAGACTATGCAGGGGAGGGAGTGTATTAGATTAAACATGTCTGTGTTGCTCATCTTTCTAGACCACCAAATTAATAACCCCAGTGACTGATTCTTCTAATGGAAGGATCTAGACAGCTTACAGCCATTGCCGGAGCCTGAGGATTAATGTACATCCTCTGTACCTTGGCTTGTCCATGATTTTGCTTCTCTTTCTCTCTTAAAATCTTACACTTAGTACCTCACCCTCTGTTTGGCCAGCACTGACAGGAAATAACGCATTAGCTTACAGAGTTTTGAATTCATAGCTTCTTTCTAGGCTGCGTCTATGTCAAAATGGTCTGTGTATACCTCAGTCTATTTGGGGGTGAAAAGATAAAAATCGTGTGAACTAAACAACTTGTGGAGTGCATTTTTAAAGTTATAAGTAGGTGTAACTTGTTACGAATTCCTGTGGACCAACATAGCCTTGGTTTCCTGCTCTGTGAAATGGTGTCTCAGCTCTCAAGGACACATCTGCAAGCAATTTAGTTAGAAGGTGACGCCAACAAGCCCACAGAGAAGTAAAGAAGTGACAGGGAAAGGGAGGCAGCCAGTGATGTTATCAAACAAATTAGGCTCGATCCCCCTGGGGAATCCTGAGAGCCCACATAGAGAATGTATTGCAAAGTTATCCCAAGGGAGCAAGAAAGCTGGGATATTCATCCATGAACCCCTGCCAGTCATTCAGTGAGGGCTGCCTCAAAGCACTCGGCATGTTTTGTACTAAGGCAGAGCGCGAGAGCAGGCCCTCAGAAGTAGGAATTCAGACAGGAAAGCCTTATAATCGTAAGATCTGAAGGGATAAGGGCAGGGCCCCATAAGCACTTGCTACAAATAGACATGTCAAGGGGACTACATATATACATATAACACATATAACAAATATATGTGTGTAGATGAAATTGTTAGAATTTCCCACTCAAACGTAAATAATAAAGGAGGCGTAGTGATTAAAAACTGAAATATCAAAAGATTGGGGTGACTTCAATTAAAACTTGATCAAGGCTCTTCAATGCTTTGACCAGGCATGGGTTTCTTTGTTTCTTTGCACTACTTATTATGTGTTGGTGCCATTCTCAGTCGTTTCTCCCTTCATTGTTGCAAAATAGCTAACAGTAGCTCTTTGGGGCTATACTTTTTAGGTTCACCATCCAGCCAAGAAGAGAAAGTCTGTTTTTCAAAGACATTAAATAAGTCCTAGAACTAAGTCTTTGGGGGCTATGATTGCCCTGATTAGGGTCCTATTCTCACTTTTAAACCAATCAGTGCACTCAGGGGGCTTAAATCCATCAATAGTAACTCTAAATCAAAACATGTGGCTGAGAAATTTAGTCTGTTGGGACAGGAATAGGAGGAAATTAATACCGAGGCCCTTAAATCGAATAGTACATGTGTTTGATAACCTTAAGCAAAGGAGCTAAATCAACAATATGGTATTTCAGCCCCCTGATGTCAGAATCCAGCTGACTGTCCAGGGAGGAGAGCAAGAGATTGGCTTTATGGTCAGGGGGTGGGGGCGGAAGGAAAAGTAATGGTGAAAAGCTTGGTTACCAACAGCTACACCAGGGAGCCAAAATCAGACTGTATCTTTGACAACACTAATGCCGGGTAATATTTATTTAGCTGAGCCTAATAAGCAGAGTCAAGAGTCTCATCTCTCAAATTGGCACGGCAACGGGCCACAGCAGCCAGGGTGCCGATAATTAACAGTGAAATGCCTGGCATGGTCTCTCCCTGCAACATCCAAAGGGATACCTGGGACTGCTGGGCAAATTTGTTTTCCTCTTGCCGGCTGGGTTAAGGATGGAACTTGATGCAGAAAAGTACTGGAGCAGCCAGCCAAGGGCAGAACAGAATAGCTGCTCCGAGCAGGCTCAGCTGTGGAGGGCAACCCATTTCTTACCTCTGAAAGATCACATACACATTTTGCATTTTCAATACCCATAAGCATAGACCAATACAAGCAATAGGGAGTTACATTGTTTTCAGCTGCATTTGAAACAGTAGTTGCAGAAACAAAGAATGTTAAAACCCAGTAAACCCTGGAGATTGTGTAGTTCAGTCCTCTGAAACCTAGTACAGATGTATGGCTTGTCTAACCTCACGGTGAGTTCACTGCACAGTCGATGAAAGCACTTACCACTCCTATGCACCAGTGCAGTGCTAATAATAACAATGTCTGTGATCTAAATTCTTGAGATCCAACCTGGATCTTGTTCCCCATTAATAGCTGAGTCATTTGGTGGAATTCATATACTAAATCAGTAGAAGATGGAAGATTCTAATCCTAATCAGCATTGTCCACGAATAATTCTGGAAGCCCTTTCTAATTAACTAATAATAGTGGTGGGGGATGAGGGCAGTGATAGATAACAATTATTCAGCTCTCCAAATATACCAGCACTGTGCTAAGTAATTTACATGCATTATCATTTTGAATTTTAATGTGAGTACTATTCCCATTGTATGATGAAGAAAATTGAGGTTTAAGGAGTTTAGGAACTTGCCCAAGTTCACCATTTACACACAATTAGTAAATGGTGGAGCCAGGATCTGATCTCATGTGGTCTCATTCAAGAGCTAAGCCTATACCTGTAACTACTACTAACCTTAACTTTTCCTTCTCAACCCTGCAAGTGTTTCAATGGCTTCACTGGGTTTTGCTTCTCTAATAAGAAATTCTAAATCCTGAGAATCTGGTATCCCTTCCGTTATCCCTAACAAAAAAGTCATAAGTTTATTGTACTTTGTGGAATTGCTGTTAATGATTTTGGAGATTTGGTACTTTTTTTTTTTTTTTAAGAGGATCACACGTGAAATACTACATTTACATATTTAAAGACAGTTTTCCAAAATGTCAGTCCAAAATAGAGATTTATCCAGATTTGGAAATGAAATGATTTTTCTCTTATTTCTAACTACTAGCTGTCAAGCCTGCAAGTTGTATCCCAGAATCAGAGCACTGTGGGGGCATCTGACCCCTCCCTAGGTATCCCTGCCAATCTTCTCATATCCCCGCCTCTGATCTGCATGACTTCCAATTCTCCTTCCTCCAATTTCTCCAGATGGTAGACATCTTTCAGCCTCCTGGCTCCTGCAAATTCTTCTTACTGAATTGGAGCCAATTCCTGAAATCGAACTTCCTTCTCTTCAAAGGGGTGCGCATAGCTTCTACAAGGATGAGGCCATCTGATGCCACTGTCTGTTGTCTTCCCTTGCTAATGTCCTTATTTGACCTCAGTTTTTCACCAGTGGGTCCCCATGGAGAGTTAATTATCGGCTTGACTTGTATCAAGTTTTCCTGTTGGTCACCTTTTCATCTCAATTCTTCTTTTTTCAACTTCATCATTAATATCCTACTATTCTCCACTTTAAGGCTGTTCCTATCTCCCATTATAATAGCATTATTTTAACTTAGGGCAGATGGATTAACTCTGATATTTTAAACCTGAAGCAGTTTTGCCAATTATATCTCCTTGAGAGTGGTCTCAAGGATGACCAAAGCATTGATCGTTCATCTATAGGGGTATGGGAGAAATTGCTTAGCATGGAGGACCAACCCACCACAAAAGAACGGATGATTGAGGCAGAGGCAAGAATCACAGGGAACATTCCTGAGTATTATTTGCACTTTTCTTTCTTCCGTCTTATCTTAGGTTGTTAAGACCTGAATTTGCCTCTCTTTCTTATCTTTAGGCAATTACTGCCTCATATGTCTAAGTTTTCCTGCATTACTAATTTAAAAAATTGCCCTGCTCCTGTCTTCTAGAAACTTTTAACCTACCTGAATATTTATGAGATATATAATTGAGCATTTTCCAAAAGTATGAAGAATCAATTAATGGGGGATTTTATTGCTCATTGAGATAATCTTTTTAAAAAAGCAAATATTCCTTCTGCTGAATCTTCTCTTTATCTTCAATGTGGATACTTTTTACTTTCTCTCTATATCAGTGTTTATATTTCAATTTATTATTTTGTTATTTTATTTTTTTTATGTTAAGCCTTGATGACAGCTGTGAGTTCCCTTTCCCCAGTAAAATATCTAAATATTACACACACACACACACACACACACACACACACACCATTTTGGCCAAATCTCAAAGTTCACTGAAGCTCACACCCACAGACATTCATTCCCTATACTCATAGTTCTATGTGTGACATCATTTTACTTTCCTAATGCCTGTCAGCTCCAGAATACAGAATGAAGTCCAAAATCTTCCATAACTGTTGCTCAAATTACTCTTTCTGTTCATTCATCTTCTGTTCTAACAATGTTTTGTGTATTTTCATCTCTTCATGCCTTTGCTCAGGGTGTTCTCTTGATGTGAAATAACTTTCTCATCCTCTACCTTGAAGAATCATATGCACCTCTCCCAATCCCACTAATGACACCTTCTGTGAATCTCTCTATCACCTTATCTGACATAGATGACACAAACACAATCAGGATTCATCTCTCCTTTCTTTACCTTACAACTCCCTGATGCTTTTATCTCTTTAATAGTATTTGGGAGCATGCAAATCTTAAGATTAAACAGAATGTTAAAAATAATTTTGGAAAGATTTTTTTGAGTTTGCCTCATATTATGCATTTATTTATAAATAATAATAACAAATTTAAAATATTTAATGTACAACTGTTTTTCTAAGCACTGATCCAGCCACTGGGGCGTAGTAGTGAACAATACAGGCAGAGCTTCTGCTCTCATGGAATTTTCTTCATATTTGGAAAAGACTAGAAATAAGTTTTTTTAAAAAAGATATTTACAAATATTGAGTATTTGGAAGAACAGTACTTTGAGAAATGAGGTAGAGAATGACAGGGAGAAGGGGAAAGGAGAATATTATTATTATTTTTTAATTGGGAAGTCACAAAAAGCATGTCTGACATTTGAGTTGAGACCTGAATGGTAAGATGAACTGGCGATGTAAAGGTGAGCGGGAGAGAATGTAGCGTAGAGAGTACAGAAAGTGCAAAGGCCCTGAGTTGGAAGCTTGCTAAGGCAAAGACAGAAGGCCAGTGGGGGTGGGGGGAAAGTGTTTGTAGATGAAGTCAGAGAGGAGATAGGAGTTTGGAATTTATTCTAAATGACATAGAAATTTCTAAGTCTACAAACTCCTTAAGAGCAGACCTACTGTATGGGGCCCAGCATAGTGCTTGGCTAAAGAAATAAATGCCGTAAAGAAAAACGTTTTACAACCAAGTTACTTTGAGAATGTTGAGAGGCTCCTAATTGTAAACTAGAAGGAAGTTGTTTCCTAGGCTATGCAATGGGTGTCCGTGGTCATATTTGACTAAGAGGAAATTTAGCCATTAAGTAATAACCCTTGGATTTCAATTTCCTCCAAGGACCATTGTGGGGACTTTTATGAGCTCATAACAGTCCTACTTGTCCTGTAAGTTCCTGTTCATTCCACTTTCTTTAATTCTAGCTTATCACCGAAATGGTTTGAAGCCTTAGGAGTTTTATAAACTTCAATCTGCTTTTGGCTTCTTGCCTCCTGACATTCAATGTTCACACCTACTTTTATGAATTCAAGAATGGTACTAGACTGGCTTCCTCTGATAGGGAGTTTTTCCCTTTCAACACATTTTCAAGCATTACTTATTTAGAAGGTTGTGTAAAACATAAATGTTCATCTTAAAGAATAATTACAAAGCAAATACTTGTGTAACCACTACTGAGGTTAAGAAAGAGAATGGTGCATTTTAGAAAGTGGGATTTTAGAACTAAAAGTAACCTTGAGAACTGAAATCACCTGCTTTGCACACCTTTTACAGATGAAACGTCTAAGTCTTAAAATTAGCAAATGGTTTTACATAAGCCATACAGCAGTTACTGATGGAGTTAACAGAGACTCGTGAACTCTGAACTAGCAGGCCCCATGAAGATCAGGGGCTCAGATTCTCAGACCAGGTTGTATGGGCTCGAAATGAACATTTTCCATCAGAGTTGACGGGTAAGGAGCTAATTTTCTCAGGAGGGACCATTGTTTCCCTTTCCAGAAGCTCTCTATGAAGGTAACACTGATGGTCTACTCTCACGGTGCTTACTAATTTCATATGTGGTTGGATTTTAGCATGCAGTTCCTTCTTTTTCTTTTTTTTTTATCTTTCATCACCAACTTGGTTCATGTCAGAGTTAATATTTTCTAAGTATCGTAAGATTTTTGGTGAGTAGTGGAATCAGAAGTGGTTTGGAGTTCTAATCCAATGGCTTTTTATTCCAAAGACCGTTTTAGTTGGAGGGTTGGGGTGTTGTAATTATATCTGATCATATTCCTAGTAAGATTGAGATCTGGCCCTGGGTGATTCTACATCATTAGCATTGTTTTTTTCTCTCTTTCTCTGTTTCTCTCTCTCTCTCTCTCTCTCTCTCTCTCTCTCTCTCTCTCTCTCTCTCTCTCACACACACACACACACACACACACACACGCTCTCATGTCACCAAGCCTATTAACAATGTTACCTTGGAAGCACCAAAAGGTGGGGACAATAGTAACACAAATGTCTATATTCCTCCATGTAATGCTTTGCTCACCATAAGTGACTTTCTTGACCTTCAAAGGCAATGGGGAATGGGCATCCAACATTTTTGGATTCCTAAGAATTAATTCAAAGGTAGAAAATGAAAGTGTCGTCTATTATAGGTTGAAAATATAAGTTCAATGTACAAAGAGTGGAGGGGGGCCATGACTGGAGATCATTTGCCCAATTGTGATCCTGTAATATAAGAAATATCTCTTTTGTTTTTGTCCTAGGTTTCTAGCACAGAGCTCTTAAAACCCTTGGCATTTCTGAGTGATAGTATTAAGAAAAGCTTCTTTCATTATTCAAAATAAACCTCTTTAATCGTACGTGTGTTTATGCTAGTAAGATGACTTGTGGAAGATGAGGGTTGGTTGCCAGAGGAACTAGCCATATGATCACAGGGTTGGAACTTTCAGTCGGAGCCCCCAGACTCCTGTGAGGGCAGAGGAGGCTGGAGGTTAGGTTAATTACTAATGGCCCATGATTTAATTAATTATGGCTACTCAATGAAGTCTCCATAAAAATCCTAACTGAAGGGGTGTGGAGAGCTTCCTGTTTGCTGAACACACTGAGGTTTTGGAGAGTATCATGCATGGCGTTTCCATGCCCCTATAGCCCACCGTACCTGGACCTGTGCATCTTTTACATTTTGTTCTTCCTTTGTTTGATCCTGTATAATAAATGGCTAATAGTAAGTAAAGCACGTTCTTATATTCTGTGAGCCATTCTAACAAATTATCAAACCCGAGGAGGGGGTCATGCGAACCTCTGATGTATAGCCAGTTGGTCAGAAGTACGGTGACAACCTGAGACTTTGATTGGCCTCTGAATAGAGAGCAGACTTGTGGGACCGGGGGGGGTGTGATAACTCTAGGTAGTATCAAAATTGAGTTAAACTGTAGGGCACTCAGTTGGTGTCCACTGAGAATTGGAGAAATGCTTGGTGTGGGGAAAAAACACACCTTTGGTTTTTGAAGTATTAGAAAGGAAATCGTTTTTTCATTTTTTGTTTTTTCCCTGAACGAGTCTAAAGACATTCAAACATTTTTTAAAACTACCCTGTGAAGACCAAAAAAAAAATAAATAAATAAAATTCAACTGTAGGTGGAATAAAGTTTATAGCCACTGTTAACCTAAAAATAAAAGGCCAGAGTGAAAGGCAATGAGCACTTATTTGAGATTTAAAAAGAATAGCTATTCGGGAAACACTGATTCAGGCAGAAGCCCAAATAGTGTCCCAATTAGGAGACAAAGGCAATGGGTATTTCTGAGGTAGGAAAGAGGTACAATTACATCAATAGAAGGAAGGCATATATATATATATATTTTTTGTTTTGTTTTGTTTGTCTGTTTGTTTGTTTGGTGCAGATAAGCTAATATAGTGATGCTAATTCTAAAGGATGTTTTTAATTTTCAGTCTGATAGTTATCAGTCTGTTAGTCATAATATCTGCTTTCTTGTTATCCTTGCAAACATTTCTTTAGGACCAGATCTTGCCTTGGGCCCAGTCCAAAGGTTATATTGCCCTGTTTTAACATGCCAAATGTTTGAGGCATAAGACATGCAAGGCAGTTCCCCTGGATGGCAGCTCTGACTCCATTTAAAGTGGCTCCATTTATATTATTTTTTTACACCACTTGTTTTCAAGTCTATCATTTTTGAATCTTTTCACACTAGTCAAATCAAATTAAAATTTCCACGAAGTTTAGTGTTGGTGAGGGGAAATGTTAGAGTGTGACAGCATATCGGTTCAGGGTACAGGTGGTGATGATGGTGGAGAAGGAGGTGGTGGATAGAATGGGGTGATATGGAGAACTTTGCTACAAAGCACACTGTTTCTTGGTGAACTAGTGTGATTTACCAATTTATCTCTTCATGCTTCATTTGGGTTATTTTTTTTCCCAAGCTGTCTTTCATTCACAAATTCTTTTCTTAGCTCTATCTATCCTGCTGTTACAATCATCCATTACTTCTTGCTTTGGCTAATGTATCTTTTAGTTCTAGAATTTCATTTTGTTTTTTTAAAAAAATCTTTACAATTCTTTGTCAAATTTTTCAAGTTTAATTTTTATCTGTTTCGATATAGCTAAAATTTATTTTAAAGTCTGTTTCTTATATTCATATATAAGGAGGCCCTGTGGTATTTTTTCTGTCATGTTACTTAATATCAAACTATACTACAAGGCTATATTAATCAAAACAGCATGGAACTGGCATAAAAATAGACAAATAGATCAACGGAATAGAATAGAGAGCCCAGAAAAACCCATATCTATTTGGTCATTTAATCTATGACAAAAGAGGCAAGAACATAGAGTGGGGTAAAGACAGTCTGTTCAGTAAATAGTGTTGGGAAAACTGTACAGATACATGTGAGAAAATAAAACTGGACCACCTTCTTACACCATATACAAGAATAAACTTAAAATGAATTAGACTTAAATGTAAGACCCAAAGCTCCTAGAAGAAAACATAGGTAATAAACTCTCTGACATTGCTCTTAGTGATATTTTTTCTGATCTCTCTCCTTGGGCAAGGGAAACAAAAGAAAAAAATAAGCAAATGGGATTACATCAAACTAAAAAGTTTTTTCACAGCAAAGGAAACCACCAACAAAATGAAAAGATAGCCTACTAAATGGGAGAAGATATTTGCTAATGACATATCTGATAAGGGCTTAATATCCAAAATTTATAAAGAACACATAAAACTCAACACCAACCTCCCCCCCAAAAAAAACCCCAGACAACTAAAATATGGGCAGAGGACCTTAAATAGACATTGCTCTAAAGAGAACATGCAAATGGCCAGTGGACATATGAAAAAATGCTCAATGTCACTGATCATCAGAGAAATGCAAATTAAATCCACAATGAGATATTACCTCACACCTGTCAGAATGGCTATCATCAATGAATCAACAAACCACAAGTGCTGGCGAGTTGTGCACTACTGGTAGGATTACAAATTTGTGCAGTCACTATGGAAAATTGTTTGGAGGTTTATAGCCACTGTTAACCTAAAAATAAAAGGCCAGAGTGAAAGGTAACAAGCATTTATTTGAGATTTAAAAAGAATACCTATTCGGGAAACACTGATTCAGGCAGAAGCCCAAATAGTGGTCCAATTAGGAGACAAAGGCAATGGCATTTATGAGGTAGGGAAGGGGTACAATTACATCAATAGAAGGAATTATTAAAATTAAAATAAAAAATAGAACTACCGGGGTGGCCCAGTGGCTCAGGTGGTTAGAGCTTTATGCTCCTAACTCCGAAGACTGCCTGTTCGATCCCCACATGGGCCAGTGGGCTCTCAACCACAACGTTGCCAGTTCAATTCCTTGAGTCCCGCAAGGGATGGTGGGCAGCGCCCCCTGCAACTAAAATTGAACACGGCACCTTGAGCTGAGCTGCCTCTGAGCTCCCGAATGGCTCAGTTGGTTGGAGTGCATCCTCTCAACCACAAGGTTGCCGGTTCGACTCCCGCAAGGGATGGTGGGCTGTGCCCCCTGCAACTAGCAACGGCAACTGGACATGGAGCTGAGCTGCGCCCTCCATAGCTAAGACTGAAAGGACAACAACTTGAAGCTGAATGGCATCCTCCATGCCTAAGATTGAAAGGACAACAACTTGACTTGGAAAAAAAAGTCCTGGAAGTACACACTGTTCCCCAATAAAGTCCTGTTCCCCTTCCCCAATAAAATCTTAAAAAAAAAAAAAAATAGAACTACTTTATGATCCAGCAATTCCTGGGTATTTATCCAAAGAAATCCAAAACACTAATTTGAAAAGATATATGCATCCTTAAGTTAACTGCAGCTCTATTTACAATAGCCAAGATATGGAAGCAATCCAACTGCCCATAAATAGATAACTAGATAAAGAAATAGTGGTACATAAATATAATGGAAAATTACTCAGTCATAAAAAAAGAATGAAATCTTACCATTTGCGAAAACATGGATGGACCTACAGGTTATTATGCTAAGTGAAATAAGTCAGACTGAGAAAGACAAATACCATATGATCTTGCTTACGTGTGGAATCTAAGGAACAAAATAAACAAACAAACAAAATGGAAACAGACTCATAGATACAGAAAACAAACTGATGGTTGCCAGAGGAGATGGGGGATGGGGAGCTGGGTGAAGGATTAAGAGATACAAATTGGTAGTTACAAATTAGGGGGATGTAAAGTACAGCATAGAGAATAGTCAATAATGTTGCAACAAATATGTGTTGTGTCAGATGTGTACTTGTAGGGACAGAGCCCCAAAAAGCAGTTTCCAGGCTCTCGGCCTCACATAGAAAGGTGCTGGCTCAGGTAGTAAATGGCCATCGACTATGATCAAATGGCCATCAGCTGTGGCTAGTTGGCCGTCAGCTGTAACCAGTGAGCCATTGGGCACTAATATAACTGCCGTGGCTAGGCTAGCAGAAAAGGGGGGCTAGCAAGAAGATGGTGGCTGAGCCTGCAAGCGGCACAGTGAGGGTTGAGAATTGTGTGGCTCCTGTTTCCTGTGTCTCCAACCCAGCCGCCAGCGAGAGTATAGAGATATGACTCCCCTACTTATGGCTCCGTGGGTGTTCCTTTATGGCCTCACCATGTCCTGCGTTCTTGTGTGGGGAGCGGGAGCAGAGACCCCGCCGGCCGCCCTGCATGACAGTGATTATTTACCTTTCATCCTCTATGTTTTATCCTGTTCACCAGGACACTGACCCAGATTCTTGTCCTTTAATTTAGACCAAATACAGATGAAGACTGAGATAATTTCCATGAACTGCTTTCTGGGTAAGCTGGGGGCACTTTGTCAGCTGACTCTCCTCTTTTGCCTGAGCTGTATTTCTAGAATCTAGTGACTGAATTGGAGGAGTTTGATTAAATGGTGGAAAGACCTCTTTGGTAGAACACCTCAGTTTGGCTTAAAACCTGGATCTGTACCATGATTTCTGAACATTGTTTTGTGGTTTCATCTGGTGAACCAAATTACATCTACTCCCCTCCATTATTGATTTCCTAGAAATTAATTCTACCATGTCCCAACTGAATATTTTAAGAATGTTACAAAAGCCTGTTTTTCTTTTAAAAGTCTCTTACAAGAATATTATTACAGCTTTGACATTCTGTGAGAATTCACAAAAGAAGGGATGTCTGTGGGATCCCAAAATTGCTTAAAATCTGCTTAGATAGAAAAACTCTCTATGCATCAGAGTAAAATGCTTAAAACAGGATATTATAACAAAATATGAGCTATTGTCATATATGCCGGTGGGGACAGAGCCCCAAAAAGCAGTTTCCAGGCTCTCGGCCTCACATAGAAAGGTGCCGGCTCAGGTAGTAAATGGCCATCAACTGTGATCAAGTGGCCAGCAGCTGTGGCTAGTTGGCCGTCAGCTGTAACCAGTGAGCCATTGGCCACGAATATAACTGCTGTGGTTACGCTAGCAGAAAAAAAAGGGGGAGCTAGCAAGAAGATGGTGGCTGAGTCTGCAAGCGGCACAGTGAGGGTTGAGAATTGTGTTGCTCCTGGTTCCTGTGTCTCCAACCCAGCCGCTAGTGAGAGTATAGTGGTGTGACTCCCCTACCTATGGCTCCGTGGGTGTTCCTTTTTGGCCTAGCCATATCTTGCGTTCTTATGTGGGGAGTGGGACCAGAGACCCCGCCGGACACCCCGCGCGACACATGGCGTAGTCAGCAGGATCCCCTGCACGACACATGGCGCAGCGAGCAGGGTACGGTGCCGGCCAAAGCTCTCCGAAGGGCAGTGGAGCAGTTTGTGCGTTCGAACACTCAGTCTCAGGAAGACCAGGAGGAGCAGCTGCTGGAGAGCTGGACCCCCGTGGAGGGGTGGGAAGACATCCACGGTTCCCCAACCAGCAGAGGCCGGAGAAAGCGAAGGTTGTTGCGGCCCTGTGAGCTGGGAAGTGCTTGCTGAGGCAGCCCGGATGCAGGACTTGTAGTCCCAGGAGGAAACGCTTGCTGAGTCCTCCGTGGGAGTTGAGGGTGAGGTCAAGGTCATCCCTCACCCCCAGGACAGCCCTGGTGAATGACTATGGACTATGGGGAATTGCCTTCCATCCCTAATTTAATTGACCACTTGACTGTTTGGGAACATACCACCATGTAGTGGAACTGGGGGATGTTTGCTTTTGTGTCTTGACCGGCCACCATTGAGAATATGTAAGCACCTTGACTGTGAGCCGCTATTGTTCCAGCACGGTACCCTGAGAGGCCCAGAGAGAGTGGCAGTGCCCTGAGAGCCCTGGCTGAGTCCAGGAAGTCTGGCTGTGTCCAGAGAGAGTGGCAGTGCCCTGAGAGCCCTGGCTGTGTCCAGGAAGTGTGGCAGTGCCCTGAGAGCCCTGGCTGTGTCCAGAGATAGTGGCAGTGCCCTGAGAAACCCTCGTGTGCCTGGGGAGACTAGTGGTACCCTAAGAAGTCCAGGAAGTCTGGCTGTGCCCAGAAGTACTGGTGGTGCCCTGAGAAACCCTGGCTGTGCTCGGGGAGACTAGTGGTACCCTAAAAAGTCCAGGAAGTCTGGCTGTGCCCAGAAATACTGGTGGTGCCCTGAGAAACCCTGGCTGTGACCAGAGAGCTTGGCTGTGTCCAGGAAATAGCATTCACCTCCAGGCTCCTCGCACAGGGCCCCTCGCGGAAGAAGCTTGTCGCGTAGATTGTGAGGCGAGACCCTGTAGGGGTGGAGTGTGGGGACAGAGCCCCAAAAAGCAGTTTCCAGGCTCTCGGCCTCACATAGAAAGGTGCCGGCTCAGGTAGTAAATGGCCATCAACTGTGATCAAGTGGCCATCAGCTGTGGCTAGTTGGCCGTCAGCTGTAACCAGTGAGCCATTGGCCACGAATATAACTGCTGTGGTTACGCTAGCAGAAAAAGGGGGAGCTAGCAAGAAGATGGTGGCTGAGTCTGCAAGCGGCACAGTGAGGGTTGAGAATTGTGTTGCTCCTGGTTCCTGTGTCTCCAACCCAGCCGCTAGTGAGAGTATAGTGGTGTGACTCCCCTACCTATGGCTCCGTGGGTGTTCCTTTTTGGCCTAGCCATATCCTGCGTTCTTATGTGGGGAGCGGGACCAGAGACCCCGCCTGACACCCCGCGCGACACATGGAGTAGTCAGCAGGATCCCCTGCACTACAATGCCTCAAAACCAAATGGGGTGGTGACTTCAGGAAACTGGGTAGCTTTTACTCTGTGATGAAGGTAACCAAGAAACAAACTCTGTTTCCTATTCTCCCCCAAAATGTTCCCCCAAACATTCTCTCAGCCAGTGGAAAAGTGGTCAGCTAAACGATTCCAAAACAATTAAATTACAGTAATTGAAAACACATTTCATAAGAGAAATTGAATAGATTATCTGAGGTCAAGGAGCATCCGCTAATTAATGTCTGCCTCAGCATTTGCAGCTTTACTTTGCTTCCCCAATTGTAATATTTCTGAAATCCACTCATTTCTTTTTTGTATGTTAATTCTGAGAATGTGTCTGTCTCTAGTTATGGCTCCATAAAGCCAGAATTTACCACTTTCACAATTTGTGTTGTATGTGCCATATCATCAGGGTCCAGGGAAAGAAAGAGAAACTACTCTAGTTATTTCAAGCGGGAGATGACTTAATACAGGTAAATACGTGCTTACAACATTGTGGGCAGAATGGAAGTCAGAGGCACTGGTGGAATTTTGGTTTCAGTGTCAAAAAAAAAAAAAAATTGGTTATCACTTTTCCCACTCTTGCTGTCTCCATTATAACTTCACTTCTATAAGGCTGTTCAATAGAGAGTAGAACCCCGCTTCTGACTCCTGCATGTACTTGAATTTCTCAAAGCTTACTAATCAGCTGCCTCTATTGCAACAAGACTGCCTCCACTTTATTCTAAGTTACTAAACTCAGGCAACTGCATCTAATTGGCACATTGTAACTCATATCCAGAACCCTAACAGCAAGGGTGCCTGGAAAGTGTAATTTTAAGACTTTCAACCTCTTGGAAAGAAGGTTGAGAGAACTAACTTATCTAAGAATAAGCCACTGTGCTCCTTTACAAATTAAAGTTATTTTAAAAGGAGGCCTTATATTTATACTGTAAATGAAATCCAGGATCACTTGCTATTAACAGAAGGTATTTGTCAAAGTAAATTCAAGGGCTTTTTTTTTTTTTTTTTTTTTGCCTTAAGTTTTCCATAGATATTTTTCCTCCCTGAGAGAACAGAGTAATTCTAAAAAAAGCTCTTCTCCCAGGCTCTCCCTGGACTGCGCTGCTTATTTATTCACTTTCTGTGAGCCAAAAGCCAATATTTGCAATCAAATTATAGGTCATGTCTGAATTAAAGCAGACTTCTATGCAAGTTGTAATCAAGCTTTTTTCTCCCCTCTGGTGGGAGGATGGAGAGGACCACACAGAACCTTTTGGTCCCATCAGCAGTGCATGGTGCACTTTCTTGGTTATAATCACCTTGAATGTGCTTTGACCCCCTTTTGTCTTAAGTTCTCGGATAGACCCCACATTTTTTTAGTCCAACTGGAGTTACAAATCTAGGAAGGAAGAAAATCAGGAAAGATGACTCTTTCAGGGAATTTCAGGGAGTGAAACAAAGGCTAACAGTCAGTTTAAAACAAGGCATGTTGCTTTTGTCTAGGGTAGGGCTTGGTGGACCTGGGGTCACCCCTGCAGGTTGAGCCTCAAGCCCTGGACAAGAGTTGTCCACTTAACCCAACTCCTTTCCTGGCTGTTTGGGTCTATTCTTTCTGTTGCCAACTGAGCAAATTCTTCTCTGTCATGAGGACCATAGTTTTCTCCTTTCTTCACTTCACCTTGGTCAGCACACTCCTGAACCTCTCGTCCCCAACTCTGCTTCATTTTTCTTCAGAGCAGTTACCCCTACTAGCCAGCTTCATTACATATTACCATCTGCCTTTCAAAGAGCTCTGTGATTGTCTGTTTTGTTTATGGCAGAATCCACAGCATCTAGAACAGAACACTTCTTGTTATAAACATTCACCTCACGTTGGTTGAGCGAATAACAATTGGGTGTGTGAACGGACAGCCTGCTTGTCTCAGCTAGGCTGACCCCAGAAAGAAGCCTGAACCCAGTTCAGCCTCTCTTTGGACCTTAGTTTCACAGAGTGTCAGACTGATCAAAAATATTTACAGTGACATGTACTTCAAACCCCAGACCACCTGAATCACATATACGCCTTCATATTGTAATCTCAATTTTGAGATAATACTGGTAGTTTCCTCTTTTGTCTTAGAGGAATAAGAATTGGGTTGAGGCTTCACGCCACCATCTCCTGGATGGCAAGTCACTTTAATTTTCTGAGCCCCAGTTTCCTCACCTGTAAAATGGATGATTTATTTTTTGCTTTATTCACCACTTATTGAGTGGGTCATATAAAATTAGGCACTTATCCATGTATTTCATCACTTAAGAAGCAGTTTTATGAGTGGCTACCATGTGCAAAGCCTTTAAATGTCATCTTCTCAGTATGGCCTTTTATAATCACCTTATGTAACATTTCATCCTTTCCCCCATAACAATGCTAATCGTCCTTCTCTGCTTGTATTTTTCTCACAAGTACTTTTCTTTTTCTAACTTAATATATATTTTATTGATTTGTATTATTTATTATAGGCATCTACTTAATTTTGTATTATGTGCTTCTTGCTACTAAGTTTAAGCTCCATAAGAGGAATAATTTTTGTTGTTGTCACTGTTATCGTCTTTCTAAAGCCTGGTGCATAGTGGACACTTAATAAATAATGTTGAATGAATAAACAAATGCCCCATGCTCAGAATACAAGTGGTGATATGAACCAGGTTACCATATAAAACTGAAATTTATTCTTTATTAGAGAAAACTCACTGAAGAATGTGTGTTCTGTACAGATGGCTTGTACAGAAGGGCTGGAGTTGGGCTGAGGGAACACTTAGGAGGCCAGTACTTAATCCGGGCAAGAAATAAAAAGTGAATGAACTCAGACAGTGTCTGTGAATAAAGCGAAGGGGACAATTAGAAAATATTAAGGCTATAATATTGCAGGGCTTGGTGGCTGCTTAGATGTGAGCTGTGATGGGAAAAGTCAAATATAGATCAAATCCCTGCTTTCTGGACTGGGCAACTGAGTGGATGATGGTGATAGTTCCTGAAATGGGGATACTGGGTAAGGAAATGGTTGTTTGAAGGACGATTATGGGGAGAGAATTTGTTGTCAGGTGTCTATGGGCCAGCCAGTCGGTTGAATGTAGGGCTCTGGGGTTCCATAAGAGCTATTCCTCTTATGAAGAGAAATTTAGGCTGGGGATAAAGATCTGAGAGCCATAATCCTAGGCTTTATGGCAGAATGAGGAGTGAGAAGGCAGGCCCAAGCGGAACACCATCATTTGGGATAAATGCAGAAAAAAAGGAGCTTGAAAGAGAATTAAGAGCAATCAGAAAAACAGGAGGAAACCTGGGGACATTTTTCAAGGAGAGAGAAGTCAATAGCATCAGATGTCGAAAAGATATCAAGCTGCACAAAGACTTGGCGCGTGGAGGGTCAGATGACAGAACGGACATTCTAACTTAAAGTCCGAAGATTCTCATTTGCATTCTCTCCATACCTACCTCTCCACAGATGGGACCCCTGGGGATGTCCCATTATTCTCAAAAACAAGACTTTTGCCTATTCCATTTGAGACCCCAGAGTTTTGCACCTTCGGTGATGGAAAAGACTTGCAGGCTACTCTGGTCTTCTTCAGGCCAAATACCTACAATTCCTTTATTTTATTAACCAGTATGGTATGCCTGAAAATTCTGGGGTTGGGAGCCAGACAACCTGGACTGATCGAGCTTACGATCTGTTATGGCTAAAGGGTGACCTTGAACAATGCATGGATTTTTTTAAAACACAGTTTTCCACACCTGCAAAATTATGGGGTTGTCCTCAATGAGGTCCCCACGAAGCTGTCTTGGGAGTATTTGAGAGGTATTTTAGCTTTAACATTGATAAATTAATGAAATCCACTGTAGTATTTATTAAAGATCCTGCAAATACCCAAATTCTATTCCATTCCAATAGTAATTTTGTTGTTGCACCCACTCCAGTACCTCTTACACTCTTTAAAGCACATAGAAACCTAAATAGTGCACAGATCACTTGCATGTAATCATGACTAACGCCGCTGATACATAAGAAGGTGGAACACAATACTAATACTGACTCTCTATACCTCTGTTGTAGGCTGCTGGCTGTTGTCAAGCTGCTAGTGATTTATTTAGTATGCTGGTTGAAAAGAAGCAGGACTAAATAATTTTTATCCATACTTAAGGTTCCCTTTAACAGTAATTAACCCAAATGAAGACAGTGTTCACCAAGGATCCTGAAAACAAAACACAACAATAAAACCAACAGTCTATTGAATTAGTAGCAAGATTTCATGAAGGTAGCTAAGAAAATTTGGGAGTTTATGTTGTACATTTTCCCAACTAAGATCTTAGTATGTTTTGCAAATCTGACTCAAATGCCAGCGATTCTTCCCTCTCTTTACCTAAAGAAATGGAGCCAATGAGAACTGAAAACCCATGGCTCTATTTCATGATGGTATTGAAGATGTTGTCTTTGAAGTTCATGTGTATAACTGTAATAGATTATTGTTCAGCTTGTCTCCTCTCCTTCTCCCAACCTCCAAGGGAAATGTGTATTTTCCTGCCCAACTGATGTTGGCCTTGACCAGATGTCTTGCTTAGGCTAATGAAATGTGGGTGGAACTGATGTCTTTCTGACATCTCATACTGTTGGTTTCTACGCTTTTGAAATGGCAACGTAGACTGAAGGAGACGGTGCTGTTTCTGCTAGTGCTTCTGAAAGCTTTTTCCTCCATTGTGAGGACTTCTCCCTAATTGCTGCTCCCTTTTCATCCTGAGTCTCAAAATGATTCATGGAGCAAAACTGCCTCTGTGAACCCACAGGCTTAGAGTGATTCCAGCCAACTTGTAGACCCTAATGCATAAGAATAAACGATTGCTGTTTTAAATCACTGAGTCGCAGATTGGTGTGTTATGCCACGTGGTTGTGTCACTGGTTAACTGAGACAGTTTCATTTGGCGTAATAACTTTTCTTGCAGCTTCAATGTCCATTCAGATGTCTCTGTAACTACTCTTTCAGGCCCTAGTTGATATGGGGTAGGAATCAAGACAGAGGTATGTTTAGAGAAAAATTAGTTTATAATCTTTTAAAGGTCGTAAGCCAATTTTACCTCTCTAACAGTTGACCATTTTTAAGGTCTAAACCTCAACCAAAGGCAATTTTGCCTCATAGGAATATTTGGCAATGTCTAGATACATTTTGATTGACGTGACTCAGTGCACAGGTGCTGCTGGCATCCAGGGCATAGAGAGGGCAGGGACACTGCTAAAGAATTTACAATGCACAGCTCCTCGCAACGAAGAATTATCCATTCCCAAATGTCAGCAGTGTCAAGTTTGACAAACCCTGGCCTGACTATATATTTCTTTCTCTCAGGGAAGATCAAACTTTATCTTTGGGCAGTGCAGCATTAAAACTGGTGTCATTCATTAGAAACAAATAGGAAAACTTGGCCAAGTATATGATGTCATTCCAGATAGCCTCCTGAAAAGAGATAAAAATTCTTCTATTGTTTATTAACCCACTAAAAAACGTAAAGCAAAAGTAATTATTTGCTCCCTTTTGAGATACAAAAGTCTGTAATCGGACTTAAATATCTCAGTGAGGCTTTCCTTTTCCACCAGCACTTCAGGAAATTTTCTATTACGCAGATATCAGAGACCTTGTGATTTAGTTTTTCACTTACTCTCTCATTCAAATTATTTATGGAGCACCTATCATATGCCAGACACTCTTAGTATTTTTTATTCCCAACATATCAGGTTTAATTTTGTGTTTGTTTTGTTTTGATTCAAAGAGTATATAAGAGTGCATGGAAATTCACATTTATTTTGAAGCACCCCAACAGTTAACAATCTTTTTATTCACCCTGCACCTTTGAACACCCCTTCCTATGTTAGGAGTTCCAAAAGGAGATAGAGCGTGCCTCTCATAAGAGATATGTGAGATGTATTTTCTTACTCTCCCGTATAGACAACCAGACACAATTGTCTAAGACTTTGCATTAGAATCTAGTGGATTTTGGTGATGGCTAGAGGTAGGTATAAAAGTTTTAGTGGTAGCAATAGAAACACAGGTTCACTTTACAGCCATATTTCTCAGTGTACTTTATCTTAGCATCATATTTTATAAGCAAATGTTCCACATGCTTTGTTAGTAAAGGTCATGCCAGCGATATTTAAGTGAAGAACAATAGTGACTCCAAGAGAGAATGTATTAGGCTGAACCTGAAACTGCTGGGCAACAAAATAGGCTTTTATCCATCTGAAACAGACGGAATTTCTGGCAGACCCACAGGCCCAGTTAGGTCCTCGAACATGTCTAACCTAGTGAAAATGTCCCCATTTCCCACTGCAGATTCCAAGAGAGGGGTTGGCCAGGGCAACTTCTAGCCATGAAAACTCCTGCCCTATCACTTTCTTCACTCTGCCACTTAGATGCCACAGTGAAGGACATCCCGCTGAGCTAGGGTGTGGAGAGCTGAGGACGGGAGCACGAAGATGGTTCAGGGCCTGACTCATAATTCTGGAGGCACAGACAATACACAAATGTAGTATTTCGTTGGCCATGACGAACTGAAATGTCCACATATTTTGTTAATTTAATTTTGCTGTTTTGGGTTTAATCCCAATATCTCCTTCAGATAATGTTTTTGTTTTTGTTTTCATTTTTCCTGTATCCAGACACAGCAAGAGTAGAAGGCAGAGAGCAGGAAAATAATGGTCTGGCATTTAAAGACAAAATCAATGGCAGATGTCCTCCTTTATGTTTTCTCATCTAATGCTTACAAAAACCATATCAGAAGGTTTAGTTTCTATTTTCCAAGTAAGAAACTGAGATTCTCAGAGGGTAACTACTTTTAATTCAGGTATGTCTGATTTTCAAGTCCATGTTCTCTTTCATTAATTACAAAAGCCAACATAGTTAACTTCCTACCTCCAGTTTACGTGGAACATAAATTCAGCCCATTTTATGGAAGGGTAACATTGCATATGGTTTCAAATCACTTGGAGTGACAATGAATCTGCTGCGAGTTTACAAATTTGATTTTGAGGACTCCAGGCCCTGGGAGCTGTGTCAGAGTGAACCAGTCTGCCCAGGGACATATTAAGACCAGGTCTTAACTGCTGAGCTGTTCACTGTTCCCTTCTGACCCACCCACTCTGCTCACCAAATCACTGTGCAGCCAGAAGATTGTTGAGGCAAAGGTGACCTCCTGCACTCTGACTTTTGCCCTCTGCCTCTCTCTCTGGGCTTTTTGACACCATGTTGATGGCAACCAGTGAGTGCCTCCTGCTTACAGGTATAAATCATTTGAAGTAATAAAAAAAAGAGGTGAATCTGGCCAGTCAGCCATTGAATTTTCAAGTGTGTCAGCTTTTCTTCAAGAAAACCTGGTTTCTTCAAAGAGTTAAATGGAATAGAGCAGGTATGTAGGTGGCCTCTGGAGCCACAGTGTTCAAATCCTGGCTCTTCTATTTACCACTGCGTGACCATGGAGATGTTACTTCATTTCTTCAATGCCTCAGTTTCCTCATCTGTAAATCAGACTTATTTATTCATTCCACACATATGTTCTGCCATGTGTCACAACCTCGGTTCCATATGCTGGGGATGGAGCATTGAGCAAAATCAACCAAGTGCTGCTCTGTCCTCATGGAGGAGGCAGTAGATAAATAGATCTATTTATAGATCAGTCTAATTTTAGATAGTACTAAATGCTATAAAGTCATATAAAACAGGACAGGGGATAGCTATATTACAAAGGGTAGAGAGGAAAGGCTCTTGGAGGAGGTAAAACACTAAGAAGACCAGAAGGATGTGAAGGGCGTGAGCCATGCAGTTATCGCAGACGAGAGTATTCCAAGCAGAGGGAGCGGAAATGTAAATGAAACATAACAACTGTACCTACCTTCTTGGAGTGCTGTAGGAGTTACATGGGATAATACGTATAAAATGAAAGCACAGAAACTACCCTGGGAAGGTTGGCTCTGCATGTATCACAGAATCTCAGAGATGAAAGAACGATAAAGTTCTCTCCAGCCTTTCCCCCTTGTAATGCACGTGTCTCTTAAAATAGCCATGGAGCTTCAGCTTAAGTACCTGTCATCCTGAGGTTCTCTTACCTCAGAAAGCAGGGCTCTGCCTCAACTGTTGGAGGGATTTTCTTTGTGAAGAAGTGCCTCTTTCCATTCAACTTACATCCTACTTACCAGAACCACTGCTGCCTCTTTCACACGACAACACCGCCAACATTCAAAATAACTTTCATCACATCTCCATCAATTTCTTAAACCATTCCTTACCCATATGGCTTCCAGACTTCTCACACTTTCATTTGATCATTTCAAAAACACAATACAATATGCTTAGTCTCTGAAAGATGGGGGCAAAATGGTGAGATTAATGTTTGAAGCTTGAAGCTCCTCCCCTCAAAAACTCTTTCCTAAAAGCAGTCCCTAGGTGAAGACTGAGCATTCTTCTCGGTGTGTCTGCCCCTTCCTGCTATCTCACTCAGGCATAGCCCCAGTCTGTACTAATTTGAAATCACATCTATGGTAATGGTTAGGAGAATTAGTGGACTGATTAGTGCTTCGAGTTTTTGGGACACTGGGGTGGAAAAGACAGCAGAGAAGGCAGGAGATGTTGAGGGTAATGGTACGTGGTGGTGCGTTCAGGACAGATGTTACTGCAGTGTAATTAATTAAGCATCAGATCAATGGAATTAGAAGAGAGCTGATGAATCACAAGTTCTAAGTTCCAATTCCTGTGAGCCAGTGAGCTGTGAGCCAGTCCTGCTCCTCAGCCTCAGCTCAGCTCCTTACCCCCGCCAACTGCCTCATAAAACAAGCCATGGCTGCAATAGTTAGAGGGTATAGAGGAACCCTTTATATATGGTATTATTTTCTGCTAGGAAATGATCCTAAGGAGAAATCTGCCTACTGGCAGATGACTCAGGCCACATTGTCTTTAGAGTTTACCTGCTATCGAGCAGATTCTTCTTGGCATGGCTTCTGAAACGATGGACAGGTTTCATCAGAATGGACCATAGGCCTGAACTTTTTTAAGCCATGCATTCAATGGTGTTGTGAAGTTCTGTATCATCCTTTTCTGATTAAATTTATGGACAGACACTTGGGGCAGTAGATAGAAACAGGACATAAAAGTAAAAGACAGCCATGCTTTGATCTGTTTATTCATTTGTTTCAGTTTTTATATTTAGAACAAAAGTCTTAATTCTTGAATGTGAGAAAGGGGAGTGCAAGGAAAAATTGAGGCACCCACTCAGGCCGATCCAATATTGAGCAATAGTCACTGTGCAAATAGCCTTTAATCACAACTTCATCGTGATTTATCTGCTCTCCTGGGCTAGCTTGATAAAGCAGTCACCCTACAGATGCTCATATGATGCCATTTCAGGACTCAGTTTGTTGGGCGCTGCCAATTGGCTGAGTAACTGCTGGAAAATAATGAACCCGTTTCTCATTGGTTGATCTACTTGACGGACAGGCAGGTTAGACAGGGGTAGGAGTCTTGTGTGGGCAGGTCCATTCCAGGCCGCGAGGCGATCTGACCTTGAAGTTGTTCAAACTGGGCAAGTTGCCATTTGGGGATCCTGACGGCCACCAGACTTTGCAGACTCATCCTACCTGACTCAAAGCTTTTGCTGTTGTGGAAAATGTGTCTGCAAAATTTTACTGCCTTATGCAGTTGGCAGACACTTTATTTTTTGTTTTTTGTTTTTTTTTTAACTGAGTGGAGGTGGGAAATTACTATTCCTTGAGCCCTCTGTACCCAGCCAAAGCTTAGTCATTCCTCAGAGGCAAACTCCTGCCTAGATATGATATTTTCTTGATCACTGAAGTGTGTGATAATCTCTCTCCTAAACTCCCACAACTTCAATTGTCTAGATCAGTGTGTCTCGACCATCTCTGTGCTTGGAATACCCTTGGGCCTTCAGTTAGAATGCAGGTTCTTATTCTGCAGGTCTGGGGTGAGGGCTGAGACTGCATCTCTGACCAGCTCTCCGGGAATCGGCCCTTCTTAGCAAGGGTCCATTTGTTTGGCGATAGACATGGGCTGTCTGTGAGCTTGCACAATTCTGCTGATGTAGCCAAAGTTTCTTTTCTTTCTTGGGGAGTGGGACAATTGTGTTTTTTAAGATCATAAATCAGTGTCCGGCCCACCTTTCACTGCCAGGACTTTCTTGGGCCTGTTATCTTCATATTGCTTGGAAGGCTGCCCACAGCCAGGGTTTCCACCATGCCCTAGGAAGGATCCACCACCAGCCTGAGAGGAGAGGCAACAGCAGCTAAGGGGGTGGGAAGGGTAAGAGACAGAAGCTGTGCAGGTGTGTGTGTGTGTGTGTGTGTGTGTGTGTGTGTGTGTGTGTGTGTACTTACGTATGTGAACACATGTGAAATGTCAGGTTTACAGACCCTAGCTCAGGGACAATCTAGGACCAGAGACGAGGTAGGGCAAGAAGAAGCACATCTTTTTCCCTTGGTGCTTCGCCTCGCCCTATCCCAGGGATGGACACATGGGGTAAATGGGAAACCCATCCCTGGGCTGAAGCCCTTTTGAGTCTGGTGGAGTCACAGATCCAGTCTGTAGGGACACTGGGTCTGTCTCTTTCTGAAAGACCTGGAAGGGTGGGAGGTAAGAAGTACAGGGAGACAGGTCTCTGCTAGAAGAACTTGACACCTTGGCCATCGCTGATGGAGATAATCTCTGCCTTGTTCTCCTGCTGTCGGGCCCGCAGAGCCCGCAGTGGGGTCGTCTCGTCCAACCCATGTAACTCCTCACCCTCTGTGTCTTCCCCATTGGTCAGTTCATACAGTGTGAACACGGAGTTGTTCTGGCCACTCCTGGAAACCCACTGAGTAACCCCCATTGGATGAGTTTCCCCCATTCTTCTGGCTTCTTGACACATGATCAGGAAGCTAGACTTGTTCTTATCTAACCATTCAACATTCCCTTTCTTCCTCAGTTCCTCCACTATAATCTGGATTGATTCCACAGGGAGCTTCCACTGTAGCTTCACATTGTTGAAGAGCAGGCTCTCCTGAGCTTCCATCACGGTCACACTGTACTGTTTGTGCAGGCGACAGATGGACAGGACCAGAGAGCACCAGGCAGCCAGCTGCTTCACCCGAGTGTCCACATTCGGCTGTAACGTAAGGAAGGTTGGGAAGCAATCCTGCCATGGCCACTTGAAACTCACAGCCATCGTAGTAACCTACCTGAAGTTTCTTGAGAGCTTGTATGCTCTTTTCCTTTTTACCCTCCCTAGCACCTCACCAGTGCTATGCAAGCAGGCTTTGCTAATAAATATTTGTAGAAAAAAGAAAGAAACTCCTGTATGGTAGAAACTGTGTCTATGCCTCATTAGCACAATGACTCACCCGTGACATATGCTCAATAATTATTAATTGAATGAATGAATGAATGACCTGCCAGTATCTAGGAGGCTGTGAGAAAATGACAAAAAAGAGAAGACTAAATCTAAGGGGGATTTTTAAGTCCTGTTTGCTTGAATCAAACAGGTGGGGGAAATATGGATGCAAAGTCAGGAAACATGGTGCCTGGAATTGATTTATACTCTAGTCATGTGGCATCTAACATACGCATTGCTAAACCATTTCTGTTGTGAAGATTTTAAAAGCATTTCCACTGTCACAATAGGGTTCTGAGTGAATTTGCTGATCTGCCCCACTGTGGGTATGGTACAGAGATACACAGAAGGCAGTAGGAAAGAATAGCATTCACTTTGGCGAAGCTCAGTGGGAAGGAGGTCCTGCGCTGCTGAGGAACAGTTAACCCACAAACAGCGGCTTTTGACTGACGCTTTCCAGTGGACTCCTTCTTTCTTACTTTTGACCACCCACCAACACACATCTCAACATACAGACTAGTTTTTGACCTTGGAAACCTGACCCTCATTCTGACATAGTTTTACCTGCGAGGAGGTTAGATCAATGCTTTTGCTGCACAACTGGACCTTGACTGAATAAACAGGCCACAGCATCTCCCAGCACTTTGTGGAAGGAAAGCCACTGATGGCAGAGAGATGAAACTTATCGAAGCAAATTGGGCCACTGGAAGAACCAGGGAGGCCGCCAGTCAAGGCAGTAGCACGAGCTTGACTCTTTAGACTGAGGGAGATGACAGGACTCGCAATCTGCTGGGACAACTCGGTATATACTGTGGTTTTACAGCTCCGTGAGCTTCTTGACCTGCCCCAAGTAGCTCTCTCACAAACCTGTGGTACCCTCTTCACCTTGCCTGTTCCAGAACCCCGCCATTAGAGCCATCCTTTTGGCTTAGGAAACAAATCAGCTTTGGAAGGCCACTGTTAATTGTACTTCTGACATCTGGCATCTGTGGGGGTAGTGAAGGGAAGGCTGTAGCTTTCCTTGGCGTCTTCCTATGTCAGCATCAAGGATGGCAGAGCCCTGGGAATTTCCAGCACCCCCCACCTGGATTTAAATAGTGGCCATAGAGGCTAGGTAAATTTCACTGATCTGAACTCTAAGCCTTGCTAAGCCAGTCATCCTGGCTGTGGGACCATCATAGGGATCAGGGTCAAGGGGTGGGCGTGGGGGGGGGCATCCAGACATCTCTCTAGGCTAGGTGGAGCAAGTCTGCAGCCTGGAGCCACTTCCTGGAGAGGCAGAAAGGGATGATGAAACCCTAGGTTACCTTGGACCTTGCGGGTGTATATGGGCATGCCCTGAGCTACACCTGTCTTGGGTTATTGCACCAGCTTCCCAGACAGCTCTGCAGTCTGGCTGGCTTTGTTTGCTGCAGAGCTGTGTCCCCTCTGGCGTAGGTGGAGTTGATCCTCTGCAGGGCCCAGCAAAGGTGCACAGGGCAGCTTCCAGTCTCCCTGCAGAGCCGAAAGCACTGCAGTGAGGGCCTGGGCCAGCTCCAGGCTGGCTGCCAACAGATTCTCAGACTGCGTCACAGCACAGACCTCTGGCTTGCAGGCAAGGGAGGAGTCAGATAGCAAAGCCAGTGACTTGAAATGTGTCTCTGGCAATGCTTCATCCTTTCCATGCCCCTCTGCTCTCTCATGCCATTTATCATTCCTTTTTCCTTTCCTTCACCCTGCCCTCTCCTCACCAAGCGGCCCCATCTGTGTCCTCTTACGGCTCCAAAGGCCAACCTCCAAAAAAGGTGATGCAAACCATAGTGCATCCCTTCAGGACAGTGCTTTCTAGGGAGAAACACACTGGTTGACGTGATGATGGGTTAAGCATGTCTGTTTCACCAGAGTGAAATAATGGGAAAGCAACAGTTTCCATTTAGAGAACTTTCCCTGGCACAGAACCAGCAGGGTGCTCCTGGCATGTCAAGTTCACCTTTCTTCATTTTGATTTCCCCATCTGTAAAATGAGAAAAATGACCCCTCCCTTTTCTGTTTCATAGGGTCTTGTGAGTATCCAGTAAGATAAGAGAGGGCTTCAAAAACTTTAATGTACATGGGAATTACCTGGGATCTTATCAAAATGCACTGCCTGGTTCCATAAGCCTGGGTAGGGCCTGAAATTCTGCATTTCTAACGAATTCCTATGTTAATGGAGGCTGTTGGTCAAGAGACCACTGTGAGTAAAAAGGGGCTGGTAAATAAGAGGATAATTTGAACATTACAAGCAACAGGAAACTGTAACATTTTAATTATTTTATGTTATTAAAAAGCACATTTGCATCTTAAAATGAGTCTTTACATGTTTAATTCAAATGAATGTCAATTTAGGCATCTCAGACAGCTACTAAAGAGAAAATGGGAAGTTGGGAGGGAATGATCACCATTTGTGTTGTCACTGAAGCTGCCTCCTCCTTTCTTCTCCCTTTGCATCCTCTTTTCCTTCTCCCAGAGTGGGCTGTGGCTTCAAAGACAGATTCTTACTGAAGCCTGTGGTCAATAGGTGACCCAGGATGCCAGATCATAACCTGGGCCACATGATAGACAAAAAAAGGGGTGGATTGAAAGCCACTGTTTTCTCAAGAGAAGGAGAATGTATGTGCACCAAAAGGCATGTACAAGAATGTTCAAAGCAGCACTATTCATAATGAAGTCCAAGATGGAAAGGACCCAAATGTTTAACAGCAGACCAGAATAATAGATTGTGGTGTATTCTTACAATGGAAGTACTACAGAACAATAAAAAAGAACAAAGTACTACAAGGTCAGACAATTAAGTTCATGAATTCATCCGAGAAAAAGTGCTACCCACCTCACTGCTGAATATCACTATGGTCACCTTCGAAGTACTCCCCGGGGGAAGCTATGCACCGATGCCAGCGCCTAGTCCACCCTTCAAAGCAATTTTGGAACTCTTTTTCTGGAATGGCCATCAGAGCTGTCATCCTATTACCCTTGATGTCCTGAATGTCATCAAAATGTCTTCCTTTCAATATTTCCTTTATCTTTGGGTAAAGAAAGAAGCCATTGGGGGCCAGATCAGAGGATTAAGGAGGGTGTTCCTCCAATACAGTTATTTGTTTCCTGGCTAAAAACTCCCTCACAGACAGTGCCGTGTGAGCTGGTGCATTGTTGTGATGCAAGAGCCATAGATTGTTGGCGAAAAGTTCAGGTCATCTAACTTTTTCACACAGCCTTTGCAGCACTTCCAAGTAGTAAACTTGGTTAACTGTTTGTCCAGTTGGTACAAATTCATAATGAATAATCCCTCTGATAGCAACAAAAGTTAGCAACATTGTTGCAACAAGTTTGTGAACTTAATTGTCACACCTTGTATCACATGCACCTTCCTATATGAATCTTGCAGGCAAACTTATGAGCAGGGGGAAAAGTCAGACGTAAGAGCACATGCTGTATGACTCCACTTATATGAAGTTCGATAACAGGTAAAACTAAGTAACAGGGTTACTTCTGTATGAAGGGCTGGTGTTCCCTGGGAATGGGCATAAGGGAGCCTTCTGGGTGCTAGAAAGTTCTTTCATAATGCTCTGGGTGCTTATACCACTGATTCACTGAGCTGGACTCTTAAGATTTGTACAATTTACTGTATGTTTATTTTATCCCAATAAAGAAAATTTTAAACTACAAAAAGAGAAAGGCTAGTTCTAATATTACCCCTGAATTTCACATTTCTGGGCCCTGCTGTCTTGCTCTTCTCACCTACCTCTTTCATAAGACGGAAGTCCCTTTTAGCTCTATAGACAACTTGCCTGATTTGTTCCCTGCTGGCTTCCCAGGTATTTGGCTAGACCATGGAACAAAAATAGAAGCTGCCTTCTCATCATTTCCTCTGTGACGGCACAGAAGGCTTCAGGCTGTGTGGTTTGTCACTAGAAGCCTGCCCTTGCCTCAGGAGCTGTGTCCTCTGGCCACCAGAAACCCTGTTCTCTCTATGTCTCCCCAAGTCCAGAATCAGGCATGCAGAGCTGTTTGTAGCTTGTAGTTTAATGCTTCTGTCTCATATTTGGGTGTCCTGAAGAAAGGTCTGAAAGTTATGTGGTATCAGTTAACTGTTGTCACCAAAAATGCTGTCTAACAAACCACCCCAAATCTCAGTGTCTTCAAACAGCTAATTTTAGTTCTCAAGGTTATGGGTTAGCTGCGTGGTCTTTCTGCTCTGAGCCAGGCTGTGCTGATCTCCGCTGGGCTCGCTTATGCGCCGCTGGTCAGCTGGAGGATAACTGCTTGAGGATGGCCACCCGTGTTTGGTGGTCAGCTGCCTATTTTCTCGGGGATGACATGACTGGCTCACATGTCTCTCATCCTCCCACAGGCCACTCCAGGCATTGTAGCTAGGGATCTGAGAGAAAAGTGATACTCAAGGGCTCTGGAGGTCAGGCTTGGGACTGGTAAACCATTCCTCTGTCCTATTCTACCTGTCAAAATAAGTCAGACAGGTCCAGGTTCAAGGGCTCGAAAGCACTTTACCTCTGGATTAGACAAACTGAAAAACCACATTGCAGTGAGTATGCATACAGGGAGGGGTAGAAAATCAGGGCCATATATTTTTTTTTCTTTTAAATAATCAATCTACGTGTAGCTGAGTCATTAAGACAGTAGCATTGAGAATTGGGACTTTTTCCTTCCACAAAGCATCTGTGGGGCAGAAACTGTTATCCAGGCTTCCCAGTCTTCTTCTTCCTCTTCTTTTTTCTTTTTAAGATTTTTATTAAAACTATAGCTAACATCCAATATTATATTAGTTTCAAGGGTACACCACAGTTATTCAATTTATAGACCTAAAGAAGTGATCACCATGACAAGTCCAACAATCATCTGACACCATACCATGCTATCACAATATTATTGACTATATTCCCCATGTTATACGTTACATCCCCATGATTCATTTGTTTCATACCTCAAAATTTGGACCTCTTATTCCTCTTGCCCTTTCCCCTCTGTTTTAATTTTTCAGTTACAGTTGACATTCAATATTATTTTCTATTAATTTAAGGTATACAGCATATGGTTAGACGTTTATATAATTGAAGAAGTGATCCCCCGACTAGTCTAGTACCCACCTAGCACTATATATAGTTATTACCATATCATTGACTATATTCCCTGTTTTACTTTACATCCCCATGACGATTTTGTAACTGCTAATTTATACTTAATCACTTCACCTTTTTTTACCCTGCCCTTGACCCGCCTCCCATCTGTCACCCTAACAAATCTAGTATTCATCTGACACCATACATAGTTATTAAAATATTATTGACAGTATTCCTTATGCTATAGCCTACATCCCCATAACTACTTTGTAACAACCAATTTGTACTTCTTAATCCCTTCCCCCTTTTTCACCCACACCCCCAACTCTTCTCCCATTTGGAACCATCAAAATGTTCTCTGTATGTATGTGTTTGTTTCTGTTTTGTTTGTTAATTTTGTTAATTCTACATATAAGTGAAATCACATTGGATATGTCTTTCTCTGTCTTATATACTCCACTCAGCACCACACCCTCTAGGTCCGTCCATGCTGCTGCACATGGTAACCCATTCCCTTCCATTGCCAAGCAATATTCCATTGTATATATGTACTACTTCCATTTTATCCATTCATCCATCAATGGACACTCAGGCTACCTCCATATCTTCGCCATTGTAAACAATGCTGCAATGAACATATGGATACACATGTCCCCTTGAAGTAACATTTTGGGTTTCTTCAGATAAATATCCAGAAGTGGGGCTACTTGGTCCTTCGTTGTTTCTTCTTATAGCCTTTGTTTTAAAGTTTATTTTGTCTGGTATGAGTATTGCTACCCTAGCTTTTTTTTTTTTTTTTCTCATTTTCATGAAACATCTTTTTCCATCCTTTTATTTTCTATCTGTGTATGTCTTTCAATCTGAAGTGAGTCTCTTGTAGGCAGCATATGTAAGGGTCTTGTTTTCTTATGTATTTAGCCATACTATGTCTTATGATTGGAGCATTTAATCCATTTACATTGAAAGTAATTGTTGATAGATATGTAGCTATTGCCATTTTATTATTCATAATTTTTTTTTTTCATCTTCAAGGAGTCCCACTAATATTCCTTGTAACACTGGTTGGTGATGATGAACTCCTTTAGCTTTTTCTTGTCTAGGAAGCTCTTTATGTATCCTTTGATTTTAAATGATAGCTTTGCTGAGTAGAGTAATCTTAGTTGTAGGTCCTTGTTTTATTTTATTTTTTTTATTTTTACTGAGTAATAGTGTGTTTTTTTTTCCAGGACCCATCAGCTCCAAGTCAAGTCGTTGTCCTTTATTCTAGTTGTGGAGGGTGCAGCTCAGCTCAAAGTCCAGTTGCCATTTTCAATTTAGCTGTGGAGGGCGCAGCCCACCATCCCATGTGGGAACTGAACCAGCAACCTTGCTGTTAAGAGCTCGTGCTCTAACCAGATGAGCCCTCCAGCCACCCACTGGCAGCTCAGCGGCAGCTCATTGTTTTCAAGCCAGTTGTGGAGGGCGCATCTTACTGGCCCAAGTGAGAATCGAACTGGCAAACCTGTTGTTAAGAGCTTGCACTCTAACCAATTGAGTCATCCAGCCACCCCCAGTAGGTCCTTGCTTTTAATAATTTTGAATATTTCAAGTAAATCCCATCAGACCTGCAAAGTTTCTATTGAGAAATCAGCTGACTCTCTTATGGGAGCTCCCTTGTAGGTAACTAACTACTTTTCTCTTGCTGCTTTTAGGATTCTCTCTTTGTCTTTACCTTTGGCATTTTAATTATAATGTGTCTAAGTGTGGGTATGTTTGAGTTCATCCTATTTAGGACTCTCTGTACTTCCCAGATTTGTATGTCTATTTCCTTCACAAGGTTAGGAAAGTTTTCAGTCATTATTTCTTCAAATAGGTTCTCAATCCCTTGCTTTTTCTCTTCTTATTCTGATACCTCTGTGATGAAAATATTGTTATGCTTAATATTGTCTCAGAGATCTCTTAAACTATCCTCATTTTTAAAATTCATTTTTCTGTTAGCTGTTCCAATTGAGTGTTTTCTGCCAGCTTGTCTTCTAAATTGCTGATTTGATCCTCTGCTTCATCTAGTCTGCTGGTGATTCCTTCTAGTGCATTCTTCATTTCAGTTACTGTATTCTTCACTTCTGACTTTTTTTTTTTTTTTCATGGTTCCTATGTCCCTTTTTATGCTTGCTATCTATTTGTTGAAGTTCTCACTAAGTTCCTTGAGCATCCTTATGACCATTGTTTTGAACTCTGTCTCTGGTAGGTTGCTTGCTTCCATTTTGCTTAGTTCTTTTTTTTTTTTTTTTGGATTTTACTCTAGTTCATTCATTTGGGACACATTTCTTTGTTTTCTCATTGTGGCTGTCTCTCTGTGTTTATTTCTATGTATTAGGTAGTTCTTCTATGTCTCCCAGTCTTGTCAGGATGGCCTTATGTAGTAGGTGTCCTGTGGGGCCCATTGGCACAGTCTTCCTAGTCACCTGCTCTAGGTGCTCCAGGAGTGTCTCTTATGTAGGTTGTGTGTGCCCTTCTGTTATAGTTGATCCTTGATTGCTATAGACATATCAGAGTGTGAAGTTGACCCTTAAACTGACAGGCTGTGAGGTTTGGCCATATTCACAATTTATGGGCTGCTGTGTGGGAGGTTTACCCCACTGAGTGGGATTCATACCAATCTGGTGCCTGTTGAGAGCACTCTTTGTGTGTGCCACTTGTGGGGCTAATTTGTTGGTGTTCTGCTGTGGTCTGAAGGCAACCTCCAAATATGTTGGTTCTGGGACCTCTTCAGAGTGGCTCCAGTGCAGGCCCAAGTCACCCACTGCCTATGGCTGTTTGGGGACTACCTGGTAGGAGCTACAAAGTGATCTGTGATTGTTCACTTCCTGTGCTAAACCTGGAGGTGCATGGAAGAGGCCACACTACAAACAGAGGATGTCTGTCACCAGTACCGAGCCTGGGGTAGCTCCACAAAAAACCAGGACACCCCAAAACCTTTTGCCACCTGGCAGCTCCCTTAAGGTTCAGCCAATTGTAGAGCCATGTGCGGTATGTGAGTTGGTGAGGCAGGGTCTCAGGAAGTCACTAAAGTGGGTAGTGTTATGGTCACCAGGTTAATGTAGACTCTTCTTTGGTGCCAGTGCTGAGCCTGCAGCTACTCAGCAAAAGTCTTAGAGCACACCAAGACCAGTTGCTGCCTGCCTGATGCCGACAAACCCTTGAGAGTTGTCCAAGAAAGAGTGCAATGTGGGCAGGGCTGACTGCTGACCTAGAAAGTGCCTCCTGCATTGGGGGAGTTTGGTGGAATGGGGTCTCAGTGAGTTAGCAGGGTGGAGCAGCAGAGCTCTCTAAGCCAATCAAATTCAGATTTGACCTTGGTGGGGGAGGGATCAACACACGAAAGATGGCACCTGCCTGCCAGCTGCATGGGAAGAGGACCTCACACAGGGAAAAGCTGACTATCCACCAGCCACACCCCCTAATCCACACACCTTAGTCTGCACCTCCTCCCCTCCATATGTCTCCAATGCCTATTGCATCACCATCCCTCTGCTGGAGCCCAAGGTACTGAGTGCCTGCAAGAGAGTGAGTTTGTGTGCAGGCCATTTAAGAGGAAGTTTGGGTTTCCCACAGCCTTCTGTCCCACCTAGGTGGTCAGAATCCCCAGATGCTGTGTGGGCCCCTCTTCTCAGCACCAGGACTCCAGCCTGGGGAGCTTGGTATGGGGCCTGGGGTCCTTTGCTCCTCCAGAGGGAATCTCCACAGCTGAGTATCCCTTCTGATTCTCAACTGCCACACAGAGATTTTGGGGCCCGTTCTGCATCTCTGCCCTTCCTACTAGTCTTGATGTGGCTTCCTCTTTATTATGTATTCATAGGGCTTCTGTTTGGCTGAACTTCAGATGGTTTTCCAGGTTGATTATTCTATGATTTTATTGTAATTTTAATGTCTTAACAAAAGGATGCTGACACAGTGTTTATCTACTCCATCATCTTGGATCTGTCAGTCTCCAGTCTTCAGCCTTGACCCTGACCCCACAGAACCAGTCAAACTGGTTCTTCAATCCTCTTTTATGCATTATTCCTTTGGGGCTCAGCAGGCTGTTTTAATCCTTAATAATGAAACAAACATGTGTCAATGTGAGTGAGGACATAAAAGGATCAGTCTTAACTGTTTCTGCTCATGGAGAGATGTTTTAGGTCAAGCTTCACAGAAGAGCCTGGAATAAGGATTCTTGTTAAGTGATTTGTTGAGGGAAGAGTCTCAGAAAAAGGGGACTAGGCTAGGCATGGATGTGTTCTCCTCTGGAGCTCAGAATGGTCCCACCTTGAGACAAGGGGGTATTAGTCAATCATTGGCTCTGGTTGCCTCTAGGCTGCCATATCTCCATTGCTGTGGCTCCCATCAGCCTCAGGCAATTTTCTAGAGGAGGATGTAGCTGTGAGATCTTAACAGTCAACACTCAGAGAAACTAGGGAATAGGAATGTGGCCCAGGAAATGGGGGTCTGGGCTGGACCCCAACAGCATTTCCTGCAGAGAAGGATGATTTAGAAAATGAAATCCAAACTCAAAGAAGAACTAGAGAAAATTTAGAGGAGACCTAATTACTGTATTTAAAAGTTTGAGGACTTTTCATGTAAAGGAACCCATTTTATAGGCAGATCTAGGATCCATAATTGAACACTCCATGGAAGCAGATTTGGGTTTAACATAAGAGGAGAACGTTGCATAATTAGAGCCTTCTGAAAATAGAAAGGACTGCCTTGGGAGTTTCCAAAAAAAAAAAAAAAAAATAGACTAGGCACCATTTGGCAGGAAGATAGTGTAGGACATTAGTTAAACTCCTGAAAGATGGAAAGAGAGAGATAATGGCTAGGAGCACACATGCTTTAGCCCTTGATGTTCTGGCCAGAGATTCAAGAGGGAGATGTGCAAAGGGAACATTCACTCAGAGCAAATACACTTCTATTAATTCAGGACTTTGGCTTCAATCCCCTGTTCATTACCCTCAGCTCTGGCTGGCTGGCATGTGGCCAGCTGAGAGGAAACTTCCTACAGTCCGAGTGAGCCCTGGCACACATATAGCACAAGCTACAAAGAAGGAGAGAAAGGTGGACCCTAAAAGAAAGGTCAAGATAGACCCACTGAAGGGTCACTGTGTATATCCATCCCAAAGCAATGCCAACCTTCAAAATAAAACAGCTGATTATTTTACCAGCAAGATGGGTTTCTTCGGGGTAGCATAGAATTGCAATATGGCAGAAGCCAACTATGGCAAAACCATAGGCAAGTCCAGAGAACAAAGAAAAGGAGCTTGCTTTGTTCAGGTTTTAGGAGCAAATTGGGGAGGGTTGTTTTGCACAAAAGTTCATTGGAGAAGAACAAGAGTTCAAAGTTGTAGCAGTTTCTCACTGGCGGCAAGCAATGGTTAGTAGGTAATTGCTAGAGTAGGGAGGGCTCTTCCTTCCGTTTCTTAAAATCAGGAGGTGAAATTCCCATGTGATTACAGTTATGTCCTCCCTTGTCAAAATAATCCTTGTCTTCCTTCTTCCTACTGGTTATACAGGCTGTACTAAGTGGTACCTACATGAGATGTTCCCCCGTTAGGGCTTTCTGACTCCATTTTAAATGAGGTTTCCTTTATTTTCACAGCAATATGGTCCAGTACCAGCTTTGAGTCTGATTGGAGATATGCCCTCAAATACGTGGGGCTTCTGTTTGGTGCAGAAAGCAGTGGAATTTTCTCCTGCCTCTAGTCTGGTTGCACAGTGAAATCATTTGGGGACCTTTAAAAAAAAAAAAATCACTGTCATGCGGGGTCTCTGGTCCCGCTCCCCGCACAAGAATGCAAGATGTGGTGAGGCCAAAAAGGAACACCAACAGAGACATGGATAGGAGGTTCATATCACTATATTCTCACTGGCTGCTGGGTTGGAGACACAGGAAGCAGGAGCCACACGATCTGCAATCTGCCGTCCGCTTCTCTGCCAACCAACTAACCAACAATCCCCTACTGTAACCACGGCATTTATATTAGTGGCTAATGGCTAACCAGTAAATGTCTGAATTCCAACCCTAGATACTCTGATTCGGTAAATCTGAGGAAAAGCCTAAAAATTTACATTTTTAACAAGTTCCCATGGGATGCTAACGCTGCTGGTCTGGGAGCCACACTTTAAAACCTGGTGATAGAGATGCATGGAAAGAAGGAGAAAAACAGGTCTGTAATGGTTTCAGTGTAACCCTGCCTCAAATGAGAGCTTGGAGTGGGTGACACTTCAATGTCTATTTTTTTAATCCCCTAGTTCTGTGACTCTGTTTACACTGATCAAAAGACCTGGATATTATCCATATTCAGCTATTAGGTACCAGTACTCAAACTCTCAAAATGCTTGGGTAACTATTTTTTCAAGACCTTCTAGGTATTCAACAGTGGGTTGAAAGAATCTGTTGTTGGATTAAATGTCTTCATGACATCTTGTCTTTTCCCGGAAAATACCAGACCATTTCTTGGTATCCAGTTCACATATATATAGTGAGTTTCAGGCACCAACAACTTTTTTTGCTGTGTCTGCCTGCTGGGACCACTCCTTTCTAATGCTTACTTGAGGGAACAACTTTTCTCTAATATCAATGAGTTTAGGAAAAACTCAAGGTGACATTGTCTTTCCATTCCTCTTTTGAAGACTTTCACGCTGTCTACTAATAACTGCTAACTTTTCAAAGGAGTCAGGGAGATTAATTTTCTGCAAAAGCTGATTTATGGCTATCACCTCTGAGAAGATGGCCTGAGTCACTCTGCTTGACTCATGCTCACTGCAGAATATTCAGTGATAAAAATCTTCCCTTTAAACACAGAAAATTTATGAGTAAACTTTGAGGTCCTCCCCCTAGTTGAGCACTTAATCTTGAGGCTAGATAGGAAAAGCAGAAAAGGGCCATTTGCAGAAGAGCAAACAGGGGTGCCCCCAACTAGGGTTTTCAGGCCCTGTCCCTTGGTTGTGACCATTGAAACTTTGACCTTCATGTTCCCTGTTGTTCCCCAATTTGCAACGAGGTTAACTCTGCTCTGATTATAAGGCCTAAGTAGTTTAAAATTTAAGATGTTTTGAGAATTTGCAGAAAAGGATAATGACTAAAAATAATACTAATACTATCATCTTATTGGTTTGTAGTATAGTCACAGAATTATGCAAACATCAACACTGTCTAATTCCAGAACATTTTCGTTACCCCAAAAGAAACTCAATACCCATTAGTAGTCACTTTCTATTCCCACCTCCCTTCAGTGCCTGGAAATAACTAATCTACTCTTTGTCTTTATGGAGTTGCCTATTATGGATATTTCATATAAATAGAATCACACAATACATCGGCTTTTGTGATGGACTTCTTTCACTTAGTATAATGTTTTCAAGGTTCAATGATATTTTAGAATGTATCAGTACATCATCCCTTCTTATGGCCAAATAACATTCCATTGTATGGATAAAAATACTACATTTTATCAGTCAGTTGATGGACATTTGAGTGGTTTCCACATTTTGGCGATTATAAATAAAGCTGCTGTTAGCATTCATGTAGAAGTTTGTGTATCAACATGTTTTTTTTTTAATTTTCTTAGGTATATATCTAAGTGTGGAATTGCTGAATCATATGGTAACTCTATGTTTAACTTTTAAGGATTTGCCAGACTGTTTTTTAGAAGTGGCTACACTGCTTTACAGTCCCATGAACAAAGTATGAGGGTTTCAATTTCTCTACCCTCACCAATATCTGTTATTGTCTGCCTTTTTTATTTTAGTCATTCTAATGGGTAGTGGTACCTCATAGTTTTGATTTGCATTTAGGTAATGACTAGTAATGTTGAGCATCTTTTCATGTGCTTTTGGCCCCCGGTGTATCTTCTTTGGAGCAACGTCTTTTCAAATTCTTCGCCCATGTTTAAATTTGTTTGTTTGTTTTTTGTTGTTGACTTGTGTTCTTTATATGATCTAGTCACTTATCAGACATATGATTTGCAAATATTTATTCCATTCTATGGGTTGTCTTCTCATTTCCTTCATGGTGTTCTTTGAAGCTCAAAAGTTTTTAATTTTGAAGTACAATTTATCGATTTTCCTTTTGTTACTTGCACTTTCAGTGTCATAGCTAGGGAATCATTGCCTAATTCACCATCAGTAATATTTATTCACAGGTTCTCTAGCTAATATTTTTATAAATGTAGCTGTTACATTTAGATCTTAGTTCTATTTTCACTTCATTTTTACATATGATGTGACGTACACATTCAACTTCATTCTTTTGCATGAGGCTATCCAGTTCTCCCAGCATCATTTGTTGAAAACACTATTCTTTCCGCCTTGAATTGTGCCGACATCCTTGTCACAAATCAATTGATGATGAATGTAAGAGTTTATTTCTGGACTCTCAATTTGAGTCTATTGATGTATATATCTTTCCTTATTCCAGTTCCAAGTGTTCAAGGCTATGGCTGCAGATTTGCAATAAGTTTTGAAATGATAAAGTGTGAGTTCTTCAAATTTATTCTTCTTTTTTTCAGGATTGATTTGGCTATTCTAAGTTCCTTACATTTTCATGAGAATTTTAGAATAAATGTTTCAATTTCTGCAAAAATGCAGCTGGGATTTTGATAGGGCTTGTTTTTAGACTGTAGATTAATTTGAGTATTCTATCTTAAAAATGTTAAGTCTCCCAGTCAGTGAATATAAGATAACTTTCTACTTATTTAGGTATTCTTTAAACTCTTTCAACAATTCTTTGTTATTTTTAATGTTCAAGTCTTGTACTTTTTTGCTTAATTTTTTTTCTATGTATTTTATTTTTTGGATGCTATTATAAATGGGACTATCTTCTTAATTTTATTTTTGAATTTTTAATTGCGAGTGTATATAAATACAATTAACTTCTTTAACCATTGAACTTCTATCCTTGATAAACTTTTCTATTAGTTCTAATAGTCTTTTTGTGGATTCTTAGGATTTTCTATATACAACATCCTGTCATCTGCAAATAGTCTTATTTTTTTATTTCTAATCTGAATGTCATTTGCTTTATTTATTTATTTATTTATGCCTAATTGCTCTGTCTAGAATCTCCAGTATAATGTTGAACAGAAGTGGTGAGAGTAGACCTCCCTGTCATATTCCTGATCTTGGGGGAAAACCTTTCAATCCTCTGCTAGTATAATGTTAGCTGTGTGTTTATTACAGATGGTCTTTATCAGATTGAGGAAGTTTCCTTCTTTCCTAGTTTGTTGAATATATTTATCATAAAATTTTTTCAGATGTTTATTCTGCATCTATTGAGATGATCATGTGGTTGGTGTGCTTTGTTTTATGAATATGGAGTAGTACATTGTTTGATTTGGGGATGTTAAACCAACCTTGCATTCCTGGGATAAATCCCAGTTGTTCATGGTATATAATCATTTCTATATGTTGCTTGATTCAGTTTTCTAGAATATAAACTATTTTTATTATGAAGTGTAATTAAGAATATAGTCTCTGGAGTTAAACAGACCAGGCTATATATAAATATAGCATCTGGCATCTATACTAGTTTTGTGACCATAAGCAAGTTACCTTCCCAATCTTTGCATCAACTATAAAATGGAGATAATAGTAGAATATACTTCTACCCTATTAGGTTGTTGTGAGGATTAAATGACATGTTTAGAAAATTTCAGTGTCTGACACATAGTAAGTACTCAATAAATAGTAATCACATGATAATTACTTTAATAAAACATTATGACCATGTCTCTATCAGCCGATTGGACTTTGTTAGTGGAATTATATTCTCTCTTTATTAATTAAGCTTTATTTCCATTCAATCAGCTTGAGAGTTCTGGAGGACTTTGTCCTAAGTGATTTGGAGGGTTACATCATAAGAGGCTATATATTTTTATTGTAGAAGGCAAAAAATATGCTAAATAACAGCCCCCTCGTAATGCAAGATCAGCATCCTGGGGAAATGGGGGATACAAATCACAGAGTCAGAGAAGGAAGAGACCAGGGGGAAGGGGGTTAAAAGGCAGGAGAAGTTTGGAGACATACTTCAGCATCATAGAACCTGTACTACACTGAACAGGGTTTGGAAAGGGGTTTGCCCCAAGCAGAGCCAAGTGTGTCAACACAAAGATTATGGTGAACAATAATGAAGAGATGGGAGTGGGAGCCATGAGGGTCTGGCAGGACTGGCATAGGGACTTCTTCCTGTATGTCACAGGGACAACTCTATAGACAGAGGGTACACTGTGGGAGAAGGCCAAAGGGGGCTTGTAGCACCAGTTCTGGCCTCACAGATATGAAAACTGGCAGAACTGAATTTAAAAGTGAGGTAACTTAAGCAGTCTCCTAAACATCCTTTTCACCTGCAATTTTGAACATTGCTGTTCCTTCTTTGCAATGCAGCTAGAATTATTCTTGTAAAACAAAGATCTGATTTCGACACTATTCTGCCTAAATTCCTTCAAGGGCTTCTCTTTGCATCCAGTATAAATCCCAAACTCCTTCAAATACTAGTTTACTATATATATATATATATATATATATATATATATATAGTAATTTGTAATTCAACTGACTGCTTGCCAAGGTGGTCTTCAAACCCTCAGCCTGTTTACAGACCCACCATAAGGTAAGTTTGAAATATCCCTACTTGGGTCCACAGATCCAAAAAGGAAATAAATAAAATGTGGCTGATAAAGAGGGTGTTCTCTGGAGTTTGCACATGGCCCATCCAATCAGGAATTTGTCTGATCATGTGGGTTGGTCAACATATGTAGTAGATGACAGGATATTGAAATGTTTTCTTTCCCAGCTTCAAGCCTATAGGCTAGGTGAGAACCATCATTTTTATTTCTGAAAAGATAAAATTTCAGTTATCAATATTTTTCTATGGCAATTATAATTGCATTGATTCTGTTTAATTTGAGATAATATCTCTCCTAGTTTTGTGGTTTTGATGGTTTTCTTAAAAGCAAAACAAGACAGGATTTAAAAATTCCTAGGCCATTTTCTTTGACCACATCCGACCACATCTTAGTCTGGTTTCTAAGTTCCTAATGGTTTCAATCAAGTTCTCATTCTCCTTAAATTGTTGTGAGCTTGTTGAAGAGAGTTACAATTTCCTCCACATTTATTTGAAATTGAATGGTCAATTAAAATACACACTAACTAACCCCTAAATGGATTGGACTTCTAAGAGATGTTTCAAAACGTATTTAAGGGGATATGAAAATAAATGATGCTCAAATGGTTAAAAGCCCCACAATTCTTTTAAAAGCTCGCTTTAATTTAGGCTGAAATCCTCTGTATGTGCTGCAAAGCACTGCAAAGAAGGGCGTGGGGGCAGTTAGGGTGTTTGTGTTCTTTATCAAAAAGAAGGGGTAGGTAGAAATAGCAAAAGCAAAGAGGTAAAGAGTAATGGAGACAAAGAAAAGGAAGGTGGCTTTTGATTGGACCCTAACATTGTCTTAGAATTAAATGGATATAAGGCCCATTCAGGGAAGCTTGACACCAGGTGCTGGGAAAACAGTCTCAGCAAAGTGCTGTGTACCAAAGAATAACAGACAACTGTCAGAGCTACCTTCCTTCTAGGAACTACACAAATCTGAACAATAAGCAAACAGTGTGACTAAATACCAGGGGATCCCCCGCCACCCCCACCCCACCACCCCTGCTCCAAATTCTATGCTGAATGCAACTTCCTGCATCATTTTAGAGCTGAAGGGTAGGCAGGAAGAACCTCAAGAAGAACTCACTGAGATTGAATCTTCCTTGATTCAAGTGAAATAAAGACGTGGAGTCAGTTACAATGTTTTTTTTTTTTTTTTTCTATTGAAGAAGAAAAGCATTGTACCATATTTTTAACCATGAGGATTTCTGGAAGCAGAAGCAAGCTGACAACTTAAGTTAAAAATCTCTTTGATGTCTATATTTTCTCACCTCTGGGAAAGATGTCAGAAGCAAGCAGACATAAGTAAGGCAGGTACTTTGTGACTGTAATAAGAACAGATGATCGAGGCAAATCCATAGTGATGGAAATACTCCCATGTACATTTAACAGGGAGCTTCTGGGTTGCATGCTTTAAGGATGGAGTTATTGTGAAAAGACAAAGGGCTCAAAACCCAGGGGTTGATCAAAAGGCAGAGGAATTTCAGGGTATAGCTAAAAAACAAAATAAAACCTGGGTTCAATCCTAGCATCACTACTTACTAGCTGTGTGATTTGAGGAATGCTATTTATCTTCCGTGTACTTCAATTCCATAATTTCTTTATGGGGATAATAATAGAGTGCCCTATAATATTACTGAGATGATTAAATGAACTAATATAGTCATATTATTTAAAATATTATCTCTCCCAGGATTAGGGCTCAGTGAGTGTTAGTATCATCAACATCATAATCCTCATCATCATTATTACATGGGACTGTGTCAGGTGGCCAGGGTACTAATTTCCTTTTGCAAAATGAAAAAGACTAGATCAGCTAGACTAAGATCAGCTATTTCTAAGAAAACTTTTAGCAGCAGAAATAATTTTTCAAACAAGATTCAAAAGAAGCTAAGTTTATGTGTACTCATTGATGTTATTTTGATTTTATTGCTTAAATCAAAAAGCAAAATTAAAGAAACTTGTGGGTTCACATTACAAAATAGTCCAGGAAGACCCAACAGCCTCAAAACATAATGTCTTAATAAAGAACACACTTGAAGGAATTACCAGCAGTTTAGATGAGGCAGAGGATCAAATCAGCAATTTAGAAGTCAAGTTAGCAGAGATCACCCAAGTGGAACAACAAAAAGAAAAAAGAATAAAAAACAATGAAAATGGTTTAGGAGACCTGTGGGACAACATCAAGTGCAACAACATGCACATCATAGGAATACCAGAAAGTGAAGAGAGGGAGCAAGGGATCGAGAACATATTTGAAATAATAATGACTGGAAACTCCCTAACCTGGTGAAGGAAATCGACATACAAGCCCAGGAAGTGCAGAGTTCCAACCAAGATGAACCCAAACAGGCCCACACTAAGACACATTATGGAAACAACAGCGTTAAAAGACACAGTGGACCAGTTGGGTTTAATCGATATTTTCAGAGCATTTCACCCCAAAGCTGCAGAACGCACATCCTTCTCAAGCATACATGGAACATTTTTCAAGATAGATCACATGGTAGGCCACAAAGAAAGTCTCAATAAATTTAAGAAAATTGAAATCATATCAATTGTCTTCTCTGACCACAGTGCTATGAAATTAAATCAACTACAAGAAAAAACCTGGAAGACACACAAATACACGGAGGCTCAATAACATGTTACTAAATAATGAAATGGTCAACAATGAGATCAAGGAAGAAATCAAAAGATATCTTGAGACAAACGAAAATGAAAACACAATGATCCAAAATCTATGGGAAACAGTCCTAAGTGAAAACAGTGAAAACAGTCCTAAGAGGGAAATTCATAGCAATTCAGGCCTACCTAAAGAAACAAGAAAAATCACAAATCAACAGTTTATCCTTACACTTAAGGGATCTGGAAAAAGAACAGCAAAATAAGCCCGAAGGGAGTACAACGAAAGAGATAATAAAGATCAGAGCAGAAATAAATGAAATAGAGACAAAAAAAAAAAACAAGACAAAAGATCAATGAAACCAATGGTTTTTTCAAGAAGATAAACAAAATTGACAGACCTTTAGCCAGACTCATCAAAAAAAGAGAGAGGACCCAAATTCATAAAATCAGAAATGAAGGCGGAGAAGTGACAACAGATACCACAGAAATACAAAAAAATTTAAGAAATTACTATGAGCAACTATATGTCAACAAATTAGACAATCTGGAAGAAATGGATAATTTTCTAGAAGCATACAACCTCCCAAGGCTAACTCAAGAAGAAACAGAAAACCTGAATAGACTGATTACTACCAGGGAAATTGAATCAGTAATCAACAAGCTCCTAACAAACAAAAGCCCTGGACCAGATGGCTTTACAGGTGAATTTTACAAAACATCCAAAAAAGAATTATCACCTATTCTCCTCAAGCTCTTCCAAAAAATCCAGAAGGAGGGAAGGCTCCCAAAGACTATTTACGAGGCCACTATTAGTCTGATCCCAAAATTAGACAAAGATATTACAAAAAAATAAAACTACAGGCCAATATCCCTAATGAACATAGATGCAAAAACCCACAACAAAATATTAGCAAACAAAATAAAAAATAAAAATCATAATATCATATCAATAGATGCAGAAAAAGCATTTGACAAAATCCAGCAGACATTTATGATAAAAAACTCCTAAGAAGATGGGAATAGAGGGACATATATCTCAACATAATAAAGGCCATATATGATAAACCCACAGCTAATATCATACTCAATGGGAAAAAGCTAAAACCATTCCCTTTAAGATCAGAAACAAGGCAAGGTTGCCCACTTTCTCCACTTCTATTCAACATAGTTCTGGAAGTTCTAGCCACAGCAATCATATAAGACAAGGAAATAAAAGGCATCCAAATTGGTAAGGAGGAAGTAAAATTGTCATTACATGCAGATGACACGATACTGTATATAGAGAACGCCAAAGACTCCACCAAAAATCTATTAGAACTGATAGATGAATTTAGTAAAGTAGCAGGACACAAAATTAATATTCAGAAATCAGTTGTATTTGTATATACAAATAATCAACTATCAGAAGGAGAAATTAAGAAAACAGTCCCATTTATAATTGCTTCAAAGACCATAAAACACCTAGGAATAAATTTAACCAAAGAAGTAAAAGACCTGTACTCAGAAAATTATAAGACACTGAAGAGAGAAATGAAAGAAGATACAAATAGATGGAAACACATCCCATGTTCATGGATAGGAAGAATTAATATAGTTCAAATGTCCATACTGCCTAAGGCAATATACATATTCAATGCAATTCCTATCAAACTACCAACGACGTTTCTTACAGAAATAGAACATATAATCCTAAAGTTTGTATGGGACCATAAAAGACCCCGGATAGCCTCAGCAATCTTGAGAAATAAGAACAAAGTAGGAGGTATAACAATACCGGACATCAAATTATACTACAAGGCTACAATAATCAAAACAGCATGGTACTGGCATAAAAACAGACACAGATCAATGGAACAGAATAGAGAGCCCAGAAATAAATCCATGCCTATATGGTCATTTAATCTACGACAATGGAAGCAAAAATTTACAGTGGGGTAAAGACAGTTTATTCAATAAATGGTGCTGGGAAACCTGGACAAACACATGCAAAAAATGAAGCTGGACCACCTCCTTACACCATATACAAGAATAAATCCAAAACAGATTAAAGACTTAAATGTAAGATCTGAAACCATAAAACTCCTAGAAGAAAATATAGGAAGAAGGTTTACAGACATTACCCTGAGTAATATTTTTACTGGTATAACCCCTCGGGAAAGGGAAGTAAGAAAAAAAATAAACATACGGGATTACGTCAAACTGAAAACTTTTTTCACAGCAAAGGAAACCATCAATAAAACAAAAAGGCATCCTACTGAATGGGAGAAGATATTTGTCAATGATATATCTGATAAGGGGTTAATATCCAAAATTTATAAAAAGGTCATTCAACTCAACACCCAAAAAACAAACAACCCAAATAAAAAATGGGCAGAGGCAATGAAGAGACATTTTTCTAAAGAGGACATACAGATGGCAAACAGACATAGGAAAAATGCTCAACTTCACTAATCATTAGAGAAATGCAAATAAAAAACACAATGAGATACCACCTCACCCAAGTCAAAATGGCTATCATCAATACATCAACAAACAACAAGTGCTGGCGAGAATGTGGAGAAAAGGGATCCCTCGTGCACTGTTGGTGGGATTGCAGATTGGTGCAGCCACTATGGAAATCAGTATTGTAGTATCTGAAAAGACTGGAAATGGGAATTACCTTATGACCCAGGAATTCCACTCATAGGTATCTATCCAGAGAAATCCAAAACACTAATTTGAAAAACTGTATGCACCCCTATGTTTATTGCAGCGCTATTCACAATAACCAAGACATGGAAACAAACAAAATGCCCATCATTAGATGACTGGATCAAGAAACTGTGGTCCATTTGTACAATGGTGTATTACTCGGCCATAAAGAAGAATGAAATCTTACCATTTGCAATGATATGGATGGACCTAGAGAACATTATGCTAAGTGAAATAAGCCAGATGGAGAAAGACAAATACCATATGATCTCACTTACATGTGGAATCATTCTTTAAAATAAAGGAACAAACTAATCAGAAATAGTGTCAGAGACATAGAGGAAAAACTGTGGGTTGCTAGATGGGAGCGGGGTGGGATGAGGGAGAAGGTAAGGGGATTAGAGAGCACAATCGGTAACCACAAGATTGCCACGGGGATACGAAAGTCAGTTTGGGGAGTATAATCAACAATGTAAAGATTTTGTAGGGTATCCAATGGACACTTGTCTTATTAGGGAGACCACTTCAGGGACGGTGTAGATGCCTGATCACTGCACTGTACACCTGAAGCTGAAGGAAGCTGAATAATAATGAATGTCAACTATAATTGTGTGTATATATACATATATGTACATATATATAGTCACAAGAAGTGGAGTACAGCATAAGGAATAGAGACAGTGGAAATGTAACGGTCGTATGCGATGTCAGAGGGGTAGTAGATTGGGGGCGGGGGGTTATCACTGTGTGAGGGGTATCAATGTCTATTACACTGTTTTGTACACCTGAAACTAATAATAATAATAATAAAGTGCAACCCCCCAAAAAACCCATAGTGTATTAAAGCAATAGTAATTTATTAGTACCTCTCATAGTTCTGGGGTCAACAAGGCTCCTCTGTGTACCTCTGGTTTCTGGCTCTCGTTGTTTACAATCTGACAGTGGCCAGGGCTAGAGTCATCTTGAAGGCTTCTTTATTCACATGAATAGCATTCCCTGGGCTGGAAAAATCAAGCAGCTGGAGCTGGAACATCTGGGGCACATTGGTCATTTCTCTCTCTCTCTCCCCCTTTCATGTTCTCTACATGGTATTGCTAGCAGGGAAGCCTTGGTGTAGTCATAGTTCTTACAGGGCAGCTGAAGACACCAAGAGGAAGTGTTCCAAGGGAACAAGGAGGAAGCTGCATGCCCCTTTTCAGACCTAGCCTTGGAAGTCACACAGTGTTATTTCCATTGTACTCTTTAGGTTGAGGCAGTGACAAAGCCAACCTCATTTCAAGGGGTGGGAACATAAACCCTCTCTCTCTTTTGGGAGGAATGTCAAAGAATGCATAGCTCTCTTAAAACCATCAAACCTCTTGAGTGTGTCTTTGGGTCAACCTAAACAAGGTGTGCTTTCCAGCTCACTGAAAAACCGCTTCATACTTCTTCATTTGAAATCACATTTTATAGATGATCCTTAGCCATGCTGTTCATCCTGCCCTTGGTGGAAATGAGGTGAGATTATCAGGGCATAGCAAGAAAAGTGGTTTCTCAAATAACTGTAGGCCAGAAAAGAGGCTTAGACATCACATTCAAATGCAATGGTCTCCATCTGGGCACATTGACCTATTTTGGATAGTTGGGATCCCTTTTAACTCTTGTGAAAATATTTCAATACCTCACCCTAGTACAGTTTGGGATTTTGCTATAGAATACAGCTAGGATCGAGGATAACATTCTCTTTACCCTGTACTTATTAAAAGCAGTGAAGTACTCTGGAGGAACTGTGACGCAAACTAATGTTATCACCCAGAGTTTGATCATTTTTGAGGAAAAGGTAATGTCTTTAAAGTGAGCTCCGGTGTTCATTGTAAACTTCGGCATGGCTTACAGTTAGGATAAAAGGGAAAATACACAAATATCTGACTGCACCAATACTCAATGCTCTGTTTTCTGTGACCACTCTATCCCTGTGGTGATTGCCAAACGTGTAAATAAAATCAGAAGATTTAAAAAAAATTTTACTTCCCCTAGTCCTATACGTACTTTCTAGAAAAAAATACTGAGAACTCCAGAGGTGGCTGATACAATAGCAAATGTATTCTGGAAGCCTGAACCTATCAGTTAAATTTCCCCAAGGTAGAAAATCGCAAATATTTATTCAAAGTACATGCATTATAGCTCTCTATCAAAGTGATTCCCCCCACATGGGACAGAGCTAGACTAGATTCATTAACTTGGGGCTAAAATGCTGAAAGAAAGGGAAAACAAGATGCTGTTGCTGGAAAAAAATCAACGGGCAGGTAGAATACCCATTCAATCAGCAAATATTTAAGTTCCCATAGGTCCTAGGATTATCATGGTAAAGAAAACAAAGTGACTGTCTTATGAATTTTGTATTCTAGTAGGGGAGAGAGATAATAAATGGCTACAAATAAATAAATTGTACAATTGCAGGTAAGGTGTAGGAGAATGACAGAGGTAGGCTGTGGTTTAGATAAATGAACCGCAGCAGGGTTCTCTGAGGAGTTGAGATTTAAGCCGGACCTGAATAGTACACAGGAGTGAGTCATGCAAAGATCTACAGGAAGAAGGCTTCAGGCAGAGGGAATGTCATAGAATGAAGCAAGACATCCAGCAGTACAGGCCGAAACAGAGAAGTACAAGGAGCAGGAGACTTGCAGCAACACATATCTGGTTGAGTTTGAGATTTCTGGTGGTGGCCTGTATCTAGAAAGAAATGGTTCAGCTAGTTAAACAGGATTATGTACAGCTCAGGACCAGGGCATCAAGGAAACACGGATACTATGAAATCTGGGTAAATTCTTCCTCCACAAGTAAAGATTGATCCTTGAGGTCTGGGTAAAATTGAGCTAACTGGTAAGGTCCAGCTGCTGCCTGGAAGAGATGTGTAAGCCCCATAGCAGGGAGGCTCTGACAAGTTTAATTTTGGAGTCCATTGGTTTTCAGAACCAAGGGTCAGGTAACCTTATTCTATGGGATGAAGGTGGAGGGTCATTGCTTTCTTCGTGGCTTAAGCTACCATTCTGGAAATGTACTGGAATACTGTATCCTTTATAAACTTTAACTACAGTGTGTCTGAATGGAGTTAAATTAAAAAAGAAAGACAATCACAAAACATTGCAATGTTTTCTGTTCTGCAGTAGGCAGGTGAGAATAACCCAAAGTCTCCAAGTGGCCTATGATCTCTTGGGGTTCCATAATGAGCAGAAATTCCAACATAACTTGCACCTCTACCCACACCCTGATGCCAAGATCTAATTTTTTGGCTCCCGAAGAAGCTGCAGGGCTTGGTGATTCTGTTGGAGGAAACTGCTGCGTATCCTCACATGATGCAGTAAGGCCTGCTTGCTGCTTTCTGAGGGTATAGAATGCTTTCAGATTCCTCTTCTTTTCTAGGATACTATGGCAGAAGGGTAGAGTTGACTGTCTGTTTTTCAGTGTGGCTTTTGCCATCTACCCTCTCAAGATTATGATGTCTTTTGCTTTCTGTCTGATATTTTGGTCTATTCTCCAAAACTGTGTACTTTTCTTTGAGCATGAATTGCTTTCTACCACTCAGGAGTGGGGACCACTCCCCACTTTTTGCTCCTATCTTCAGCTGGTCTACATGGTCTCGTCCCGGATCTTCTTCCAGTACTTCAGCAGACCTCTGTTATTCTTGGACATCCTACAAGTAGAGAGATCCCCCCTTGATCTTCCCATGGAGGGTGTCTTTCAGTAGCGTCAATACCGTGTTTCCCTGAAATAAGACCTAGCCGGACCATCAGCTCTGATGCGTCTTTTGGAGCAAAAATTAATGTAAGACCCAGTCTTAATATAATATAATGTAATTTAATATAATATCAGGTCTTATATTAATTTTTGCTCCAAAAGACGCATTAGAGCTGACGGTCCAGGTAGGTATTATTTTCGGGGAAACACAGCAGAAGTTCAACAAAAGATATCACTGATCTTTGAAGTCACTGACCTGCCTCTCATGATTCCTTTTTCTCTCCTGTGCTTCTAAAAACTGCTATCTACTTCCAGCCTATTGACAATACTCTGCCCATTATCAGGCTCTGATAAACTTTACTTCACCCCAGCTTGTGGTCCTTAGTCAAGCTTAGAGGAAAGTTGGATTGGCAGAGACTAAATTGGCTCAAATTTATTCCCCTTTCTTCCTGAGTACACAGCTAGACTACATTTCCCAGAACCCTCTCAAGTTAGTTGTGCCCATACGTGTGAGTTCTATCCAGCAGAATGAATCGCATAAAAACTTCCCATGAGATTGCTTCCATTTCATGTTTCCCCCATCTACCAGCTGAATGGAGAGTATTCGAATGAACTAAGAGGGGGAGTCATGAAATGAAGACATCTGTGTCTCACCAAGAAGAATCCAGTGAATTTTGTATGAATAAAAACATAAATTTTTAGATTGTTTAGATTGGGCTCCTGAAATGACAGAGGTTGTTATAGTAGCTAACATTATTTACTCTAAGTCATTCAGTTGGTCACATCCCTTCCCCAAGGTGGTGCCCCACACAGACACACGTACATCCTCTTAAACTCCTCCTAGATCCCAGACCACCTTGGTAAATCTATGGCTCACTCCCAAGAGGCACAGCGTCTAATTAGGAACACATGTATGGGAAGCAGTGGCCCCTTTTGCCCACACAAAATCAGTGATAAGTAACCTTTAGTGAGCACTGGCTGAGTGCCAGTCATTGTGTTAAGCAAAGGCAGATATTACAGTGAAGCTATGGAAGCTGAAGCTTTGGGCCTCTTGCGTGCATGGAACCTTCCCAAGGCCCAGGAAGAGGCCTTAGCATGTTCACATGGTCACATGTTTTTACAAAATTTGCAGATGTAAAATGTTTTAATTTTTTTTTTTATCTGTAGGAAGGTATATTTGTATAAACTTCAGGCCCCATCAAATCTGGATACAGCCTTGAGGCTGAGGTTGAATGTGTATTTTCAAATGTCATCCTTGCAGCAATTAGGTAATAGGTACTATTATCTTACAGAGAAGAAAGTTGATGCATGAAGATTTTAAGTAACTTGCCGTAGGTCACCCAGCTCTAATGTGTTGGAACCAGGACTCAAGCTCAAAGCCCAAGTTTTCCACCCTTCTTGGGTCTCTAGCCTGTGGGTCACGTGTATGTATGTTGTCCAGGAAATCAAACCAGTAAGGAAGAAACAGGAGTGGCAATGTTTAGCATATTTCTCTTGGCCCCTTTTGTATGACTTCCTTTGGACTCACCCTAATTTCTTCAGTCCCAGATAAGATGGGCTCGAGAGTTTCTTCAGGGCTACATTATAGTGTAAATTTCATAAAATAGGGAGTACATAATATTTAGCCTCAGAAGGTTTGAGGTTTAAAATAAGGTAACAATGGGATGTAATGGCACAGATTTTGCCAAGAGATGGGTGGAGGTAGCAGCAAGAATTGTATCAAATGATGGGCCGTGGGGATGTCAAAGGCAGTGGAACATCTTCAAAGCTCATTACTGCCTCAGCTTCCTGTGGCTCATATGGTACCAAGGAGTGGGAAATGTGGAGAATAAACAGGCAGGCTCAGAAAGGGGGATTAAAACTTGCATCTCCAGATGCGCCTTCAGAGCCAGCCAATGCCCCCCAGGCTTGTGGGTGCATTCCCAGCTGTTACCTGTGTGGTGGTTTTAGCCCCAACTAATACGCCAGCTGGCGGAGTTTTATTTCCTTGTTGACTTTTTTGCTGCCACCTGGGGAGTCTTGGTAACTGTAAACAAAGGTTTAGAACACTAATAAAGTGTCCGGCGCCAGTGTGTTTGACTCTGTGCAGGTACTAAAATTAAGTAATCTGTGGATGAGCAGCTGGTATGAAGGGATCCTACTCACATGGGTTAGTGGGAGCAGGAGGAGGCCAGAAGCAAGCAGGTGAGGAGGAGGCCAGAAGCAAGCAGGTGAGGCGAGAGAGAAAGGGATCAGATTGCTGAAGCTCCTGGTTCATAGCTCAAGACTTAGGTACTTGTAGTAGATTCTGTTGGATGGACAGGGGTCCCCAGCCCTCAGCTGGGGGACCGATAGGGTCCCGATAAGGGCTCACAATAGGACTCCTCCCCAAGATTTGCCCTCCACTGATGCCTAGGAGGTTATACCCCTTTACCCCACCCACCAGGAGAAACCTATTGTCACGCAGGGCGGCCTGCAGGGTCTCAGCTCCCACTCCCCACATAAGAATGCAGGACATGGTGAGGCCAAAAAGGAACACCCACGGAGCCATAAGTAGGGGAGTCATACTATTATATTCTCGCTGGCGGCACTATACTCTCACTGGAGGCTGGATCCACACTGTCGGCAACCCACCATCCTAACTGCAATCCGCACTTGCTAGCTCAGCCACCATCTTCTTGCTAGCCCCCACCTTCTGCTAGCGTAGCCACGGCAGTTATATTCATGGCTAATGGCTCACTGGTTACAGCTGACGGCCAACTAGCCACAGCTGATGGCCATTTGATCACAATCGATGGCCATTTACTACCTGAGCCAGCACCTTTCTATGTGAGGCCGAGAGCCTGCAAACTGCTTTTTGGGGCTCTGTCCCCACACCTATAACAATGGCTGACTAATACAGGGGTACAAAAAACAGGCCCTCTTGCCTTAAGGAGGGGACAATGGTGTCAACATTGTGAACTATGCTCCAGAGACTTTCACGGATCAGGGCAAGTTAGATTTTACCTGAGCACACATCTTCAGTTGGCTTCTTCCCCTATACTGTGTCTGCTTTTCTACCTTAGATGCTTCTCTTGAGAGTCTTCCCTCAACATACCATGGGCACCTGATTTTTCCTATCCTGGGCTATGCTTCTGGGGAATCCGACCTAAGGTGACATTGATGGTTTTAGGCCTCCATTCTCACAACTAACTCTAGCAGGAAGTGGGCAGGACTTTGAAACTGGAAGTCCTCAGAGATGTGTATTCAGGGCAAAGCCTCCAGCTATGTGTATATATGAGGGATGGTGGTGTCATGCAGGGTGTCATGTGGGGACTGACCTCCCCCTCCCCACATAAGAATGAAGGATATGGTGAGGCCAAAAAGGAACACCCATGGAGCCATAGATAGGGGGGTTCATAGATATTCTCGCTGGCGGCTGGGTTGGAGACATAGGAAGTAAACATCCGCCAGTACCCCAACAAGGGGTCTTCCTGCACCTCAGTCTCTCTGGAGGCCGGGCGAGATGCACATAAGAAGTAGGATCCAAACGATTCACTATCTGCCATCCACTTTTCTGCCTGCCAACCAACCAACCAATCAACAAACCAACCAGCGTAGCCACAGCAGTTATATCAGTGGCTAATTGGCTAACTGGTTACAGCTGATGGCCAACCAGTCACGGCTGGTTGGCCATCTACTACCCGAGCCAGCACCTTTCCACGTGAGGCCGAGAGCTTTGGGAACTGCTCTCTGGGACTCTGTCCCCACAGGTGGGTAGAGATTGAAGACATATTTTGAGGAGCAGTTGTCAGCTCCCAGGAAAACTGAGTGGGCAGACGACGGATGTCAGGGCCTTCACCAAGAAAGTACTATGACTTGTAGGATACATGGAGGTTTAAGGTTCATATCTGGCTCACCAAATCCTTGGTCTGTGGGTGGCAAGACCTAGCTACTTGTTAGCCATGGGAATCTGGACAAGTTAATTTTACGTACTACACTTCAATTTTTTTTTCATCTATAAAATGCCATGTAACATGCATTCAAGAAATAGTAACTATTTTGTTATCTAAATATTATTCTAAGTCATAGTGAATAGTGACATTTTTGCCTGCTATGCAGTGGACCTGGATTTCTATATAGGGCCCACCTGTAGATCCAGACTTGGAAAGCAAAGAAATGCACAGCTGTAGGATACAAACTATGGGCTGAAATAATGGCCAGACCAACGTGAAAGGCCACAATGATGCTTTTATGGCTGCCCATGGTTCTGCATATTAACCCAGAGCCCTGAGTTGCGCTGTTGCATTTTTCAGAGCCAGTCTTAAGAGGGAGAGAGAGAGAAAGACAGCAAGAGACAACTATAAGCCAAGAATCCTCCAGATTTGATCATCATTCATCCAGAATTGCACCCAAGAGGGATTGTTGGAGACAGCAAGTTGGCCAGTCAATAGTTATTGACCCCCAAGTCTGAAATTGCCAGAGAGAGTTTTTCTCTAGCTTGGCAGACACGACATTCACAATGCCTAAATCAAACAGGAGATTCCCAAAGACAAGAGCGTCAGGAACTCTCGACCATTCAAATGTTCTTTTCCTAGGACCACTCTACTTTCTCTCTACTTCTAGTACAGAGTTGTCTGGTCCTCATTTTAGGAACAGATTCTAAGAAGCAGTCCTTGCGATGAGAATTCACATGCAACTCTATTTATTAAGGAGGTTCTCTTGGGAAAAACTGGGTGTGGAAAGCAGGACAAAGAGGGAGGAAGCCAAGCCGAGTTCCAGCCTCAACCTGATTCCACAGGGGAGATTGGAAATGTAAAGCATACCTTAGATTTTGGCATAACTCCAAGGCAAAGAAATTGGCCTTTCATTTCCCCACCCCAGTCAATCATTGGATAAGGGCTAGTTTCAAGGACATAAAATCCCAGGAACTTCTGTCTCTCAGGAGCCGCCCCATTAGCTCAAGTGTGATTCTCCATAGAGCATCACAGATGGACACTTAGAAACAAAACACTTAGAAGTCAACAAAAGGTGCACTGAAAAGGGCAAAGGAATCCAAGGGAGTGTGAATGGAATACCAGTGGACAGGCTACCACACTTAAAATTATTTTAATGGACTGAAAAAGGCTAGTCATTTCTATAAATATGCAGTTTATTCTATAGGTTTTAGTGTCATAAAATGGAGAGGGCATAGGATTTAGCATTAGAAGACCTAAGTTTTAGTCCTGGCTCTCACTCATAGAACCTAAGTGACCTTTGGTGTGTCACTCAATTTCCCTGGGTCTCAGTTTCTACAACAATAAAGAGGGTCTATTATTTTTGAGCTTTTTGATATAAATTGATATTTTCTGCTGGCTCTACAGGTTTTTGATATATGTGTTTTAAAACCTTGAATAGAAGGGCAGGTTTTTTCTATTTTGTCTTGTAATTTTGTCATTAAAAAAAAATATTTCCCAGAGGGTAAGGGGCGTGGGGGATGGGAAATGAGGGTAAGGGGGATCAAATATCTGGTGATGGAAGGAGAACTGACTCTGGGTGGTAAACACACAATGGGATTTATAGATGATGTAATACAGAATTGTACACCTGAAATCTATGTAATTTTACTAACAATTGTCACCCCAATAAATTAAAAATATATATATTTCAAGCTATAGTTTTAGTGATTTAAATATAGAACTGTTCCTTTTATCAATATATAATGTCTCTTTTTATGCTTTTTGGTCTGAATTCAATTTCTTTTCACATTAATATTGTTATATCAGCTTTCTTTCAGTAATTGCCTTATTTGTTTTTTTTATCAATCCTTTATTTTCAGATTTTCTGTATGATTATGTTTTAAGTATGTCTATTATAAACCACATATAGTTGAATTTTTAAAAATCTGGCCTGATAATCTTGTTCTTATAGGCAACTTGAATTCCTTTACATTTATTTTGATTACTACTCTATTTAGACTTAGATATGTGATCTTATTTTGTTTTACACTTATCATACTCTTAATTTGCTTCTTTTTCCACTTTTCTTTCTTTCTGTTAGACAGTTTCAAATTTTTAATATATTTACTGAAGTGGGAAAAGATTTTAACAAAGTTTACGTTATTTAGTATCTCTGCCCTTTTCCCAAATGACCCAAGAATTTAGTATGCTTTGATTACTCAATGAACACCTGACCCTTCTATATTTTCCTTGGTATTATTTGAATTATCTCTAGTTATGTGAAAAATACATTGTTTTAAAAAAGAGTCTAGTAAATTAAATTTATGAACGTATTTTACTAAATTCTGTAGTAACTATTGTTTCTGTATTCCAATCCATCCACCTCTGTCTCTCGGGCTGTTTTCTTCCGCCTAAACTACATTCTTTAGTACCATAGTTACTTCAGTAAAAATCTGTGGCTAATAATCTCTTTTACTATTTTCATTCCATCTAGAGTGAATTCACTTCCAGTTGTTGATTTTGTTGCTGTCTTTCCTTGCATTATTTCCTTACATGTTTTAGAATTTTATTTTGTTTATTTATTTTTAATTAGTTAATTAATTTTTTACTTATTTATTATTATTATTATTTTTAAGGAAGGCGCAGCTCACAGTGGCCCATGCGGGCATCAAACCGGCAACCTTGGTGTTATTAGCACCATGCTCTAACCAACTGAGATAACCGGCCACCCCTAGAATTTTACTTTTGAATGGAGGCTGAGTTCCTCAATCTCTCTCTCTCTCTCTCTTTCTTTCTCTCTCTCTTTCCTCCCGCAACCCATGTCTCACAATTTTGTCTCAGATTTGTATTTGATCTTTTTTGTCTCAGATCTGTCTCAGATTTATATTTGATCTTTTTTTCCACTGTATCCTAAGAACATTTAGGCTCAAACCAGGTCTTGTATTGGTAGTTCAGGACTTCCAACCTCCACTGATATTGAAATTATTACCTATTTAGCTACTAAGTCAGCAGTTAAACCTAAGCTGGATGAAAGACTTTCCTACAGCATCCCTGCTACAAGTTTTATAGAAATAATAGCTCAAATGATCGTTTTAAGAGCTTATTTCAGCCTCTTTTAATGGATGAAGAAACCTTAGATTTGCTTCTGATTTCAAACAGTGAGTTTGAAGAGTGAGTCTCTTACTTCCCATGTTACCCATAGGATCCCAGGTTTCAACATTTGCTTCTGGATCTGGAATTGACTGCTTTGTGTTCACTTCCATTTTTGGTCTTCATATCTATCTCAATTTTTAGGATGATTATGTCATCTTAAATTTCTCTTTTTACATACTGTATTTTTTTATCAATTAGCTATTGCCACATACCTAAGCACTCCTGAAAACTGTGCTTTCTTTACAATAATAGTCATTTATTATCAGTCATGTATCTGGGGTTTGGCTAATCTGGAATGGGCTCAGCTGATCAACTCTTCTTCACTCTGTAAGAAGTGAGATGGGAGAAAAAATCCTGGCTTATTTATCTTCTTGCTATTCAGTCTCCTATTGTTACCCACCACTTCCCATTAGCTAAGCTCAATGGTAGCCAAAGAACTAGGGTACCATGATGAATCCATAAATGCCAGCCCCCCTGGAGCACAGAGCTTGGTAGAGAAAGTGAGAGGGAGCAACAGAGAATATCCAGCACACGACCCAAGGAAAGTCATAGACAGTTGGTAAGTCACTGGGAGACTGAGGTCATGTGCAAACGGAAAACCAAGATTCACAAGTCTCAAAAATGTGTGATCACTCAAGAGAGAGTTTCAAAAATCATTCTTTTTGGGCTTTTGGAAACTGGCAACTCTTGGCTCAGATGAAAGATACAGAGACAGAGGGAACTCAGTATCTCCAGTGGGGAAATCCTGTTGCAACCTTTGAAAAGTTGTCTTGCACTTAAAGAAATATTGCACATTTTGGACATTTTATTATGTAGGTCTTATTAATCTAGTATTTTGTACTGAAAAGAATGAGAGAAAGGCAATTTTTCACTCATTGGATGCTGGAGTGGCAGTCGGGAAAGCTTTTGAGTTCCAGCGTTAATCACTGTCAAGTTTTGTGAGCTGGACAACTCATGTGTCTTCCTGAGCCTCTGGTTTCCTTCTGCAGGTAATGAGGGTGTGAATCAAATGCCTTCACAACTGTGATAACTCAATATTTAGGGTTTATAGATGAGATGAATGGCACTTGTAGTTTTGTTTTTTTGTTTTTTTTTAATTAAAAATTATTCAATGCTGACTGTGCATGTTCAGGTCTCTTTACTGAATCACTCAAACTAATGGGGATCTAGTGATGGAACTTCATATTTTCTGTCTTCCGTACCCTAACTTTTAAATCCATTATTTTCTTCTCTGACTCCCAGGCAAAGGGGAGCCAACCCTGACAGCCTCCCAAGGCAAAACATGGTTTGATGATGATAAAATGAAAAAGCTAAAAGCCTGTAAATTTAGATTTCCAGCATATGTACTGAATTCCTGGCCTCAGGGATATCCCAGTAATTATCCAGAATTATGCATAATTTACCTACTTCAATTTTCTAAGAAATTGTCAGTTTTAAGGTCAGAGTTTGACAATTTATTGGTTTGTCCTGTAGAAATAAATTGGGGGCATCTGGTGCTAAAGTCTTTAATGTGTGCAGTTGGGGCTATAGAAGTGAAGCTGCCTGCTATTTATAACTGAGCAAGCTTAATTGCTGCTTTTCAATCTAAATAGAAAGACTGTTTACTGCTGTTTTAATTGTAGCAAGCTGGTGAAAAAGAATGCAGGGCCTCTTCAGTAAAGGCAATTCAATAAAAGCATTTTGTCAATAAATTATTATTGCCATCGTGAAAACCATGCACCGCATTCAAATATAAAGCAAGCAATAGCTAAGCTTCTCCTTTGATGGACCCAGGAAAATGCTTTTAAATTTTCTTAATTCATTCTCTTTTTCTCCTGTTTTCATAGACTGTTAGAGCTGATAATGGTATTGTGGATCTTCTTAATCTATAGTCTTCATTTTAGAGAGGAAAATCTGAGTGTCCTGTGGAGGGCTATGACGTGATTGTGTCTAGAGTCACAAAAAGTAAACATCATCTGGGAAATCAGAACATCAGCCCTCTTTCTTTGTGTGCCTGGTTGGAAGAGGATTATGGTGCACACCAACCATTTGTTTGGGGAGTTCTCTTTATAAAGCTCTTCTCAAATGTTTTCTACCAAATGCACCATTTATTTTCAGATCCCTGCGAATCGAGTAATAGAGAATAAGGATCCAATCCTGATCAGAACAAAAATTACAAACCCAACTGTGTTTGATGAGAGAAAGCTCCAGAAGGAGGTTCTTTGGGTGGGAAAATAGGGATGAGTGAAGGATTGTATTTTTCAAAAATGTCCGCAGCAATATTTTCAGGACCACATGCTCTTGCCACCACCCTCCGTCAGTCTATTTCCTTTTCCCTTAAATCTAGACAGCCTTTATGAATGGCTTGATGAGTAGAATGCAACTGAAGCGATTCTGAGTGAGGTTTTAAAAGGCAGTATGTTTCCACTTTCTTTCAGGATCTTATTCTTGGAACACAGCCATCATGTCGTGAGAAGCCCAGGCCATGTGGAGAGGTCCCATGTGGGTATTCCACTGAGATCCTAGCTGACATCCAGCATCGTCATGTGAGTGAGACTTTGAGCTGCTCCCTAACAGAACCTCCATTTGGTCCAGGTGCCCCATCTTTATGTGGCCCATATGACTCAGAGCAATCCCCTTAGCTACAGGGATGAATTTGATTGGACTCAGGGTTGTCTTATCCTTTTTGTCTGTGATTGGTTTATGAAAAGTCGTATTACCCATTTCCGGCCAATCATGTGTGATGATTGGTTCTGTCTGGGGAAATTCTGCCTTCCTGTTAATAGTAAGTTATTTTCTCTGTCCATATTTGAATAAAGGTGGATAAATCACAATTATCTTCTGGTGGGAACCAGACTTAAAAATGGAACTATCCATGTGAATAGCAAAGCCAAGAGTTATAGAAAACCTAAGCCCAGATAATAATATTGGAATGCTGGATCAACCAACTCCTATTAAAGTTCCTATTAAGTGATCTTGTACATTTCCTCCTGTAAAAAACTACAATAGCCTCTATTATTTTCAGTTTCACTTTCCATGGTTTCAGCGACCCACAGTCAATCACAGTCCAAAAATATTACGTGAAAAATTTCAGAAATAATTCAATAAACAATTCATAAGTTTTAAATTGCATGCCATTTTGAATAGCATGATGAAATTTCAGAGCATTGTTCACTCTGTCCTGCCCAGGATATGAATCATCCCTTTGTCCAACATCTCCACACTGTATATGCTACCAGCCTGTTAGTCACTTAGTAGCCAGCTATGTTATCAGACTGACTGTCATGCTATCATAGCGCTTGTGTGCAAGTAACCCTTATTTTACCTAATAATGGCTTCAAAGTGCAAGAGGAGTGTTGCTGACTATTTGGATATGCCAAAGAGAGATGTAAAGTGCTTCCTTTAAGTAAAAAGTTGAAAGTTCTCAACTTAATAAGGAAAGAAAACAAATTGTATCCTGAGGTTGTCAAGATCTCTGGTAAGAACAAATCTTCTATCTGTAAAATTGTGAAGAAGAAAATAGAAATCCTGTGTGAGTTTTGCTATTGCACCCTCAAACTACAAATGCCTCTCATTACGCAGGCATTTTATCATCTTACATCATCACAAGAAGGGTGGGTACATTACAATAAGATATTTTGAGAGAGAGCACATTCATAACTTCTATTACAGTATATTGCTATAATTGTTCTATTTCATTATTAGTTACTGTTGTTAATATCTTACTGTGGCTAATTAATAAATTAAACTCTATCATAGGAATGTATGTAAAGGTAAAACATGGTACCTATAGAGTTTGATAGTATCCACTGTTTCAGGCATTCACTGGGGGTCTTGGAACATAACCCCGTGGATAAGGGGGGACTGCTGTAGTTTATAGTGTATTGGAGAAACTGATAGTTGATGGCTGCATGAAGCATTCTAGTAGCTCCAAATGTCTCCACTAAAGTAAAGTACTTCCTGCCCCCAAAGATAGCCAAAATTTGCTTTATCCTCTCTATCTCTGTCTTCTTAGGCTATAAATGGCCAAGTTGCTTCCCTGTCACATGAAGCACCATGGGATGAACTCCTTGCAATCTCTCCAAACCAATCCTTAAATAGAAAGTGCTGAAAGTAGAATCTTAGCCTTAAATGGCCTGTGCTCTACAACACAGACTAAGTGAGGCTCTTTAGCAGTATCCTTTGCAGCAGAAGGGAGAAGAATTGGCATATTCCTGGTCTCTTGAGATCAGACTCCTCTTTTCTCTTGTCCAAGATTATTCTTTGATTATATTACAGGGATTTAATGACTGATGGTGAAAAATGAAGTTAATTGCTGGTCTTAGCCCAGTAATTATGTTCCTGACTTACCAGGAAAAATGGACTATAAGGCATCTACTTATACCGGGGGTAGCAAAAACATGTATACAAGTGGACACTTTGGTCAACGTTGCTCAAGCAGTAGTTCGCCGTAATTAGAAGTGTCTGGACACTGATGGTAACCACTATGAGCACCTCCTATAATTGCAGAAGTCAAACGTGACTTGTATTCAGTTTTTGTAATTGGTATATACTGAGTATTACAATTTTAATACAGTTTTCCTTTCTTAAAATGTGTAAACATTTTTTTGGCACCCTCTGTGTATTGAATGCTTTCAATTACCTAACATTTACAAATAGACTTGGTTCATATATTTGTAAAGTTTCAATTAATGCTTTTGTACCCATTATCAACTCTGGGAGGTAACTATAGCAGATCTTATCAATTTCATTGTACAAATACAATTGCACAAGGAGAGTGACTTGATTTCTAGTTTGATTTTATTGTGATAGAACACATTGTGTATGATTTCAATTCTTTGAAATTTGTGAAGTTGAAGTACAAATTTACTTTAGACCCAGGAAATGATCTATCTTGATCTAGATTCTGTACATATTTGAAAAGAATATCTATTTTGTTGTGTGGTGGGAGGGCTACATCTATAGATGTTGATTAGATCCTGTTTGTGGATGGTGTTGTCGAGTTCTTATATATTCTCTCTGATTTTCTACCTAGTTGTTCTAACAAATATTGAAAAAGGGGTGTTGAAGCCTACAATTATAATTGTAGATTTGTCTATTTCTCCTTTCATTCCATATCGTCCACTCTTAGAGGCCCATTGCCCCTCCTTCTTTTCCTCATAGCATTTTGTGTTGTCAACAAGACTAGCTATGGGCTTTCTCTAATTTGTATAATAAATCAAGAGTTCTCATTTACATTCAAAGAAGAAAGGCAGTATCTCTTAACAAGCCACACGAAAGCACCTGGGTCTATTCTGGAAAAGGTAAGTGCCCAGTCAAGGTAGAAGATTGTAAAGCCTTGAGAAAAGTTAGGAAGTACTTATTATTAAATTACAAAAACTCTCTTTACACAAAGGGAGATGTCCTTCCAACCATATTTCCAAGAAGCATTTTTTTCCCTTATTCAGAGGGGTCAGGATAGGCTTTATTTAAGATCTTTCTATTTCTTGTCACATCTAGACAACTAGCCAATCGTCTGGTTTGACTCAGTGTGAGAAGGGCCTAAGCTTAGTCCTCATGTACCCATGGTAGTGAGGGTCTGGGAGAAGGTAAAGGGAACAGTGAGAAGTTTTTGAGGGACCATCTTGGGTACTGTACTAGGCCCCAATTATGGATACATTACCTTTTTTGAGGATTATGACAATCCTCTGACATTGCTACTATTATCATTTTCATTTTACAGATAAGGAAATGGAGGCTCAGTAAGGGAAAGTATTTGTCAAATGTTACTCAAGAAATAGAGCTGTGTTACATGTTGAATCCCACAAGACTTGCTAATAACAGGAAAATATTATATCCCCGCCCCACACACAAACATACCTGTATGAAATTTCAGAAAAAGAAAAATAAAGCTAATGATATGACAATTATCTAATATCCATTATGAAGAATTGATCATTGTTGACATTTTGTCTCATTTGGTTTAAATATTTTAAATAAAATGTTAACTCTCTTTGACCCTCCCTCACTTTCAACCTACTATCCCCTACTATCCCACCTCCAAGAATAAACCTCTACTATAAGTTTAGCGTTTTTCCTTCCAGCCCACTTTTCACACATTTCAAAGACTTTCCTGGAGGTAGAAAGCTCCATTCTCCTTACTACTTCCTTCTAGGGGTTTTATGAATCCCACTTAGAAAATGCCAGAGATCTACCTGTCCCTTTGCACTTTGGTTGCCCCCCAACCCCCGTGGTTTATGATATTGCTGCTTTGGTGCAGCCTCAGACAGAGCAGTGGCCTTAGTAGAGCTGAAGTGGCCACCACAGCTGTGGCAGGCACAACCATTTGTTCTCAGCTCACAATTGTTCAGTTTCAAGGACAACTAAGAACATTGCGTGGTATTTTGTTTCCTGAACCACAAGACAACTTGAAATGATGCCATCTAGTGTCCCAGTCTTTGCCAGCAAAAGAACTGCAGCATAACCCAAAATAAAGCAAACAGATTTTTTTTAAAGGTGTTTTGATTAAAATAACTTAAAACTGAAGCTTGAGTTCTTTTTTTTTTTTTTTTTTTTTGGTCATCGTTAGACTGCAGGAGATACTGTAGGTGTCTTACCTATACTTCCCTACACTTACCTTTTCAGTGCTCTGTAGCCTGGCCACCAACTACCAAGACCTGCATTTCGTGGCCAAAGGTTTGCCCTGACCTCTTGAGCTACTTTTCGTAGTATGGGAGGCTGAAGTGATAAAGAATTAACGTCCCTTGGGAGGGGCCTTCAACAAATGACTAATATGAATTAATGAAAAACATCCCAGCTCCCTCTCTGAGGTAGGATAACAACAACAACAACAACAAAAACCACGTGTGCAACCCTTCCAAAGTTTCCCAACGGAATTGGGCTCCATCTTCCCAGAGTGCTAGCTGGCTTGGTTATGTATACTTTACTAGCTGTTTCCTTCTGTGTCTCAACCCTCTCCTTCCCCATTTCCTTCACTTCCCAAGTAACCAAACAAACCATTTGCTTTGAAATCTGTCTCAGGGTCTCCTTAACTAAGAAAACTCATCTGTGGTAGATTGTAAAAATAGCCACCCACCTTTCCCCTTCTCTATATTTTTACATTGTGATGTTATAACGAGTCTGTGCGGACGGAACCAGGAGTGCAGTTTCCAGGCTCTCGGCCTCACGTGGAAAGGTGCTCACTCGGGTAGTAAATGGCCATCAACTGTGATTGGACGGCCATCAGCTGTGGCTAGTTGGCCGTCAGCTGTAACCAGTGAGCCATTGGCCACTAATATAACTGCCATGGCTATGCTAGCAGCAAATGGGGGCTAGCAAGAAGATGGTGGCTGGCAAGGACGGATTGCAGTTAGCATGGTGGAGTGCAGGTTGCAGGTTGCAGATTGCAGAGAAAGAGGTAGACAGCAGGTTGCGGATAGTGTGGCGCTGCTTCCTGTGTCTCCAACCCAGCCACCAGCGAGACTATAGTGGCATGACTCCCCTATCTGTGGCTCCATGGGTGTTCCTTTTTGGCCTCACCATGTCCTGCGTTCTTATGTGGGGAGCGGGACCAGAGACCCCGCAGGCCTCCCCGCATGACAGAGTCCTATCAAGAAGTAGGCTGGTGTTAGTCTTGCTTTGGCCAATAGAATATGGCAGAAGTGATGGCATACTAGCTCCAAACCTATGCTTCAAGGGGCCTTGAACTCTTCTACTTTTTTTCAAAGACTCATAAGTATTGAGTGATTTGTCACGCAGCGGAAACTAACTGATCCAACCCCCACCTCCTCTTTTGTGTGTATGTCCTTGAATGAGAGTATTGTTCTCCCTAAAGAAAAGGCATTTCCCCAGGCCAGAGAGAGTTCAGTGACCTGAGAGATGCCCAGCAGAATGTGGGTACCAGTTGCTGTTAGAAGCCTTTGCTCCAGGGCCTCCGTGCTGAATCACCGTGTCTGGGTTTGCCTGCTAGCTGCTGTAGTTTTCTCTCCACCACAGCTGACAGCCTGGCTGCTGGTTTTTCCAAAGCCCTTCTTACAGAATTGGGAGGTAGGAAGCCACTGTATTTTCATGGGTTGTTCCGATGACATGTGTCTGATAGGGATTCAGGTGCCTGCAAAGCTGGCCCACAATGGACAGCTCACAAAAGCACTGCAGTTTCTGGATGCTGGAGAATTTATTGAGCTTCAGAGCCAGCAGGATGCAGAGTAAACAACATTGAATAGAGTGAGACAGGATGCTTAATCCTGGCTTTGCCTCTGGTTTCTGAAATCCCTTTCAGCTCTAAAATGCCAGGATCGAAGGACTGAGTAGAGCTTCATGCAAATGCAAAGCCAAAAAGCATGGGGTTAATTGTCTAATTTAATGAAGTTCCAGTAGGTTAGAACAGCAGTTCTCAAAGTGAGGTCCCTGTACCTGCCACATCAGTATCACCTGGGAACTTGTTAGAAATGCAAATTGTCAGGCACCATTCCAGACCCTCTGAATCAGAATCTCTTGAGATGGGACCCAGCAATCTGTATCAACAAATCCTCCAAGTGATTTGAATGCAGGCTCAAGTTTGAGAATTATTGATCTAGAGTCATGTTATCCCAAGTGTGGCTCGTGGCACTGGTGTCCTCTGGGAGCTGGTGAGAGAAACAGAAGCTCAGCCCCTCCTCCCTGGCCCTTCTGATTCAGAATCTGCATTTAGCAAGATCTGCAGCCGATCTGATCACATCGAAGTTGAGAAGCCCTGGGTATAGATTCCTAGTTTCAAGCCTTGCAGATTGTGATTCATTAGATCTGGGGTGGGGCCCAATACTTTATATTTCTAAAAAGCTCCCAGGTACTGCTGATAGTACCCATTTAGGGACCACACTTTGAGTACCAAGGCTTCTGATTTCAGGCCAGGCTTAGAATCTTGGCCATGGGAGGGTTTCAAGCCAGTCAAAGTTGGTTTGAGCCACACTGTACAGATGCTCAGGCTGTGCACTGCTCAACTCCAGGAGGCTCCACTCACGTAGACTGTGAGTCAAGAACCCGAAACCCAAAGCTAAGTAAGATAAGAGGCGAGGCTGGCTAGAGAGTGAGTTTGAGAGAGAACTGAGCTTGAATCCTGACCCTGCCACTCGCATGGTTGTGTGATCTTAGGAAATACCTTTAACTTCCTTATCTGTAAGATGGAGATGATCATACTTGCCCCGCTAGATAGTCAACGGTCAGCACATACAACAAGCCCAGCAAACATTCATTCTTTTCCTTTCAGCCAAGGGAATAGCACATATCATCCGACCCATAGGCTCCTTCTACTCCTTTCGTCTCATTCTGGCCAGTGGCCTAATTGCCTGGTTTGGGCTGAAGGCCAGGTGAGAATGATGGGTTTTCTTTAGAGTTCCCAAGGTCCAATGAAGGTGATACAGCAGTAACTCAGGCTGTTTATATTAGGAACGCTTCCCATGGGTTTGTATAAATCGATTCATAAAAATAACCAACGTAGCCAATTTCTAACCGCACCCCAGGTGCACCTACCTACCAAAGTCATAAAAGACAATAGCATTCCCTGGCAC